>NC_058368.1:40572500-41772500 GCF_018350175.1 Felis catus | reverse complement strand
CACCGCCCTTCAGCTCCATGGCTAAAGGTATCCGTGTATTTGTAGACAATCAAGTCAACGATAGTTTACCAAACCTGCTCCACTGTATGAATATGTGTTTAAATAAAATAAACACAAAGTAAAAAGAAAATGAGAAAATTTTGTTTCTTTAGAAACTGCAAAAGTAGTAGGCCCAACATCATTATTCCAAACCTCAACGTGTGTTCATGGAAATATGTACACACTGACATGCGGAAGAGAATGCATAATGCATGAACAGAATATGCTCACATGTACCAATATAGTTGCTCATATTTAAGTACATTTTCTCATGGAAGTCAGTAAAAATTGAACTCTGCCATCTGGCTTTCACATATTTTAGTTATAGAATTTACTATGGAGTCTGTCTTGAATCTATAAAATAAGCAAGGAGGACTTGGAGTAATCTTCATAATTTTCTCTCAGATTTTAAGGGTATTTCTTTTGAAGTAAACCCCCAAAGATATTATTTCCATACCAAACTTCTATTTTATAATTTTCTATTCTAATTTCATGGTTTATCCTTTTATTTCCATTGAACCTGATATGTATAGTTCTCAATTGATTTCTGGGTAATGTTAAGTTGGATTATACCAGTAGACAATCTTAATCTTGATCCTTTTTTTTTTTTTTTTTTGGCCAAAGGACTTAAAGGAAACATGAAAATGTACTTTTAATTTTACCATTGGAGAAAATAAAAAGATCTGCTAAGGTGATGATAAATAAAACAAATCTAATGGCATTTGGATTGTTTGGTAACACTTAAGAATCACAAAATGTAAAGATCTTTACATAAATTTCTTTTTATAAGTGAAGGGAGAGGTAAACTAGATAAAATATTTAAGTTGTGTAAGATATTGCCCATAGTTAGCACAAGAGCTACAATTAGAATGTGTCCTTTTTTTACACTTTGTACCTCAATTGGTCAGTCTTGATATGTTGTAAGATTACACGCATCCACACGCATGTGCACACACACACTCACACACACACCTCTCAGTGTGTAACCAAATCCTTATAAAGAGAGACAGAGAAAGAGAAACAAAGAGAAAAGAGAGAGAAGAAGAGAAACATGCATTTGTATATTGGGCAGCTCTAGGAACTTGTAAGATTTTAATCATTCTATTTCATACAAAGAAAATGTAGGAAGGACATATTCATGGATGGAGTTTTCTCACAATGAATAGAGGCTTTCACCCATAGAATCCCAGTCGGATCCATAGAATGTTAGAATCATACTGTGATAAGACTTTGAGAATAGCTCCCTAATAGGAAGGCCCCAAATTTTGCTAATGCTTAAGTTAGATATTCCTGAAATGTAGCGCTCAACGATTTTGACTAAAAGATAGATTTCCATTATGTTTACATAACATTGGGAAATTATTTTCTTTAAATTGGTAGACTGAGTTTTAACTGCTCATGAAAGATTTTAGAGGCTCCTGGGTGGCTCAGTCAGTTAAGTGTCTGACTTCGGGTCAGATCATGATCTCAGGGTTCTTGGGTTTGAGCCCCACATTGGGCTGTCCAGAGCAGAGCCTGCTTCAGATCCTCTGTCTCCTCCCTCACAAATAAATACACATTAAAAAAAATTTTTAAACGAAAATTTTAAATCATTGTTTAAACACATAGGTACTCTATCCATTTTTAAATGTTGTAAATAACATTTTTAAAATGTTTATTAAAGTGCCTTCTAATGACAGTTACTACTCCATAGAAATTCTAATGGAAATCAGTTAAAATTTCCAAAATGATTAGAGGAAGAAGATGAATCTGATATCTCAACCAGGGATTTAAAATAATACTCTGCCTAATTTAATCAAAATATTATCAATTAAAAATCTGACATTACAAAATTAAGAGATTTTTTTTCTTTGAAATTTAAGTGTTAGCATAAGCCAATAAATGGTATCACATTAGGCAGCTAAATAAAGGATTTTGGAGGGCTGCTGGAACACTAATGGAGGCGGCCACTATCACTGCACATAAACCTACACATTTTTAATAAGCTTGTGCTATAGCATATGCCTTTTTAAAAATCCAGTGCTCTGAGCAATTTATAGGTGAAAAATTTATTTTACCTTAAAATGTATATTCTGGTGATCAGTATATAAAATAAATTGAATTTATGTGGTAGGCATTTGTTTTTTACTCCTTTCTTGAACTTGGCAAACATCTTGAAATATATGCTCTAAAATCATTCTAAGAACTCAATTTTGAAATCTCATTTTTATGATGATTTTACTGACACTGGAGATATCAAAGGAATGACATCTTTAAAAAGAGAATGCTATTTCGACAAGAAAAACTAATGCCATGAAAGACTATTGTATTTATTGCTTCCTAAATAGATCACATTTTCATCTATTTCTAACTCCATACGAATACTACTGTGTATTATTTTAGGTATATTTGCATTAAAATTCATTATTTGAGTTAGTAATGATTTACACATATCTAGTCCACATAATACACACACACACACACACACACACACACACACACACAAATAATCAGAGCAATGTATTTTAACTCATTTAATTAGAATTATACTTGGAATGCTACTTATTTTACTGCCAACAGACAAAATTTGAACTGAGTGGAGGAGTAAAGAGGTGTAATTATGGGATTAGTGCACAATTCTTCCTGTCAGATGAGTAAAGGCACTGTGGGTCTGTAGATCCAGTCCACTTCATAGATGCCAGGAGCACTTTTGTAGAGAGTCAATGCTCCATTGACTTAATAGAAACCCACTAGGGCCATGTTATTATGCAGATTACCTCATCAGCCATCCAACCCTGGGCTGTATGAGAGCGCTTGAGGAACACAGTGGCAGCCCCACTTCATTTGCTCTGAGTGACCTATTGTTCTCAATGGTGTTCCATCAAAAATTAGCTCAGCTGGGAAAAGGATAGGTTTAGGAGATTATCAGGTACTCACACAAATACTATATCTAGTGCTGGGTAATTGCTTGAGATTTGGTTACTGTTAGTTATACCTCAAACTCAGAAATTTTGATGTATTATAAAGGTATTGATGAGGTTAAAAAGAACCTTCATTTAACATTTATTTCAGTTCACCTTGAATTCCACTACTGCTTTAATGCAATCAATCATCTAGACTCTGGAACATGAATTATGGCAATTTTCAGTGATTTCCAGAGAACCTAATATTACTTTCAATTTTTAATGTACAATTGACTCAAGCCACATTCATTACTTACCAGTAGAAAATTTGAATAACAGCATAAAAGGAAAGCAACTTTCAAATATTGTCAAATAAAGACTTTAAATAGTTGCTCAAACTAGCCAATGTCTCTTTTAATTAACATTCATAAACACCTAAGAAAGAAAACCTCTGAGTTTTAAATTTAAATTAAAAGCCAAGCTGTTTTAGGAAAGGGTAGGCATATTGCACACCAAAACATCCTCTGAGAATCACAGTTAAGGTTTAATAAACACTCTCCCTATTTCTGCTGTGGTGTGAGTTTGATTTTGCATACGCTGACCTTGATTTAGGATATGGAAAGTCTGTTAATAAACTTACAACCTGCCATCAAGGTGGGCATCAGCTTTTGCAAAACAACCCCTATCCATATATTTCCCTTTTTAGCAGCATGTCTTTTCAGCTACCACACAAATATCCAGGGCATCAAACAAGGACATATGCAAAACAAGACTCTTAGTTCCTGTACAGATGAGTCTCTGTATACCAGGTTTGCTTTGCAGAGCTCCGTGGGGTCCTCCCCAACGTTTCCTACCAGCTGCCAACATTTACCACGTAGCTTAATGTCCTTTTACCCGAGAGACAAAAGCACCTTTATTTAGAGCTAGCCAAACAGACCTCAAACCTGTTTTTCCATCACACCTAAAGATATGTATACGAGATATAAATAACTGTCATCACCCTAACTCATATTCATGTCTTTCTTATGTTTTAAAAGTACACATACTTATACCGTTAACCCATGTAATTACATACTGGCCTTTATGAGCTCAGAGGTAATAACAGAGATTCTGAAAACCCAATAGCCCAAATAGCGGCCAGATGAATGAATTGAATGGTTAAAGAGAGCATTTCTAAAGATGGTCCTTTGCTACCATTTAATTCACCCAGCCCTGTTCAGACAACCTTCAACTTAAGACACTGAAGAAATAGTTGTGCTTTGTCCTCACTGTAGTAGATTTGCCACTATGTTACCAGACAGTCTCAATGTTTCTCCTAGAATGTAATTCATCTTCATTGTTTCTGTGCCGACAGGATGGAACCTGCTTACAAATTTTACAGCTAGCAATACTTTTTATTGTTGTTCTGAAAGGGCTCCTGAGGGCTTTCTATTTTATTTTTAGGAACATTCTGAATTTTTTCCCCTTTATGCTATACTTTTCACTATTATGAGTGATGACCCTGGAATACTGGGGAGGAAAAAACAACCAACACCCACCAAACTCTGAAACTGTCATAAGTTTTAATGCAATCTTCCAATACTTTGATTTATTGCAGGTGTTAGATTTTAACTATGTTATAGCTAATGAAGAATATCAACAGCCTTTGTGGCATGCTGACATTCCTTCAAACTAAAAAACCTTCCGAATGACTCAAATGCCTTTCAGACGAAAAATGATGCAATAAGAATGTAATGCTTTTCTTGTGCTTTTAGGTATTGAATTAAAACTTTAGGCATCTGAAATGTAGTCAATTTTATGATGAAACTATGAAATTATATCATTCAATGTCAACTGTGTTACTTTCAGTGTTTTATTTTATTTCTGTGATACCCATCAGGCTTGATTATACTTGAAAGTAGCCAAAAAGAGACCCAAGAAGCCAGTATAGTATGAAATCGCCATTAGCAATTGTCTTTTGCCTGAAATTAAAACTAATTTACGTGACTTCAGAGAAAAAAATTATTCACCAAACCATAGTGGGGAGAGAAAGAAGCTTTGTGAAAACAAAAACAAAAACAAAGTTTGTAACATTTAAAATGAAACTGAAAATAAATGTGGCACTTTGTATGTTAACATTTTACAGACCTCTATTTATAAATCACCTTGCAAGAGAGTCAGTTGTCCCCATGAAAAACAGCACAGGCAAACAAAGAGACATGCTGAAACTAATGGACTAATGCTTAGGTGGAAGATAGAGGTAGCCCATAATGTACCATACACTTATTTTGTTGCAGAAGAGATAGATTTGTTCTCTTATGCTCTTGCATAATCAGGTTTTATACTACTGTTGAAATCCAATTACCAATTAACTGTTTTGTAATAGTTTACAAAAAATAAATTCATTCCAAGTCAACGTTCGAAAAACAATGGGCATTCTAAAAAAAGCATTTTCCATATATGTTGGTTATTTTTTATAAAAATGAAAGTTTGTAATTGTTCAGCCTAGAAAAGTGAATTTATCTACTTTGAAAATAATTTTTAAATTTATGAAGGACCTTTTATAAACAACATACATATTAACAAGAATTTTGTCTTGTTTTTATATAACAATAGCTACACGAAATCTGGTAAATTCATTCTAACATTTTAAATACTTTTAGACAAAGACTAATAAAAACGTTGAAAATAATTAACCTCCTGCCAAAGGTGTCGTACCGACATAGAAATGACTATGTTGTTAACATTTGATAAAATCAATATTTTCCTTTAATCAGTAGTTTTGCTTAAGTTAATGTGAGTAATAATTTACTATATGCTGCAAAAGGGAGATTATAAAATTATATCAAAGTATTATCATTACATAATCATCAACGTAAACTTAATTTTGGTAAGCAATTTAATTATATTGCTTACACTGTATCAAATTTAACTTCAAATAGAATTATAAGTCATATTGCATTGCTCAGAGTATATCACTGATGAATATTTTCATGCTGGTTATGAAGCAATACATCTATTCCAATTACTATGACAATTAAATAAAAAATCTTCTGAGCTTTCTCCATTGATAAACTTATTGGAATAATATCAGGAAATAACCTAAAAGTATATGATATAGATTACACTTGAAAGGCATTTGTGCTAATAGTTAATGGTGTGTGTCTAGTGCAGAAATTGTTTTTAGTCACCTAAATTGTGTTTTCTCATCTGTAGGGAAATTGTTGTGAGAGCACACAAATGAGTTTTAATCAAGGTATACCTCAGTGATCAAATAAACATTGATTATGAGATAGTTTCTATTCTTTGTGGTCTTACAGTATAGGGAATAGACATCTGAGAGGAAGTGATCATGTGAAGTTGAATCTTTGCATGTTAACACCTTGTCAAATGTGTACCTATGTTTGTGATCTACCTTCTTCCCTGAAGAGTTGAAGTTGGCTGTAAAGGATTGAGAGCCTGCTGGTTTAAATTATTCAAAGAATTAATTGATAAATTGTTTCATTCATTTTGGCATCTGTGGCTAATCTTTGTTAGAGTAAACAATATACCCCCTACCTTCACCTGGAAAACATTCAGTTTTCCTAATAGCTTGCCCTTCAAGGTTTATCTCCCTAACATTGCCCTGAAGAAATCCTCTGATTCAGAAAATCTGATTTCATCAATGTCCTCATTCAAACTTTCTACTTTTGTTTGTCTGTTGTAATTCTCTCTACTCGTCTTGCTAGAAATGCTGTCTACATTTCTCTTTATCCATCTGAATCTTGCCTATTCACCAAAGCTCATCTTGATGCAACCTTCTTTACGACAGTTTGGGTGGGTACTCTGAATTTATTTTTTTGGCTTAATTTGTCTCAAATCTTGATCATATTTTTCCTTGTGATATTCTGTACTTCTTTTCTCTCTTCTGAGAAGCTGCAAGTTCCATCGTGAGTGGACATGCCTTTCTTATCCTTCTAATTCTTTTTTTTTTTTTTTTTTTCCTGATCAAGAGGACCACGTGGAAAGGTGGGGCCTTGGCTCTCATTGCCAGGCTTGTTTTCTCCTTCTGCCATGTACTGATTGTGACCTTGAGCAAATTACCTAAGCACTGTGTGTCAGTTTCCTCATAAGGTAGCCCTGTCATCAAAGGAGTGTTGTGAGAATTAAACAAGACACTGAATTCGTGCACAAACCCACATAGCAGGTACTGAACATATATTTGTTCAGTGGTAAGTGATTTGGCTACCACTCCAGGATTTCCTTTTACTTTTAAAAAATAGTCCTTAATTTAGTCTATCTGGACCCCACACGGTCACTGTTAATGGTATTGACACATCATCTTTGTTATTTTACTTTGTTTCAATTGCCTTTTGTAAACAAGTTACATTATTGTCTTTCATATGATGATGAATTTTCAATCTTTCTTTTTTTGAGCAAAAAGGACTGACCAAAAAAATATATTGGTGAGAAAAATAAATATAGGGTATTATAATTGTAGAACAAGAGCTATGAACCTGTTAAGGGGTTTGTAGAGGAGCTTTGAAGAAAACTGATTTTGGTTTATCAAAGACAGGAGTTGGAAGAGGAAACATATTGTAGAACTGAATGACCTTGTCAAATGCCTAAACTGTAAGATTCTTTCAAAAGAATGGTTTTCAAGCTAACCTTTAAAATGCAAAGCTTCTGTGAAGCTTCAACAATTCCATAAAAGCTTAACCTTTCATTTAATAAACTATTTTTTACTGCTTAAAAGAGTTTGGAAATATCTAGCTTGAGAGTCTGTTAGAGTGGACACCCAAAAAGGAATATTATAGTCAAGGGGGACATCAATTTGGAATATATGTTTCCATTGAAGTTTTTTCCTAGAATAGTACAAAAGGTAAAGTCAATTCTTGTTATTTTTAGTAGTAGTATTCTATAAAGTCACCATGAACACTAAATTAGCCAACACTGAATTGTTCTTTCGGGAAGTATAGGGTTATGTTCCACTGAACATCTGGTCACATTATTTTCATCAATCAATATATGAACTTGTTTTATGCATGTTTCTATTTGAAGACACTTCATTTAATATATATTGTTGATTCATTAACACTGAACTCATGGCCAACAGCACCATAACTCATGCCTGAACTTAGCTTATCTAACACATGTACTTTTTCTGTAAGGCACATCACAGCTTTCTTGATCTTAAGAACTCTGGACAGCACTTCTGCCTTATGCTTGGGGTCATTTTAAACAGTGAAATCACCAAAAAAAAAAAAAAAAGCACAAAAAAATGGAACATAATATGGCAGTAAATAGACCTCAAAAGGACACTTGTTTACACTGTAAGAATTGCAACAAGAAAGCAGAAAGTCACCTTATTTTAAACTTCAGCTGTGAACATGTACATCAGGTGACTCAAATTTTCCACTGCTCTGTACATGTCCATTACTGACTGCAAAGGCATGGTCATTGACTTTTGAGATTACAAATAAATTTGAGTAAGTAGTTATATTTCAAAATACAGAATTTGTGAGTAAGGAAGACTGACTGCTCTTGCTTCTTATTCCAGCTGGAGAGTTAAAATGTAGTATTCACTTGGTTTAAGTTGTTGTAAGGTGAGAAACCACTATGCACAATCAAGCAATGACTCGTCTATAAATGTGCCTCTAGACTGTATTGGAGAAACTTAACCTTCAGCTTATACTCTAGCCTTGTTACTCCAGTGTGCCCTTCTCTAACAGTGCGAAGCTTGCTTGGGATTCTCTCTCTCTTTCTCTGTCCCTCCCTGCTGGTGTGCTCTTAGACACTGTCTCTCTCTCTCTCTCAAAATAGATAAGCATTTCAAAGAAAAAAAGAAAAAGAAAATGCAGACTTTTAGGCCCCACCCCAGACTTACTAAGAAGAATATGCATCATAGCAATTTATATGCATATTAAAGTTTGACTAGTATGAGTCCTGGGATGGAATGAGGGAAGTATATATGAAAATTATAGGTAGCTGTTTTATGCTATAGAAACGTACTAGTGGAAGCAGTGGGTCCTAAATGGTGTTAGGAAGAGGGAGGGGCATTTTTTTTTTTAATTTGCTAAACCATCCTTGTCAAAATGAAAGCCTTTCCACATATGATCTTGTTCAATAAGTATGACATTCTTAAACTCCATTTTGTAAGCAACTGTTTCTCTTTTCCATTTTTTTCTTACTTTTATTTCTGTTCTAAAGTGTTTGTCGCTTTCTACACTTCTTTAATCACATGGGAAAGAAGTGTGTCAATTTTTTTCTAAGTAAAAGCTTTGCAACAGACAGGAAATTAGATTTTTAATATGCCACTCTCAAGATCTCTGCACATATAATTTTTCTCATTAGAAATAAAACAAAACATGGGGTGCCTGGGTGGCTCAGTTAAGTGTCTGACTCTCGGTTTCATCTCAGGTCATGATCTCGAGATTCCTGAGATAAAGCCGTGGGTTGTTTCCTTTGCTGACATCATGGAGTATGCTTGGGATTCTCTCTTTGCCCTCTTTGCCCCTCCCCAGCTCTGGCTCTCTCTCTCTCTCTCAAAATAAATAAGTAAACTTTAAAATAAATAAACAAAAACAAACAACTCATTTTCATCTTAAAAGCAAGAGAAAGCCACATTAGAGTTTAAGAATTGCTGTGCTATTAAATGCCTTCATATTGCATTTCAGCTTTTTTGAGTTGATTAAAGAATGTCTTTCTTTAAAATAAAAAATGTCAAAGAGACTTCCAACTACAGAATAAATCCGGAAAATAAGAGGGAACCTGATATTTAATCTTGTATTCTCTAGCTTCTCTTTGGGTGAAGTTTAAAAAAAAAAGAAAAGAAAACCCACTCCAACCAAGTTCAAAATTCATGTGGTTAAAAAGAAAGCACAAGAGAGGAGTAAACAGAGAAAGGGCTGTTGTTTCTGTTAAAACATTATCAAAGCTCCTAAAAGCAAATTTTTGTTTTCGAAACAGAACACCGTGTGCTGCTGTCCTCTAACAAGAGGATTTTCCTTCTTGCCAGTTGTTTCCATTCACAATATTCAGCCACCTAGTGACTGATTTGTGCCAGGTGGAATTTTTCCAAGCATGCAATATTTACAATTCTCTGTTTACTAGTTCCTGGAGACAGTTAGATAAAAATACAGCAGCAAACAGTTCTATCTCCAGACAGAGGAATGTACTTAAGTATCTGAGACTCCAATGCAGACAGAGCTCTGAAATGCATTTGTTCCACTTACAAAACACTATTTTATTACATTTTTAGGACGATGAAAACATCATCATATTGAGTAAGCTTAGAAGACGTGACTTTAGATTATGACATCGAAAAGGGTTATCGACTGCAAAAAGAGGTGTCAGTAGAACCAAAAGTGGCACAGAATAAAGCATAAAGTGTATACAAAATTTGCCTTATAAGTACCAAGAGCACTTTCAAGAAGTAATCTGAAATTGTGTCAAAAATCAGAGTTGAATGAAGAACACTTAAGCTCGTTATTAACGATACCCTTATGTTGTTTTATTTTCAACACTCACAGATACACTGGAGGGAGTTGTTTGTCTCAATTGATTTATAAACTACCTACCTCCCGCTAGCAATGGGCATCTCTTAAATTCTACTTCTTAAGTATGCTCTTGAAGTTTAGGCATTAATATTTTTATTTTTCAACCTTTTCATGCCTTCGAGGTTTTATAACACTATTGATTCCAATGCCAGTGAATCATTATGTTTGAGGACCACTCACTTTCTACCAATATGGAAGTGCAGCCACTGTAAAAATGTATTTTAAAGAAACCATACTTAGGTCACACACACACAAAAAAAAATCAAAACAGGGGAAGGTAAAGGAAGAGATTTCATTGAATCTTGAATCAATACTATTTGACCTTATCCAGTGTTTAATTGATTGGCTCTTCAAATCTGTAAAATGGAGGATTACCCTCCCTGGTTAGAGAGGCTGTTTTACAGCCACTGTGTCCATCTGTATTGATCACGACTGTGCATTAGGTCATGGTTATCATTTAATGGATGGATCCGAATGGAAGAATCCATTTAGTGCTCCACAGCAATGTGATCCATCTGTAGGTTGCCAGATGTTTGTGACAATCCATGTCAACTAGCAGTTTTATTTTGGAATTGTGACCTTCTGGAAACACGCCCAGCTATTGGTTATAAAACATGTATACAGGACCAGTGACAAAATGGATTCTTGTCATACCTGAATATTTTTGTCCCTCCAAAATTCTTATGTGAAGCCCTACCCTGGTGTAGCTGTGCTTGGAAATGGGGTCTGTAAAGAAATAATTAAAGTTAAATGTGGACATAAGCGTGAGGCACTGATTGGTAGGATTAGTGTCCTTAGAAGATGAGACACCAGAGAGCTCACGCATTTGCTCTCTCTTTCCATGAGAGCGCAAAGAAAGAGGTGTGGTGAGTGCACAGAGAGACAGTTGGCACCCATAAGCCAAAGGAGTCCTCAGAATGAAACCTACCTCGTTGGCACCTTGATTTTGGACTTCCCCATCTCCAGAACTAAGAAATAAATTTCTGTTGTCTCAGCAACCCAGCCTGTGGTACTTTGTTAATGCAGCCCAAGCAGACCCTACTATCATATAGGGCATAAAGAAGAATTATGACATGCCCAAGCATGGACAATTTCAGAGAAACCTCTTAATTAGGTGGCTTACAAACAAAGGCAAAATGGAAGTATCTTTAGTCGCTATTTATTTGTGATTAAAGTTAAGCAGCTCTCTTGAGAATGTTTCCATGTGTAGCATCAATTACAACTTTGAGGGAAAGGATGCGACATAGGAAAGGAACGTATAGTGTGAAGCCAGTTTGTTTTGTATTTATTTTGTTACAGTGAGGAATTAAACTAGGCCAAAATTAAGAAGATATAGCTTGGAATATATTTATTCAGTCAATCTGTGTCTTCTGGTCCTGAGCGTGTCAGCTAATCTCTTTCAAATGCAGTTTCTTCATGTGTAAAAGCAAGATAAACTTTGTGGTATTGTGCAGATTAAATGAGGTAATATGGGGGCGCTTGGGTGACTCAGTCGGTTGAGCTTCCGACTTCGGCTCAGGTCACGATCTCATGGTCTGTGAGGTCGAGCCCCGCGTCAGACTCTGTGGTGACAGCTCAGAGCCTGGAGCCTGCTTCCGATTCTGTGTCTCCCTTTCTCTCTGACCCTCCCCCGTTCATGCTCTGTCTCTCTCTGTCTCAAAAATAAATAAACATTAAAAAAATTTTTTTTTAAATAAATGAGGTAATATGGAGTAACTTAGCTCAGTGTGTGGTAATAGCACTCAAAAATATTTGAGAATTTGGAATACTGTTCCCATTTTCCATTATTTCACTGAATATTGACCTTGAATAAAGTAAATACAGTTGACCCTTGAACAACATGGGTTCGAACTGCATGGGCAGTTATGAATGGATTTTTTTTTCCAGTTATTACAGTACAGTCCTGTAAGTGTATTTTCTCTTTCTTATGAATTTTTTTAAGTTTTATTTACTTATTTTAAGAGAGAGAGAGAAAGAGAGCATGAGCAGGGGAGGGGCAGAGAGAGGGAGACATAGAGAATTCCATGCACTGACAGTGCAGAGCCTGATGTGGGGCTCGAACCCTCAAACCAGGAGATCATGACCCAAGCCGAAATCAGGAGTTGGATGCTCAACCGACTGAGCCACCCAGGCGCCCTTCTTATGATTTTCTTAATACCATTTTTGTTTCCTCTCGCTTACTTTCTGATAACAGTACAGCATATAATACGTATAACACACAAAATATGTGTTATCGACTGTGTGTTACTTGTAAGTCTTCCTGATCAGCAGTAAGCCATTAGCAGTTATGTTTTAGTGGAGTCAAAAGTGATACACAGCTTTTCAACTGCATAGGGTTCAGTGCCCCAACCCCTACATTGGTCAAGGGTCAACTGTAGTTGTGTTTTTCCCGTAGGATAACTATAAATCAAACATACACCTTTTTTTTTCTTTTACTACCTCCTTACTTTAAATATACAATATACAACCAATTTCTTAGAAAGAACAGAAGTAGCCTCATTACTGGTAGTTTTTGCTATTGTTAGCCGTAGGAGACTCCTGGCATGAAGGTATAATGTGGTTCAAATTACTCTTCCATTATTAGTTACTATCATAATACCATTATCTTCTAGTACTATTTAAATTAACTTACCCAAAATATAGCTGGCCAAGCCGGGCTCATCTGTCAAAACTTGGCTACTCTGCCAAAGAAGGATGATTTTAACAACTAAATTATGGAATTGTAGACAGGATTAAATGAGAGAATACATGTGAAGTGTTTAGTATTGTGTCTGGACTGAAGTAAGTTCTTTATGAATGATTATTGCTGATATAGCTCTTTTTAATTTCTATGATGATTAATATTATAATGCTTATCCTATGGGTCACACCACCCATATCCTTGGTCATGTATTCTTTGGAACAATGTAAATGAGAAAAGATTAGCCATGGAGTTTGTCAAGAAGGCAAGTAGCATTTTGGCCTATGATATTTCGAAAGCTATTAAGTAGCATAGACATTGTCAATGATCAATCTAGTGATTAAAGTGAAATGGAAGTTTTAGGAGAGTTGTAAAGAGAAAAATGACGCAATCTGACATAAAGACCAAGAGATTCGCTCTAATTGTGTTTGAAGAGTACATGTAGAAATAAGACGTAGGAAGACCAGTTAGGAGGTTATTGTAATATCAAGGCAGGAAATGATGGCAATTTGGACAAGGTGCTAGACATGGAGAGAAGTGGCAGACCCTGGATTACTTACAAAGACCCACAGAATGTGACTGTGCAATGAACATGGGGTGGAGTAAAAGATGGTTATGTGAAATAATTATAAGATTTTCATCCTGAGACACCAGGAGCATTGATTTTTCACTGACTAAGATACACAAGAGAAAACTGAGACTATATGAGATTCCATCTGCCATGAATACCGTTAGAGAAGAGAAGAGGTCTAAGGACTATGGACTGTGCCTTGTAATACTCCAGCACTTGGTAGCCCATCACCAAAAAGTTGGAGGAGGAGTGGGCAGTGATGTCAGGGAAGAACTCCAGCAGAGTGTTTGCTCGAAACCAAAGGAAGGGAATATACTGGGTCAAGAAAAGGAAATGATTAACTGTGTAGTGCCCTGGTGAAGAGGGATGGGATTACTTGAAGATTTCATGCCTATATAATTGGGAATATGATGTTGTTGTATGCACTACGGTCGGAAAGAAGAAGTTGCAATGCAATATGCATTGGGGGTCGGAAAGAAGAAGTATGGGGCATAAGCTAATGAATTGACTTTAGGATGAGTTGACTCAGTATACGTGAGACGTCAAGTCAGATATTTTTTACTGATCTAGGAATCTGGAGGTCAGAGCTGAGACAAGTTTGGAAGTTATAAGTTGAGTATCATATGAATAGAGATTATGTTGAATGTGGGATTAGATAATATCAGTGAGCATGTAGAGTGTGAAGTGACCAACAGAAGTACCTTGGGAATGCCTAAAATTTAAGGGTATGATAAAAATGATTTAAAAGAGTAGAGGGTCAGTGAGAGCAATATCAATAGAACCAGGACTGTGTAATATTTTTTTAAGTTTTTTTTTTAAATTTATTTTGAGATAGTGAGTGAGTGGGGGAGGGGCAGAGAGAGAGGGAGAGAGAGAGAGAGAGAGAGAGAGCGAGAGAGAGAGCATCCTAAGCAGGCCCCACACTATCAGCATGGAGCCTGACACAGGACTCGATCTCACGAACTGTGAGATCATGACCTGAGTCGAAGTTGGACGCTTAACTGGCTGCGCCACCCAGGTGCCCCTGACTCTGTAGTATTTTTAATGTCAAGGATTTCTTTTGACCATACACATCTATAGATAAAGAGGTAATCAAGCTGGTAATAAGAACCAATAGTTCCTGAGCATTAATCCTTCTGACCTTGCAAGACATGCAGCTTCCATGGGCTCCATTCCTGCAGCTTGTAACTGGTGTTTAACATTTCCCTTCTTTGGCCCTCTTCTGGTAATCCACTTGGCCAAATTTCCCCCACTGGCTAAGCCAGGTAAAAGTAGCACCACTGCTGTTGGGATTACTGCTGATAATACCATCTCTCCTGTTGCTCCAAAGCCCTGGTTCTCCCATCAGCTGCTGTGGAAGATGTTGGCACTTGGTGCCCCTGGCATGTCGGATGCTACAAGACCTGCCAGGGCTGTGGGCACTGCTGCTGTGCAAAGAGTTCTGAATGTGCCAAAGCTATGACACATTTTCCATCTCCTCCAAAGCACAGTGCCACACTCTGATCCAAAGAAGGAGGAAACCTTCTCTCACCTTCTCTATGTTGATCACAATAGTTTCTGCTCTGGGTCCTAAATATCAAATAGCAATAGCTTGTCATCCCTGAGACAATGAGAACTGGACAGAAAACAAAAAAAAGTGAAAAAACGCAGGATTATATGTTAAATCATGGCCTCTCCTTAATAGCCAAGGCAGTTACTCATAAATTTATTTCTTCAGCAAACCTTTACTGAGAGCCCAGCATGCCTCAGCATCCTTCTTCCAGCAAACACTGCCTACTGGTTATCATATGAGGAGGTGTTTTCCTCTTGTAGCTACCTCATCCCTGCAGGTCTCTGGATCCATGCTTGACAAACTGAGTACTTCAGAATCACACCACTGCAGTGTCTGAATCAGGAGGTCTGGTGTGAGCCCAGGAATCTATTTTCCAGATTGCTCTGATGCACGGATGTGTTTGGTCACCATTGCTTTTGGCATCCCGCTTCTATCTGAATGATACATGTGCACAAGGTTTGAATCCTAGGCTGAAACTCCTAATGCACAAGGAAGGAGGAAGCTTACAGGCGTGATAAGCTGTAGGAGTGCTGGAAGGAGGGAAAGGAACATGGCTGGCAGGAAATAAAACGCAATTGGCTGACGTGGAAGTCAAGTGTGACCTTGAAAAAATAATTTTAGTCGGGGGAGGGTGCTGATTGCAAGGACTTTGAAAGGTGATGTGGAAGTGGAATCTATTAGGCCTTAGGCTATTAATCATTAGAGAAACTTGGTAGCAAAAAGAAAGGTAAATTACAACCATGTGAGCACTTGAGAGAGAGAGAGCAGTAGGTTAGGGGAAAGTGTTTTTCCTTGTTGAATTTGGTTTCTTGTTTGGCGGGAGGGCAGTTACGTCTTCAGTGGAAGAAATCTGCAGACGGGGAAGTTGAACGGAACTGTGTCTTGTCTGGTCAGGGAGGGTGGGTGAAGATTTACAGATCAAGATCCAGTGGTGTGCTGGTAAACCAGCAAGATCCCAGGAATGTGACAGCAAAAGAGATAAAAGAAAACAGGTGAAAGATTAGGGGCAAAGAAGGGTAGAGGTTCTTTCTCTGAGAGACTAATGAAGAAAAGGAATGAGAGTAAAGGGAAAAGATAAAGAAAATTAAGGCTCCAATTCAAGGCTTCTCCGTTAAATAACAGATGGTGTCATTTGCCAAGAATGAAGCGTTTAGGCCCGAACTGAGGCCTGAAGAAAAGCTACCATGTTGAATTCTCCCGTGAGTCAATAAGCGATCATTACAGGAATTGTTGAACACCAGGGAGGGTCGAGTGGAGGTTGAACAGCACAGATTTGTAGAAGAGCCTGTCAACACCAGTTTCGGAGTTGCTCCAGCCCTAGCTGGCAGCTCGAGAGAGAAGCAAAGGAAGCAGACGGGTGAGGCTTTTGCAGGGTAAAGAATTAGCAAGGAGGCCAGAACTGCAGGTCAGCAGAGCGAGGCTTTATAAGGTCCTTGCAGGAGGACCCAAAATGCCTGCTCATGGGGGGAGGGGAGAAGCCAGGGCAAGAGGGCTGGTGCGGCCAGAAAGAAATTCATGAACGCGGGGGGCAGAAAGCGCCCAAAGTATCTTAGGTCTCAATTAGGGTGGAGGACACACTGAGTGAGCAGGAGAAAGGAGATGTGACGGATTTTGTTTGCAGATCATTTCAGGAGTCAAGTTTTCTGGGAGTGGGGCAATACGGAGTGGTAGAATCATTTTTGCCCATTTTGACATTTGTTTTGGTTTCTAATTTGCAGTCTCAACCATAGCCTAAGGCCTGAAACATTTATACATTTTAAGTACACTGAATGATAAGGGAATTGTAACTGTTAAAGATCTTTTTTTCCATCTAAACAGAGCGACTCACTAAAACTATTAAAATTCAAGATGTAAATGCGAAATACTATTGCATTCTATTTGTGTATTACATATGTTCAGAAACATGAATACATTAAAATACATTTGGTATGCAATTGAACGGGAGCTTTAATATATTTTTCTTTAGAGACATTCTTAAATTTCCTGTGCCAGGTACATTTTATATCCGTGTATAAAATTTATATAGCTAGCTATAACTTATAATTGTAATACATAGTGCAATTTTAGTTGTAAAGAGGTGTTGTCGTGACACAAAAGCCCTCAAGGCCTGAAAGAGTTAACGTACCCCCATAATCCTAAATTTAATATAATGAAATGACTGTGTTTGGGGGAAATGAGCATTTTTCTTTTGCCTATTGGTTGTTTGCTTTTGTTATGAGCCGTTCTGACTTTTATGCATTCATTTGGAATTAATAAAAACCCTTCTGTGGGTGTTTGTGATTCATAGATTCCTAGAGTTGGGAGGTGCCATTTGCATTTGTCTGGGTTAATTCTTCACTTGAAGGGTGTGTAAAGCCATACCTACACAGGTTAGCTGACACGTAGCCAGGTGGGGAAAGAGCTGGGGCTAGAAGCAAGGGCTCCTAACCAGTATTTTCTGGACTGTGTAGCTCATGAATTCTACCGCATTGAGGAAGGGATTTTAGAAATAAAACTCTCATTCCTGCATTTCCCTAAGTACCCAGGCTGCCCCACCAACTGCATGGACCCTATTGTGAGTCATTGCTATAATGGCCGCCTTGTGATGGATGGGTTTATATCCTAGTGTCAACCCCTGGTATTGATTCAGAGGGTTTCACCTCTCGCAAAATAAGCCTCTTTACCTTGCTTTCAAACTGAGAAGAAAAAATGCCAAATCTTTATCACAGAAGGTTGTTTCAAGAACCATATTGTCTAAGCCCTTGGAGCTCATACACTCAGTGCATACAGCAGACATGCTTCCGTATGCACCAAAATCCCTAGTCAAGAATGAATCTTTAAGTGGTCCTATGCTCATCGTGAAAGATAACCTAAGGTGAATGGTGACAAGAGGCTTAGAAGTCTTGCTGTTTGGGGGTGTTTGAGAGTAATCAAGAAATGCTTGCTGTTTTGTTCCCACTTTAAGAAAAGGAAAATACTCCACATTAATTGAATGCAATTGGCTTGGTAGTATACGTGTGACAAATAGAGATGTGCCAAACTGCCTGAAAATAATTTGGGTCATCTGCAAATCACTGCGCCTGCCAGTTTGCAGACAATTCTTAGTCCTTGTGGTCTGTCACATTCCTTTTCCATTAGCTATTTACCATCTGACGAGTGAGAGTACACTAATTTATTTGTTGAAAAAAAGATCTCCTGTTTTATTGATGTTCCTCCCTACCCCCACAAGCTTATTGTGTAGGGTAAACTCCAATACCTTTGCAAATATGCTCACTGGGATCTCACCCCCAAAATGGGGAGTGTTAAAGTCACAGAGATGGAAAAAAAAATTTAAGCCAGCCTGCTCTGCTTTATCTTAGGAGATGACAATTGTTTTCAGATTAGCTTATACTTGGGTATGCTTCCAGATGTTAAGGAGTATTTGTGACTGTGGACATTGCACATCTCTGTGGGCTGGACAGCAGGCATTGTTCTTGCTCTGTGACTAAGGTCCAAATCAGCCTTATGTTTCTGAGTTTACAGGAAATTCAGGGTAAACCTTTTATTTACAAACAGGGAATACTTGCCAAGATGGAATAAAAAAGCAACTGATTAATCAGCATGCAGCCTTCATCTTGAAGGGCCTCGCTGCCAGGCCCTTTTCAACGTTCAGAAGATTGGCCTTGTGTGAGAGGGATGTAGTGTGGAAATGCCTTTGATAGCTTGGTGATTGAGTCTATCATGCTTTGGAAAGGGACAGGACTGGGTTTAAACAACCCTGCCTGACAGAACACAGAGTGTGCATGGCTGGAAAAAAAATTACCTCATTATAGCTCAGTGCTGTTGCCCTTTGGAGTAAAATGAGAGAAAAGCTTGCTCTGGTACTTCTGCTGATAAAATTCACTTTCTGGAACACAACCAAATCCCAGCATATATCATCTGAGAGAAATAAAGCAGTCAAAAAATTGTATTCCTAAATAGGCCCGGAACATCTTGGCAACTGCTAAAGCAACACAAATAAGGAACGGTGCCCTACTAGCTCGACCCTTAAATTATGCAGCTGTTCATTACCCGAATTATACATCTCGGGCTGCCCTTTGGAAACAGGCATGGAGCACAGAGCTGGAACAATCCCTGAATTATAGCACAATAAGAAAGACCTCCTAAAGTGTCACATGCATGTAGTGGGAGATAAGAAAGGCCAGCTTAAGTTCTTGGCATTTTAAAGAAGGCAATCAAGAAAGCCTTTGAACTCCTCAGTTTTCTTTCTCTGAAATTCATTTGCATTTTTGTGTTAGTTAGACAAAGCATCCCATTCATGTGTCAGCAGTCCGGTGTCAGTCCTCTGCTCTGGAGATGTGCATGTGTGTTTTGGTCTAAGCTGCACGGTTTTTACAGAAGGGACGGTTAAAAACATTAATAACCACAGCGGCAAGCCTGGCATATTTAGAGAATTAGTAATGACAATATTTAGTATCTCAAACAATAAAGACATCATAAATAGAAAACTATCAGAGAGCTTAAGGGCAGAACTCCAAAATTTATTTTGCCCCCTCTAATGGTTTCTACATTTATGCAAATGTGAAACGTATCACACTTGTTCGCTTGAGACTTGAGTAGCGCAGTTGTTTTATGTTGTTGTGGTAAGATTCACATTTCTTCACCATGCTATGTCATCTCTACATCCACTTGATTGTGCTAAAAATATGTGGCATGAGGTCAAAACTGAAAAGATTTTATTTTTGCATCCAGTTTGTAATTTTTGGACAAAAGTTAATGAGGAAACTGACACTTTGTAGCATACTTTTGGCTTAAATTACAAGGGCAATTTTTTTTTATGAATTTCAACGATATTCATTTCAATGAATATTTGGTAAATAGTTGAAGACATTGTCTCGCATAAAGCAAATAATTAAAGATTATGTGTGAGAGGGGAGCATTATGTTAGACAAAATTAGGTGATCGCAAAATTTATTTTTGGTCCCCCAGTTAGGCTGTCTGGGCTCCCTTACCATCCTTCACTTCTTCCAAGCCTAGTGACACAGGCAGAATGCTTCCTCCCCCCAAATGTCCATGCCCTAACCCCTAGAACTTGTGAATATGTCACTTTACATGGCCAAAGGGACTTTGCAGATGTAACTTCAGTTATGGACCTTAATATGTAGAGATTTTCCTCTGTTACCTAGGTGACTCAATCTAATCACATAGAGCCTTAAAAGCTTGTAACTTTCCTTGGCCAGAGCCCAAAGACATAGGGCTGAGGAAGAAGTTGGAGGCATTTAAAGTAGAGGAAGGATTCAAATGTTGTTGCTGATTTAAAGATGGAAGGGGCAACGGAGGAAGGAATGTAGGAGACCTTAAGATGCCAACCATGGCCCCCAGCTGACAGTTATCAAGGAAACAGTGTTCTCCACCCAACAACCACAGGAAAGTGAAGTTGGCCAACAACCGGAGTAATCTTGGAAGTGGATTAATCCCCAGAGCCTCCAGAGGGGACTGTGGTGCTGCAGATACCTCTGTTTTGCAGAGGACCCGGCTTGGTCACTCTACCCAGACTCCTGACCTACAGAACTAGGACAGGATGAATGGATTTTGTTAAGCCATTAATTTGGGATAGGTTGTTACATTAGCAATATAAAGTTAATACACTTGTCCTCTGGTATTCTTTCAGAAACTTACCCTTCCTGGAACATATGCAGTTCAACTATTATTTTTACCTGTGTAATTAAGTACTAGTTACCATCTATACCAATTACAGATATTAGTAATTGTTCAGATATTACTAATTCAGTTGTGAGTTGTTTGTTTATTGCGTGTTTTCTTGCTTATTTGGAAATAATGAAGAGAACCTTCTGATCACCAAAAACACATCAGAATGGATGTGTGAAATTTGATTAAATGAGCTCTGGAGACAGACAAAAACAGTTTGAATCGTGACTCAATTTTACTAGCTTTATGACCTCAAGCAAGTTACTTGACCTCTCTGTGCCTCAGTTTTTTTATCTATAGAAGGAGAGTAATAATAGCACCCGTCCTGTTTATGCAGAGTAAATAAGTTAATACATGTAACATCTAGCATATACTAGGTGTTTTGTAAGTCTAAATTATTTGATGATTATTATAAGTGTCCATCTTTATAGCTGTAGAAGATGCATTTAGCTATTTCAGTAGTAACTCTGTTTAAATTAGGAATTGTTATGTTTTATTAATTTTCTAATGTGTGCAAATATAATAACAGCAGTCCTTGAGCTTAAAATTTTGCAACAGAATTGCCATTTCTTTTAAAATTGAAACACATTCTTAAATGGTATTTAGTCAACCTTGATGTGAGACTTGCTCTATAAAATGGAGATATAATAATCTGTATGTAAGATTAATTTTGGGGACGCCGGGTGGCTCAGTCAGTTGGATGTCCAACTTTGGCTCAGGTCATGATCTTGCGGTCCTAGAGTTCGAGCCCCGCATTGGGCTCTGTGCTGACAGCTCAGAGTCTGGAGCTTGCTTTGGATTCTCTCTCTCTCTCTCTCTCTCTCTCTCTCTCTCTCTCTCTCTCTCTTAAAAATAAATAAATCATTTTTAAAAAGATTAATTTTAATCCCAGTGAGATATGAGTTAACAGTTTTAATAACAGTTCTTTCCTTCGCAGAAATAATCATGTCAAGTTTCTTCCTTTGAATTTATGAAAACGTTAGTGATGAGCCTGCTGTCCCCATCCAGCCCAGACCAGAAGAAGCGAGAGTTTTCTTTTTTTCAGTTTTACCAAGACTTCGATCACTAAGGTGGGCACTTGTGGCCTGCGCAGCTGCTAGCAAAGAGTATGTAAACACACACTTCAAGTGTGCATATTTATGTCTCCCTCGAGTGCAGTGGGGGCCACAAGCGCTCCTCCATTCTGCCTCTGTTCTGCCCTGACCGTGCCCTCATTCTGGAGATTTACGACCATCGCTACACAAAAGTCCTGTGCCCGTTAGTGCAGGAGTCATTTTAGCAAACCAGCTCAGTGCAGGCGCACACCTTGTACCCCAGGACGCACATAGATATAAGATGTTTGTTTTCTCTTTGGGTCACTTGTACAACCCAAAATCAACAGAGTCATTAATTAAATCAGTGCCTTTCAAGCTCCACTGTGCATGGGAATCAGCCTTGGGTTTGTTAAAATGTAGATTCAGATTCAGGTGATCTGAAGCTGGGACTGAGTCAACCTTTCTAAAAGCCTCGGGGGGAGGCCACTGCTACTGCTCCTTGTACCACACTTGGCTCAGCAAAAACATTTAAACTTAGTAATTATGTTCTTTTGAAGCAAGTCATTGTCACCTGTGAATAAGTGACAGTATCTTTGAATGTGCACTTTAATTCTTAATCATCTCAAAGTACTTGCATTTTGCTATGAGAATACAGACTTGGTATCTGCTCTTACGTAAGGACAACGAAAATCATCACGATCCTGTGAAACTTTGATTTCCCTTCAGGTAATAGTAAAAACCCCACAGGGATTTGGCATTTGGACTTCAGTATTACTACATGCAGAAAACCTGGCATAAACAATCTCTAGTAGTTCAGACTTAGGAAAAGAATAAATGTCTGTTTACCTATGAGCTACTTGCGGCAAGTTCTACTCTAGAACAGGTCACCCAACATCTGCCTGTAATGGGGGGATAGAGTTGGACCTGTGGCTAGAGTTTTTCCGTAAGAATTAAATAGACTATGTAAATAACTTAGGAAAAATGCCTAGCTTAAAGGAATAAACCTTTTTCAAGTCATTCTGCAGACATGAAAAGGTACGTATTTGCAGATCCTTATTGAGGAACATCCTTAAAAGAAAGTTTCACTGTCACTGCAGAATTATCAATTCTATGGGAATAGCTAAAGTGTGAAAGGAGCTATTTGATTTGTCATTAAAACTAGATCTAGCCTTGCCAGTTTTCTATACCATTTACGTTCATTCTTTTTCTTTAATTTTTTTTTTAAATTTAATGTTTATTTTATTTTTGGCAGAGAGAGAGAGAACATGAGTAGGAGGGGGCAGAGAGAGAGAGGGAGACACAGAATCTGAAGCAGGCTCCAGACTCTGAGCTGTCAGCACAGAGCCCAATGCGGGGCTCAAACCCACAACCCATGAGATCATATGCTCTGAGCTGAAGTTGGACACTTAACCACCTAAGCCACCCAAGTGCCCCTCATTTACATTCATTCCAAGCCCATTGGCTTGGGGCAGAAAAAACAAGCCACATAGTGGAAAAGCATCACCATAAACTGTTCCCTGAAGAAAAAAATACAAGATCTTTCATTTTTCCCAATTCTGAATTTCTCCTGGCTGAGAAAATGTGCTAGGATCAAACTAGTTGGGGACAAAATAGAACAGATCCTCTGGACTTTTAAACAATTAGCTTATTCTTACCAAATTAATTTTGGTTTTATGTATAAGGAGTTCAGTTTGAAATATTTGAAAATAATATGACATTATCACAGTATTGATTTACTTGGTGACTGTATATTTGCATTGCTCTGGAGTTTTTAATTGAGGAAATCATTGAATCAGCTTTGGTTTAAATAAGTTTCTCTCTTCATCTTTTCCCTCAAGGAGAATTTCACAGGGACTGTAAAAGAGGAAGTTCATGTCAATAGGTTACTGAGCCTAAAGAACAATAGAATTTTAAGAGGTGGTGAGAGAGTCTGCTTCAAAGAGAGTGAAAATTATATGCCAAGAGAAACAAAAAATGAATAAAGAGCATTCTTGATATGATGGAAGGGTTGAAGAAAACCAGAGAAGCGAACCGGAAGAAGCCACTCGTTGCTATAATATTCCCCTTTTTAAAAAGTGCCTCCAAAGTGTGGCTAGAGCTGTCTTTTCTCGTCCTGCTATGCAAGTCAACCACAAGCAGTGTGTTCAAAAAAATTGAAAATAGGGGCGCCTGGGTGGCTCAGTCGGTTGAGCTTCGACTTTGGCTCGGATCATGATCTCACGCTCCTGAGTTTGAGCCCTGCGTTGGGCTCTGTGCTGACAGCTTGGAACCTGGAGCCTGTTTCGGATTGTGTCTCCCTTTCTCTGCCCCTCCCCTGCTTATGCGCGCACACGCACTCTCTCTCTCTCTCTCTCAAAAATAAATAAACATTCAAAAAATTTAAAAAAATAAAAATAGAGGAAAATTAATGCATATGTTTTGTTTACTCCCTAATGTTTGGAAATAAAGCAATGCATACACTTCACAGCAAAAAATAAAATCATGATATGGTACATTCGCTTAACATCTTTATTCTGAATGTCTTGTACTTTAGGTATATTATCTCAGTAATTTTTAATAAGCTATCTGTGATGTAAGAGGCAAGTAAAAACACTTCTTAAAACAACCTAACTATTAATGTAGCTGGAAAGCTGGAGACTGAGGTCATCTCAGAGACTGAGAATAAACAAAGAAATGTAGACAGAGTTCTCTTAGAATCATCCTTGTGCTTTTGTTGTTGTTTTTCTCATACTATATAGTATGGAAAATTGAAATGAACACCTTCTTGAGTCTGTTTCAGCTGTGGTCATAAAGGCTATCACTGTAGCTTTGCTAAGAGTTGAAGTTGTGTTTTCTCTCTTCTGGTCTAATTCACTTTTAGACTCTTGCCTATGCGTAAAGCTCAAGTCCCCTGAAACTAAGAGATGTGCATGTTTGTGGTGAAAGTTTTCATTAATAATTTCAAATCACACGCTGCCAAGGATCTGCTACTGTTTCAAGTTATGGCTATTTGGAGTTCTTGTGTTTTTCTGCCAATGTGAAAATTGGTTTTGCAGGATTGTTTATTGCTGCTTCTTTACTGCTTTTTTTTCTCCCTCCTTCCACCAAGAGAATACTTCTGTTCTGCAGAAACAATGGAAGCCTAAAAAGATAGAATGTTTTCACGTCAGAAAAATTAAAGTCATAAAGGAGATAGATTTCCAGAATTAAATTAGAATTGAACAAGTCAGTTATGTGTACATCCATCAGCCCAGTGGTCAGGATCTCATTTCCACTGAAGCAAACTTAGCTAGAGGGCAGATAGAATTTCTACACAGAGAACCACCCCCCCCCCCCCCCGCCACATCTTTCACAGCAAATTATGCTGAGAAGAGAAAGCACTCACCTACCAGTGGGTATAATGTCTGAAAAAAGGCATTCTCCTTTTTAAGAATAACTGTTAATTAAGTTCACAAAATATTCTAAATAAGTACCATATGAAAGAGTTTTCAGATAGATTTACTGACTCTCATACCCAGAATACAACATTAATGCTTAGGTGTCCATTTCTTATCATATTAAAGTGAGTAAAACCCCTCATTTTGATTATTAGCTTTTAGAGAATGTTAAATTAATATTCACTAGTGACACTAGGTGATGTTTATGCTAAATAATGTTTTTAATATGTTGGGTGTATATTCACATTTATATAATTCACTAGGGACTGTGATAGTTTTGTCCTTCAAAAATTTTGACACAAAAAGATAAATGTCAGGGAGGAAGAAAAGAAAGAGTGGAAGCATATTAATTGGACACCAGTATGTTCTGTGTATTAGATGACGTGATTTTATTTATGTGTTTTAACAAACTTCACAATGATTTTCAGAGGTAGGCATTACCATTCCAAACTTTACAGAATTGAAAACTGGAGTTCTGCCTGTCTAATTAATTTACCCAAAGTCGCGATGCTCACACACAGAACATACATTTTTCTGAAGCCAGTTCCATCTGAATCCAATGCAGAAAAGAAAAATTGTTCACTGATTGTGGGCATTTCCTCTATCCACCTTATCGTGTATTTTATATATGTATATGTATATGCATATATATGTATATACACATATATACATGCATAATTCTTATGTCATATTCATAATGCCATGTTGCTTTTTGAAAATCAGGAGCACAGATTACTCTCTCAAGGTCATTCTATAGATTTATTTAGTTAAATCACTTTTCATTTTAAATGAATGTTACTCAAATAGAGATCCATTACCCTTTTATTTACTTTGTATAATGATATATAATTTAGTGCCTCTATTATACATTATGTTATGCTCTATGCCTTTAATATATTGGCCTATAGTTAGGGTTTTTGAACCTTATGGAAGTTACAAAAGCTTTTGAGGTTGGTGACCTCAAAATTTAAAATGTCCCTAAGTGACTTGAGCAGTTTTTGACTTAGATTTGGAACTTCACATCATTAACAGACATTAGAGGGCCATTAGGCTGTATTTTTGTTTGTTTCTTCACAAGGATCCCCCAGGTGAGTTTACATCCAATGGGGGATGGTTGGAAATACTGAACTGTGGAATTACAATCCAATAGCATTGCCTTTAGGGTGAATCAGATTTTAAAAGGGATATAACCATTAAAAAGCCAGATATGCCAGCCTCATACCTCAGTCACCAAAAGCCTCTGGGCAGAAAATCCTTAACTTCAGGCAAATCAGTACTGGGGCCATTAATGAAACCCTCTTGTATTTTTAAGAGTAGTTATCTATTTCGTATTTGTGTTTCCCTCCAGAGACCAAATCAAGTATCAGGAAGTAATTTTCAAAACAACCCTAAATTTCAAAATCTATGCACATTGAGCTCAATTTTGACCTCATATCATTTACAGTGTTTTTTATAAAGTGCTTTAAATTGGATATTGAGAGACACCAAATATTACTTTATTATTACATTCTATGATTTTGTACATGTAGTCATTAAATCCTCTGTTTAGTATTTGATGTTGATTTATATTCATGTGTTTTTCAAGCTTTATTTTAGAGAAAATAATATTCCCTAAGGAAAAAAAACCTTGTAAGAAGAAAATTGTTTAATTAATTATTGCACTGTATCTTATAATCGCAGAGGAGAACTTTCATTATTTTCACTTATTTTATTTTATTTTTTAATTTTTAATTTTAGATAGTTTGCATATAATTGATTTAATCAAAACTGCCTATATTTAGTTGCTAAGAGATCTGGAGCATTTGGAATTAGGAAGAAACTGATTCTTATGAGACACAAGAGAAGTATTTTGGGCTGAGGTTGACAAAACAATTAAAAAATAGAATTTATACTGACTTACTCCATTAGGATAAAAAAAAACGATGTTAAAGACCCACAAATTACCAACATGCATTTTACCGTTTAGAACTTAGAAACTATATGCATTTTAAATTTAACTTCAGCCCACTGTGCCCAAATAACAAAGCTCATTTATTTTCTTTTATGTAAAGCTGCAAGAACATTAAACTATTTTTCTTCATTCAGTTCTCTTAAAAGGTTATTTGGCACTTTTAAAAGCATTTATAATTTTGTTTCTTTGTTAACATACTTGTCTATTTTTTGTTAACATACTTGTCACATTTTATTAATTTAAACTATTTTTATTCAGTGATGTCTATTATTGAAATAATTGAGATAACTTTGCTTTTTCCAGAGTGTTATATCATTCCTCTAACTTACCTGACCAGCTCTGAAGTGAGTAACACAGGCCCTATCGGGTCTAGGCTGTGATTTTGCATTTGCACAACAAATCTTACCCCATTGCTGGCAGTCCAAACGTGTGTTCTCTGCTGGTATAGTACTGTGGATTTTGTACTCAAACAAACACCTGCAACTTGAAGCCTTTGGGTGGGGTACTAGAATATGGGATAAATTGGGGCACCTGGGTGGCTCGGTCAGTTAAGCCTTTGAATCTTGATTTCATCTCAGATCATGATCTTAGGGTCGTGAGATCAAGTTCCAAGTTGGGCTCTGTGCTGGGTGTGGAGCCTGCTTAAAGTTCTCTCTCTCTCCGTCCGTCTCCCTCTGCCCCTACCCCATGCGCACTCTCCTTTTCTCTATCTAAAAATTAAAAAAAAATTAAATTAATACAGGATAAATTATTGGGGTGCCTGGGTGTCTCAGTCAGTTAAGTTTCCGACTTTGGCTCAGTTCATGATCTCACAGTTGGTGAGTTCGAGCCCTGTGTCGGGCTCTGTGCTGACAGCTCAGAGCCAGGAGCCTGCTTCAGATCTGCATCTTCCTCTCTCTTTGCCCTTTCCCTGCTCACACTCTGTGTTTCTCTCTCTCTCAAAAATAAGTAGACATTAAAAAAAATTTTTAAGTTGTTTCTGGGAATAGCTTTCTTCCTCGTATAGGCCCCCATCTAAATTATTTTAGGCAGTTCAGGGGGAGGTGAGAAGTTCATCCTAAGTTTCCAGGGCCCCAGCTGTCTTAGGTCGAAATAATCCACATGCCGAAGAGGCACATTCTGCGGTGGTGTAACCTGCTTGCCCTCGTGCCCATTACCACACATGATTGCTTATCTTTAGAAGGGGCTGCTGTGCAGAGAACGTTGGGGTCTCCAGTTGGACAGTCTGTTCTTCCAGGATTTTCCAGTGTGTGCTCTGTGAAAGACCAGTCATTGTCGCATGGCTCTTATGCAGTAAACCTTACTTGAAAGTGACAATACAGGCCTCAACAAGCTGTGCTTTCAAATTCAGCAGAAGCCCCTTGTACTTTTTATTAATGTTTTATTGACTAATAAAGAGAAGAGTCAGTTTTTCTTGTTTATTATTAAAAATCATGGAAAACTGTCAAGAAGAAAGGTTGCAGGGTTAAACCACTTTTCACAATAAAGGAATATTTTATCCTAACTACCACTGTGGCCAAAAGTATATCTTGTAATCAGACAACCCTTGGTTTAGATGCTGGTCTGGCCACTTTTGAGCTCAGCTATTTTGTGCAAATTAATGTCTCTGACTTTGTGTTTCTTCTTTGCTAAAATTTAAAAAAAAAAAGGCCCACTTCACAAGATTATTAAGAATTTTAAAAAATAATGCATATCAGATTCTTGGCATGGTGCCTGGTATTTAGTCCTGAAAAAAATGTTAACTTTTTTTTCTTTATTTAATTTGCTTTATGTTGATGTTGGTTATTACTGTTGTTAATGTTATTATCCAAGAAGCTAACAAGCTAGGAAATACATAAATATTAAGTGGATCACGCATGTACAAGAGGTCAGAGCAGGCCCTGTTTTAAGAAGAGATGAGTAAAAGATGGGAAAATTCTTAAGTACCAAATGAGGAGGAAGCAATTAAGATCCAGAAATTTAATACTTTGAAATAAGCAGAAGTGAGGTGTCCACCTCATGTTTTTGTTTGTATGTTCCTGCCGGACTAACATGTAAAGGCAACGCAGAGCAGATCATCAGGATTGCCATAATGCCTGTTTTGGACTTAGGCAATTGTGACGTGATGGAAAAAGCAAGGTGAATTTCAGTCCTAACTCTGCCACACATTGTTTTAGTCCTGAGATAAGTTTAGGACACCTGGATGTACTGCTGGATATGACTCTGGGTTCCAGTTCTTGGGTCTGGTACAGGAGACATGCTCAGAAAATGTCTTTCCCCCATCTTTTTATTCACTTATATTGTTAAGATTTGGGCAAGACTCATCCTCATTGATCATCTATTAGATAAATGTAAAAATACCTATACCTTAGGGTGTGTGTGTGTGTATATGAGAGAGAGAGAAAGAGAGAGAGAGAAAGAGAGAGAGAGAAAGACTTAATAGTATGAAATCAATGAATATAAATGTGCCATGAAACATTAAACTGTTATTTGGGGGAGTTGCTAGGATTATAGGGACATACTTAGAGTATATTACAGGTTCAAGTATGAAGGGCCATGCCACTATCTGTTCTTTATAAAATATGAATCAAAAGAGACATCTTTGTTATAAGAATGGGACTTTGTGCCCAGTCACAATAATTCCATTAAGTGAACATCAAAAGCAAGTTATAAAGAAAAATTAGTGTATAATCAGACAAGGAAACTTTTTTTTTTTTAAGTAGAGAAGAATTACTTGCTATGGGGGTTTGTATTTGTCAGAGTTCTCCAGAGAAATAGAACAATAGTGTGTGTGTGTGTGTGTGTGTGTGTGTGTGTGTGTGTCTGTGTGTGTAGAGGGAGAGAGACAGATTGACAGACAGTCAGAAAGACATAGGCAGAGAGGAAGACAGAGAGCGAAAGAGATGGAGAAGCTTATTTTCAGGTTTTGGCTCACATGATTGTGGAGGCTGATAAGTCTGAATTAAAAAAAAAAAAATTCTTAATGTTTATTTTTGAGAGAGAGAGAGAACGTGAGCAGGGAATGGGTAACAGAGAGGGAGACACAGAATCCCAAGCAGGCTCCAGGTTCTGAGCTGGCAGCATAGAGCCTGACACAGGGTTTGAACTCACAAACCACAAGATCATGACCTGAGTGGAAGTCAGATGCTTATCCAACTGAGCCACACAGGCACCCCTAGCCTGGTAAGTCTGAAATCTGCAGGGTAGGATGACAAACTAGAGACCCAGATGTGTAAGTCTGGAGGCTGAATGCCTTCTTCCTTGGGGGAAGTCTGCCTTTTTTCTCTTAATACATTCAACTGATTGGATGAGGCCCACCCGCATTAGGGAGATGATCTGCTTTACTCAAAGTCTACTGAGTTAAATGTTAATGTCATCTTTAAAAATTGTCACAGTGACATCTAGACTTGTGTTTGCCCAAATATCTGGATATCATGACCCAACCAAATTGACACATAAAATTAACTATCACAGGGTTGTATCCATTTTTTTAATGAATTTAAATTATTTTCTTATTAACTGATTTTTATATCACTAATAAATACTCCAAGCACCAGCAGCAGAAACACAACAAAATAATCCTTCAAAAGCTATTTCTGAAAGAAATATATTTTTATTTAAGCTTTTGCTTCTGTTTTTAAATCCAATTTTTTTATAACAACAATAACAACAACAAAAGAAAGAAAATCAGAATTGAAGATCTTTGTTTTCAGGTCATACCGTTTTAAAATTTCCATCCAAAGTAATTTCTCTCCTTCAGAGAAGTATCTGGCCCTCGGGGACCCCACTGTTTACTTCAAGCTGGAGGAGAAAGAGCATTGCGAGGGGACTAGCCGCTCATGGCTGTGTTGTGAAGGACACAGCACCCCTGCTGGTCTGGCCTTCATGGGGGGTGCCTAGCCCATCATTTTTACCTCAGTGCTATATTTGTGTACAAAGAACATTGCAGGTTTCTGATGTCTCCTGCAGTTAATGTCTGGGACCAGGTTAAAAATAAAATCTCCATCTTATCCTTTTGACAAATATTCTGAGACCATTACACTACTCTGGTTCCTGAAAATCTGTACGCACTGTATGCTTATTTCTCTTACCTGAGAAAATAGTTCCTGGGTCTTTTCTTTTTTAGGTTTACCTTGTAGTTGGTGTTTTAAATGGAAAAGTATGCTGGTAAGACAGTCTTCCTTGTAATGGGAATCCTGTATGTTTTCAATTCTATCATAATTAAGAGTCTTTGCAGTTGTAAATGCCACCTTTAGGTTAAATATAAACCAAGCATCTGTCAGCATCGATGTAAGAGAGCAAATAATGCCATAAATGCTCGGAGAGTAGAACTCTAACTGCATTGAAATGAGCTTGTCATCTCCATGAGCAGTGACAAACAAATCCCTGTTTAGTTCAGTCAAAGAGCAGAGTTAATAAGTACATATATTTTCACAGGTAGTGATTTATATTATATAAACCTTTCCTTCGCATTATGCTGAAGAACATGTGATTTTCCAGGGCGTGCTGCTCTGTCCCCTTTGACTCCAGCTCCTATTCCCCAAAATGCCCTTTCCAGGGAACTCATTGCAGGAGCCACCTCTCCCTGGAAGCATGCCCTGACCACTCCTCCCCTGAAAGTCCAGACCTCAGTACTCTATAGCACGTATATGTCATGGCATTTGCCACCTTGGACCTGCTGACTTGTGTGTCTCACCCATGAGACTATGAGTTCCTTGAAGTTCTTTATTTCCCTAGCACCTTGCACTGGGGGCTGCCCAATTAGTATTTGTTGAGTGAATGAATCAATACACAACTTGTGGTTTCTATTGATTTAAGAATAATGATAGAAAGCTATAGATTGTGTTAAGAAAAGGGCGTGGCAACATTCTTTTGACAAAACAGAGAAGGTCATGGGCAAGCCATGGCTGGTCAAGAGTTGAGTAATGAACCTCTTTCTAACATGTTGTACTCTATCTCTAATACAGCTTCTCACTCTTTGCTTCGAATTCCCTCCATCTCCCCTGAATGGGCACAGCAGTATCACTTCATAATGGAGAGTTACTTAGCACTCCTGAATGCCTCAGCAATTTGGAAGGCACTTCTCTCCTCGGTGAGCCAGGGAGGCGTGGAGAGTTCTTTGAATCCTCTCCTTAGTGGGACCACTGAGAGCAGCCTTCTCTTTGCTTTTTAGAAAACACCTGCTGGCAACTTTGATTCTCTATTATTCTCTCTCACTACACACCCTTCCCTTGCTTTGCAGCATTTATCACCATCTGTAATTATTTTTAAGTGTTTGGTTATTTCACCGCAGAGCCAAAGAGGCAATACAGAATCCAGCCTCTGCATCTCCTCTCCATTTTCATTTAACCATTCTCAAGCTTACCCTCCACGTAAAGCACAGGAATTAAATAAATACATTGTTTCTCAGGTGAGAAATACTTTGCTTGCTTGCCAAGGATCTTGCTGCTCCCGAGTTCTCATTTAGAGCAAGTCTGCCTTGTTTACTCATTTACTATACTGCTGTCATCGTGGGGATAAACTTTCTTGTTCTAGCTGTGTCCCCTGTCCCCAGCAGTATCTGAAACAACTAGGGGATCACTGAAGGTTTGCTGAATAGTTATCCTTCTGCCAACTCATTTGCTTTGATCACCAGTTTAAATAAGTTTGTCACTACGTCATAAAACATTTCATACCATCTTATGCTACTTTCAAAATTTACTTCATTGGGGCACCTGGGAGGCTCAGTCAGTTGTGTCCAACTTTGGCTCAGGTCATGATCTCACGGTTCATGCGTTTCAGGCCCCCTGTTGGACTGTGCTCTGACAGCTCAGAGCCTGGAGCCTGCTTTGGATTCTGTGTCTCCCTATCTCTCTGCCCCTCCCCTGCTCATGCTCTGTCTCTCTCTCTCTCATTCAAAATTAAACCTTAAAAAAATGTTTTTAAATAAAACATAAATAAAACTTGCTTCATCAAATTCTCCAAGAATTTTGGATCACTTACATGATTGTTCCTTAATTGACATGGAGATGCCTACTGATAAATTCCACCTAACATTAAACAGAAGAAAGAGATTTATTGCAACCACCACTTTTCTTCTGGCTCTCATGTAGTCTGGGGCCAGAGTGCTCCCATAATACTATTTCAGTATGCATCGGTCAAACATCATCTCTTTCATGAATGGAATTGCCAAGATTCAACTCTTCCCAGTGACCATCGGATATGACTGTACTTTAATTCAAAAGATCTCCCAAGTTGTCTGGCAATCATGAGGACTTGTTGACCCTATATTTTTCACACAGTATAAATGCTTATTTTAAATAACTGAGTATATGTTCCAAGGAACACATACACATATGCAGGCATGTGCAGACACACAAACTTCCTCTTCTGAGCAGAGTTAAAGTTTGTGTCTATCATTGGGCCTGAGTCCACTAATTTCTAATCAGTATCCTTCTAATTATACATTTTTGTTGTTGTTGTTTTTGCTGTTGTTGTTGTTGTTGTTGTTGTTGTTGTTTTAATGGAGAAGTGCATTTGGGAGACATTATCTCAGACATCAATAAAATATCCCACAACACACATTTATTTCCAAAAACCTGCCTAGCCTTCAGATGTGAGCCTTTTTTCCCCTAAACAATAACTTCTTTGCTTACAATGTAGTAGTCAGTTCAGGAACTATCTAATGCTAAGGCTGGATGTGATGAATATAGGCCATTTGTACTTAAGCATATAACATACCGAAGGCATTCATTTTATACAGAATTGTGTGCTTATATGCAGGAGTTTTATCCCTGCTCCCTGATGAAAAATAAGTCTTAAAAGTCTTTAAGATCCATACTCTATCTATACTATACCAGAAGAATCCAAAACACTCTTTTTCTGGAAGTTATTTTTGTCTCTGATCTTTTCTTTTAAGGAATAGTTTTATTTATCACATTTCCCTCCTCTTACCTTACAAGGGAATAGGGTTGGAAAAACAAACTGAGCACTGGCCACAAATCTGTCCAGTGGACTATAGTTGAAGCACAGTAGGTGTTGGCAGAAAGGGTGAGTGTGTGAAACACGGTGAATATGCAGCATGGACAAGTGCTTCTGGTGCTGAATTTTGCCGCAGGACATGCTGAGGCAGACACTTGTATAGACAACTGCTTCTAAATATGTCACTGTATCAGCAGGAAACAGAAGATCTCCCCACTTCTATTTTTCAATTCTGAAAATGGGTCCCTGTGAGTAATTATGTGGTGAATTAGCAAGCATCCTGAATAAGCAACCGGTGCCAAGCCGTTGGACAAGAGGATTTTAAAGAGCAAAGAAAAACAGGAAGAAACCATCAAAATAAGCATTGAACAGACTTCCATATGATTCATGCCATGTGCAAGTGGCGTGTAAGGGGAAGAAGTGACGGAGTGTAATGTTTCTCAAGCAGCCCTGCTATCAAGCACTTACAAAGTGTTTTTAATCCTCTAATTGGGTTAAATTCATTTAATTAGCACTGAAAAGATGCATTTTAAGTGTTTAATAAAACGTTTTATATTCAGAACCGCCACCAGATGTTTTTCATTGTAGATGTGAAGGTACGCATTTTTTTCTTCTAGAATTTCAGTACTTTCATAAAATAAGCAATACCTATTTTTCTTCTTCAATAGACGGTGGCTCAGAAGAGAAAATTCACCTTTACGGGGTTGTCTTTGTCATTTCAGAAGACCTTTGTTGTTCTCCTCTCCACTTAGCCTCCCTGTGTCCATCTGCATGGCACACACCCGCGCCCACTGCTCTGAAGAGCTGAGCGACAGCAAGGCTTCCTTTGGTTGACCAGGGCTTCCAAGGGATGCCTGGACATTGTATGAAAAGCCCATTCCATGTATTAGCCACAGGGAAAGACGGTAGAGAGCACCATGAATCATGGCGTCCTTCATCAGCTGAGACACTCCCCTTAGAATGTGACTTGTTCTCAAGCTGGAAAAACACCGAACAGAGATTCCTTTGGGCAGCAGTGCTGGGAGGTGGGGGTGGTGAGGGTAAGCGGGATAATATGTTAAAATTATATACTTGAATTGAATCTTCAATTCAGTGACTGAGCAGCTACCAGAATCAGTAGATGGTAACTTTTTTTTTTTTTCCAAACTGTTTAATACAGCTTTTCTACACTGCAGTACATATCAGAATAATTGTTAAGCATTCAGAATCTACCAGTCACACAGTCACATGGGCAACTATGCCTGAGGGCTTTAACTCCAAGTTACAGATATAAAAGTCCTGAAATTACAGAGAGTTAGTTTATAGAAAACCTGTCTTGATTAAATGATACGTGCTTTCCAACGTGACTTACTATTCTCCATCTTCTTCCATTATCACTTTTCAGTGTCCTAAATCCCTATAGTTAACATGAAGAAAAAATGATCTCTGAAGGGGAATTATTTGTAAGCTTACTTTCGTGAAAATGAAAAAAAGACGGGGCGCCTGGGTGGCGCAGTCGGTTAAGCGTCCGACTTCAGCCAGGTCACGATATCGCGGTCCGTGAGTTCGAGCCCCGAGTCGGGCTCTGGGCTGATGGCTCAGAGCCTGGAGCCTGTTTCCGATTCTGTGTCTCCCTCTCTCTCTGCCCCTCCCCCGTTCATGCTCTGTCTCTCTCTGTCCCAAAAATAAATAAACGTTGAAAAAAAAATTAAAAAAAAATTAAAAAAAAGAAAATGAAAAAAAGAAAATAGTAAGGGGAAGTATTGCTAGCGAATGACATCTTTGAATGATTAACTGAAAGCTCACAGATTAAAACATTAACTGATCTTTTAAAGTGAGGTTTAAGAATTCCTTAAGTTATGTTCTGGTTTAAAAAGAACATTCAACTTTTAGGGCAAGTCTCCAAGAAAATATGCTTTGATATTTCTTTGAAGTTCAATTCAATATCTTTGTCTAAGAGGAAAAAAAATCACATCTCGACTGTAGAAATCATACTGAAACACTAAAGTGCTTACTTGTGTTGCTGCTGTCAGTCATGCTAGTCACACTTGGTGACTGTCCTCAATCCAGGCAGAAAACCCATTCTCAGTTAACATGGATCAATTGGAAAGAATATAAACCACTCCACTGCCCTTAAGACATATAGACGTCAACTCTCACTCAGGTTATTTGAGGCTCAGTAGGAATGGTGAGCAGCCCAGGAGGGCTCGTGACACACAAGGAGGTTGGATTGTAGTACCACATTGTAAATTTGCTGTATTTGTATGAAAAATAAAACAGTCATTGAAAATAATAGATTCATGTCCTACCTTAACTGTTCTCTCGTTCCTATAAAAGACAATAGCACACTTCGAAGGTACTTCTTACTCTCGTAATGTTTTTCTTTGGATGCTGCCAGGGCACTCGCGAGCTCAAGTTGCGTGTGCCCACTGAATCGCAGACAGACCTGGGCCAATAATATTTCCATCTGAAAAATATCCTTAGGGGCGCCTGGGTGGCTCAGTCGGTTGAGCAGCCGACTTCGGCTCAGGTCATGATCTCGCGGTCCGTGGGTTCGAGCCCTGCGTCGGGCTCTGCGCTGACCGCTCAGAGCCTGGAGCCTGTTTCAGATTCTGTGTCTCCCTCTCTCTGACCCTCCCCTGTTCATGCTCTGTCTCTCCCTGTCTCAAAAATAAATAAAACACTAAAAAGATTTTTTTTAAAAATATCCTTAGTTTGGTTTCTGTAATTACAAAACCAGAGGATAAAAGTAACAAATGAGAGTAATTTGGTAAAGCATTTCATTCGACGCCTCAAAAATATGTTAAAGAGAACAAATATTTCTGGCTTTGATAAAAGTAAACCTAAGAAAATTAAACACTGGCTGATGAATTTCATGCAACAAGTAATTGTAAAGTAACCTACGTTCATTCTTGCTACCTAATGGGATCTTTGAAGGGTCAGTGATATTTTATTTATGTTTTCAACATTGATCTTTAATGAGTAACTAAAGGTTTATTAACTAGATGTTACATGATGCCAAATCAGCTCCAAGGATTGTGGAAAAATACAAATAGTTTCAGAAAGATTAAAAGACACCAGCAGGAAGAAACAAAATTAAGTCAATTCTAGGTTCCATAGCTGAGGAACATAGAGTACAAACACTTGGATTCGTTGCCCATGTATCTTTCATTTTGTTTTTATTGTGATTGTGCACCAATGTCACCTAACATATTTACCCAATTGATTTTGATGCTCACAGTAACCTCCTAATGAATCAGATAGTATAGTCTATAATTTTAGAGATGAATTTAAGGTACAGAGATGTTAGATAATGCCCCAACATCCACTACCGATGATGATATAGGTATTTGAAACTTGGAGCTCAAGAGGGAGTCCACAGCTCTTTTGCCCACACTATGCTGCCTCTCATGAGAATATGTTTTACATATTTACATGGTTTGTTTGTTTGTTTGTTTGTTTGTTTATTTATTTATTGGTTACTGCTGGGTTAGTATTTTTAAAGTGGCTAACGGTACATTTAGGAAAAAGGAAAGACTTGTGAAGAATATACTTCAGGACAAAATAATTTCTTTCATTTCTCAAAGCTCTGCTCTGTACCAAAGGGTCTCATATTCTCCTAAAGGTGAGCTTCCCAAACCAAAGTAAAGACAAGCAAACTTCAAGGGACTAGCGGTCTGTTACTTTCCTTTCCACCAAATATAAACTAAAATACTGTGGCTTTATGGTCACCTGGGACCATAATAGTTGAGGGATTAAGGTTTTCCAAAACAACAAAGGCATCCCTGATATCAGAAGCTTAACACGTATTGGTCTGTTGGGAAGGTTTTTAGGCAAATGAGTACATACTCCATTTTTAGAACTCTGACTTGATGTGACTATTTCAGAGGTGGTTAGGGGATTCTCAAGGCCATTCCTAAAGCTTTGTATACAGAAGAGTGTCTTAATCATTTGAAAGATAATTACGTTAAGAATGATGATTGCAACTTCCTTGGAGAGAAAAACTAAAAGAAAGAAATAATCTTTGTGGAAACAGGGAGCCCAGTCTAAGGTACTGTGTTTATCTAAGCGAGAAATGATAGGTTTTAACCTAAGGCACTGTGCTTACGTTGGGTGGGGGAGGGGAGGCATTGGTTTTTATAATTTTAGTAGTTTATTTTTACTTAAAGCCAATACATTTATTTTTATCTAGAAAGTTTAAAGTTGAATAAAATTGTGTGATGTCATTGTCATTAATTTCACCCTTAGGAATAGAATCACCATGAGTTAAAGCTACATACATAATGTAGCCATAGAATTGCTCTGATATCTATGGGTGTTTATAAAATAATGTAAAAGACATGGCTGTTAAGGCCGAAGGACTTATAATTGGGAAATACGAAAGAGAGAATATACAGCCAAGAGAGGACCTAAGGGGTTACAAACATGTAAGTTGGAAAGGATCGGCAATTATGTGTTTCAGTTCTTAATCCATCTATGCCCTGGTTAAAACCATATGAAGATGTAATCAAGGTCATACAAGAGGAATATAATTTTGTTGTCATGGTATTTAGAATCAACTAGCCAACGGTGTGAGAAGCAGGAGACTGGTAAGGACAAGGCTATTAGGGTTTTCAGGATGTGAGTCAACCAGCCACTGGCCAGAGGTCTGATAGAATAATGAGAGGAATAGTGTCGCTGAGACGTCTTACAAGGAAAATGTGAGCCACAGTGCCTGTCAGATTTCTGAATAAGAGGTGGGAATGATATGCCAATTTTGCTTCATTATGATTGTAATGAACCTCTGCTTCAAAGCTGTCTCATTCTGATTCAGTCCAACTCCATGGACACAAGATCACATAGTTAATCTAATTCCGTGACTTTTTTTTTCTCAGTATCTTCCGAAAATACTTGTATTCATTAGTCGTAACCAAAAGCATTAGCTTTAATGATTGTGAATAAAATAAGAGTGACTTCTCACAGATGTATTCTTGGATTAAATATCTGTAACAGGAACAGTGACCCTACAGAAAATATATACATTATGTAAATGCAGGTGCACAGTGATTATTCTTAAGTACCACTTTTCTAAGTAAATTCTGGAACAAGAAAAAGAGAGACATTCTTGTATTTGTCTGAATGCTGGCCTATTCAGTTTAAAAGAATATCAGAAATTTAAACTTGTCAGCTCTAATTGTACAATAAACTGACATAGTTTAACTTGACACAAATGTTATCTCTGTCCTTAACAATTTTCTGGTCTTCTGGAAACTCTTGTCCCCCCATTTCCTTGGTAAAAACAAATCATCACAAGTCCCAGAGACATCGTGGGTGCATTTAAACCTTAACCCTTGGAAGAGAAGTACTGTGTCACAAACCTGAAGATCAGTGCTTCCCCTTCTAGTCTTTATAGATTAGCTTTTTGAATAATGATTCTCTTTTAGCAAAAGCCACAAAATCCAACCCTGGAATAGAGCGGCTACTGTTTCTTATACAGAACTAAGAGTAGGGAGGGGACATGTTATAAAAATACCCGTGAAGTATGCACTGCAGATTTCCTACCTGTTTTCTCTTCCAGAATTTGAGTAATGTAGATTTCTCACGAAAGGTATTGTTTCTACTGCATCAGCAAATTATTTTTTTATGAGCTATACTAAGTCAAAGTATTGGTAATTTAGTCCAAGTGAAGAGGTTGATGTCTAGTTTCCCAGACTGGGAGTGAAAGATAATAGATGCTCTAAGTTTGTGTATGTGTACACATTTACTTATTTTCAGCACAAGGAAGTTTTCCAGGTTTTGAGGACCAACCCAGAAACAGTAGTGAACCTGTCACTTCTAAATGCTTACTTGGTGAATTGTATTAATCTAAGTGTTACAAATAATCCCAGTTTATAGGCAGTGTATTTCTGTGTTTAGGAAGTTACTTTGTTCTATTTGCTTACGAAATTCCACTTTTTATAATACTTTACCTTGCAGCCAATTTTTCTGTGCCATCCTTGCACTGGCTATTATTCTACTTTCTAAAGTGTTTTCATTCCACAGAATGGCTTATGGTTGCATCTGCACTTTAGACTATTCTAATTGACATATGGAGTTTATTTTATTTTATAATGCTTGTTTTAAATACCATTATTAATCTAAAATTTGATGTCCTCTGTCAATGACAGAGAAGCAGCAGCATGCGGCACTATTTTTGTTTGTTTGTTTGTTTGTTTGTTTGTTTGTTTGTTTTGAATTAGAAGCTCTAAATCATGGCCTGGTTCTAAAGAGCTGTGTGACTTTTGGCAGGTCACTTTCCCTCTCTCAACCCATCTCACCTAATGAAAATGATGGGGCCAAGGGAGATGCTCTGTACTATCTCTCTCCAACAATTCGAAAACATCTCCTCTTATCTACACTATCCACCAACGTATCTACCTTTTTCCATCTTGTGAAGGGAAGAACATGGCAGGAGAGTGGAGGGAGATGGTGCATGTCATATGGCCCCGGAGGTATTCTCTCAGGAACGCCTAGCCTCACATATTTCATGTGGTCTTTCATAGTTTGCTGTTCTTCTGGAGAGCACTCTGCTCTTCCTCCTTCACAGACCTTGGAAAAACCAAAAGAAAGGAGGGAGGAACTGGGAAAGAATTGCAACCAAAAAGTCACCACTGTTTCAGAGAACGAAGTTGCATCCTGTGTAGGCATGTGCATTTTAGCAATACAACTTCAGCTACACTTGCTGAGCCAAGATGGAGAAATAGCGAGGAGACAGATGTAGTTAAATGAGGGGTGCCTGGGTGGCTCAGCCGGTTAAGTGTCCGACTTCAGCTCAGGTCATGATCTCGCAGTTTGTGAGTTTGAGCCCCGCAGTGGGCTCTGTGGTGACAGCTCAGAGCCTGGAGCCTGCTCCGGATTCTGTGTCTCCCGCTCTCTCTGGCCCTTCCCCTCTCGAGCTCTGTCTCTGTCTCTCAAAAATAAATAAACATTAAAAAATAAAAAAAAAAAATAGTCCAGGTGATTCTACTAGTAATTCCTCCCTGAACAGTAACAAACGCTTGTTCCCCCGGGTCCCTCATGCTCCTTATAACTCAACCAACTTGACAGGCTGAGGGGGCTGCCAGGGTCCTTCTGACTACCCCTGAATTTTGCCTTAAGCACTCACTTCAACACCTACTTAGAATATGATGGCACTGCAGTTCCAAATACGCAAGTTCCTAAACAAAACAAAACAAAACCAATGAAAATATTTAAAATGCAAATCAGTTTATCAGAAAAGAATCTCCACACTGCCCATAAAATCTGTGCTTTAGAAGCAATGATTCAAATGACAAGAGAAAAGCCAAAGGAGCAAACTCTTTAATTCCCTAAAATGAAACCAAACACTTCTTTGTTTCTTCAGTGACACTATGATTTATTTTATTTTATTATATAAGTACTGTGATATTATTATTTTTGTTATTTGGGATCTCTCCTTGTGTGCGTGGGCACACACACTTAACAGCTATTGCCTCCAAACAGCTCACTGTGCTGGAATTGTTCCTTAATAATTGAGTGCAGTAGTGGAAGGGTAAGTAGCTGGTTAAAGTGCAACAGCAGACTCTCTCAATGAAAATTTTACAATTGTTCCAATTTTTGAGGTTAAGCCAGATGTTCTGGAAAGGGTGGGAGATGAAGAGCTCATTTAAAATGACTGTTAGAGATCCATTTCCTTATTTTCCTTCATAAGCCAGTCATCAAACCCGGCACAGGACCAGAGGATCAAAGACCAAGGATTTTAGGTGTCTTGACAGGTCATTCCTGTATATTATAATTAACATCTGCACTGCTATTCTTGTAAGAAAGGAAAACACTGAATATGTTAACACTTGGGAATGCTGTAATTCCTTTACTCCTGATCTCACTTAATGGTTCTGTTAAAACTATACTTTGCTTTAAAAAATGGAAACTCATGAAATATCATAATTCACAGTGGAGGAATTTTCCTGTTAAGTATGACTGGATGATTTTTAAAAGAGGAGAAGAAGAAAGAAAAATAGCCAGAGAGCTTTACCAGGCCATAGTGTTTGTAATCCATTTGGACATGAAATATGTAGAGATTTTTCATACATCTAGTTTTGTTAGCAAAGCTTAAGAATGAACATATGTGCATATGCAAATGAAACTGAAATGTACACCAAATACTAATTATGAAATCATTGGATCTACTTCAGAAAACTTAACCTTATTGGTTCCTGGAATGTATCATTTCCAACATCCATATAGCACACTTTCCTATCTGAAAACACGAGTTCTTGAATTAATAAGGATGGTATGCATGCAGTCACTAACAAGCATGCTGTTAAATAAACAGAGGAAATGTGGCCTATGCCTTGTTCTCTAATGATATGAAGGAAGCAGATGGCTCGAAAAAAAGATGTGTCAGTGCACGGTGTTAAATCATAAACAGGGATAGATTGCCAGCTTACCTCAAATCCAGCCTATTTTCCAGTCCCTACGTCGCACTAAGTGCTGCCACTCAAGTTGAACTTAACTGTGTCAGATTTTTGATTCATGCCTTTAAACACTTAGGCAGTATCTGTATGTCACAAACTGAGTTGTGGCCATTTTCACAATCAATACTGATCGGCTCAGCCAAAATGATCATAGGTTAATATACATCTGTCACTGAGATAACTAGAGAGAATGGAATGGCTTGGCTTCTATCCATTCATTTGGTACATTTTGTTAGGTTCTCAAATACTTGGATCCAGGAAAGTCTTCTTATGGAAAGGAATTAAAAAAAAATCCAGCATGGGAGCACCTGGGTGACTTCAGTCAGTAAAGCGTCCAACTCTTGATTTTGGCTCAGGTCATGATCTCAGGATCATGAGATAGAGCCCCACATCAGGCTCAGCACTGAGCGTGGAGTCTGCTTAAGATTCTGTGTCCCTCTCCCTCTACCCCTCCTGGGCACCTGCTCTCTCTGTTTCAAAATATAAATAAATAAGTAAAATAAAGTCTAAAAACTCCAGTGTGTCCTTCAGAAAAACAGCAAAAATAATGTGACTTCAATTTAGCAGCAATTCCAAATAACAAAAATAATCCCAAAATTGGTGCTTCCCAAAATATAAGAGCCTGTTAATGTAATCTGGGTCATTTGATCAGTCTCACTGATAATTTAGATTTAGTAATTGTTGGTGAGGCAGTAACACTACAGGCCTAGACATCTCTAGTCTACTGACACTGTAGCTGTGTACTGAAGATGCTGAGGTGTTCAGACAGGGAAGAAACAAAGAATCACAAGAAACAAAAGTGAACTACAGTGAGATAGCGTGCAGAGACTTTGAGCAGCCCAGGAGAGAACATTAAATAGTAATTTCAAGTCTTGCAGGAGTTCCGAAAACGCTCATAGAGACTGCTTATCTTGTCATGTAGCAATTAGAAAGAGTAAGTTTTTTTTAAAGCTCTATAAGTTTACAAACACAATCTGTTCATTTATAATGACTATTTTAATTAAACAAATGAAAGCAGCTTTGAATTTCTTGTATTGACCTGACCCTCGTAGGGGTTCAGAGGGCATTGGAATAGGCAGCCAGCCAAATAACACACTTTCAAACAGCTTTAGCTCCTAAAATAGTAGTGATGATCATTAACCAAGAATAATTAATATAAGTACAAATAAGTTCTCATTGTTGCCTTGACCTTCATCCCTACTCATTCACCTGGATACCAACTTTAAAAAAATTTTTTTTTTCAACGTTTATTTATTTTTGGGACAGAGAGAGACAGAGCATGAACGGGGGAGGGGCAGAGAGAGAGGGAGACACAATCGGAAACAGGCTCCAGGCTCTGAGCCATCATCCCAGAGCCTGACGCGGGGCTCGAACTCACGGACCGCGAGATCGTGACCTGGCTGAAGTCGGACGCTTAACCGACTGCGCCACCCAGGCGCCCCTGGATACCAACTTTAAAAATGAATCTTGGGGCACCTGCGGGGCTCAGTCGGTTGAGCATCTGACTTTGGCTCAGGTCGTGATCTCACAGCTCATGAGTTCGAGCCCCATGTCAGACTCTGTGCTGACAGCTCAGAGCCTGGAGTCTGCTTCAGATTCTGTGCCTCCTTCTCTCTCTGCCCCAACCCACTTGGATTCTGTCTCTGTCTCTCTCAAAATTAAATAAACATTAAAAAATTTAAAAAATGAATCTTTACATAAGGAAAATATAGTTGTCATTTCTAGCTCTTTGTAAAATGAATTAGATATCAACCTCTCATCCCCTGCAAACAAGCAAATTAAAAAAAAATCATTGAATCTTTATTTTACCACAAGAAAAAAAAATGTAATGGCAAATTAATACCCACATTTGAGGAAGATCTTTGATATATTTCCTGGTTCATGACTTTGGCTCTCTTCAACATTATGTCAAAGAATTTGAAGGACAGTTTGTAGTCACTGGTATATATTCATACTTTGCTTCAGGAACCCAATCAGGCATGATTGTGTAGAAACACAAAGTATACTTCTTTAGCTCTGCATAAGGTGTTTATTCACCTGAGAGGAAAATGCTTTTGATTCACTGAGAAACACTCTGAGAGAAAAAAAATTGGTTCAGTGGTATTGCTTGAAGGGAGGATGCTCAAGCAATATGTGATCTTAAGTAGTCTATTTAATCCACTAACACCTCTTAATCTTCTCTCATCTCTGTCATCAGGAAAATGAGGCTTGGAGAATGTAAATAAGACCTACACTATATAGTTATATTAGCAAAAATAATGCTATCTGTATATGCACACATATGTGCATTTATATATGTACCCACATATATGTCTACACATGTGTATATGTACATAAATGTATATATACATATATATGTAGGTCCCAAGGAGTAACTTCAAGTAATTTATTAGTTTTAACATGATTATGAAATATGCTTTTGTTTTTCTATTTACATTCCATGCTGACAGGGAGAACATTTTGGAGTATTTCAGCCAGATACAAAATACTCTTAGTGATTGATTTTGAACCAAAGCCACACCAGTTGTTCTAGATGACAACTTAACTTTATAAATCTTGCCAAAGGTTCACAGATCTCAGAACCTTTGACTGTCATCCAGATTAAAAAATAAAGGTTCATTGTGCAGGTCACTTCTATTAGAGAGAAACTAACTGACATCCTAAGCATTATTGATAATGTTTGGCAAGGGCCAGCTGTCTTGTGGTTTTATTGATGTGGTAGACTGAGGCACAGAGGCCAACTCAAGAACTTGAAACAAGAATCACATGTTTTAACCATACTTTACTGCATAAAGTCAAAAAGACATAGAAACTACAACTTATGAAATTTACCAATAATTTTTACTTTCGATGAAGATTTACTAGGTTATTTTTGTTATGATTCACATATACAAAGAATGAGATTTTTGGTGAGAATCTGAAGTGCAACATTTGAAGAATTTTTACTAAAATATTAAAAATATTAACTCTCTTTTTACCAACTCACACAGTTACTCTGAATTTTAATTAATTAATTAATTAATTAATTTATGATTTATTTATTTATTTATGTTTTATGTTTTATTTATTTTTTAAAGAGCACAAGCAGGGGAGGGGCAAAGAGAGAGAGGGACAGAGGACCCAGTTACTCTGAATTTTCATTTATTTATTTATTTATTTATTTATTTATTTATTTATTTATGATTTATTTATTTTTGAGAGAGCACAAGCAGGGGAGGGGCAGATAGAGGGACAGATGATCTGAAATGGGCTCTGCACTGTCAGCAACGAGCCTGATGTAGAGCTTGAACTCACGAACTGGGAGATCATGACCTGAGCTAAAATCAGACACAAACAACTGAGCCACCCAGGTGCCCCTGAATTTTTAAATAATATTTATTCTGAGTTATTATCCTTATTGTTGGCTCATATATTAGGCATAGTTAGTAGGAAGTAATGTTTCCAAACTGATCACACTTGGATTTACGGTGGATGACCGTAAAGGAATTTGAAAATGTGTCTAGACCAGTGAAGACTTTACAGTTGGATTTCAGTTGGAAGGATACTTATTAGCTTTGTATCTAGTGATTCACAAAAGAAACAGAAACAAAGACTTTCCCGTGTTTGTACTTATCTTTTATATTACCATTTATCTTGTCTATTCACTCTCTGGTTTCCTGAATACCTTCTTCCAGACCTTCCATAGTTCTTTCTAGATTCCAGGGCCATTCCGCCCTCCCTGTTGATTACCCCTTTAGATATAGGAGTGGTAATAACATCATACTTTTCCAGGTCCTTGCTTCCCTCTCTACTTTTTATTGGTTTTCTTTCCCCAGCCCATACTCCACAGAGTTCCTTCATTAAACTCTTTTGAGGGAATCCTTTTGAGTGCCATCTCTTCCATGCCAGGACATTGAAAGGTACCCAAGCTCTGCCAGCTCATGGAGAGGCATATTTTCACGTTACGATTTGACGGATGCCTCCAAGCCTTCTCTATTCATCTGCCATCATGTCTCAAGCCTTCCTATGTGCAGACTAAAGCATCTTTATCTGGCTCTTACTGACGTGTAGCTTTTCTTCCAAAGGATAACACTTAGCGTGTTAGTCGATGACATTATAAGATTAATGAGTTTGTCAGAATAGCCAACCACCAATTATGCCCAAGAGACAGGTCATTTTCGTGAGACATATTGGAAAAATAATAAAAAACATATTTAATTGCAAAGGGACAGGAGACCTAGATAGGAAGCAGATGTGATTGTGACCACTCCTCCAAAGAAATTATTGAAGTAACCCAGAGGAAGAAAAAAGATGACCCCTCAGAAGATAAGGTCAAATTTTGCTTACCAAGATTTTTTCTCTAGATACAGAATTAATGGCAGCCCCTCTCCCCTATTTTGTTTTCTTATATTCACTGTGAAACTTAATTCCAAGATTCTGCCTAAAATTTTGCATGTACACATCAGCTTAATCGTGAGAAATTTGTAAATATTTTTGATTAGATATTAAAGCACATTGATGTTACAACAAACTTTTTTCTATCTCCAAAAAATGATAATGACATATGTCTCATAACATAAAATCATCATGACAGTGATTTTTTATGATAAATATGTCAACATTATTATCTGTTGAATAGTTGGGACTTAGGGTCAACTACCTGTAACATCAAAATATTAAAGAGATGTTTTCTAGTGTCAGAAAACTATGGTCTCTGATTGGCAATAGGCAGAGCAGAAAATAATGCAGGAAATCTCAGCCAAATTTACATAGATGTTATAAAATTCACATGTAATTCTTATTATTTTAAGAGAGAAATTTATCTTTCAAAGACTGATATTAATGAAGTAATTTCTCTGGATTTGCAAGGTGCATCCAGAGATAAACAGACATTTTAGATTGGAATGGGTAATTCTATGCATCACCCTGAGAGGGCAAGATTTCTCTCCACAATAGTCTATTATACAGGCCATTTTCAATAATGAAGTAATCCTATTTTCAACAGTTCCCTTAGGAGATTCTTTCAAAATATAACATTAAACTTCTCATTTTTAGAGTAGGTTTTCTTTATGTACAACTGAATTTAAGCAATGAATTTTACCATGACATTCTATATGTAATCTAATGTGACATATTAGCTTCTTTTAAAATCACCTTATCCCCTAAAATTTGTGAACAATAATTTCATCTCTTATAATTGTAAGCCAATATATTTACAGAGGCTAAACTACATTTAAGTTTTCAATACATTCCCTAATCAACTTTTTTTTTTTCTAAATGGCATCCCATTTACCTGAGCATACCTGTATCAAAGAGCTAAATCCTACACAATTATCTGCATCTCATTAGGGCTCTGCTTTAGAATAATTGCTAATAATTACTTTGGTCTCTTCAGGCTTTAAAGAATTATTTTGTTATGTATTCTGTGAATCTGGACTTCTGAAGACATCTAAAGGGCTCTGATGGTTAAAGGAGTTACGAATTTGCTGGCATGATAAAGTAGTTTGATAGGATATAGGAAGCAACCTAATTATGTTTCACTTTGGAACATTTCACTTGCTTCAAGTCCAAAGTAGGATAGTGCATAAGTGCTTTTGAATGCAGCTTCTTTCATTTATTAATGCCATTTAGATGTTCCAAGTATTATCTTAGTGAAATTTTATGCTATGAACTCTTAGCAGTGTTTCTCATGTACAGGTAAAAACTATTGGATCACTATTTTTCTAAATGTAAATTACTTGTCACATAATGTTCTACATACAGTTTTTATGGTAGTTCGCTGATTCGAGGACTCAGAACAAGCTTCATTTATGTTTTGTTTAAAAAAAATGTATCCAGAAATTATCTATAATGTTCCAGGCCATAGTAACACATGTTGTGGATGCAGTTATCAAAAAGCAAATTACCTGGCATTGTGGCACTTAGATTCTACTCTTAGAGCTAGATCATTAACAAATAAATATATTATGACAGGTAGCAATGAGTGCTAAGAAGAACTCAGCTGGGTAAGGAAATGGAGAGTGACTGGGTAGGGGTATATATATATATATATATATATATATATATATATATATATATTTAATAAAGAGCTCAGGAAATGCCTCTATGAAGAATTTAATTTGAGGAAACATCTAAATTAAGTGAGTGAGTTTCTCCAGAGCCAATGAGAAGAAGATATCCCAAGCAGAAATCATAGCAAATCCGGAGACCCTGAGACCTCATGGATCTTGGTGTATTTGAGGCACAGCAAGAAAGTGAGTGTAGCAGAGTAAGATAGGGTACAGGAGAACAGGTGGGAGGGTTGGCAGATACGAGGTCAGAGAGTTGGGCAGGAGCCAGATCATGTGAGACTTTTTGAGCCATGGAAAGGACCCTGTCGTTTACTCTGATGTGATGCGAAGCAAAGGAGTGAGGTATTCTGCTCTAAATATCAAGTTAGTGAGGTATTCTGCTCTAAATATCGAGTTAGGCTGAATAGCCCCCAAATGTACCTAAATCGTAGTCCCCAGAACATGTGACAATGTTATCAAAGGGGCTTTGCAGATGTGACTAAATTTAGGATTTTGCAATGAGGAGATTATCCTGGATTATCCACCTAGGTATTATGTAATTACAATGGTCCTTGTAAGAGGAATTCAGGAAGAATTTGAGGAGGTGATGTGATAAAAGAAGCAGAGATTGGAGAGATGTGCTTTGAGAATGGGGGAAGGACCCAGAAGCTAAGAAACATGGAGGGCTCTAGAAGCTGAAAGAAGGAAAGGGGATGGATTCTCCCCACAGGGTTTCCAGGAGGAAGCATTGCAGTCGACATGCTGACTTCAGTCTAATGAAATTGATTTCAGACTTTTGACCTCCAGAACTGTAATTGAATGAACTTATGTTGCTTTAAGCCACTAAGTTTGTGGTAATTTGTTACAGCAGAAATAGGAGACTAATATAAGTATATTAGTTATATACTTACAACTCTGGCTGACCCTTGAACAACATGGGTTTGAACTGTGTGGGTCCACTTACACATGAATTTTTTTCAATAAACACAGTACAGTACTACAAATGTATTTTCTCTTCTTTATGATTTTCTTAACATTTTCTTTTTTCTAGCTTACTTTATTGTAAGAATACAGCATATAATACCTCAACATACAGATGTGTGTTAATCAACTATAACATAGTTATAATAACTGTATTATGTAAAGCTTATAGTTAACAGTAGGCTATTAATAGTTAAGTTTTGGTGGAGTCAAAAGTCATATGACTGCATGAGGGTCAATGCTTCTGACCTTCATGTTGTTCAAGGGCTATCTATATCTTTTTTTTTATTTTGTTTAATGTTTATTTATTTTTGAGGGAGAGAGAGAGAGAGAGAGAGAGAGAGACAGAGACAGAGACAGAGACAGAGTGTGAGTGAAGGAGATGCAGATAGAGAGGGAGAGACAGAATCCGAAGCAGGCTCCAGGCTCTGGGCTATTAGCACAGAGCCCGATGTGGGGCTCGAACTCACAAACTGCGAGATCATGACCTGAGCCGAAGTCGGACGCTTAACTGACTAAGCCACCCAGGTGCCTGAAGGGCTATCTATATCTATATATCTGTATCTGTCTATATCTATATCATCTATCTGTATCTATCTATCTATATCTATCACTTAATTAAAATATATAGATGACTCTAAAGATTAGAGAATAGAATTTCAAAGGAGTAGAAGAAGGCTCAGTCAGTAGAGCATGAGACTCTTAATCCTGTGGTTGTGAGTTCGAGGCCCACATTGGGGATTGAGCTTAAAGAAAAAGGGAGTCCTGTTAGGAATAATAGTGGTTTGAGCTGGTGGGTTTTCAGGGAAGTGGGTAGACTAAAGAACTTGCTGACTGACTGTGTGTCTTGAGTAAACGACAGATGTTCTATTAGTTTTCTATTGCTGAGTAACAAATTACCACAATTTAGCTGGTTACAGCAATACAAATGTATTATCTCTGCTTCTGTCCACTTATTATCTCATAAGTGCAAGTGGGCTCAGTATGCCTAGGGTTTCCCATGGCTGAAATCAAGGTATCAGCTGGACTGAACCCTTCTCTGGAGTCTCTGAGGAAGAATCCATTTTTTTAACTAACTCTGTTAGCTAAAACAACTCTGTTGTTGGCAGAATTCTGTTCCTTCTCATTGTAGGACTGAGATCCCTATTGTCCTACTGACTGCCCAGCTGGAGTTGCTGTCAGCCGTTAGAGGCAGCTCTCAGATCCTTTCTGTGTGGTCTTTTCTATTTTGAAAGCCACCAATGGCCCATTGAATCCTTCTTGTGCTTTGAGTATGAGCTCCCTTCTGCTACCTGCTGCTGAAAATCCCCTGCTTTTCAAGGCCTCACATGATGACATTAGGCCTACCTGATAATCTCTCTTTATTTAACTAAAAGCCAACTTTATTAGTTGATAAATGACTTTATTATGTCTGCATTGTCCCCTTGGCCATTGTCTTAGTCAATACTTATACTTATACTCCTGGCCTGGTTTTTAGATAAGCAGCTGAGAATGTTTTTAAGGAGATGGAAGATTACATAGGCCGCTTCCCTGTTTTACATTTGGATCTTGGCCTGAAATAAATCTGTAAAAAATTACTTCATTTCTCAGTACCTTAGATTGGCTCCTGAAAGTCTGTTGCACATTAAATAAGCCACACTACATTTTTTTGAGAAATAATGCAAATTCCAAGCAATGGAGAATAATTCAGGAAATATCAATATGAGAATGAGTATTTAAAATGAAAGATATGAAATATAATTTAAAATGTGGTAAACTATAGTAGAAACTAAATATGATCAGCGATAATATAAATATTTCACATCATGCAGTTTGGTCAAAATTTGGTAGTGAATAACCTTAGACCTTTTTATTCAACTGATTGCAACATCAAACATTAATAATAGTTAATAAATGACATTATCTCTGATAATTTTCTTTTCAGCAGTTAGCTTTTGCAGGTGAGAAAAAGGCAGCTGATATTTATGCCATGCAGAAGAAAGCTAAAGACTTATAAGGAAGTGCTCTCCATTCTTTGTGAGCTATAAAGTCTGTCCAAATAGCAATATCCTCTCCCTCAGAGAATCTGCTGCTTGGGCCGGCCGTGCGTTATTGTATTTGGACCGTCTCCATCTGCAAATGTTGACTTTTCATCTGTGACCAAGGAAAAAAATCTGTATGAGGAATGTGTAAAACATTTAATCCTTGTTTACTTGTTAACCAAAGGTTTTGTCAAATCCTGCTGGTGTGGGTTTTTTTTTTTTTTTTTTTTTTTTTTGCATTTGCTTCTCAAGGTGACTGTAGGTGCAGTCTCAATGTAGCGTTTAAATCTGAGCTATAAGCTAAACTCTGACTAAATCATTAGGGTTTTTTTTACTTAGATTTAGAAACATAAATACTTGTTCTAAATATAGTTTCACATTCAAAAAACTGAATGTGACCTAAATAATACAGTAATCTACAGGAAAAAATTGATTTATAATTTCTTTGCTCTGTCTGGGGCTTCTCATAACTAAAATGAAAACAACACTGAAAAGTTTGATTATCTATGGCAAACCACAGTGGTATTTGATGAGAGAATAAGAAAATGGTAGAGGTCATGCATGAAAATCTAGTCTCTTACTCTTAATTTATAGATGACAAACTAGGACTAGCTAAAATCTTTTAGGAATCTAAAATTACTTTCACAAAGTCTATATTCATTCATTGTTTGACTGTGACTTAAATCTATTTCTGTTTGACCTAGCTATCCGTGTGACCTGATGGTTCTGATTTTAGATATTCTATTTAGCAATCTCTTGAGCCTAACATGATCAAACAAAGCTTGTTGAGTGAATGAATGAAAAATATTTTTCCCATAAGTGTGTTCAAATTTGCCAGATCTATTTTTGGGTCTTAGACTGTCCACATAACTGTGCTGCACTATTTCGTATGCCAATGGAATGGCAACATTAATGGCAATGGAATTTATTATACTTTTTGATTGTTTTTCTATATAAAAGAGTAATAACTGATATTTATTCCCATGTGACATTGATTTAAAAATTTTGATTTGGCATTGTGTATTGTGATCTGAAGCAGAATGATGTCTCAAAAGGGAATGTGGGTAATGCTAAGCAAGTTCCTCTGTTTCTCATGCCAACTCTCATATTTGAAATTAATTTTGGCCATAGTTTAGATGGGAAGAAAATTAATTGATTTGATTTTTAACAGCAACTGTTCAATAAATATAGTAAGTGGTGATAGAATAGTAGAGAGGAGGGATGCCTAGCAAATGAATTTGACCCATTTTTCAGGTCCCTCCATATTTGCATAAGCATAAGCATTTAGCTTCAGCTTTTCATTCAAGGTAATCCACAGCGATGATAAGAAATCGTTACACTGTTACATCGTTCCAGAAAAAGAAAAAAAAAAGAAAAAGAAAGAAAGAAAGAAAGAAAGAAAGAAAGAAAGAAAGAAAGAAAGAAAGAAAAGAAGGGAAAAGAGAAAAATGAAAGACATAAGCTGAAAATGAGGGTGAGAATGAGCTAGCAAAGATACTGATGTTTTTGTATTGGTCTCTTAGAGATGCTAAAATTAACTTCAAATGTAGTGGGTGAAAGTATTTGTTTCCCTGAACTTTTATTATAGGAAAATTGATTAAGGCAAAGAGCAATCATGAAAAATAAGATTTTTCACAGTGTATTAATAACAGCAAGTGTAAAGCAAAATTATAGGATGAAAGTCTACGTAAAATGGAAATTTATTTAAAACAAGTGAAGAAATTTTATCATTTGCCTAGAGATCTGGGAAACTGCTGCAGCAAATCCAAATCTGGGGATGCCTCCTTCACTGTAAGGTGCTTAGTGATGCACAGCTCTGCGAACTTCCTACCTGCTACCATAAAATCTTGGGGAAATCAGCAAAATTGAACTTAAGAACAAATGTTTTGCATAAAAATACTGATATATGTTCTTACCACAAAAAAGGCCATTGTAACATGAGAATCAGATGTGTTCTGCATAGAAGATGTATTTTTCTATCATAAAAATCAAGTGAAATGAAAAATTGAGTGAAATGGGATGAGTTTGATCCCAAATGATATAAAAATGACTCCTCTCTTTTGCAATTCAATCCTGGTAGTCTGTTTAATCATATTTTACCCCACAGTAAAAATTCTAGAGAAAATTCATTCACATAAAAGGCCAAATATTCATATAGTATGAAACCTAACCAGGAATAGGAAAGGTATCATGATTTTTTTAAAAATATCAGTTCCAAGCTTTGGAATTAAAAGGTTTCAAGTCCTCAGGTTGAAAAGTAGGTGGACCACAAGCCAGAAGGTACTTGTTAATTACAGCAGTTGAGTTAATCAATGAAGTAACGGTTCTGCCTCTGGGTATAATAAAATGAGATCAAGACCCATTCAGCTATCCTACCACTTAGGTATAGCTGGAGATCCATTAACTTGGATCGTTTCACATTTTAAACTCACATCTTTAAAACTCAGCAATTCAAGCAGCTCTCTGACAGCTATTGATGCCTAACCATAGAAAAAGTATTTTGTTGGGTTTTGAGTGAGAAGGTGAGCTATGCAAAGGTGGAGAGGGAAATACATTGACACCTGATATAAATATTAACTGAGACAACTTTCAAGCTTTTGGTTATGTGCTTTTGTATTTGCTTTCAACATTTAAATGCAGAGACAGATGGCTTGTACAGTTTTATCAGCCCTCGTGTCTTTATACATTCAAAAACCTGGAACGATAACCAAACCCATAGATTGCAGATTGTGAAAGGGAACAAATAATTTAGTTTTTTTAAAAAAAATCAATAAATGTTTCAGTCTTAGAAAAATCATGATGGTGGATTTTAATTATTTTGAAGAGAAAGGAAATAATTTGGTGCAATGCTGAAATTGTAGAAAATAATGTATGTGCAGTTCGGAATCCTGACCTGGGTTCTAAACAGATATTGTATGAGGTAGCACAAGTAGGACATTAAAATGTGTAAAAAATTGGAGAAATGGGAAAAACACATGTGCACACAAACACATGTACACGCATAAAATCTTAAGGCATTTATTAAGAATCCAGCATAGTATCTGATATGTGTGGTACATGATAGATATTCAATATACACTTGTTGAGGGAACTTATGAATGGAAAATATTATTCATCACTTAAGATAATTACTTATTGTGATAATATTAAAAATAATTATAGTCAAAGATGAAGAGCAATATTTTAGTGCCTATATTTTTCATATTTTAGCAAAAATGTCCTGGTATTTTAAGTGCTATATATTTGATGGAGATTATAGGTTGATTGTTTTGAATCATATTTTGGGAAGTGACAGTATTCAATATCAGTGCGTTATAAAGAATGTGTTTCTCCTTTTAAAAAGTACAAAACAATTCAGTCATTGTATCTAAAAATGAAAGCAATGAATGGTAACTCTTCCATGGTTAGCATGCTTCCGATTATAAGCTTTTACTTTTTTTACAATTTTTTTAAAGTTTATTTATCTTGGGAGAAAGAGCATGCAAGTAAGGGAGGGGCAGAGAGAGAGGGAAAGAGAATGACAAACAGGCTCCATGCTGTCAGTGCAGAGCCTGACCTGGGGCTGGAACTCACGACTTCTAAGATCACGACCTGGGCCGAAATCAAGAGCCACTTAACCAACTGAGCCACCCAGGTGCCCCCTGATTGTAAACTTTTAAAGAACAGGGACTTTTAGGGAACCAGAGGTGTGACTGTTTTCCCTTTAATAATCCCTAATTTAAGAAAATGTGCATTTTTCCCCTTCTTACCAAGTCATGACAATTTGGAAGCATTGTTATTTTCCAAAATAAAACCCAGGAGTAGGGGGTGGTTTGTTGTTGTTTAACATCAAGGCAACTACTGGTGATTAAATATAGGCCGAAATAAAACAAGTAAAATTTTCCTTATTCAATGTCATGTCCCTAAATAAAACTTAACCAAAACATAAAGTGAAGTATATTTCAGAACCATGTGGTTCAAGCATATAAGAAAATTTGTGTCATACAATTTCATATACTTACGTTTTTTCTTTAATGCTGTGTTGAGTGAGTGCTGAGGTCCTGGCGAAAGTCTGGTCACTTCCCCTTGAATAATCCCACACGACACATTACTTCCCTTCTAGAGACCTTACACTCCTAGATTATTATGCACCCTCCTTAATTGCCCAGGGGTGACATACCAGACAACTTCAGACAGCCCCTGTCCCCTAGAATGTGAGAAATTATTCAAATTCATCAGTCCATAGACAGCCCAGGAAACCAGCTCACCCCACCCACCCTGTCTGCCAGGCATAAACGCCCCCCCCCCTGAAATTCCCCCTTTTTCACCTTTTCCTGGTGCAACCTTCTGTGCCGCCCTGCCCCGTGGCCTTTTCTCTTTTAGAGCCATAAGGAACACAGACTTCTGGCTTTCATTCAAGTGTTGTGTTGTGTTCCACCTTGCGGTGGATCTTTCAGTCTTATACAGGAATCAGCTACCTGAAAGACTTACCTAAGAATCTACAAATGTCTGGAAATATATATGCATTTTATCAAAAGCCTTCAAATTTACTTGTGCGAATAAATCTAAGTATAATTCACAAAGAGCGATTGATATTATTTAATGGAAAGAAGCTCATTTTTTTACCAGTCAGGATTTTGTATAGTACTCATAACTGTAGATGTCTTCAATTGTCAATTATCTGTAAGAGGAACTTTCAGAAAAAGGTGTAGAAAAAGGTGTACATCAGAAATGATGTAATAGGGAAAAAAGTCCATCTGTTACGTTGCAAAGAGACAAGCCTTCCTAAATCAGTTGACTGCTAATGACACCTGTTCCTTCTTAAGGATACCCTTTTCTTCCCTCTTTGTTCACTGCTTGTAAAATAAAAGTAGTGAGAATTTTAAAAATTCCCAGGGTAACCTGAAAACTCTATGAGGACAGTGTTGACATCTATTTTGACCACTGCTGTATTCCTGGTGCCTGTCACAGTGTCAGCATATAATATGTGCTCAGTAAATATTTATGGAATAAATAAATGTTACCAGTTCTGAAAAAAAATACAGTATTTGTTAAAATGTGTCACTCATTGCTGAAGACTTAGGGTCCACATATTCTGATACACACAGACACACAGACACACACACAGACACACACACACACACACACACACACACACACACACAAACTTTCTCAATCTCTGGGTAATCTTTCTTTTTTTAAATATTTTTAAAAGTTTATTTATTCTGAGAGAGAGAGAGTGAAAACATGTGTGTCAGCAGGGGAAGGGCAGAGAGAGAGAGAGAGAGAGAGAGAATCCCAAGCAGACTCTTGGGCTCCAAGCATGGAGCCTCATATGGTGCTTTATTTCACAAATTGTGAGATCATGACCTGAGCCTAAGTGAAAAGTCAGGTGCTTAACTGACTGAGCCACCCAAGTGCCCCCCTGAGTAATTTCTTAATTTAATATGAGGATAATGAATGTTGGATAAAGCTATTTTTAAAAATAATCTTGAGTGAAATCATATGATACTTATCTTTTCCTGACTTACTTCTTTTGCTTAGCATAATACCCTCTGGTCCCATCCATGTTGTTACAAAAGGCAAGATTTCATTCTTTTTGATTACCTCGTATGTGGAATTTAAGAAACAAAACAGATGGACATAGGGGAAGAGAAGGAAAAATAAGATTAAAACAGAAGGAGGTAAATCATAAGAGACTCTTAAATACAGAGAACAAACTGAGGGTTACTGGAGGGGTGTTGGGGTGTTGGGTGGGGGGATGGGCTAAATGGGTGATGGGCGTTAAGGAGGGCACTTGTTGGAATGAGAGCTGGGTGTTATATGTAAGTGATAAATCACTAAATTCTTCTCCTGAAGCTATATTACACTATATGTTAACTAACTTGGATTTGAATAAAATTAAAAATAAATAAAAATATTTATAAATAAAACAAAAATAATCTTGCATATTCTTTCCTTTTATGTACTCAATAAAAACCTGATTCTATTGATATTTCTGAGATAGCTAATTATTTGTTTTCCTTTGAGATATCAACAACAACAAAAAAAGAAAAACTTAATGGTTCTAGAAAAGTAAAAAACGAAGGTTGGTTTAGAGGCCTCAAGCTAGATTGCACATCAAATTGGTGATTACTTTATCTCCATTGATGTCTTGAAAGGAGTGAATATATTTAACAGCGAAGTTAAATAATTCATTTATTATCTGTCACAAAGTATTGTGGAGCAAAGAGATGTGCTGTTGAGGAAGCTTTTGGTGTGATGTTTGTGAAATCAGCATCTTCTATTAGAATTACTTAAGGTCTGCCTTTAAGCAGAGGATATTTTTAATTATTTCTCAGAACATTTTCAACCTCATAAAGTTTTAATTAACAATTAACATTGTTCATAGATCATCACTGTTGCTTAGCACGATAAGGAATCAAAAGACTGAGAGGTCGTTTTTTTTTTTCCATTAATGGATTTTAAATCTAGTTGGGATAAAACAAAAATAAAATGAAACTCACGAAAGTACAGAACCTCCCTCAAAAGACAAAGGTATCATTAAGGCAGGAGTTGAGGAAGCTCAATTAGGAAAATTGTCATTCATCACTAAGAGGAGATCTGTGGATATCTTCAAGGTACACACAAAATATGAATTGGTGTAGTTGTGGGAGTTAGCTTTGGTACTTGGGAAGCAAGCTGACCTTGAAAGAATAAGTAATTAAATGAAAATGGTCCAAAGCATGCAAAAAGCATCTTCTAAACCTGTGATCTCAATGTAAGGAGCATGAATTGGTTTGAGCAAAATGTGTTCGCTTTGTGGATACAGAATCACTGAGCACACTAAACTGAACCTAAAAGGGAGAAATTAGTTTGAACTTTTGAAGGATGGGCAGAATTCTGAGGACAAAGAAAGGCTCATAGAGAAGTTCAAATTAAATATACTAGGATGTAAGTAATCTTTGGAGGTTTGTGACAGAAATAGTGTTGAGTAATGAGCGTGTGTTTAAACGAAATAAATCTGTTTGCTTTTGGCGGGATGGAAATACAGGTCAGATGAGAAAGAATTTTAAAGTTGTTCTAAAGAGAAGGTTTTAGATTTTAAAAATGACTAAAATTTGAATTTGCAGGAAAGAGTAAATTTTAGCCACATTTTTTTCACATCTGGTGACCATTCTGATGTTGCTTGTGTTTTGTGGTCTCAGGTATTTGTATCAACTGTTACCTATTTCAGCAGGGATTTTTTTCATATGCAAGGAAAAACTGGAATATTAGTAAGACAAATAGATGTTAAAATTAAAAAGCACAGTTTGGGGCACTTAAAAATGTTAGTAGTGCTAACTTGGGCTTTAGCAAAAACATACATTCCAATCAATGGATTAAGTGTTTTAATTGTTGATGAGGCAAAGTTGCAGAAATGTTTTCTTCATTTTCTTCTACATTTTTATTCTGGTGACTATTTTGAAAATGCTTTTTGCCTCAGCCATTCTTGCCTCTCCACTTAACCTCCTTCGTAAAATCGATTCCTAATTTCCAGCCTATCACTTATCACTTGACTGTTTAATCAAGGGGAAAGAAAACAAAACAAAACAGTTTTTTCCTGAATCATTTGGCTGTTGTTTTTCAGTAAAGGGCTAATTTCCTCTTTATATAATCAGAAAAGAGTTTACTTTTGAAATGAAGGTTAAAATATATGTTCTAGATTGCCTGCTAGGAAAAACAAGCAAACCAATAGATAAATATCTACGACGATGACTTTTTCCCCCCTGAATATTAGACTCCATGTGATCCAATTTGCAACTTAGCTAGACTTTCATTCTAGTGAATTTATTTAATACACTTAGAAATATAGAAAATAGTTTAGGCTTGTCGGCACCTGAGTGGCTCGGTCGGTTAAGCGTCCGACTTCTACTCAGGTCATGATCTCGTGGTTCGTGGGTTCCAGCCCCATGTCAAGCTTTGTCCTGACAGCTCAGAATCCAGAGCCTGCTTCAGATTCTGTGTCTTCCTCTCTCTCTGCCCCTCCCCCCACTCACACTCTGTCTCTCTCTCTCAAAAGTAAATAAACATTAAAAAAATTTAAAAGAAAAGAAAATAGGTTAGGTTTGGAAACAACCAAATGCTGTCTTTGAATGCAAATGACTTCTTTATTTACTTGGATTTCAGAATGCTTGCAGCAGACCAGGTGTTCCTTTAGTAATACACACAGTTAAAATATGCTTTAATTTTTTTTAATTTAAAAATGTTGCACAATTACTTTTGTGTGGTTTTGTATAAAATAACATGTTTTTATGGAAAACTGATATTTTATATAATCATTTAGAGTATTTATTTTTTAATATTATATTTCAAGTATTTTATGTTTTTATGGAGTTGTACATTTACATATTTACATATTTTTCAACATCACACATAAAAATTTTCGACTCTTCATAATTTTTCATGAATAAGGGCTTTTTGTTGAGAATTAGATGGTAAATCAGTAACAATACATACTCCACAGAAACAGTTGATCAGAAATGGTGTCTTGTGGGTATATCTGTTTACTCATGTCTGTTTCTCGATATAAATGAAGGCTGAAGGAAAGAGATGATTCTTACTTCCACAACAAGGAATTCGATTCTTTCTGTTCCTCTTAAAAGACTGAATTCTTTGAATTGCGTAACTTATACTTTCATAAGAAAATGAAATCACCAATGCACTTCTTCTCAAAGGTGACAATTTTAAATTACAGTTCTAACCACTTTCTTTTCTTATTTTCTCTGTCTCTTGCCCTCTGTAGATGGGCCTTTGGGTCCCCGAGGATTAGCTGAAGCCACAGAGATGTGCACTCAAGAGTGCTTGGTTTTGGGTCACTCTGATAATTGCTGGATGCCTCCTGGCTTGGGCCCATATCAACACCCTAAATCTCCTCTCTCAACCTTTGCACCCCAGAAAGAATGGGTCAAGAAGGACAAGCTTGTGAATGGGCACACCCTTACCAGAGCCTGGAAAGAAGATAGCAACAGGAACCAGTTCAATGACCGTAAGCAGTATGGCTCCAATGAAGGCCATTTCAACAATGGCAGCCACATGACAGACATTCCTCTGGCAAATCTGAAGTCTTATAAGCAAGCAGGAGGTACTATTGAGAGTCCGAAGGAGCACCAACTCTAAAAAAAAAAAAAAAAAAGGCTATATGGGACCTAATAACTTTAATCTAAATAGACATGCTAATACTGTGTGTGTCAGAGCTTTATGTATTCAATAGATCTCTATAACTATGCCCCTTTATAGCAGGGATATCCATAACTTTGTGTTAGCACCATGGAGGATACAGTATTTTACAACATAAAAAAGAAGATAGTTCTACTAGCCATGTGATCTTGTTTACTAGAATTGATTAAACTCTCCAGAGATGATCACTCCATTGTGCAAATATCTTTTTTTCTTTTTTTTTCTTTTCTTTCTTTCTTTCTTTCTTTTTTTTTTTTTTTTTTTTTTTTTTGTTAATTGCATTTTACTTTTGACCCTGGACTGCTGCTATGAACAATAGAATATGCATTTGGAGAGTAAGAAAGTTCCATGGATTAGAGTGACTGACAAACATATCCAGTTAGAAAATTGTGCTCTTTTTGTCATTGATTTGTGCTGGGACTGCTATACTTGACATTATACTTCAAACGAAACTTAAAAAGATTAAGCATTAAACCTATTGTGCTGTTAACAACGTTAGTGGATACTTGTAAGTCAATCAGTGTTAAAGTATTTGTAAATAGAAGCAAGTTATTATTAACAACTTTTGTGTACTTACAACGTTCACCTAAAAAATGTTGTAGCATAATTCCGTGTTTTATGGTTGCTTCTTTCCTTTTTCTTAATTTGCCTCTTTGTCGTTATTTTTGTTGTTTCTTTCAGTGAGGTGTTTCTGCGTTAGTAGTCTGTCTTGACACACATTGTTCAAAGGATCTCAAACGCTTGTGTTTAAAAAAAGGTTCTGGAATCCTGCTTCTTTTGTGATTGCTTATGATGCTGGGATTCTATAAAAAATAAAGATAAAATGAAAACCTTATATAAGAACAGGACTTCTGCAAAAGCTTGGAAACTCAGAACCTATTTTCTTGACATCCTTGTTTTCAAAGTAGGCGAAAGCAAAATCACTTAATCAGTAGCATTAAGTGTGAGAGTAATGGGAAAGTGTTATCCTTCAGCAAGTAATACAATATCCTGTGCTTGTCACTCATACAAAACTAATGTATCAAAATTAGCATATATTGAAGAAAAATTACTATTCAAAAATAGTTTCAACCGGGCAAGTGTGTGTCTACAACTTTGTTGAAATGGCAGAGTTTGTGTTGATCCTCATATACAATAATGTTGTTGTAACACAAGTGTTAGACCATAGCCACAAAATATTTAATGTGTTGTGCCTTCATGATGTAACAGAACATTCTCCAGGTAGGCTAGTTGGGGGAAATAAAGGGATAAATCTCTAATTATTGCTGTTTAACTGTTTGTTATCATAGTCGGTCAATGCCTGGCAGGTACCAGCATCTTGTCACTTAGGTCCAACCAACAGAGTGACAACAAATGTTCATAAGATCTCAGTTGCACGTGCAAACAAATCCAAATTCGAACATTCTTAGGAGGTTTTTGTTAAGGCATGACAGATGATTTAAACAAATAAATAGCATGCAACAAAATGTCTTTATTGAAAGAAGTGAAAGTTATCTTAATGCCACGGTTCAACATCAGTTTAAAAGTAAAAAAAAAATAAAATAAAAAATAAAAAAAAAGGTTTGCTAATCTGATAGTTAATTTGTTCTTACCAAAAATAAAATTACTTTGTAAATAGCAATTCACGTTTTTCCACAGTATAATGGAAAATAATGGGTAGGGGTGCATTGCTTATTGAAGTACATTTTTGTCGGTTTGTGAGGGGTGTTTGATGACTTTGACAGAATCAATATCTAAACAATTATCCTTGTTACTGCTTTGCCAGTTCTACGTTATTTACAATTATTCAGCTCTTGCAATAAATGTTCTGAATTCCTGATTGTAGTGTGTTAATTCTTGGTCAACATCCAAAGTGATAATTTCTACTCTAATTGTTGGATAAATATATGTGGGTAAATCAGCTCTTAATTAGAAATCAAGGCGGACTTTTGAGGGGTTTAATACCTATGTTCTGAAAATACGATTTCAAAGAGTTAAACTTCTGGTCTATGAAATCATTTTCTAGAGAAATTCATGGAGAAGTTCCGTTCACTTTCTAGTCAAGATTCATGCAAGTTTTATCAAACTGAAATCCCAAGTCCAGAAAGCTGGCAGGTAGACTAGTAAGTAAGGTTATTTTGTTGTTGGCCAAGGCAGAAGAGAACTATTCTGGGATTAAGGCCTTGAAACAAGGGCTAACACGTCATCTGTATTTCTTTCAGATAGGAAAATAGGCACAGAAAGCTGTCAAGGATAATAAGACATACTCATACATATGCTGTGTGTTTATTTCTCCAGAGAACACCTGGATCGATTTTCATTCGTGTTAGGGTTTTAGGGGAGGTAAGGAAGCCTGACTCTCCCTCTAGAGCTTTTTGTAGCAATGGGAAATAAGATTCAGGAGTTAGAGACACAGAGATAAAGATACTTGCTTGGACTGTGGCTGGATGTGAAACTGTAACCCTTCACCTGTGAATAAGCCAGACTCACCCATGACTGTGAGGCACACCATAGAACCTCTGTGTTTTCTTCAGAGGGTGCGGCCTGCCCCAGGACACAGAGAATGAATGAATCCTGAAAACATGTCACTCTGGAAAAGATAAAGTCCATGCCTGTACAGTCTTTCTTCATTTTGTTATCAGATAAGTCATTCTCCTCTGCTTTTAAGAGTAAAGTGTGAGAGAAATTAAAACAATTTATTTTATAGTTCTCCTGCCCATAGAGTCGAACTATTCAAATAAAAAATAAAGACATAAAAATGGAACCAAAAAAAGTGCAATAGTTCTCCTCTCTATGAACAACCTTCACAAGCGTGGGAAAGAAACTCCTCATCCCCTCCATATTTCTATGAATAAATACAACAATATCTAGTCTTATCAAGACATTCAGTTATATGCTTTGTGAAATTTTAGGGTTGATAATATCACGAACCAAAATGAAGGGTTTATCAAGTAAATAAAAGAGTACATTCATAATGACTGTTGTTCAAGTATTGTCCACATTGTTTAATTGTGAAGGCATTGACTATTATGAGTCTTTATTTACCTGGAAATTAAAGCCATTTACATTTCCTAGAAAAGCACACCTATATGAAATCTATAAAGATAATGACTTCTAGAGTGATTATCAAATATTATGATGCTATATATTAATGTTTTTAAGGCAGGTATAGAGATAAACTTTAGAAAGCTGATTGTGACCTATGAGCATTTCTACACATACTCTAACATAAAATATATATTTAAATAATGGTCATTCATTAACAGACAACTGAGCACTCATTTTGTTGCACTGATGCTATTCAGCAGATCTCATTCAGCGTCAAGTGGTGTTCCCTCCCCCATCATTCCTTAGCTAAAGCTAGAAATGCAGCTGAGGCCCCAAAGCCCTTATAGTATTTATTAAACTCTCTTGGCTAGACGCCAGGGATGGCTAATTATTATTAGTGAGGAGTGTTGGCAGCCAGGGATGAAAGGGATGCCTTGTCGGTTTCAATTCTAATGTGGATGCCAGGGTGTTGCTTTGTAAGAGGGCAAACCAAACTATCAAAAGGAGGAGGGGTGTTGCCAGTTTAAAAATGCTTCATTGTTCTGCTTTGTTTTAAACAGAGCTGATCTTCTCTCCCTGAAGGAAGCTCCTTCATTGGTTCTTTTGGGAGAGAGTGCTTTCAGATTCTCCCAGTGTTCTTAAAGGCACAGTGATCACATAATGAACTCTCTATGTACTGTTCCTTCCTATTCACAACTACCGAAGTTTTAGTAGATATCAACTGGCCTTTTCACTGTTGAGAAAATATATAATTATTCTCTTAGTATTGAAAATCTTTGTAAGGTAAATACTACTGAAACATGACAATCATAATAATATTTCTTTCACATCCAGTTCACTCAAAGTATAAATTAATGGGTATCCCAAAAATATCAGTTGTGCGTTCTCTTGATCCTACCATCATCTGTTTTAAAACATTAAATAAGGGGGTGCCTGGGTGGCTCGGTCGGTTGAGCATCTGACTTCAGCCCAGGTCATGATCTCACAGTTCGTGAGTTTGAGCCCCACATTGGGCTCTGTGCTGACAGCTCAGAGCCTGGAGCCTGCTTCTGATTCTGGGTCTCCCTCCCTCTCTGCCCCATCCCCACTCATGCTCTGTCTCTGTCTTTCTTAAATAAAACATTAAAAAATTTACAAAAAAAAACATTAAATAAGGACTATATTTTCTATTTTTGTATATGCGTTTTATTTTCTTATGTCTTAAGATTCTTAAATAGCACCCCCACATACATGGAAATGAGTTCCGTCCATATTTTTGTTATCCTAATGTGTTACATTGTTCTTGAAGCTTTATAGTAAAAATGTCTTTAGAAATATTCTTTCATTTTTTATCCTTAGATTTTTCTTTAAAGTCTTCTGGTTGTATTCTTATTAGCATATATACAACACAATTATTATTGGGCTTATTCGATGCCAGATATTATAGAACTCATGTATTTTGAAAATAAGTTCAACTATAGTGATTTTTCAAATAGTATCACAGTACCATTTAAATTCAAACCCTGTCTTTTCTGGACCTTTGTTGTTCTTCTTAAACTTTTTTTTATGAGATACAATTGGTTTCAGGTATACAACATGATTCACTATTTGTATATATTGCAAAATGATCTCCACAACATCTAGTTAACAGCCATCACCACCCATAATTATAATTATTTTTCTTGTGACAACTTTTAATATTTTCTCTCTTAGCAGCTTTCAATTATACAATACAATATTATTAACTATAGTCACAATGCTGTGCATTATCTTTATGGTTCTTCTGTTCTAACAAGTGTTTATGTTTTCACTTCCAAATTCATCATTAGTTTTGGCATCATTGACATCATCCTGGACAATGATACTCAATTACAGTAATAAAAATCTTCACCTTGGAACTCTAATACAATTAAGGTGTGCCGTGATATAGTATCAGGTGATTCTAAGTGAAATTTCACTTTTTTTTTTTTTCAACGTTTTTTTTTTATTTTATTTTTGGGACAGAGAGAGACAGAGCATGAACGGGGGAGGGGCAGAGAGAGAGGGAGACACAGAATCGGAAACAGGCTCCAGGCTCTGAGCCATCAGCCCAGAGCCCGACGCGGGGCTCGAACTCACGGACCGCGAGATCGTGACCTGGCTGAAGTCGGACGCTTAACCCACTGCGCCACCCAGGCGCCCCTCACTTTTTTATATTTACGTCGTTACATCCATTTTGTTTTAACTGTTCACATCAGCCATTGTAGTCATTATTATTTTGTATATGAAGCATTTTTGCTTTCTGAAAAAAAATAAATCATGAAAAGATTTAGGGTACCGTTATATACATTCTCCATTAAATTCATAGACCCCAAACATACTTCGATGTCAGTATAACCAGCAACTTGGCCTCAGTGGCAGGGCATCAAACTGCTTAGTGATAGCAGTAAGCTATAATGGAATATATGAAACACTCCCTCCTCCTGAAAACATTTTCTTCTCCTGGCTTCCTGGATACCACAACCTCTTGACTTCCTCTTACTTCATTGGCCATGTCTTCTCAGATCTTCTTTTTCAACATATGTGTTTACAGCTCTAAGTTTCCCTCTGAGTACTGCCTTTGCTTCATCCCATCAGTTTTGATATGTTGCCTTTTCATTTTTTTCAACCATAAGTATTTTCTAGTTTCCCTGGTGATTTCTTCTGTGACACATTGGTTGTTTAAGAGTGTGTTGTTTAATGTCCACATATTTGTGAGTTTTCCCATTGTCCTATTATTGATTTCCAGCTTGATCCCACTGTAGTTAGAAAAGATCGTTTTAGAATTTCAAACTTAAAATTTACTGAGATCTGTTTTGTTGCTTAACATATCTAATCATCCTCTTTTAAAACTGAAATGTCTCCCTTAGGATTCCCAATCCTACTTACAACCTGCTCTACTTCTCCCACCCATAGCACTGACCACCTTCTGACATAACTATAATTTACTCATTTTCTAAAAAAATTTTTAATGTTTATTCATTTTTGAGAGACAGAGAGAGACAGGCATGAGCGGATAAAGGACAAAGAGAGGGAGACACAGAATCTGAGGCAGGCTCCAGGCTCTGAGCCATCAGCACAGAGCCCAACGCAGGGCTCGAACTCCCAAACTGCAAGACCATGACCTGAGCCGAAGTCGGTCACTCAACTGACTGAGCCACCCAGGCGCCCCATACTCATTTTTAATGCTTATTGTTCATTGTCTCACTTGAAGATAAACCACAGAAGGGCAAATAAAACAAATGATTTCCCTTTTACTTGGCAAGTTCTCTTCATAGATTCTATTTTCCCTTCTGTACTCCTTGAAGTCTGCACACTCTAATGACTGGTGAATGTGGTCACTGTTTTTTATAGGTTGTTCTTCCTTGCATTATGATTTGAAGTTCCAATACAAGCTTCCCTCACTCTCTAGGATACTCACTGTGCATTCCGCCCCCACCCCCAGTGCTGTCCACTCCCACGAAGGACATGTTGTGTGTGACCATCAGCCTATGGAAAAGATGGTAACAGCCATCATTTTAAAGCCACATGTTATTTCTGCCAGAAACAAGTTTTTAGATTGTTTTCTCCCCCCCCCCCCAAAATCCACACATCACAGGAAATAAAAATAACAAAAATTACAAAAACCAAAAGCAAAACAAAACAGAAAATTGAGTCAAAGAGAATGTGTGTGTCTATGTATTACATGTGTGTGTGTGTTCATAAATTCACATCACCAGTTCTCCATACCTTCCAGAAATGGGCCATATATTTGTCTCTGAAGTTAGTGAAAGCAAAAGCAAAACAGGAAGCAAAAGCATTCCGTTTACCGGTAAAATAAGTAAAATAGATTTTTAAATTTCAGTGGATCGTATTCTATCTTTGAGATTTTCTTCAAAGTCTGATAACAAATGGACCATTAAAAACAATATTTTTAAATAAACACATTTTCCCAAAGTTGAGTACATTTTTAGTAATAGTTTGTGTACAATGTGAACATGACTATATAATCTACATAAAATTCTGTATAAAATATATTTTTTACTTTGCTTATAATAGCATTTTTAAATATTCAATTATGCATCACCTATATAACCTTGCTCGCAAGTTCCACCCTTCGGAAAACATCATAATAATGGTAATTGTTTGTCCCCAGATCACTTATGTCACCAAGTCTCCTGTCACTAATTCTTCCCATGTATTATGGGAAGGACAGTTTCCCTCAGGAAAGTTTCAAAATGAGGAAATAATTTCCTTAGCCTCCATAGCCAGGAAGACCATAATCTTTGTAAAACATAACATGTCCAGCTTCGATAATTGTTCTCATTCCCCCACCTTTGGTTAAAGCATCTGTAATAAAATTGTGTTCAGGATCTAACTACAGGACCACTGTCCCCAGATATGGCAGAGGTTATAACAGACTTAAAATCTCTGCTCCCCAGTGCATGTGGGTTAGAGGCCTTTGGTTGTTTCACAGTATGACAACTGACGAACAGTCTTTTTTAAAATCAGGGTTTTATTTCCTTTTGGTTAGAATTGTCCCAGACAGCAGTGGTGGCTTTCATCAGGCTTTAATCACAGGCATTTATATAGCACTTACTCTGTGCTCAGCACAGGTCTAAGGATTCACATGTGTTAACATTAGTTTTCTCGTGTACTTTTTTTTTTAAGATGTGTGCTGTTTGTATCCCATTCTATAGATGAGGAAACTGAGATATGAGGAGTTTAAATGAATCAACCCTAGATGGTAGCAGGAGCACGCAAGCGATCAAGCAGGGTGCTGTTCTGCCGGTCTGACGGCAGAGTCCAGGTGCTTCACTACTATGCAATACTCCCTTCTTATGAAAAATGCAAGCATTCTTTGATTCTTGGACCGAGTGATAAATTGATTTTTCTTTTTTTTTTAAGTACCAGCAATCATATGATTTATTAATTTATTCTAGAATAAATATCCCCCTTCCACTTAGAGTTGGGTTTACCCAATGGATGACATATTCATATGTTGGTTTAAATATCTTAGTTATCAAATGTGTAACAATTGTGGTATTTAGCCTTGGGGTGAAACGATACAGTCTAAAATGGCACATGGGTTTAGAGTGAATACAACCTAAATCATGTTACTAGGAAATCTAGCTAAAGTCCCTGCTGCTAGATAAAAATGCTCACTTCCTTTTACATGCCCTGGGTATATCTGTTCACAGTTCACACCTTTTTAAACGTGGCCCTTGCCTTCTGTTCCCTACCTTGGAAAATCAGGTGAGGAACAAAGTGAGCCACGTATCAGGCTTCCATTGCCAATAAACAGGGCATTAAAATGAGACCCAAATCAGTCTGATAATTAACTTTAGCAAGACTATTTTCTTCCCGTCACGGAAACGCAGCTCGCATGGACATCGAGGGGAGCTACGTGCTCACGTGGAGAAGAGAATGGACTCCCCGAGTGTCATGGAGAAAGCTATACATATGTTAAGCTTCAAAGCATAAATGCCCTCTCTTACTGCATCACCAATTTTAATCAGCTGTTCTTACATCTACAGTTTGGCTTATTTTCCAAATGGAGACACAGCTCTTAGTTTGACAAACAAGAATCCCAGATTACAGATATGAAATAAATTAATTACAGTGCCAAGGTCATACCATGTAGCGGGACTTCATCTGTCTTTTCTTCTCCCAGGAAGGGCTGACCATAGATTTTAAATGTCAGCTCCCTGTAGTTCACAATCTTACACTGCACTCTTTTAAAATAAGGTATGATAACAAATGGCACAAGGAATTAAATATAAATATCCAATTAATAGTAGTTCAATAATATCATAGTATCACTCAATAAACCATTATTCCATTTAAGCCACTTGTATAGGATAACATTATTCCTCTTTTATATTTTGATCTTTAATTATTTGCCATGACATACTTGCTGATGTAAATAATTGAACATCGGGTGCATAAGAAGTATCTGTCTCTTTATGCGCACACAGTAACCAGCATCAGAAAACCAATATTAAACTTCTTGAGAAAAAAAACACACATGGGTGTTTCTTTTAAAAATGTCAACCTGGGAATCTTTGCATGTTTTATCATTGTATGTAGATAGATATAAAATATATAGTTAATATAGTTATATAGACTGTTGTATGTTATTTTTAGCATTTATTACTAGTAACTTGTATGGTTATTTTTGTGTTCGTTTAGTATTGCTTATACAATTCCAGAATTCTAGGCAAAGAAGTTCATCTAGTAAAATACCAATTTCCCAGTGGGCTGGCATTTAAACTACCTAGCGCAGATGAAAAATCACCAGAGAAGAGCTTGCTTTGGTTATGCATTCTAGGACTCATGAATTCATTTAAACTTACATGGTACAAAATGAAATACTTAACTATTTAGTTCACGGTTGATGCCTTTAGAGATATTTAACAGTAGTGAAGTTCTGTATAATATTTCAATATTTATTAAAATTAATAATGGAATGAGGATAAAGAGATTTAGCTTATAAATCCTACTTAGGTAGAAAAATTTAAAGGAGATAATGATCCTGAATCTTATCAACTTGAGAAATTTCCATTTTACAGCATAATATCTGGCATTTTGTATAATTGACACAATCATTTTTAATGAAGTAGAATTGGGGGAACAATATTCACATTGTAAGCTTATTATGAAGATTGAATGGGGTGATTAATTGTTAGAGCCTAGAATGGTGTCCAGAATACTATAAGTAATTCATAAATGCACTTTTATTTAATTATTTTTGATAGTCATAGTTTATTCAAAACCTTTTTTAATCACAAAACACTTAAAATATATCAAATCTTCAGAATATTATGAATGCATTTTCCTTTAGTTCTGTTCCTACACACTAAGTGTTGGACCAAGATTCTCACTAAGTTCTCTCTACTCTCAGAGAAGATTTTGCCTTTCATTCTAGGGAGCTGAGATGCTGTTAGTCAAGAATTCTTTCCACTTTTTACCAAAGCAGATAGAAACTTAGCTTTTTCTCCTTCCTTTTTTTCTTTCTTCAGTTTACTTGAAAATTTTCAGTATTTCTGAATCCACATCCTTTGGCTCTTTCAGGATTATTCTATAATTATTCTATTGTGACTCTATAGTTCAGTCTGAATAAATGCAAACACTTCCAGAGGCTTTGAAAAAGATAGACTCTAGGGGCGCCTGGGTGGCTCAGTCAGTTGGGCATCAGACTTCAGCTCAGGTCACGATCTCACGGTCCGTGAGTTCGAGACCCGCGTCGGGCTCTGGGCTGATGGCTCAGAGCCTGGAGTCTGCTTCAGATTCTGTGTCTCCCTCTCTCTCTGCCCCTCCCCCGTTCATGCTCTGTCTCTCTCTGTCTCAAAAATAAATAAACGTTAAAGAAATTAAAAAAAAAAAAAAGTTAGCAGACTCTGGCCACCACGGCCCTTTCCATACAGAATAGAGGGCTCTACTTGCCAAATCTTGCAGAATTTTCAAGGGAAGCCTAAATCCCCAATGTCATGGGAAATGTCTTTCTAGAATACATCATGAGTCTAATTTTATTTTTTTTTAATGTTTTTATTAATTTATTTTTGAGACAGAGAGAGACAGAGCATGAGCAGGGGAGGGACAGAGAGAGAGGGAGACACAGAATCTGAAGCAGGCTCCAGGCTCTGAGCTGACAGCACAGAGCCCGACGCGGGGCTTGAACTCACGGACCGCGAGATCGTGACCTGAGCCGAAGTCGGACGCTCAACCTACTAAGCCACCCAGGCGCCCCATACATTATGAGTTTAAAACAAACAAACAAATCTGGCCCAGGTCAGAAATTCTCTCTTCTATTTTCTGTAAATTCAACTATTTTTATTTTACTTGCTCATAAGCTTATGTCTTTTCATGAGCATTTTCAAATGCTCGGGTCTCTCTGATTTAAAACAAACAAGAGGGGCGCCTGGGTGGCTCAGTCAAGCGTCCGACTTCGGCTCAGGTCGTAACCTCACGGTCTGTGAGCTCGAGCCCCGTGTCGGGCTCTGTGCTGACAGCTCAGAGCCTGGAGCCTGCTTCAGATTCTGTGTCTCCCTCTCTCTCTGACCCTCCCCTGTTCATGCTCTGTCTCTCTGTCTCAAAAATAAACATTAAAAATAAAATATAAAATAAAACAAACAAGAAATAACACACAAGTAAGTGGAAAGCTTCATTTCACTCACTTATCTATTGTCAGACCTGTTTTTATCCATTTCATGATCTTGAAGAAAGATCCATCAACACACTACCCATCAACTGTTCCCACCTATAACCACTCCCAACAAGATATCTCTTGCTAAATTCTCAAAATTATCTTGCCCAAATTTATTCCTGAATCAAAAGATCACCTCTCGGGCTTTACTTCACTCAGTCTTTTAGTGGCATTGCACATGTTCTTAGAACATTCGGCTCCTTTAGTTTTGCAACAAGGAATTCTGACGGCTTTCCTTCTATATCCTCAGAGTACATCTTCTTAATATCCTATGCAAAATGCCTTCTTTTTCCAAGTGTTGACTGTTAGTTTTCCCTAAGGTTCTGTCTTTTCCCACACTGAATACTCTAAGTGCATCTTACGCATGCCAATGGTTCAATTGTGAGCTCTCCAAATGTACAACTATAGTCCAGCTTTTTCTCCTACATACCAGACCCATGAAAACAACTGGCCAATAAAATATCCCAGAAATGCCTCAAATGCAATTCTACTCAGTGTCTCCATGCAGCCTCTGGAGAAGTCAGATCTCATGCTTTCAGACCATGTCTGAATGTAGAAGTAAAGAAAGAACCAGAGCCTCTGTGTACCTGGGCACCAGAGTCACTGTGGACCCTGCAGTGGTGTGTGAGATGGTGGTGTGTGAGAACAACCCTCACAGGGGAAGGCCAAGAGAGCAGATTATGCTAGGGCATAAGGGGTAGTGTGATAGCCCCTTCTATTAAATCACTGAAAGCCATAATGCCACTAAACCACTAGAGCCACCAATCTGAATTGGTGCTGACCAAATTTGGGGCATTGTTTAAACTGGATCTGTGACAGACAGCATGGTGGTGTAGCAAGCTCTAACATCTACTTATCTGCTTCTTGACTTGACGTCCTGAAAATCTATTCTCCACAAGTAGACAGTGTATTTTGTCTAGAATGAAATCTGATCATATCACTCTGGGTCAAAACTATTCAGTGGTTTTCTATTATTCTCAGTCCAAAAGTCCATATGTCTTAAAATAGCCTGCAGACTCCAGCACCTTCTGTCCTCTGATCACTTGACCAGCCTCTTCACAATTTATGCTAAAACATGGATCACTTGGTGATCCAGCTAAATCGAACTCCCCAGAGTTACTTGAAAACACCATGCTCTTTTTCCCTTCTGGGTCTTTGTGAGTGTTCTTCACTCTATTGGTACATTCTTGCCTTCTGTTCTCTTCCCTGGAGTAGCTAACTCCTTCTTACTCTTTAGGTCAGAGCTTAAAAGACTTCCTTTAAAGGCTTTTCTGACTGCTTCCAAGGAACCAAGACTATTGCCCACTCACAGCACTTGCACGGTATTGTAACTGTTCATTTACTTGCCAGGATCCCTCCTTTGACTCTAAACTGAGAACAAATATGACGTCTCTCTTATTCACCATTGTGTTCACTGTTCGACATAGGAGGGGTTCAATAAATGTTTGTGGAATCAATAAATGTTTATGGAATCAATTCATGGGCTTTGCCTTCTTGCAAGTGCACATCGGTACTACTCAGAGAATTTGGAAGATGATCCGAGTGACTGTTATAGATATACAGATACATTGAGATATCTATAGATAATTGCCTGTATTACAGGTATTATAAAGATATTAAAGGTATTAAACCGATTTAGGACTGTTCTGATATACTATGTGTCGTAGGTTTTTCCTTTATTCCTCTTTTGCTTCTTTTTTTTTTTTCTGTCTGAGGAAAAAGTAGACCTTCTTTTAATAGGGGCTGATTCAGACTTTACTGGCTTTGCCAGGGTGTAGGTGACAGGAAAAAGCAGAAGCAATAGTGATTACGCCTTTAGTAGGCAAGTGCTGTAGAGAAAAAGATTGGTTTTCCTTTTGTCCAGATGTTCCTCCTGAGCATTCCTCTAGTGCCTTCCTTATCATAGTATTATTTCATTAAGCTATATTTGTATTTCTCAGTTTATTTGTTGCCCATTCCTCCTGACTGGGGACTATTTGAAGACTGATTCGTTACTCCTGTGGAATAAATATCTCATACAGGATTTTTAATATGGCAGGCATTTAATGAATGCATAGTGTGAAATTTGGAATAAAACTCTTCTGCTTCTTGAAGTAGCAAGCTAAACTTGCTATAAATATGACAACCATTTGTCAGAATTTTTAAAAGATATACATCAGATGTGGATTTGATTAAATGGCTTTTAAATATCATTTTTTCCAGCTTAATGTTCTATAACACTTTGTAACATGATAAGTAGGATATATTTATGGAGAGGTATTAGGATAATATAGGGTTGGGAAATAGGGATCTATAAACCAAAGCAGAAAATCGAGACCCAAGGTGAAGTCAGTTTCTTATAAGTGTAATTATTTCACTGGGATTTTTTTCAACATGCTAATAAAGCAGACAATAGACTAGTCTAATACGACCTGAAGTTGAAAAACCTGCTCAAAGTTCTTTTTTGATTTCTCTTTCTTCAACTTTGTATTATAGTATAAATAATTCAAAAACATTTCAAATTTCCAAATTCAAACATGAACTACTTAGGAATTATGCCGCAATTGCTAAATGGCACTATAAAATAAAATGGTTGGGCTGTGGATATGAAAAACCTACACTCAAATACAGTTGTTCAAAGTTTTATGCATTAAATACTGAATTATGAGTTATCAGTCATTCTTAAAAGGTGCATTTTATTTGAAATACTAAAAGATATTCCATAAGAGACAGTAATTTGCACTTACTCAATGCTCCAATATATAGAAGCAGTAATGCTTATGCAGTGGAGACAAACTGCTGTTTTAAATTTACCAAGAGTTTCTTCTGTTGCTCAAAGCGGAATCTGGATGTTTAAATTATTGAAGCAGATGAAATGGCAAATATGGTATTTATAAGTAGATTCTGAATTTTAGATTGGACATTGGAATTGTGCTGTGGAAATACTATCCCTGTATTCTGGTCAGGTCGGCTTGCGAGCGACAGTGACTCATGCAGACGTGAGGCAATCTTTAACAGTGATGAAGTCTAAATGAAGACAATTAGACGGAGATGTGACGTCATTAAGAGCTCAATTAGAGCTGAAGGAGATTAATGTTTATTCATCCTTTCCCTGTCCACCCCCAACACATACACTCGCAAAAAGGGAGGCGGTGGGAATTTGACCTCAAGAACGAGGACAGAAGCTGGCCCTAAGCAAAATGATTCAACAAAACAGATGGTTCCAGAAGTGAAAAGACCACTAGATGCTAAGACTACTTTATATGGAACCCATTTTTAAGGTGTCCCTTCCTGCATTGTAGTTCTCATTGTTATAATCAAAATGTAGCCTAATTGTGTTACACACTACAGACTGGCATGAACTGTGCTGTGTAGGAATGGTGTATAATCACTCCCTTGTCCCTCTTGTGAGTCAAGAGGGAACAAAAAGAATCCTGGAATGACATTGCTTGAAGACATGGCAAGAGGAAACCAGTATCGATTTGTGGTATTAGAATAGCATTTCTTGAGAATCCTCAGAAACAACAAGAAAAGTAAATTTATGAAAGACACATATTTTCTGTAATCAAATAAGAATGGGGGCTTGGGGGTTGTCATTTGGTATTATGGAGAGAGAAACTGCTTTGTTAATTGAAACTGCTTAAGTTAATTTATATCAATAAGCATTCTTGCACTCCTAAATAGGTTATACTCCAAAGGTTTGCTTGGCTATTGAATGTTAGAAATCTGGATCGTTTTTCTCAAGGAGGCAATGATATGACAGCTGTATAGGATAGCTAGATGCTTCGAAAGCCTCTTTATCTTATTCTTTTTTTTTCTGTAATCCACAATGCTTGGGTAACATCTTTCATATGGACATAGTCTCCTGCTTCCGTACAAAGCCTATTGACACAACACAGATCTTAACACAGTGTTAATTGCAAACCAACTGCTCTTTTGAATTTAAACAATGCTTATTGACAGACAGAATAAGAAACACTTTTAACTCACTTCCATCATGACTTAGTTCTTCCCTCCCCCCTCTTTTTGTTTTTCTCCTCAACTTTGTAGAAAAATATTAAATTATGGTGAGTTGTCACTGGTACAGTTTTGTACACTCAGAGCGGCATCTACTGCTGACCCTGGTTTTCCTTGACAATTCAAAAGAGCGGGGAGTTAGGGATGTAGCTGACTGGTCAAGCCAGTAGCCCTAATGAGGAAAAGCAGAAAGGCCACTCTTGGGACTCTCCCTGGGTCACAATGAAAGGTAGAAATGGAGAAAGCATAAGGGCAATGTTAGGCTGCAGCCATTGGAAGGTAATAAATGGAAAGGCACTAGAAAAAGCAAATTCCAGGCATTAGCTCAAATGCCAGAAAATTCTAAAAAACTATTTTTGGCAGCATAGCTTGATCTAGTTCCCGCTTACCCAACAGACTTAGCTTTTCTCTTTCAGCAAGAAATATTTATCAGAACACTGTTCTTAATGATTGCTTTACACTTGTCTAGGTGAAAAATCTTCTTCCAACAATTTTAATTGATTGATCACACTTTTGTTCAACTGTAATTTCCACTTTTTTATTAGAAAACTTATTTTGCTTTTGGTACACCAACCATATATACAGTCATTGACTTTGTCTTGTGCAATTTATTTTCTTCAGAAAACTAATACTGTATCTTATCTCTGTGATATTGATTATTTTAAAGTTCATTGAAATTAATGGTTCTAGAAACCCATGCCACACCTATTCTTTTTAAATAGAATCCTATGTTTTATGTGTAACTGTGTATGAAATATTGGAAAGATCATTTATCATTACTGACCACCTTGTGAATTCAAATATCCAAAATATAATAGAATAGGAGTCAATTAAGTCAAGGTTATTTTACTTAAACAAAATGTTCAGTTATACAAAGAGCACAGTTTCCTGCTTAATCACATTAGCTACACAAGCATCTGGAGTATAATTCTGCATATAGCAGTTCTCTTAGAATTCACATGTCATATTCACTCAATGAAATTTAAGCAAGTTACCCTAGATAAATAAAATATGCTTTGACTTAGTACTTTTTAAATGTTTATTTATTTATTTTTGAGAGAGAGACAGACAGAGAGAAAAATAGAAAGAGTGAAAACACAAGCATGGGAGGGGCAGAGAGAGGGAGACACATTATCTGAAGCAGGCTCCAGGCTCTGAGCTGTCAACACAGAGCTCTACACAGGCCTTGAACCCACGAACTGTGAGATCATAACCTGAGCCAAAGTCGGATGCTTAACTGACCGAGCCATCCAGATGCCTCTTGACTTATTACTTTTAAATATTGACATTTAAAAAGTGTTTCCTTAAAAAAAGAAACCAATAAAATCAGACAAAAAAAATTAAGTCCATTTTTCTCTTTTGTTCTAAATTATTGTGCTATTTCTTTTTCTTTATAATATTTTTAATGTTTATTTATTTTTGAAAGAGAGACAGAGCATGAGCTGAGGAGGGGCAGAGAGAGAGGGAGACACAGAATCGGAAGCAGGCTCCAGGCTGTCAACACAGAGTCTGACGCGGGGCTCGAACTCATGAATCCCCAGATCATGACCTGAGCTGAAGTCGGGTGCTTAACTGACTGAGCCACCCAGGCACCACTAAGCCTAAACTATTTTCTATATTTCTAAGTGTATTAAATAACCCAGGAGCCCCTATTGCATTATTTCTATCCAGAAGATGTTGCTACACATAGCAGGTAATTATAAATTTTGAAAATATGCCAACCTTGCTTTTATTTTTTTTTCCATGTGTGGTATGCTTCACAGTTACCTTATGTCCAATTTTCTGAAGGTTGACTTTTTTATCTCTCAGCAAACTTAAGTCTTATAGTTCAAAGTTCCAAATATCTTCCTGACAATTCTGGGTATAAAACCTCTTTGTTTGGAGAAATATGTTCTCATAATATTTGTGTTCAATTGACTGTGTATATGGTCTTTTTATTCCTGAGGCTGAACTGGGTCAATAAGTTTTGAATTCTTTGCTGCACAATGGGATCAAGACATAATTCTGTAATATATTAATTAAATTAAATTAGAGTACATGTAAAATATGGTTCAATAAGAAGGCTTTCCTTTGGATTTAGGATATGTGTCTAATGTGTGTTATTTGCGATAGTCTTACATATTCAAATTTTATAATACTTGGCCCTAGGTCAAATTCAATCATAATGAATTTATAGCTTCTTCTGTTTTTAAAGAGATTTAAGAACTGATTAGATTTGAAGGGAAAAAAGTGATTAGATTTGATCAATCACTGTGCTTTTTAAAACATTTTTTCTCTGATGCTTTATTATTTTTACACAAAAGCTGTTTCCTAACTTTTCCCCTATTGCTGTCAGCCTGGTTTTGTTCAGCAATAGGACAGGTTTTTAAAAAAAAAATCTCACTGAAGGTAAGATTAGTCTCTGGCATAAAAGTGAATATGTAACAAATTTCTGGCCAATGACACAGAAATGGTAGTCTTCTGGGAAATCTCTGGGACAGACTTTTTGTGTTTTCTTTAATAAAAGAGACATCTTGATTGCATGCAGCTATCTGTTATTATGAAGAAAAGGCCAGGAGTGAACCTGTTAACCCAGCAATCACCCACCTTGAGACTTCCTAATAAGTGAACAATCAACACCCTATGATTTAAGCCAGTGTCACATAAGTCTATGATCAATTATCAAAAGCAACTCTCCTAGACAAATAGATTCATAGATGTAGCTTGATCTCATCTACAAATAGCTGTAGCTTCAACTCTGACAGTTTGTACAATTTAAAGAGAAATAAAAATAATGGGAGAGAATGGAATAGGTGTTTTTCCAAACCAAAGAGAGAGCTCTGTGAAAAATAAATATGCCATAAGGGTGCAACGAATATTAGGTGCCTTTATCATTCTATCTGATTTTCATACTGTGATAATCCTAGCCTAGGGCCATTTCATTGGCTGTCCAGTGAGAAGTTGGGAAGTCAGTATGATTTGGCTGAAGGAAGATGGAATGAAAGCCAAGACATCAGAAAAATGGTACTGGTTCTAATCTGATTTTTCAGGAGTAACTAATGGACTTTAAGCAACATTATAAACACAAGACAGTTATATTAGCCAACACAAAAGACGTATTCTGAATGTGCATTAAAATAAACTTTACATTCAAATTAGCAACTCCTTGTTCAGATGAATTATAGGTATTAAATCACATATAGTCAGGGTCAGCACTGAGAAAGCCATTCTTTGCTTTTAAATTGAGGGCTTCATTACATTTCAGGCCACTGGAGTACGGCAGAGCAGAAACCCATACAGAAAGAATAAAAGCTGAGCAGAAAACCCATATTGCATGAGTACATTCATAGTTAACTTTATTTAGGCAGAATCTTTGTGTAAACAACAACAAATAAGCGATGATTCCGAATGTCCTTTGCCCTCCTTGTTGAGGTTCAGCAACCATTCCCCTGTGACCAAGTGGGTGGTACTAGACCTTGAAGAAAATATCTCTGCTTCTTTTCACCTGTGATACTCATAAACTTTTTTCTTTTAATCCCTTTAATATTTTTAAAGCAATAATTTTGTCTTTCTATCCATTATGCCCGCCATGTGGTACTTAATTGATGATGGATGCTTAATAAATCTTTCCTGGTATACCAACAAATTCCCAACCTCATTAGAAAAAAATACAAATAAAAAATGAGATACAATGCTTTAATCTATCAAAATAGCATTTTTTTAAAAGATGCCACTTGGTATTGGAGAGATATAATGAAATCGGCCGTTTTTATCCATTGCTGGAAGGGGAATAAACTGGCACAAGCATATACTAGTTATACATGTTTCCTCATCCGTAAAATAAGGAAATGAATACTTAATTCACAGATAGGGATTAAATGAAATAATAAAAGGAAGTAGACAGTACAATAGTTTGTATGTAGTGACAAGTCCTGGTAGCTTACAAAAAAAAGAAGAAAAAAGACAAGCAATAACTGGACACCTGTTTGTATTTCTTATCGATTTTGTGTTGCCTTCTTGACCATAAATTCCATAAGGTTGGATGCCATAGTCATCATATTTACTTTTGTAGCCTGTCACATTACGCACTGGCAGCCATATTGTCATTCAGTTACTATGTGTTAAATTCATACGGTTTATTTAGCTCCCTTAACTACTGAAGAGAAATTTCATGTGCAAAAGCATACTGGCTATCAGTGGAGCAATAGAATACATTTTACATTCTATGAATGATCATGTATGTGAAGGAGTGTGACACAGGAGGAAAGCACAGGCTCTGATTTTGGGAGAAATGCATCCAAGCTCCAACTGGCTATCTGCCATGGACAAGTTATTCCACTTTCATGAACTTCCATTTATATTTATGTGCCTCTGCAGTGAAGAAGTTCCATCTCAGGGAGTCTCTGTTGTCTTCAATGGGAACACATTTAAAGGTGTTGTGCACTTCACATGATCACAGGTTTATAACTATTTCACCTAAATACAGAATTTCAGATTTTTAGGAAACATTCTAGACAAGCTCCTTACCCAGGCTCAAAACTGGTAAGATTGTAAGACTCCTGCCACCTACATTGTGCCCTTTACGTACCATAGTCTTTGTGAAATTCTTTTTCCCTTTTGTGATTACAGTGCCTGGACATTCCATGTTGCCTGTTTTTCGCAGGAACGCTATAGTTATGCCAGGGAGTGAGGAGGAGGAACAGAATAGGAAGAAGCCGACGAAAGAGATGAATGTGTCTGGTGGCGAGTTTGGTTAACACTGGGAGGGTTGGAGGGCTCCCTCTTCTCATTATAGCAAGCAGATACTGTCTGTTTCATTTGTGTCCAGTCTGTCAGGGAAACAAGTAGGAAAGCCTTTGTGCAGTTGTATTTGTGGTTTTAAAGTAAAATTCAAAAGAAATAGGAAGCAACCCAGGGGAAACATCCTGGGGGGTAATTTGCCTCAAAGTTCCCATGTATCAGAATATACATGAAAAAGTTTAATTTTTACGATTATGAGTTACTTAATGTTATTAAAATTTTTATTATGATTATGATTACTAAATGTTATTATCCTTAATATCATTCTATTGTCTGTGTATAAGAGTGTTTATAAATGTAGCAAAGTGTGATCCACGCTCTCATGGATTCTGGTGTTTACATAACACCTTTTACCTAATGTTCAAATGTGTTACCTGCTTAATCCTCACAATTTCACCACGGAGTCAGGATGTGAAGATGGAAAATCTAAGCAAATAATAATATCGGATCATTACCGAGCACTTCCTACATGTCAGACACTACATTATGTGGTTTACATTTACTAATCTATTGAATTGTCATAGCAACCTTGTGAAGCAGAACTATTAGCCCATTTTATAGATAGGAAAACAGAGGCTGGGAGAATTTAAGTTATTTCGTCCAACATTACACAACCATCATGTTGTGAATGCAACATCTTGGCTCAGGAAAATAAAATTATTTATGAAATGTTAAGTCAATGATAATATTTAATCTAGAAATAAATATGTTAGTTTTTATTCAGATCTCTTTATCCAGACTGCAAGTAGACGTGATGTGAATTTTCAGTTACTTTTTCTAAGCAGGAAACCAAGATCCAAAATGAAGAGCGTTAAGTGTAATGATACTTTCGTTCCATGGAAGAAAGAACAGAAGCCAGAATTGTCAATCTCTCTTGTATTATTCCAACAGCTTTTGTGGTTTCATATGGCAGTTTCCGGGGGCTGCATTATTAAGTATGAGTTGACGCTTCTGATTTCATGTCTCTACGGAGTTTTTAATATTTCTTATTTTCTGACAATTTTTTTTTCTAAATAGGGTAATTTGAATTCAGCATTGTGGTGATTGTTTATAGAATTTAGTTTAGCTGTAGATAATGGAAACGTCTTTCATAAAAAGTATCTTTTTATTAAGCTGAAGGTGGGCTTTGTTCCCTTGATAACTTTTTGACATTGAGACTGCCAAAGGAAGATGGATTTGTATTTTAAATGCTTTGAAGTTGGGACAATTTAAATGAGGGAAATTTCAAATGTCGCATGGAGACACAGCAAATTCTTTCATTGCCTGAAGCAGATAAAGAAAAAAAAAAGTCTGACTCATTTGCGTTCTTTTTTTAAAGCTGTTTTAAAATTGTAATGATGAGGTGTTTATATGTGTCAGGAGCTTCAAGGCTTAGTGGCATGATTAACTGAAAACCAAAAACATTAATGCTGCTTGGTAATACCAACATTTTCATTGGGTTTTAACTGTTTGAATAATGCTAAAAGTTGGAACTTTAGAAGGTGTCCTTGGAAGGATATTTTATTTGGCAGAATCATCCCTAGGGAGGTGCACATATTAAAAAAAAAAAATCTTGTTTCTCATATTTCCCTACCAACATTTTATACAGGTGAAATCAGATAAAAAGCAACATTCATGAAACACTTGAATAAAGAAAAATATCATGAGATATAGCCTGAAGGAGGATATAAAGAAAAGGATAGGGCCATTTCTTCCCTATTTCCATTTCTAGGCCAGGTAATATCCAACTCTTTTTGACTCCAACCCACAATAAGAAATACACATTACATTGTGATCTGGCACACATACCCAAACGAACTCCTGAAATAAAAGTGTCATGATGTATTACATGTGATGTACTCTATTTGTTATTCTTTTCCTGCTATATTTCACCACATTTCATTTTATTCGAAACAAAAGACTGGCCATTAGCATTAACTGAACTTTAGAATCCACTACTGAAATTTTTGAAGGTTTGGAGACAAAGTGAACTTCCTGTAGCTCTTTATGCCCAGCCTCTGTGGTCGCTAACCATCTTTCTAGCTGTGAGAAAGCCAGAGTTCCAATCTTGGATCATTCGACAATTGTATTCTCGGATGATCTGTTTTATAAAACACTTAACATTTCTGTGCAGTTAAAAATATAAATTGTGCCATGACCTGATTTTAATGGAAACAAGTTTGTTATGCCCTTTCATGTGCATTTAAATTGAATACATTTTAAACATTTTAAACAAGGAATTGATTCAGGTGTGCTTTGCTGAGAAACACGACTATTTCCAGGCAGTTATAAAGTATGTCAAGCTCTGTTTGTTGAGGGCACAAATTCTTTTTAAAGAGGAAGGTAATTTTATTTTAGTTTTTGAAAATCTATATATGCTACAGATTTGCCTTTGAATGCACCGCTTGTTACATTTATTGAGGAAGGGGATTGAACTGTTATCTCTCACTACAACCTTTTCATTTCTTAAGAAATCACTTCTTTCCTAAGGATCAGCTACAGTGTTACATTAGCTGAACTTGGGTGGAGTCTGGATACCGTAACAGTTTGCAGAACAGTTGCCCATGCATATATCTGTTACCTGCAACTAAATGCAGCCTGATGTTGATCTGTCCTCCACCTGAATTCTCAAATGTCTTAGTCCTTCCTTGGACCCCTTCCCACAACACACACACTCACACCCACACACTCGCTCGCTCACTGACTCGTTCACTCACTTCTCTTCCAGATGCTACTATGACCTATAGTCGGCCTGGTTCAACCATTCTTGATCTCTCTCTCTCTCTCTCTCTCTCTCTCTCTCTCTCTCTCTCTCTCTCTCACTTTGGTCTCTATCATCTATGCCTATCTCTAACCCATGGCACTGCCTTTTACTCTTAGAATTCACCGTTTGTATCTGGCTTTGTCCTTCCCGTAATCATTCTATTTTCACAGAGGGCTCTAGATCTGAGTTTTTGTCTCTTGACTTCTGCCATTGGACAGAGCCTGGTTGAGTTACAAGGTCTGTAGCTTGCTGCAGCCATCTCTTCCTTACTCATTTGTATATTTCCCTGTATTTTAAAAATGTACCCAGACGAATATTGGCCTGGCTTATGTGCCATCTCACTTTCTCCCTTATGTCTTCTCCCATTTGCAATTCCTCCTTATGAACTGTCCACTACCTATATTACTCTTTGGCAACTGGCCATAAAGTAAGTTTCCAGAAAACAAATCACAGTTTTCCTTTGAGTTGTATTTAGTATAAACAAACATGTTCCTCTGGAGAAAATCTAAAGAACTTGGTTCGTCATCTTCCCCATTATATACTGGGAAATATTGTTTACAATTGTTTTCATCAGAGAGTTTTTTTTCTTTTTTAATTTTTTTTTTTACACTCATTTATTTATTTTGAAAGAGAGAGAGAGAGAGAGAAAGAGAGAGTGAACAGGGTAGGGGCAGAGAAAGAGAGAATTCCAAGCAGGCTCCTCACTGTTAGCACACAGCCTGATCTGGGGCTCAAATTCACAAGCGTGAGATCATGATCTGATCCAAAATCAAGAGTGGGATGCTTGGGGCACCTGGGTGGCTCAGTCAGCTGAGCGTCCGACTTCGGCTCAGGTCATGAACTCATGGCTCGTGACTTGGAGCCCCGTGTTGCACCCTGTGCCGACAGCTCAGAACCTGGAGCCTGCTTCAGATTCTGGGTCTCCCTCTCTCTTTGCCCCTCCCTTGCTGGCACTCTGTCTGTCTCTCTCTCAAAAATAAATAAACATAAAAAACTGAAATAAAAAATGAAAAGTGGGAAGCCTAACCAATGGAGTTACCCAGGCACCCCAAAGAGACATTTTTCTATATCTATACCCTGATCTCTCAGACATGTCAGACTCCATCCTCTTGGTTGATGTTTCCAGTATTTTAGGTGATAGTAGCAAATGATGCCTTGAGGTGATGCATTCTTTCTGTTTTGGTAATGTTTACTTATTTTTGAGAGACAGAGACAGAGCACAAGTGGGAGAGAGGCAGAGAGAGAGGGAGACACAGAATGCGAAGCAGGCTCCAGGCTCTGAGCTGTCAGCACAGAGCCCAACACGAGGGTAGAACTCATGAACCGCAAGATCACGACCTGAGCCGAAGTCGGACGCTTAACCTACAGAGCCACCCAGGCGCCCTGAGGTGATGCATTCTAAACAAATTTTTATTGATACTGGACAGGTCTCTTAAATATTTGATTAATAATACAAAAGAAAGTAATACAAATTGACCAGTTCTACAGTTCTATCAATACATGGGATTTACTTAAAATAAGCAGTATGCCATGCTGAGAACTTCCAGTGTATATCAACTTTGTTCACTACTCGCTTTCTAGTGCCCAGAATAAAGCCTGGACTTAGAAGTTTCTTAATATATTTGTAAAATTTTAAAAAGAATAAATGTTCATGTCCTCGATTCAAATGCCAAAAGTAAAATAGACTTAAAGAGAATTGTATTTGCCAGTGTAGGTAGGGGAATTCCTAATCTTCTTTTGTACATTAAACTATCATGCTCTCAAGGAAAAAATAAAAGGAAGCAAATAATTCAGCAGAATAATGTAATATGTGCTAAGTAATGCTAAAGCTTCCCTTGTTTCAGTTTAGTTTTCCTTAGAGTTTTTAAGTGTTACAAAAGATACTGATATTAATTGTTCTAAAGCGAAGCTTCATTTTTCTTCCAGATATGCAGGATGCTTCCATGAAGGCAAATTGGAACACTTGAAAACTATTTATGCTAATCAGTACCTGCTTTAGTACACATTCGGCCCTGTTAGCCTCTTTGATTTAGGCATCTGCTGGTGAGTGGGAAAGGAGCCTGCCGCTCCACCTCAACCCTCCCTGTCTACTACTTTGCGTGCCTACCAGATTGTATCTATATCCATGGGGTATCTCACAGTCACTCTCTTTCCCACCTTTGAGGAAGAGGGCCAACCATTCCTTTCTCTGTCCGCCTTCTTCCATCAGGGGTCACTCTGGTAGAGCAACAGTCACAGTGTGAGAATTAACACAGGGAAAACAGTTCGTAAGAGTATGAAGCAATGAGTTCATGGCTCCAAGGACAGGCTAGATCCTTCCAGTTGAGTACTCTGCCGGCTCCCTTTAGAATCTTCCATCCGTCTCTCCTTCATCGTTAGTGCCATACCACCAGACGCTGGGTCAGGTAGCATCTCAGCAGGTTAAAGAAGCCGCATTCTTTGGAAACAGCACTTGGGTTGAATGTATTTTCTTCGGTGTCGGCCTGCAAGTGGCCTGAGCACGCACTCATGACAGAGAACCTCATGGAAACGCTTGTGAGGAAAGGAAATTGTAAAGCTGTTTCCACTGAGAGACTCTGCGGGCAAACTTCTGGACGAACTCCAGTCATTACACATTTGGAAAGGGTTTCACACAAAGGTATTTTGTGCATGAATGGTCTAGAGGAATAGGTTTCTGGACCAACTGGTGTGTAGCTAATTTTAAAAAGTCAGTTTACCATAACAATTATTTTATGGGCTGCAGAGCAGATCTCATTAAAGAAGGAAAGGAATCGTAAATTAGAGGAGAAGCAAACACATTAATATGCCTAATGCTGCTCCTCTTAACGTGAACATTACAAATAGGATTAAGGTACAACTTTATTTTCTTTTTCTTTTCTCTTTATTTAAAAAAGAAAAAGGACTGTTCAGTGAAGATTTTCAAATATGGTGTCTCTCAATTTCTTTCTTTGGTTTCTCAGAAACATTTAAAGAATACCTATTAGTTTGTCCAAAAACTTCTCCAAAGGTATCTTAATTATTTTGTTAGTTTACGCAATTTATCGGAGGCTTTTTTGTTTTCTAGAAATATTTTGAAAATCCTTATATTAGTATTTTATTTCTCCAGTGGCCACCTACTTTCTTCTGTAATCTGTTTTGGAATTAAAACGAGTTGCTTAAGGCTGTTCTTGATAGCTATTAGAGAAAATAAAATATGTATGCCCCATTATGTCTTTCACTGAAAAGAGCTCAATATTTTCAGTCTCATTTATTTGATTTATTTAAATACACAGACTTTTGTGCGGACTTTCTTGGAGTGAGGTGTTTAAAACACCCATTTTCCACTTTTGTTTGTTCCTCTCTCCTCTTTCCCCAAACATTAATATATATTTTTAGATTAAAAAAAATTAATATTTAGGAAAAGATTGTAAGCATTTTTGCAATATATGCAAGGTGCTGAACGCTTTTGAGATACATTCCCCAAGTTTTAGAGGTAGTTCTAAGGTCCCTTCTTGTAAATCTTATCATTAAATCTCTTTTATGTATTCATTAATCCCATAAATATTAATTGAATATTTACTGCATCAGATGCAGTGATGGGTTCGGATTTGGAGGAGCCTAAGTGTGTATAATTTTGGAGTCTGTCTTTAATAAAGGCTATAGAATGAACCATTCACAAAGTGGCAAATGTTTAACAAAAATATATGAACTTGCGAATGCATTGCTTGGGGCCCTCCCAGGGCCATGAATGTACCTAAGGAAGGAATGGACCCTCAAGCCCAAGGGCTTTGTTATCTTCACAGGAAATATGGCTCTAGTTTTAAACACAGTAACTTGTGCTGGCAATAAAGAGATGAAGAAGATATTTAGGACCACATTCATGAAATTCAGAGTCTAGAGGGAAAGAGTGACTTTAAATAAACCTCATATCCAATCAGTGTTTCTGCTCCTGTTTTGCTGGGGGTGATCTGGCTACTTTTCAGGCTCTCCCACCTGGTTCTAGGCACCAAGGCTTCAGATACCCAGCTCAGTGCATTTAAATTTTCCTACTTTTCCCATCGCATCACATTCTCTTTGCTGCAACTTTAGTCTTAGTTAAAACCGAGCTTCATCCAGTATCATCTCTTTTCTTCTGGGCAACTCATTATTCTATTGCCTGTTGAAAACTCTTAAGGAACAGAGCTGTGAGCATTCTTCCAACTCCATGTCTGTTTCGAATAATTATTTATAAGTAGTGATTCCCAAGTCACACCAAGTAAGGAGGCATATTTTTTATAATCATAAATCGGTATTTTTGTGACTCTTTCCTCAACTCCTCTGGAATTCTTGACATTGTCAGATTCTTCTGAAGAGATCTGAGTATCTTCCAGGGTGTGTAACAGAAGTGCTCTCCAGCCTAACCTCTTGGTTCCCGTGATAGCTTCACTCACACCCTGATTTGCTGTGATTATATCTACAGTCTTTGACATTGTCGAAGGCCACTCCCCAAGGTGCCCTCATTATTGTGATACCTGAAAAAGTCTACACTAAGGCTATAATGCTCAAGGTCAAAGGAGCTAAGTTCTGAACCCAAGAAAATGTAGAGTTTTGAGAAAACAACTGGAACTTCTTCCAGTACTGGAGGTTTAGAACCTCATGTCCTCATGTCATGGTTAGGCAATGTCCCAGGTCTGCAGTGGGGAAAACAAGAAAACAAATATCTCCACCACCACTAAATCTGTTTATTCCCAACATCTTTTTTTTTTTTAATTTAAAGTTTATGTTGAGAGAGAGCGTGAGAAGGGAGGGGCAGAGAAAGAAGGAGAGAGAATCCCAAGCAGGCCCCGCACTCTCAGCGCAGAGCCCACTGTAGGGCTTGATCTATGACCTGAGACAAAATCAAGAGTTGGACACTTAACCGACTGAACCCCCAAGGTGCCCCTTTCCCAGCATTTTTAAAGAAAGTGTGCAAGCATACAGAAAAGGTGAAATAATTTTTAGTGAACACCTGTGTAATGACTACCTTGATGCCACTACTATTTTACTATATTTGCTTAACCACATCTCTATCCATCTATCCATCACCATCCTGTTCCTTGATGCATTCCAAAATGTACTTCCCTCTAAATACTTCAGTACATGTATCATTAGAACTAGAATTAGTGTGAATGCTTTTGGAGGTGACAGGTGTTAAAACAGCAGTTCTTCTCTTCTACTTCTCATGCAATAAAAGTCTTGTATGGTTATCAATTTCTCTGCACCCTTCCCAGGAAATTTTTGCTGTTACTTTCTGTTTTAGGCTTTCATCATTATTTTCAAATTCAGATTGCTCTCCGCAATTTGTTAAAAGGTCTGATAACCTTACTCATTGTCTATTTCTTTATGTCAACTTCTGCTGTCCGTATGGGTAACTCTTATATCAATTAGCAACCCATTCCCCTGGCTGCAACTCAGAACTTGTTATCACCTAGAAACAATCAACTTGTGAGATTATTGGTAGGCAATACTCTATGGCATTTCTACGCATCATCTTGGCTTATCTTGCCAAACATTTTTGAATAGCATATAGCTTTGGCAGCCAGAGATAACCTATACCCCTGCATTTGTTTCCTGACTAATATGCCTCCCCACAACATTCCATTGTAGTAAATTCTTCCTCTAGGCAGAGGAAATGTGTTTACATTGTAGGGTAATAATGCAATGATTTACGTGGGGCAAAGGTTGGAGAGTGTTGCTAGAAACTCCCTTTTAGATTTGGTGTTTCCCACCTGGGTGCTCCTCAGGTCACATAGCAGTTCTTTTAACCTCTGCCTGACCTACCATCCTACTAAATTACCTTTCAGTGTGTCATCCACCCCTGCCTTCTCTTCCCTTCTTTTCATTCACTTGACTCACATCTCTACAGATTCTATAGCTATTATCTTAAAATTCTTTTAATACCTGTTCAATCCTATGAACATCCTATCCAATTCCACAAGTTAATGTCTCTACTCTTGCACTTGAACTTTTGAACTCTGCTAGTAAGAGGAGGGAAGATGGTAGTGACATCTTTAAATATTTCAAGAATATGATGACTTTAGCTAGGTCACTAATCCTAGCAGCACATTTTATCTTAAGCTTTCATTTCTTTTATTTGCCACTCCCCACATAATGTAGAGAATCCATCAGTGTTTTCTCATGACTTCAATATGAAATCCAGACTTCTGAGAATGGCTAACTTTCTGCATGAGTTGGTTCCAGAAAAGAAGTCTAGTCAAACTTCACCCACAACCAACAACTTTCAGGTCATTGAGTAGCCTCTCCTGTCCCGAGGCTTTGCAAACGCTGTTCTCTCTCTGGGTTACGCTTTTTGTCTCTTTCTACCCAGTGGAATTTTACTAACGCTTGTAAACTTGGTTCAGCTATCACCAACTCTTTTGACTCTTCAGAAGGAAGGAAAATTTTATTAGAAAAAACATGGCTTTGTAAATAGACTTGACTAGATACAGTTTTTTACTGAGTTTGAACCTGCTACTTAACATCTGTAAATCTTGTTTTCCCGGAAAATGAACATAGTTAGTCTCTTTACGTTTGTTGCACCGGACAAGTAAGAGTTAAGTTATATTATACAGATAATGGATGTGCTATTCACAATGCCACAACATAATTTAACTTTGGCCTTTTGACATCAGATCACAAGACAGTTTTCTTTTGCCCTTGCGCTGAGTATATTCTTAACTATCCACACAGTTAACAGCTGGATGATGAACACTGACTCTCTATACACAATATGGTTTAATGTGAAAATGAAACATTTATTTTGAAATGCTGGGGCACCTGGGTGGGTAGCTCAGTCGGTTGAGTGTCTGACTTCAGCTCAGGTCATGATCTCACGGTTCATGAGTTTGAGCCTCGCATCAGGCTCGCTGCTGTCAGTATGGAGTCTGCTTCAGTTCTTCTCCTCCCCCTTTTCTCAATGCCCCTTCCTGGCTCACATTCTCTCTTTCTCTCAAAAATAAACATTAAAAAAAAAAGAAATATAATATTCTTGAAATAGGTGTCATTTGACAAATTTATTTTGGAATTCAGTGCCTTAAAACTGTTTTCATCTCTTTAAAAATTGGCATATTTTTCTCCATTATGTAAAATAAATTATGTAATTCTGGAGTGTCAAAACACTCAAAATTTAGAGCCCAAGTTAGTATAATAATGGTAACTCTATTCCTTTTACAGACACCTTTTTAATTTTTTCTTTTCATTTCCCTGATTTTTCTCTCTTTTAATAACCTTTTATTTTGATCCTCAACATTTTTAAAAATAGATATTCACAGGGAAACAAAAAGGAAATAGCTAATTCTATTTTGAAAGCACAGTACATACCTTCAAACAATTTGTTATTCAAAATGCTCAAAATCAGCTTGCATTAAAAAGGAGTAGAATAAAAACACCGAACTTGAAAACAAAATTTTATAAAATAAAGGGTGACTTTTATGAAAGGACCTATTATTTAAAATTCTACTAATTACAACAAACTGTGTGCTGCATTATTTAAAATATGCTTTCAAATAAATCATTTTATTTCAGCTTTAAAATACCTTCCTTAGGCTATTTGCCCTGCTATAACCCAAATATCATAGACTGCATGGATTAAGCAACTAACATTTATTTATCACAGGTCTGGAGGCTGGGAAATTCAAGATTCAGCTGCCAGCTGATTTGTCATCTAGTGGGAACCTGCTTCCTTGCTCATTGACAACTGTCCTATCACTGTGTTCTCATTGGCGGAAGAAGTAAAGGACCTCTCTGGGATCTTATAAGGACACTATTCACCTCCCAAAGGCCCCGCCTCCAAATACCATCACACTAGGGATTGGCTTTCAACATATGAATTTTGGGAGGGACAGAAACGTTCAGTCTATAGCAACATTCCTGTGAAAGAACAGAACACCCACCCAGTGGTCCCTACTAGATTTCACCAGAAACTTCAAAATCCTAAGCCTCTTCATGATATGACCACTGAACATTTGAGTAAACATAAAGTAGTAGTGAATTACTTGGCCACTGGACTGGCTTGAAATTCTTACTTAGCAATTTATTACCTACTTAGGGAGTTTTGGAAAGTTGCTTAACTACAAATGCCTTTGTCTCTACTGGTAAAATGAGGATAATATAATGCCTACTGAATAGTGCTGTTATAAAAATCAAATAAATAAATAATAACATACCAGGTAGAAGAAAAAAACAACAATTTAGAAGAGTGTCTAGAATGCAATAACCATTCAATAAGACTATTTTTACTATACATTCTGAAATAAAACCTATTCAATTGCCTATGTCAGACAAGGGCATGAAAAGGGAAAAGGTATTTAATTGTACCTCTTCTAGAATAATGCTGGAGGCAGAGAGGCTGATAGGGAGGCTCCCACTGTAAGGAAGTATAGATTACTACAAAACATTTGCTTTGAGGAGGATAAGTAAATAATAAATATATATGTGTTTTATGAAATAGTAAAATAATGTCAATTTTCTGGGCCTTTTATGAAAATCTATACAGGTTTGCTTTCAAAGACTCTATAAGAGGGGTGCCTGGGTGGCTCTGTCAGTTAAGCATCCGACTTCAGTTCAGGTCATGATTTCACAGTTTTTGAGTTTGAGCCCCGTGTCGGGCTCTGTGCTGACAGTTTCGAGCCTGGCGCCTGCTTTGGATTCTGTGTCTCCCTCTCTCTCTGCCGCTCCCATGCTCACACTCTGTCTCTCTCTCTCTCTCTCTCAAAAATAAACATTAAAAAAAAAGACTCTATAAGAAATGCCATCAATATCACACAATGCCATATATCAACACATGTGAGTACAATGTGAATATCAACAAACCAATTATTGTTATTTTGAAACATTTTTATTTTAAGGTATCTTGAATGTGGAATACAATCTGAATCTAGATTATAGGAGTGAGAAGGTAAGAGTGAATATGATAAAGATGATGTAAAAAACATATGTGATTTAGTGAAAACTCTGGCATAATAGAGAGAATTTAGTACAGGGGCAAAGTGACCCCTGAAAATATCGATTCAAAAATATTTTTCGTTGAAATAAATCTTTGGAGGGTTCTGGTGATTGACTCCTTGACATCTCAACTATGAGATACAATAAGGTATGATATTTGCAGTACAGAAGTCAAGGGGAAAGAGAACTTAACATTGATTAATTATTTTTCCCAAGAAATTGGGACATATGGATTATATTTTTAAAGAAGTCAAATAGAAAAAATATGTGGATTGGAAGTTTAGCCTATTATGAACTAACTTCGTATGTAATAAGCCCCCAAATTGACGTTTGCAGTGTAAATTTTATTCTTTGCTATTTGGCGGCTGTGATTTATTATTTTATGTAATTGTAATTATACTGAGGTTAAAAACCACAACTTATCCTGGAATGTCTATTCAGCAGTCCATGCCCAGCATTACTACAGCCAAACCCTCTACTGGAAGTCTTGCTGTAAAGCAAGAAGACCATCTTGCAGCCAGAAAACCTGAGGTCAAACCCTATGTCAATTTTTAAAAATTTTGTAACACCTATTTATTTTTGAGAGTGAGAGAGAGCATGACTGGGAGAGGAGTAGAGAGAAAGGGTGACAGAGGATCCAAAGCGGGATCTGTACTGAGGGCAGCGAGATGAATGTGGGGCTCAAACCCACAAACCTGTGAGATCGTGACCTGAGCAGAAGTCAGAGGCTCAACTGACTGAGCCACCCAGATGCTCCCCTGTGTCAAACCTTTTACATAATGTAACCTTGGACAAATCACCAATTTCTCAGCGCCTCTCTGTGTCCTTATTTGTGTAATGGGAATTACGATCCATGTCCCACAGGTCTGCTGTAATTGAAGCTCATTGTACAGAATAGAGCTCAATAGATGTTTACAGATATGTATTACACAGTTGAGCCATTTCTGTACAGTGGGAACAGGAGGAACTTAAGTCCATTAAACCCGTGGTCTCAGGAAAATGAATAAGCTACTCTAAACGTCAGACCTGTAAAAGCAGAGATATTCATAGTTACATAGAAAAAGTATTGTAAGTACACAAGATGATGTGTGTAAACTGCCTAACATAGCTCTCAACATAGGGTGGGCTCCCCATAGATGGAGCTATACTTCTCATCAAATTACCTGATAGAGACTCTTCTAAGAGCTTGCTCAAGCATGGTTTTAAAAGTGAATTTAAATAAATATTTAAGCATTTGGTTTCACTTTTAAAAAATCATAGGTATATATGAAATTTAATATACCAGGGTATAAACATTCTTTTGTTTTTCCTGCTTCGGAAGAGCAATTTTTTCCCTTCTTTAAGGAAGGGGAAGGGGACATTTGTCATTGTGTTCTTGGGAGGGGACTTCTCTGAGTCTGGAGATGGTATAAACAAGTGTTTGTGATACCCTAGTAGTAACGACATTAGTAATGATTATCACAAAATAAATAAAAACTAACAACATATAAATGCCATCCTAAGCATTTTGCAGGCATTATCTACTTTAATCTTCTCAACAACCTTATTTTAGCAACATTTATTGTCCTCATTTTACTTTATTTTTTTACATGTTTGTTTATTTATTTTTGAGAGAGAGAGAGCATGTGTGTGCAAAGTGGAGAGGGACCGAGAGGGAGAGAGTATTCTCAGCAGGCTGCACACTGTCACTGCAAAGCCTGACCTGGCGCTTGACCCCATGAATCGCGAGATCATGATCTAAGCCGAAATCAAGAGCCAATCATTTAACCAACTGAGCCACCCAGAAGCGCCTTATTGTCCTCGTTTTAAAGATGAGGATTTTTGGGGCGCCTGGGTGGCGCAGTCGGTTAAGCGTCCGACTTCAGCCAGGTCACGATCTCGCGGTCCGTGAGTTCAAGCCCCGCGTCAGGCTCTGGGCTGATGAGTTCAAGCCCTGCGTCAGGCTCTGGGCTGATGGCTCAGAGCCTGGAGCCTGTTTCCGAGTCTGTGTCTCCCTCTCTCTCTGCCCCTCCCCCGTTCATGCTCTGTCTCTCTCTGTCCCAAAAATAAATAAACGTTGAAAAAATGAAAAAAAAAAAAAGAAAAAAAAAAAATAAAGATGAGGATTTTTAAGAACAGAGAGGTGAAGTAACTTGTTTGAAATCACACAGTAAGGCAGTTATCTGATCCTAGTGTGAAAGGTGGGGGTTAGAAGGAGAGAGTAATAGAATTCTTCTACGGAATTCTTCTATTACTGAGAAAGAGGAGAACTGGGGTCTGATAGATGTGATTTGTTGTTCTATTTGAAAAGAAAACTCAGTGTTTTACTTTGTTTTTGTACTATCTGTCATCACAGTCGCCAGCCATCTTCAATTCTCTTTTCTTCAGACTCCAACTGGGATATGGACCTCATGATTTTTGCCTATCTTCTACACCATGTTCAAGCAAGGCCATTCAACCAGGGGACATTACATATTTCCTCTATAAAAATAATTCTAAAATATAAATCTTCACCGTAGTGTTCTTACCTTCACTGAAGCCCACCACACTTTCATCCCTAGTCATCTATGTTTCAGATCAGAAGGGCACTGCTGTCTCCCCACCTATTGAGAGAAAAATCCTGAGTCATGCTTAATTTTTCTCTTTTCCTCACACCCACCCCCAAGGCCGGTCACCACTATCTGCAAATTATAATTTACATCTAACCATTTTTAGCATCTTCATTGCTATACCAATAATGTTGTAATGCTGGATGCAGTGGTCTCCTCATTGGGTCCCCGTATCCTCTCTTGGATATTCATAATCTCTTCTCCACAGTACAGTCAGACCATCTTCTTAGGGCAGCTATCAGACCATATTGCACTGGGACAAAATTAAAACTCATTACCTGGTCTATAAGTAAGGAAGTTATGTGTCTCAGGTTGTCTGGGAGAGTCCTCATTTATATGGGTTGTCCTAAATTGCTCTAGCCTTCTGTTCTCAATGATCTCTTTTTATCTTTTCTTTTTTTCTTCTTTCTTTCTTTCTTTCTTTCTTTCTTTCTTTCTTTCTTGTTGACAGTGTCCTTTCCACTCCAAAAATTGACACAGTTAAAGCAATAAATTATGTAGCCTCTCTAACTATAAAGCTCTAAATGTCTTGGACCTTGCTTACCTTTCTGTCCTTATCTCCTATACACCTGGCCTCCTGCCTCCAGCCTTTGTCCACTCTTCTCTAGCTATACAAACTGTCATTATGCCCCCAAGGTAGTTCCTGCCTCAAGATCTTTTAATTGTTGTTTCCTCTGTATGCCCTGCCTTGCCCCAGCTACTTATGGTGGTTGATTCCTTCTCCTCATTCAGGCCTGAGATCAAATAAAACCTACAGAAATGCTACTCTTCAATACTTTAGCTAGATTGTGTCTTCCTTTTGTTTATATTACATTTTTAGTAACACTTGCTCACAATCATATTACATATATATTTTGATTATACATTTACTTAATGTATTTTTCCTTAAAAGTCTTTTTTTTAACTTTATTTTTGAGAGAGAGAGAGAGAGAGAAAGAAGGAGAAAGAGAGAGAGAGAGAAAGAGAGAGGGCCAAGGTGTGACTGGGAGGGGAATAGAGAGAGGGGGAGACACAGAATCTGAAACAGGCTCCAGGCTCTGAGCTGTCAGAACAGAGCCCGACACGGGGCTTGAACTCATGAACTGCCAGCTCATGACCTGAGCCAAAGTTGCACGCTTAACCAACCGAGCTACCCAGGCACCCCATACTTAATGTATTTTTTCATTGTCTGTACCATGTTTTCTTTTTTATCCCAATAAACACAACTGGCTTGAGCTTTCTGGGGCTTTGGCTCCACTTCTACCGTCCTTCATAAACATCTTAGTCACCTCCCAGTGAACCAGCTCTAACTTGACATGCAAGAATCAAGACAAGGAATCTGCAGTGATGGAATATTTATTTCATAATCACAGGCTGTCCTTTAGGTTATGTGCAATTTTTTTTTTCTTTTTGAGTCTTGTATGGGGGATGTACATCCAAAGAATGTTTGAGACAATCTGTTAGGGGTCTAGTAAAACTAAGATGCACACTAAAGAAAAATGATAAAATAAGCCTGCTACTTAATACTGGCTTTTATAGATGGATAGATAAATACTGTCTGAGATGTTTATAACACGGCTGTAATGAAGTTCCGCCATAATAATTGAACTGGCAGTTTAGCTGAGGCTTGCATCTATTCATTAGAAATGAGGGACTGTGAGTTGATTAAGAAGAGATTTCAAGAAAATCTCTGAGTGATTCTTATCAAGTTTGAAGAAGGAGATGAAAAGCATAAAATGGGCGTAATAGGCAGAGTAATGGCCCCACAAAGATGGCCACGTCCTAATCCCTGGAACCTGTGACTACTTTGCAGATGTGATTAAGCTAAGGACCTTGAGAAGGGGAGATTAGCCTAAATGTTCCATGTGGGCCCAATCTAATCACAAGAGCCCTTTAAAAGTGGAGAAAATTTCCCATCTGTAGTCAGGGGAGATGCGACTAGGGAGGAATGATCAGAAAGAAGCAACATCGTTGGCTTTGAAGAAGCAGGAAGGAAGCCACAAGCCAAGAAGTATGCATGTCCTCTAGAAACTGGAATAGCAAGGAAACAGATTCTCCCTAGAGGCTCCAAAAAGGAACGTAGCCCTGCCAACACTGGGATTTTAGCCCAGATACCCATGTTAGACTTCCACAGAACGGTAAAGTAAAAAAATCTATGTTGTTTTAAGCCATTAAATTTATGTAATTTTTATAGACCTATAGAAACTTAATACAATGAGGGAAATAAAAGAATTATAATGTTGCCTTTGCTCTAATACTATTCAGATTATGAGCACAGGGAATTTCATTTTTAACTTAGTTTGTACCCTTAGACCAACATCTCCTCCATTTTGCCCACCCCTAATCGCTGGTAACCACCATTCTACTCTGTTTCTATGAATTTAACTTTTTTTAAAGATTCCCCTTATAAGGAGATCCTACAGTAGTTGTCATTCTCTGTCTGGTTTACTTTGCTCAACATAATGTCCTCCAGATTTATCCATGTTGTCACAAATGGCAGGATTTCCTTCTTTATTAAGGCTGAATAATGTGCGTGTGTGTGTGTGTGTGTGTGTGTGTGGGGGGGGGTCTATATCACATTTTTTATCCATTTATCTGTTGATGGACACCGTTGTTTTTCTATGTAGACTATTGTGAGTAATGCTACAATACACATGGAAGTGTAGATATCTCTTAAAGATAGTGATTTTATTTCCTTTGGATATATACCCAGAAGTGGGATTACTGGATCATGTGCTACTTCCATTTTTAATATTTTGAGAACTATCCATATTCTTTTCCGTAGTGGCTGCATCAATCTACATCCCCAATAGCAATGTATAAGGGTTCTTTTTTCTCCACAGCCTGATCAACAGTTGCTACCTTTTGAGATTTTGGGGGACGGAGAGAGAAAAAAAACATCCAAAATTTATTCTCCAACAAGAGATATAATATCAGCAGGTAAAACTATTGGGGTTTCTCCATATATCATACATTCATAAGGCATTATTTTCTTTTTTTTAATTTATTTTTAATATGAAATTTATTGTGAAATTTGTTTCCATACAACACCCAGTGCTCATCCCCACAGGTGCCCTCCTCAATGCCCATCACCCACTTTCCCCTCCCTCCCACCCCCCATCAATCTTCAGTTTATTCTCAGATTTTAAGTCTCTTATGGTTTGCCTCCCTCCCTCTCTAGCTTTTTTTTCCCCTTCCCCTCCTCCATGGTCTTCTGTTAAGTTTCTCAGGATCCATGTAAGAGTGAAAACATATGGTATCTGTCTTTCTCTGTATGACTTATTTCATTTAGCATAACAGTCTCCAGTTCTATCCATGTTGCTACAAAAGGCCATATTTCATTCTTTCTCATTGCCAAGTACTATTCCATTGTGTGTATAAACCACAATTTCTTTACCCATTGATCAGTTGATGGACATTTAGGTTCTTTCCATAATTTGGCTACTGTTGAAAGTGCTGCTATAAACATTGGGGTACAAGTGCTCCTATGCATCAGCACTCCTGTATCCCTTGGGTAAATTCGTAACAGTGCTATTGCTGGGTCATAGGGTAGATCTATTTTTAATTTTTTGAGGAACCTCCACACTGTTTTCCAGAGTGGCTGCACCAGTTTGCATTCCCACCAACAATGCAAGAGGGTTCCTGTTTCTCCACATTCTCTCCAGCATCTATAGTCTCCTGATTTTCTCATTTTAGCCGGCATGAGGTCATATCTCAGTGTGGTTTTGATTTGTATTTCCCTGGTGAGGAGTGACATTGAGCATCTTTTCATGTTCCTGTTGTCCATCTGAATGTTTTCTTTAGAGAAGTGTCTATTCATGTTTTCTGCCCATTTCTTCACTGGATTATTTGTTTCTCAGGTGTGGAGTTTGGTGAGTTCTTTATAGATTTTGCATACTAGCCCTTTGTCTCATATGTCATTTGCAAATATCTTTTCCCATTCTGTCGGTTGCCTTTTAGTCTTGTTGATTGTTTCCTTTGCTGTGCAGAAGCTTTTTATCTTCATGAGGTCCCAATAGTTCATTTTTGCTTTTAGTTCTCTTGCCTTTGGAGATGTGTCAAGTAAGAAATTGCTGTGGCTGAGGTCAGAGAGGTTTTTTCCTGTTTTCTCCTTTAGGGTTTTGATGGTTTCCTGTCTCACATTCAGGTCCTTTATCCATTTTGAGTTTATTTTTGTGAATGGTGTAAGAAAGTGGTCTAGTTTCATCCTTCTGCATGTTGCTGTCCAGTTCTCCCAGCACCATTTGTTAAAGAGACTGTCTTTTTTCCATTGGATGTTCTTTCCTGCTTTGTTAAAGGCTAGTTGGCCATACTTTTGTGGGTCCAATTCTGGAGTCTCCATTCTATTCCATTGGTCTATGTGTCTGTTTTTGTGCCAATACCATGCTGTCTTGATGATTAAAGCTTTGTAGGAGAGGTTAAATCTGGGATTGTGATGCCTCCCACCTTTGGTCTTCTTCTTCAATATTGCTTTGGCTATTCAGGGTCTTTTGTGGTTCCATACAAATTTTGGGATTGCTTGTTCTAGCTTTGAGAAGAATGCTGGTGCAATTTTGATTGGGATTGCATTGAATGTGTAGATTGCTTTGAGTAGTATTGACATTTTAACAATATTCATTCTTCCAATCCATAAGCACGGAATGTTTTTCCATTTCTTTGTATCTTCTTCAATTTCCTTCATAAGCTTTCTATAGTTTTCAGCATACAGATCTTGTACATCTTTGGTTAGATTTATTCCTAGGTATTTTATGCTTCTTGGTGCAATTGTGAATGGGATCAGTTTCTTTATTTGTCTTTCTGTTGCTTCATTATTAGTGTATAAGAATGCAACTGATTTCTGTACATTAATTTTGTATCCTGCGACTTCACTGAATTCATTTATCAGTTCTAGCAGACTTCTGGTGGAGTTTACTGGGCATAAGGCATTATTTTCTTAACAATGAGAAAGACTCCGGTGTGTTCTCTGTAACAATACCCACTTCACAATGTAAACAGGTACCAGTATTGTGTTCAACTTACAATTCCAGGAGGAAAGGCACAACTTGGCCAAAAATTCTTTGGATGGTAAAATCAGGTGCAATAACACAAATTTTGATAGCAGTTTTGATCAACTTTTCCATATAGAAGGAGACTCCTCCACTCAGAAATTAAGGTCTTTCTTTCTCCTTGTTAAATCATCGAAGCAATGTTCTTTATTTGCTTCATATTGTATATACAAAAAGGAGGGTGATAAGAAAAAAAAAAAAGAATCACAAAAATACCTTGAACATCCAGCTGCTCCCAGCATAGGTCAACTCAGGTTTAAGATGGTGTCAGAAGACTTCAGAGATCATAAATTAGGAAAATAGAGACTATGGCTACAAAAATAAAAAAAAAAATAGGTAGGTAAATTAAAGCTTTCACACCCATGACTTATCCGTTCCAACATCGTAGCCTTTGTGCAATACTCAAGAACAATCTTCATAATTACGTGGCATAAGCTGCACCAAGGACATTTTCGAACATATTAATATGTGAATCTATTAGAAACATACCCTTCCATGAGTTTCTCCAAGAATGAAAACCCAGGTCTTCAATAGAGTAGGCACTGGTGAATCTATTAGAAACATACCCTTCCATGAGTGTCTTCAAAAATGAAAACCAGGTCTTCAATAGAGTAAGCACTGGCAAACTATATTAAGTCACCTGAGGTTCCCTGCTCAGGTGTACCCTGCTTCCCCCACCCCCACCCCCACCCACCCCCACCTACTGGTGGCTCAGGAAAGAGGCATCTGGGAAGCATAGGGAGTACTTTGGTACTCTTGGACTCTTGAGGCTTCAACTGAATTGTATTAAATGAGCAGCAACAGCATTTGCTACCTAAGGATTAAAATCGGTCCATTTGAGAGCATTCTATTTAAGGTTCCAAGGTTGAAGGAATTTCATAATTCTACAACCTTAGTTTCAAAAAAAAAAGTACATTCAAAGAAAAAAGAAAGAAAGAAAGAAAAGAGAAAGCAAGAAAGCAAGAAAGAAAAGGATGGGTGCGGGGGGTTGGAAGTCTTACAAAACAGGTCCCTAAAGAGATGCCAGATTTTGTGCATGTACCTGCATACAGTCACCAGGGAAGTATATTGAGTTTTTGAAATCATCACCATTCTAACAGGTGTGAGGTGATATCTCACTGTGGTTTTGATTTGCCTTTTCTTGATGTTATTGATTTTGAGCGCCTTTTCATATATACCTGTTGGTCATATGTACATCTTCTTTGGAAAAGCGTCTACTGAGATCTTTTGCCCATTTTAAAATCAGACTTATTTTTGCTATTGAGTCATATGAGTTATTTACAGATTTTGGGTATTAACCTTTCACTAGATATATAGTTTGCAAATATTTTCTCCCATTGCATATGTTGCCTTTTTCATTTTGGTGATTGTTTCTTTTGCTGTGCAGAAACTTTTTAGTTTAATGTAGTCCCACTTGTCTATCTTTGCTTTTTCACCTCTGTTTTGGTGCCATATCTAGGACATCCAATGTCAAAGAACTTTTCCCATTGTTTCCCATGAGCACAACACAATTATGCTCCTTGAGGACAGTGACTGCTCAACTCACAGTTTTATGCCTAGACCCTAGAATATGGCCCTGCACATAATTGGATCAATGCAGATGCGGTTTAGATGCCTGCACCCCCTCCCTGAGCAAGTTTCCATTGATAGCCTATTACCAGAAGAATATTGCTGACAATTAATTTAGAGATTGAGAAGTCACTCAGAAGGACAAAGGTTGTACTGACAATTAATTTAGAGATTGAGAAGTCATTCAGAAGGACAAAGGTTGTGCCCCTGACCATGCAGGCATTGGATTCAGGAGACCTGCCTGCCGTCATCTGAGATCACGAACTTGGTTCAGTGCTACTGGGACTTTGAATCTCCACACAAAACTAGTCACTAGTCATTCAGTTGAGTCACTGTGATACCCTTGTACACTCACAAACTCTAACAGACTGACCGTACAGTCATAACATTTCAGTGTGTCTACCTATATTTGGAGACAATGAGGAGGGATTTTAGAACATTCTGACGTGGAAACAAAGAGAGGAGACGTGCCTAATGTGAATGATTATATGAAAAAATACCAAGAAAAGTCAAGCGTTTCTTCGAGTTTTCTCTTGCATATTTTTCTCTTGTACATTTCTCCTTTGCTATTCTCTCATATATTTTTAAGTCATTCCAAGTCAGGACACATATTGCATCTATATCTGCCACTCTTTATGAGTTCTTGCAATTTCTGTGCCTCTTCAGCACCCTTGAATTGGAAAATTTAGATTTTTTTTCTTGCTTGAAAAAGTTACTGTTGATAATTTTCACTGGAGTTTGACTTCTTCTCAACGTAAAAATTTCCGCAAACTTCATAGGAATTTTTCCCAAAAACTATAGAAAATCTTGAATCAGATTTCTAAATTTAATTTCTTTCATTTGTTGATTTTTAAAAATCCAGAAATGTACTGAGATGTTCAGGTTATTTTTATTTTTAAACTTTATTTATTTTGAAAGAGAGAAACAGTGAGAGAGAGTGCATGCACAAGAGTGGGAGAGGAACAGGGAGAGAGGAAGGCAGAGAATCCCAAGCTGGCTCCATGCTGTCAGCGCAGAATCCCATGCAGGGTTTGATTCCTATGAACTGAGATATCATGACCTGAGCTGAAATCAAGGGTTGGATGCTCAACTGACTGAATCACCCAGGCACCTCTAGAGTTTTTTTAAGAGTAGGGATTAGTGCTCTCCTCCAAGATCAGTCACCTCACCACAATTTACAAGGAAGCCATTTTTATCAGTGTGTAATGTCTATGTGAGTTCAATCTTTCTAAAATCACCAGTTTATTAGTTTCATGAAGTATAAATTTATTGGTAATCTTCAATCTTCTATATATCACTTTCTCCTTTCCCCAAGTTTAGCACTTCTTGAAATACCTGAAATGTTTGAGGAGTATAATTTAACCACATTATTGCTAACATATTTTCTACAAAGTATTTTGGTATAGGGTTATTAACAGAAGAGAGATATAACAAGTATTCAGAGAATAAATTGTGAATAGATTTTTCCAAACCAATTAACTCTCATTTTTCTGTTTTTCTTCATGTCCTTATAGGTGAAGAGTAGGTGTTTTCATTTAGACTTCTCACTGTTTTCCGTGGCCTGTAGCGTGGGACGTGAATTGGGTAAATGTGAATAAAAAGAAGGCAGCACCTGGGAGCTTTTTAGAAAAACAAAAGCTTGGGGTGCCTGGGTGGCTCAGTCGGTTGAGCCTCCGACTCCATGTGGGGTCATGATCTCACGGTTCGTGGGTTCGAACCCCGTGCGGGCTCTGTGCTGACAACTCGGAGCCTGGAGCCTGGAGCCTGCTTCTGATTATGTGTCTCCCTCTCTCTGCCCCTCCCCTGCTCACGCTCTGTCTCTCTCTGTCTCACAGAACTAAATAAATATAAAAATATATATATTAAAACAAACAAAAACAAACAAAAAACAAAAACAAAAAGCTCTGGCATTACCCAGATCTAGTGAATCAGAATTTGGATTTGAATAAGATCTTTAGGTGATACATACACAAGTCAAATTTTGAGAAACACTGCTCTAGAATGCCATCCATTCATATCAATATAATAGGACTAACTTTTTGGAAATACTGAGAACATCCTACTTCTCAGTCACCACACGCCAGGTAAGCACCTATGGGAAACATCTTATCTTTGCCCTCACCACTCTACTGTTCTGCCTGTCTCTGAATCACCGAACCCCCTGCCCTCCCTCTCAATCTGTTCCATTGGGGCCTGGTCATATAATAACCTTCATAGTAATAACAGCAGGGAACAATAACAATGATGGCGATGATGATGATAGAATGCTTCTTCCAGCACCTGTGACTTAAGTGACACCCTCTAGTCTTGCAAAGAGTCAACCTCCCTACAGCCTTCTAAAAATGCTGTTGCTGATTCTACATTGCCTGAATACCTCAGAATCTTGAGAACATGCTCAACTACTTTTTGCTCTGCGATACAGGTTTTAGAAAACTCTTTCTTTCATTCTCATAGAAAAGACCTTGTCTTCTGAGGCTTGTGTTTTCAGGCCAATCAGCCCTTCTCCTCATTGTTACTCTTACCTTCTTCCTTCTCTCTCACTCTTATTCTTCTAAGGCTTTGAAACTGCACCTCTGTCTTTACCTGCAGAAGTCTGTTATCCACATGATTCAACAGCAGCACTGTGTGACCTCACTTTTAATAACTTTTATCTCCACGCTTTTTAATCTCGCTGTCAGGTATACAACTGGACCTAGGCATTATCCGAAATTGTCACACCTCTGCTATCAGTATGGTTTTTAAAGAAATGACTCTATGACTCTATCATGTTAGAAAAATCATACAAACCTCCTTCCTAATATTGTTCAAAGTCCATTATTATCATTTTCTTGCAAAACTTTTAACTATTTTTAATCTTCTCCCTCTGTCATACATGCCTGTTAGATCCTAATTCTGCTTGACCCAACTTTGTGCCTTCTGAGCAACTTCATCTAAACAAGTGAATATTACTGGAGAAAACCAGACTGTCTGGTCTCACTTTAAATTCATTCCCACAGACTTCAAAGGGTCAGTCAATTGCTCTGAAATTCTGCACAGTTTTTTTTTTTTTTTTACTCTCTGAGAAAACAGTTTATAGCTTCTCTTTTTTGCTCAGTATTCCTACATTGCCCCTGCATCTCACTCTCAGCTGATGGCCTTACCTTGATAAGAATGAGACAATAAAAGTCTTCAGGAAAGAACTGTGTTATCCTACCCCAACCGGTAAAAACGCATCTGTGTGTGACACTTCACATAGTCTCTTATTGCATCCTGACAACAAAACAACAAGGTAGTTGTCTTGTTGCAGACCAGAAAACCGAGGAAGTGGGAGGTGAAATAACTAATGGCATTCATACTGGAGTCTGGAGTCAAACCAGGTTTGACTCTAGAGCCCGGACTACAATCTGCATTCAAACCATAAACTGATATCACAGTCTTCTTTTATTGCCATCACCTGTTCAGCAAGTACTATGTGCTGTACTGTTTTGTGGTGTTGTGGATAATAATTATAGCATCTACCAGAAAATCGTAATTATTATCAATGTGTTTTTCTGTTCAAAGGTGCTGGATTTTGTCAAGAGCTCATAGTTCTAGTCTCTGCTCTGAATCTTACCAAATCTTTCAACTTGAAAAACTCTCTAATTACCACAGAATTTCATGTACTATTTTTAAAATGAAGAGGATTGAAGCTCTTACACATTAAGATTTTTAATGATCATTTGCACCAATACATTTCTGTTTGTGTGGTAATTAAGGATATCCAGAAAATCTTTGATGCTTCATTCATTGAAAAGTTGGGTCTATGTCCTTGCTTCTTGAATCTGTTGCAGGCTCTGTGACTACTCTGACTGGTAGAATATGGCAGCAGTGACTTTGTACCACGCTCTGTCTCTTGGAATATTCATACTTGAAGCTCTAAGCTGCCATGTTAGAATTTTGATCTTTCTTCTGGCAAGACTACATGAAGTCCTAAGAACTCATAGTGAGGGAGGATGGCCTTGTTGGGGTCACTATTCTTGACAAGGCACCAGAAATGTGGGTGAAGCCATCTTGGATCTTTTAGACAGCTCAGCTGCCAGCTGAAAAGAAACAGTAACCACATTTGGTGCTGTTTAGAACAGAAAAATCATTCAGCTAAATGAGCCCTGAATTCCTGGCTTACTAGTCACAGACACAGTACAATGATGGTTGTTTTAAGCTACCAAGTTTGGTGTGGTTTGTGATGTAGTACATAACCAGAACAGATTCCAGTTCTGCTCATGGGTTTAGACTGTTAGGTTTGCTTTCCTGCCTGAAACAATTGCAGAAAGAATAAAACAACAAGTATAAACAAAGTGAGTGATTGAATCTTCTACAAATCAGAGGGAATATAAAGTTCACACTGGAATGTCGGATTCTCAATGTTTGTACATGCCTTGGCCCAATTAAGAGTGTCCTGAAATGAGAGCAGGTAGGAAACCCAACAGGCATTAAATGAAGGTGCTGACGGAGCCAAAAGAAACCCTCATAATTCGGGACTTCTCTTAGGAGGTTGGTTTGGGAGCATAACATTTCCCACACTAGGTTTAATATACGCTGAAACAATATAATAAACACAATTTATTCTTATGTCCCTTCCCTATTCGTTGAATGTTTTTGTTTCTCTCACCTTGAGAGATAAATTGTACTCTGATGGCGATGGCCTGAATTTGAGGATATGTCCAGGACTCAGGGCTATACGATAATTACATGTAACTAGTAAAACTAGTTAATGAAATATTAAACGGTTAAAAGAATATTTCCTATAGAATTAGTTTATCAATTAAGAGACTAACTCTATTTCCTTATCTACATTTTTTGTATGTGAATAAATGCCCAAGAGATAGAGAAATAATAATACAAGCAAGAATCAGTACAATCTGATATATGTAGATGTTTCTATTCTATTCTATTCTATTCTATTATATTCTATACAGAATGTCACAAATACAAATTAGAGAAAAAGAATAGTCAAATCTACATGGTAAAGCTTGTAAAGGACACATTTACATCTTTATGATATTTGTTGACATCTTGAAAGCAATCAGTATATTTTACCAAAGGCATAAATCATCATTAATGTTTGTGTAGATAATAACTTCTTAAGAACTATAAAATTTCCCCATAGTAACATTCTCCTTGCTTTAATATTGTGGTCTATAAAATTCAGAGGGGTTTATGAGAAAAGAGGGTAAAAAGGTTTCAAACTTGAGAACTTAACCTTTACTTAACCTGTACTTAGGGTGATCTAATCTTTGTTCTCATTTGGTGACCTAATCTAAATCTTTTAGGTTCTTGGTATCTTGCTCCATGTAGCACCTGTTTGTAGCCTAGAAAATTAGACAAATTAATCTATACTCCAAAATGTTATCTTCCCATTATCTGGGATCAGAATATTAAAAAGATTATATATACCCTAATATCTCAGCTCTACCTAATTCAGCAATCACAAAGGATATAGCACTCAGGATGTAAGAGGACCATAAGTTTCTCAGGCAACCAGGGAGAAGGGGAGCAAGAGTCTGTTCTGTTTTGACTGTAGAATTTGCCACTGGGTATGTGGTAGAGTTCAGTTTAAAGCATTTTGATTGATCCCTCAGACCCCTGTTTAATCCAAACTTAAAAAAAATAAAGTGTAACTTTATGAAAGAGGCTGAAAGAATAATAATAATAATAATAATAATAATATGACACAGATTAATAAATAAAAATCATTTTAAATCCTTTGAAAAAGACCTAAGGGGCACCTGAAATTTTGCACACACACACAAAACATACATATGTATATATATATATATATATATATACACACACACACACACACACACACACACACACACATATACATATATGGTCAAGTCATTTCAGAGAGGCATAAATACATTTAATGTAGATACATGTAGAATTTTGACCCTTCTGAAGCATTTTGAATTGCAATGGTCCATTTGAACATAAAGGATACTCTTCAGACCTCACTCCACTTCTAAGTCTGAATGTCTATTGTATTGACTAGAACTGTAGGTAATCTGCTACTTTCCTCCCAGTGGAATGAAGCAGTTTCTTATCTTCAATTTCTTCTCACTGGATACAGGATTTTCATGGTATCTATTCCACTCTATCTTTAGAGAGAATGTAAATCTTCCTAAAGGAACTAGAATCATCGTTTAAAGCCTTGCACTTAGCTACAGAATGATTCAAGCAGAGACAGTAACTCCCTTACCAGTGATCCTTAATTTTGACTTACAGATTTTGGCTCTATAGGAGACATTTCTGTGTCTCTGTTCAGGCAGTCCCAGGCTTCCCTGATGAGACTGATAGAAAAGGCATTGACTTGCATCAATTGAAAGGTTTTACGACTGGACTGAGATCAGAAATTCATTTTACAGACCACTGAACAATTGCTAAATGCCTGCTCACTTCAGTTTCCAGCCATTCACTAATAATTTTAGTCCTGGGGTGGATTTTATGAATACTGGTCAAATGCCACAATAGTGAAAATGTGAATTATTGGAGAAAGGATGATTTTGCTTTACTATGACTTCATTGTCCTCTAAATTTACTTTTAAATTTGTTTGTTGTGAATTTCTTCATAATCCATGAAAGCAACGAATTTCACATATTAACACTCTCACTGTCATTTGAAATTAAGGACTTTGTAATGGATTGAAATTAAATTAAAATAAAAATTAATTTACCACATATTTTATCTTCTTTCTAGTATTTCATTTTTTATGTTTAGACTGTTAAATGCTAGCTGTAGAGGACTATTTTCATTTTAATACAGACTTTAAGCATCATATCTGTTTTAAATACTTATAAATACTTATCAAAATCATTAGCATACTATGTGAATTTTGACCTTTGTGAATCTTAGCATGGCTATCAGCTAACTCTGAATTATAAAAATATGTTGATAATTCAATGATGGTAAGCTAAATTGTTTCCTAATTTCAGTGTTTTTTAAATTTTTTTATATTTGAGAGAGAGAGAAAGAGAGTGAGCAGGGGAGAGGGGCAGAGGGAGAGAGAGAGAGAATCTTAAGCAGGCTCCACACTCAGCATGGAGCACGATGTGGCGCTCTATCCCATGACCCTGGGATCATGACCAGAGCTGAAATCAAGACTCAGACACCTAACTGACTGAGACACTAAGGTGCCCCATTTTCAGTGGTTTAAAAGAAAAAAAGTTTGTTAGTGTTTTTTTTTGTTTTTCTCATGTAACCATCCAGTGTGGAATTTTCATGTTGACTCCGTGTTCAGGATTCTAGGCTGTCATATACAACATTTGTCTTTTAAGACACAGACAAGTCCAACTAGTTGGAAGGGATAAATAGGATGAAGGGGTATAGCTTAAAGATTATGGAGAAATTTAGAAGAAAAGGAGTTAAGAACAAGAGCATTCACAGATGGGAAAATATGTATGTAACAGGCTCCTTTTTAGAGCTTTTGATTTCAAGTGACAGAAACCTAATTCTAAGTGGTTAGAAGAGGAAAGGGAATATTTTGGCTTATGAATCTGTAATGTCCAGAGATAGACCAGCTTTGGATATGACTGAATATAGGGGCTCAAATTGTATCATAAGGTATCATTCTTCCTCTGTCCCTGGGTGCTGCTTTTCTCTCTGTTGACTTCATTCTTAGTAGGATCTTTACTCATAGCTATATCTACAGTACCAAGGATACATCCTCACAATCTTATAGACACCACAAAAAGCATTTATTTTGCTTTTTATTATATATATATATATATATCCCTTAACATTTATTGTGTGTGTGTGTGTGTATAAAGATACCAAATATTTTATATATCTATATCTATATATCCCTTAATATTTGGTATCTTTAGCTCTGTCTGGCCATGTCTGTGTCACATGCCTATCTCTGCAGTTAGGGGGTATACTTTAATTTCCTCAGGGCTATCTGAACAAAGAATGACACAGTGAAGTTTACAAGAAATTTGGGTGCTTATCTCATAAAAACATAGATCATGTAGCCACAATCACCAAATGTCCTCTACATATGAGGAAAACATATTGGGAGATGATATGTTAACTCTTCCATGTGAAAATTATCCTATTACTTTACTTTGATTGTTTTTACAGTCAAATATAGTGTGTTATTTTTTTAAATCACGGATTCATTTGCTCCTAGTTATAATTAACAGCCTCTTTGTATTTCAAAATCATCCTGAAATTGACATTTTGATATGAAATAGCCTAATTTTCAAAACATGACTTAGGCCACATCAAAACCCTTCTGTGGGTTGGCTTTGGCCACTTAGGCCATTTTGCAACCTCAGCTCTAAGTCCTGTAAGGAGAGAATTGGAAATTACCCCTAGAATGGGAGGTGTAGAAGGCTGGTAGTTTGTGTGTGAGAGTGGTGAAGATTCCTCAAGTTGGCAGAAAGACACCAGTTTCTGAAACTGGCAAAGAGTGGCAACAGTCACCATCAGTAGATTAAAGGCTGAGGAGCATGGATGGTGGTAGCTGGGGAATATCTGTGTGATGACTTAAACCCCAAGAACTCTAACCTTGGGTGATTGTTAAAAGTCCCCATGCTTCTGGTCAAGGATCGATAGCAACAATGACAGCTATAAAGTGAGAGGCAGTAGATCCCGTTTTCCCTGGACTATGGCAGCTACAGCTTTTTGGTAAAACTCAAGGGCAGTAGAGAGAACCACGAAAAATGATTAATATTGAATCTTATGCCAATATTGTTGGGTAGAGGATGAGAACCAAATTTTTATTTATTTATTTTTTTTCAACGTTTATTTATTTTTGGGACAGAGAGAGACAGAGCATGAACGGAGGAGGGGCAGAGAGAGAGAGGGAGACACAGAATCGGAAACAGGCTCCAAGCTCTGAGCCATCAGCCCAGAGCCTGACGTGGGGCTCGAACCCAGGGACCGCGAGATCGTGACCTGGCTGAAGTCGGACGCTTAACCGACTGCGCCACCCAGGCGCCCCCCAAATTTTTTTTAAAAAGCGACACTTCATATACTAGAGTTGTCTTGGAACGATCATACCTATTACATCAGCATAGCTCAGAGATTGAGGGTGGCACACTGATAGAGCATGTACTGTTTGTTGCTCAGTGCTAATAACACCTGGTAAGGAAACACACATATACACTCTATCGAAAAAGATGGAACAGATAAAAGTGTGAAATGAGATACAAATCATTGGGGTAATGAAACAGCCAAAATTTTTGGTAGTCCCAAACAAGTTGAATAAGTGACAGTTGAAGATGGGGAAACTATAGTAATGTTCATAATAGAAGACATTTTAAAAAGTGAAAAAGCGAGATGATTATCCATTGTATTGCCTTAAAATGAACAATTTGTAGTAGACAGTATCTGAGATGACTGACATCCCCAAGAGATACACTGGCCTCTTCCACTAATGAGAAGCTTGATTCCACTGTGTTTTAAAAGGCATGTTGTTTCATCTTTCTGGAATTACCTGGGGCAAAGGCACTACAGACACACTCAAATCACCATTGCACACTAGCTAATGACACGTCTGCCTAACACAGGCCTGCATCCCTGACCTTATCCACCTTCTACATCGGGAGAAAATGAAGATCATTATGGTTATTTTTTTCCACCTGCCTTAAACTCTCTCTGAGTGAGACATGCCATGTTCACAGGGGAAAGGAAGGGGGGACGGGGATGGGGTGGAAAATCTGTTTGCTCAATAATCTTCTAGTTTTAAGCCATCTACCAAGAACATGCACATAGTTTCATTGTCTTCCTCTCTTTCTCTTTTATTTCTCTTCTCCATTTTTCTCATTCAGAAACAAAGAAATCTGTATAGAAGCAATTGTTTCCTGGTTATAGGTAGAAAAAGAACAATATTGATCATAGAGTTGGGGGCATTCTTATGACTTGATAAGAAGGCATAGTAAAAAGAAATACTAATATGAGAAGCATGCTTGAATGAAAATATGTTCATTAGAAAATATAAAAATATTTGTATGTCTGATATATCCTTTTTATTATTTTGCAAAACTGGGATAAGAAACATGTGTAACATTTAAATGAGACAGTATTATGTAGGAATCGAATTACATTCAACGCATCACACTAGATTTCACCTTTATTTTTAAACCTTGAATTCAATAATAAGTTTATGATTAGATCATTTACAATTTAAGCAGTTTTATTGTTTTCTTCAACGAAGTTTTCATAATTATAAATAGGCAAATAATCCAACTATTTAAGGCAAATAAGAATCCATTTTTAGTATATGTGGCTTTGCTCTGGTGAAGAAACCTATATTTCTCACATAAGACCAGAAGATTCAATGAATAATTACACTGACATAAAACATCAATGTTTATTTTTGAAAATTAAATTCAGAAAAATGTTGTCGTCTACTTTCAAATGCGTTGTTATTTTATTAATTACAAAATGAAGTTTGTCTTTCATTTATTTTTCTTTCTGGACTGAGATTATGGTCGCCGACCTCTGCCAGCTACAGCAGGTGTAGCTGTGTGACTGACTCTCCCCTTCTGGCAGAACGGCCACTGTCCCCCATCCCCACAGTGGGAGTCCCTGGAATTGGCGGACGGTGCCTGCGTCTCAATATTTAGAGAAAGAAACTGTGCACAGTAGTGTCAATTATGAATCTTGGCTGAATAATGGATTAGATGTGAAGTTGATTTATTAAATTTAGGATTATATTTTCTTTCAGTTATTGGAACAAATGATCAAATTTTGGTTTACTTATTTTTTAGGTTTATTTCTTTATTCAGAGAGCAAGGGAGGGTCAGAGAGAAAGGGAGAGAATCAGAATTCCAAGGAGGCTCCTCACTGTCAGGGCAGAGCTGGACATGAGGCTAGAACTCAAAGTGGTGAGATCATGACCTGAGCTGAGATCAAGAGGCGGATGCTTAACTGACTGAGTCACCCAGGTGACCCTAGGTTTTAGTTTGAAAAAAAAAAAAAAAAAACTTTCAATATCAATTCATGGTGGTTACCTTTTACTTTTCTCTTTTGTTGTCCAGTGAAAAATGTTTTCAAGCCAGTTAAAAAATGCATAACTTGGGGCGCCTGGGTGGCTCAGTCGGTTAAGCGTCCGACTTCAGCTCAGGTCACCATCTCGCGGTCCGTGAGTTCGAGCCCCGCGTCAGGCTCTGGGCTGATGGCTCAGAGCCTGGAGCCTGCTTCCGATTCTGTGTCTCCCTCTCTCTCTGCTCCTCCTCCATTCATGCTCTGTCTCAAAAATAAATAAACGTTAAATTTTTTTTTTAAATTAAAAAAAATGCATAACTTCATAGGTTGTAATTATTAGTTGACTGTTTATCCATTTACCGCATCCGGCCCTAAACTAATGCCATCATCAGAATGGAAACTCAGCTGTGTTGTTAAATTGCTGCCTGGGTAAGTGCTCTGTGAGGAAGAACCTGGCTATGAGCAGTCAAGGGCCATTATGACTTAAATGCACACGAAGGTCATTTAAAGTTGGCTTAATCTTTTCCCCATTTTCCACAGTCTGTTTAACAATCACTACCACTGACATTCATACTTTCTCCCACCTTTGCTAGGATTTGGTCTGACCTCACCAAGGCAGAGGTGGCTCACTTTGTGGGATAGCCAGCGAGAGCTCCTGTCTGTTGAGGGATTAACTAGCTTTGGCACTCTTGGAAGAGTGATTAGTTTAAGAAAAAGAAAGGAAAGAAAGGAACAATAAAATTGGCTGACACAGCAGTCTGAGAGTGTTCAAGAATTTACTACAATGAGTTTCTGAAGAGGACTCCAGCAACCTTTCAAATATATATGTTAATCTATTCTAGAAATTCTGAATTTGGATTCCCTGGCACTTTTCTGATCTTGGGTGAATTTTAGTTTGTTTATTTATTTTGCCAATATAATAATATTTGAAGGAAAAAACAAATCTGGGTTTGGTAAGGAGAGACTTCGTTAGAAAGGATTTTGAAAGTAGAGGGAGGGCGTTGCAGTGAGAAGTCTTGGCCCATAGATCTGCCAAGTGGCTGAGGACTAGGCAGGAAAGCGTTATTCTTTTTCAGTGAGTAATAAACAGGGCTACAAAGGACTGGATTTGGGGAAGTGGGATGAAAGGGTGGCTTCATAGGATAGTAGGTCAAAAACGTTTTATTTACAGTAAGGCCAGCATATTCTCAGGAGGGGCTGTCTGCTGGCTCTGACTGAAGGTAAGTCAAAGTTCCTCCTGGAAAAGGAGAGAGACTTAACAGAAGTTTGAGTAATAAGCATTTTGTTCTGATCGATTAGTGGGGACAGTAGAATAGCTCGTGATTTATGAGGCAAAGAATGGAATTTTGGATACAATGTCTGTGTCTGGCCTTATCATAAGTAAACAAGGGTGGAGTGCTCACATGTTAAAAGGTTTTAAATATCCCCAACAAACTTGAAAAGATGCTATGACTTTAACACGAAAGAGATATAAAAAGAATACAATTTATAATAAAATAATATGTACATACTCAGATATGAACTTACTAGAAGTCAAAATGAAGTACATGCGATTCTTGCATCTGCACATAGAGTCACCCGAAAGGGATTAGCTACAAAAAGCAGACCTAAGCAGATGTTTCTTTGGTGATTTAAAATCTGTGATCAACGTGGCCATTAGTGACATGATTTTCTATAATGATGATCAAATCTTGGTTATGTTTCAAAACAAACAGCCTTCCTTGAATTTAAGTTCACTGAATTCCTGGATGATGCATTTCTATTAAGACCATGTGAAAATATTTGCATCCATATGTAAATAGAGTAGGTCAGCAGGCTCACGTAATTATAAGCAGTGGCCTCACTTCCGTAACAGCAGGAGATGGGGACAATTTTTTTCTCATGTAGGACCTGAACAAGATGGCCTTAATTTTTCCCTCAGCTTGAGTAAATTTTAAATTGTTTTAATGTTTATTTATTTTTGAGAGAGAGAGAGAGGGAGACACAGAATTTGGAGCAGGCTCCAGGCTCTGAGCTGTCAACACAGAGCCCTATGCAGGGCTCAAACTCTGGAACTGTGAGATCATGACCTGACCCGAAGTTGGACGCTTAACTGAGCCACCCAGACACCCCAAAAGCTTGACTAAACTTTAAACAAGCTCCTTCCTGACTCTAGGCCCTAACCTCCTTTTTCTGAGAGCATTTGCTTTAGAAAACATGCAATTGTAAATTATTTCTCTGCCTGTTTGAGATGTAAATCTTCTTCCAGCCTCTTACCAGTTTTAAAATCCAGTTTCTCAAAGACCTGGGAGCCATCCCTGGAATGTAATCATCAAGGAAGTTAGGGCCCCTACCTTTCATTCTCTGTGGGAGGGTAGGTAGCAACAATTAGCAAACACAGATGGCCTAATCACATTGAACAGCTAGCCCATAATCCTCTGGTACATTTCCTTTAGTTCATCCCAATGCTTAAAACTGCTTCTACCTTTTGTTTCAGAGTTGTTCAGTTCAATCTGCAAAAGTTTTGAGTAAAGTCTCCCTTGCCTGACCAACTGATCTGGTACAAGGGAACTCTCCTGCAGGCTGTAATAGAGCCACACCCCAGGTCCCCACCCACTGAACGTCAGCTACTTCTCCCAGTTATAGAGTAACCAAAACCTTCCCAAACCGTTTTTCAAAATTCCTTCTGCATGTGGTATGCCTTTCTGGAGATCCATTGATTTAAAGTATCTGACACTTGAGGACCAGAGTTTATAACCAGCTTCCATATTACTACTTGTATATAATCTTGAGAAAGTTTCTAAACTCTTTAAAATATGGTTTTTCTGCTCTTTGAAAATACATAGTAACGATGCCTACCCTATATATGATTAATCCAAACATGAACGTAAACTAAAAACACCCTATAAGCAAATGACACAGAATTATCACAGCACACTTATTTTTTTTATAATATTCTTTTAACGTTTATTTATTCTTTTTGAAACAGACAGAGACAGAGCATGAACGGGGGAGGGTCAGAGAGAGAGGGAGACACAGAATCTGAAACAGGCTCCAGGCTCTGAGCTGTCAGCACAAAGCCTGATGCGGGGCTTGAACTCATGGACCGTGAGATCATGACCTGAGCCGAAGTCGGATGCTTAACCGACTGAGCCACCCAGGCGCCCCAGCACACTTATTTTTTAAGTTATCTCAACTCAGCTGCGTTTGAGAGAGAGAAAGAGGCTGAGAACATTCAAAGTGACTGGTGGGAAGCAGGTGGTTATAGGTTTTCTGGACCGCCTGTAGAAAGCTATTGAAGAACTAATTAAGGGCCAAAGAAAACATTGCCTAAACAAAAAGTTAGATGTAGCTGGGAGACAAAGGCAAAACAACAAACAGAAAAAGGATGGAGGCTTGGTAATTTTACGGAAGAATTCTAAGCAGTGAAAGGCTTGAATGAATTAATTCCTAAGTATTGCTACTTCCAGAGAATTTTGTGTGAACTACATTAGTAAATACATTATGCATCTAGACATACTTAAATCTGTTTAAAATTGTATGGACAAAAACTAGTTTAGTATACTAGATGGATGAGTTAAGAGATTTTCGTAACTCATGAAAATTTTGCAAGTTTTGCCCCATGCTCTGACTTTAGGCTCTAATCCCTCCAGGTAATATGTGATTCCTTTGTGTAGAAGACAGGGGAGTCTGTATTGCACACTGGTTCGCACCCAAAAGCTATTCAACCCTTACTTTGTGCTCCCCACCGTGCTAAGCCTTTCTCTTCAAGGATTCATTGAAATTCCACCATTCTTTGATTTAAGGACCAATTTACATGCACTTGATATTTCCTCCTCCATTTGAAGTATTTCAAAACATCTTTGCTGCATGCCTGGTAGAGTACAGAGTACAAGGAACAAGCATTAGCAGTTCTGCCTTCAGAGAGCATATTCCCCAGAAAAAGGAGACCATAGAAAATCAATGTCACAGGGAATCCAGCCGAGATAAAATCTTATATAAGTACTTTAGAAACCTAAACTATAGGTTTAGAAACCATAGGGACTCAGTCAGGTAAGCGTTTGACTCTTGAATTCTGCTCAGGTCATGTTCTCATGCTCGTGAGATTGAGCCCTGAGTCAGATTCTGTGCTGGGCATGGAGCCTGCTTAAGATTCTGTCTCTCCCTCTCTCTCTGTCCCTCAAAAAGAAAAAAAAAAAAAACACAGAAAAAACAATTGGCTGCTCATTCCAGAGGTCACACAGATGTGGCCTTTGAGCTTGCTATATGTCACAGTAGGCCACAAGGTATCGATGGAGACAAAATGTGTTAACTGCATTAGTTTGGGAATCTGTAGACCCATCTTCCAGTACAAATAAATCACTTAACCTCCCTTGAACTTTTTTTTTTTTTTTGCCTGTAAAATGGGTGCAAGATAAAGACTGGATCTGGATCCGGTACTGTTTTCAGCCAGCATATAACATGCAGGTTCATTATACTGTTTACCTACAACAGCATTTGTTCTGATATTTTGGTTATTCACTCTGATTGGTCAATGCCCATGCTGTACTTATTTTTAGCTATTCTGAATATCACCTCTGTTCACACCAAAGGAGTTGTGTGAATATACAGTTTATGTTAAAATATTTTATTAAATATTATATCAATAATAACAGGTATGTTTGCTCAGTAAGTATTTTGTCAATTTACAGTTTAAAACGGTTTGAAAGTACATATTGTGAAGTCGAAAACCCTGTCTTATTCATCTTTAATTCCCCAATGCTCATCTGCCCTAAATGGAGAGATTCTATACTTTGTGACCCCCATCTACCTGGATGCCACTCGAATACACAATGTGTGCATATGTAAGTAAGGACAGAGACCTGAGATTTGTAGCACAGCCTGGGAAATGATTTACAACAATCAGATTCCTGTTCTTGGCAATTTGAACTAAGAATATTAGAAGGAATTTGGGGGTGCCTGGGTGGCTCAGTTGCTTAAGTGTCTGACTTGTGATTTTGGCTCAGGTCATGATCTCACAATTCGTGAGTTCAAGCCCTGCATCGGGCTACACATTGACAGTGCAGAGCCTGCTTGTGATTCTCTCTCTCCCTCTCTCTCTGTCACTCTCCTGCTCTCTCTCTCCCTCTCAGAATAAACTTATTTTTTTTTAAAGAAGGAATTTGACAACTGATAGAGAAAGTAAAGAGGAAAACAAACAAAAATCAACCCAGATTTCACCAGAGTGGAAGTGCACATGTATTACTGGGGTCCTCAGGGCTTCCTTCAGTCTAGGAAACTTCCTCAACTTGGTCTTAAGTAAGCCCCAGTCTTGTCAACATTTAGTCCTTAAATTGTTTTTACTGCTCCTTATTACATCTCACAACAGACTTTCTTAATTTGATCTGTTTTGATGAATCTTTTATCCTTAGAGCAAAATTATCCTAATTAAAATAAGTGACCAATTTTGTATCCCACTGTGTCACAAAATGCCGTGCACATAATAGGCAATCAATAAATATCTATAAAAGAAAATTATATATACCTAAAAAAACTTTTTTTTAAAAAGTTTTTGTTTGAACTGTCAATACTATTGTTTTATATATATATATATATATATACACACACACACACACATATATATATATGTATATATATATATATATGAAGAATCTTAAAAACCATAAAAATGAAAATTTTCTCTTTTTCAAAATGCCTTTAGGTGACATAATTTTCCCTAAAGACATATAAATTGACCTAAAAACTTCTCCTTTTCTTACTCTTTTAAAAATACATACCATAAATCGCCCTTAGACAGCATTTGTATTCCTGTTTGAGTTGATAAAAACCTTTGTAGTTCACTGCTATCTTCATTATGCATGAAATGTGACTTTATGGAATATACTGGGACTCTAGGAGCAATAATGTATTACCTTGAGGCTCACATAGATCAAAATCTGATGGCTAGATTGAGAGATAGGATGAAATGCAGGTTGAGCAAACATTTTTAGTAGAGGTTTCTTGACTTGACAGAATAAAGGTTTTACGACTATTTGGACTATTTTATAGTGAGCATCATGCATTCATCAAGAAGGCTGATGACCAACCTATTCCATGGTTGGCCCTAATACTGTGTGTTCATCTCTTTCCATTTCTCATGGTAATACTTTGTCATTTTAAAATTCCACCTTTATTATAGTGAAGTAGGCATGTTTTATAACAACGATACTTGCCACAATGTCTTGATCCTAACTTACCTCTAGAATATATTTGTTTGTTAAATAATCCATATTTTAGTCCTTAGTAAGGATCGGACAATGTGAATCTTGGAAGAAATAATTTAAAGAGATGTCACAAAACTAATTATGTGCTAACAATTAGAGCTATGCTTATATAGGTTTACTGTTTATTCCGGACTGGGACTCGTTTTTCTACCAATGTGGATTCCCTCTTTCTATCTGTGATGGAACTCCTGAGTTTCGGGTAGGCACAAGGCTACCCAGGAGATTACATTTCCCAGAAGCCTCATTTGAAGCTGGCTGTGAGTGGAGGTGATGTGAACCACTTCTGTGCTGTCTCTTAAAAGGGGATTTTGACCTTTCTTCCTTATCCCTGAGAAAAAGACACAGTATCAAGAGAAGAAACAGCTTCCTCAGATCTTGAAGTTACAGCTGCGGATTGAGAAAGGCAGTGCTGCCATACTGGCGATGTCTTTCTGAAACATACTGTAAACCAGAGAGAGATGGCATTTCTGGTCTCCTTGATATAACAGCTCAGACAATACCTTAATAGTATATTAACATTTTAAAATTCAACTTCTGTTTTATATCTTTATGACTTTCCTCATGTCCTTACCTCGGGAAGAGGTTATTCCCTGTTGTCCAGGTGAGAGAACCTTGATTTTTCTTCTCTTCTGACGTCATTATCGCCTTCTATCGTCTCCTCTGGGCTCTCTTCTAGTTGCCGTAAGCACTATGGTCACCCCATTTTCTGCAGTGATTTAAGGCATTTTATAATCAGCCCATAACCCTCACTAATTTGCATATTTATGGCAGTCGAGAATGTAATTAATATTTATATCTTCATCCTCAGCCCTAAGCACATTCCTTGGCACACACTATGACCGCAGAAGTGTGGCTTGGATCGATGAACACAGAAAACTTCAAAAGGGGATGAACACCAGAGATGGGGGGACGGGAGGGAGGAGCTCCCTCACTGCGGGGCTTCCCTCTGGACTGAAGAAGAAGGGAGAACACCAGGAATCAAGGCTTGATTGTTATGCATGCGCGCCTTAGGTTGTTTTATTTTTTCCCTTAATTTTAATTTTAATTTTTTAGCGCCAGCTGGCAGAGCCCACTCGTCCCCTGCCAGCTGCCTGCCTGAGATGCTGGCCAGCTGCCAGCAGCTGTGCCTGTGGAAAGAGGGCTCCCCCAGATCCTCAAGGCGGACCACTGAATATCATTCCTTTAAGCTTTCTTGAGAACTTGTATTTTTTTTTTAACATCTAATCATTAAGTTAGTTCTCCTTTGAACAGTTAACTTTCTTCAAGGACTAAAGTGGCTATGGTTCTTGAAGAAGCCTTTAGTTCATACCAACTTTATTTTCATGAGCTCATTTATATATTCTAGACTTTAGAGTTGTGTTTATAATTTTCAAGTGTACCAAGGTGTTCCAAGACTTAAATATCATAACAAAATTGATACTTCAGTGGCTGCTGTTTCTTGTTGCTTTTCTTTTCTTGGCAAGTGAGGTAGTTCGAAAAGCTCTTTCCTTTTTTTCTTTCTTTCTTTCTTTTTTTTTTTTTTTTTTTTTTTTTTTGGTCTCAGGTGTATGTTCATGATCCTATATGTAGGGACCATAAGTTTTCACCTAATGGAATAAGTTCAGTGACCTGTACAAAGGAAATTAGCAATGTCCATCTATTTGTACCAGATATGTGTCTAAATCACAGTTGGCTATCTTGTTAGCTGCCTCAGTTAAAAGTCCGGTGAGAGAAAGAAACAACCTAGCCTTTCATCCCCAGGGGACATCTTTCAGCATATTGGAGGCTCATTAACGCAGCTTTGGCACTGAGAGTGGCCATTGTATACTTGTACTAACAGGTTTCTTACTTGAGATGTGGTAAATGTCTATTGCAAATCCTATTGACATTTAATTTTTAAAATTATCTTCTCTATTTGCTTGTAATTTACTTAGGAAGTATGCATAGTTCCCATCTGTTGAAATATTGATTCTGATTTATGATTTAGTAAATTAAGGAATGGTTGGTTTGCATATCAAGCTTCACAAGTGACTCACAGTATATTACATCTATATTGCCCTTTAGAGTTCTACAAAGTCCTTTCATGAATGCTATCTGTGAGCATATTGGGGAAAAGAATCATGTTTAATTCATCTTTATATCCTTAGCATCTAACCCAATGCTGGGACGTGAAAGCTACATAATATTGGGTTTTTAATGAACTCATTTGAGCCTCTCAACAAGTCAAAGAAAATGATGAAAGTGATCATTTTAAAAATTTGTTTTTAATGTTTCTTTATTTTTGAGAAACAGAGTGCGAGTGGGGGAGGGGCAGAGAGAGAGGGAGACAAAGAATCCGAAACAGGCTCCAGCCTTTGAGCTGTCAGCACAGAGCCCCACGCGGGGCTTGAACTCGTGAACTGCAAAATCATGACCTGAGTCAAAGTCAGACACTCAACCCACTGAGCCACCCAGGCACCCTGTGAAAGTAATCATTTAAAACTTGTGCACAAATTGTTTGGTACATTTTATGTTAGTTTTACATTGTTGCTATATAACAAATTATCACAAAGTTAATGGTTTAAAACAACACAAATTTACTGTTATAGTTCTAGACACTAAGAATCCAAAAGGGTTCAAAAATCAACATAGGACTCCAGTTTTCTGAAAGCTCTAGGTGAGAATCTGTTTCCTTGTCTTTTCCAGCTTCTAGAGGGTTGCCTTGCCTTGGCTTGTGGCCCTACCTCACTCTGACCTCTGCTTTTGTCACCATATTTCCTTCTCTGATTCTGATTCTCCTGCTCCCTCTTAAAAGGACCTCTGTGATTACATTGGGCCTGCTGGATGATCCAGAATCATCTTTCTTCCCTTCTCAGGATCCTTAACTTAATCACATCTGCAAAGTTTCCTTTACCATGGAAGGTAACATACATACGGGTTTCTGGGATTAGGAAATGGACATTTTTGTGGGGGTGTAATATTTAGCCTAGCACACTCCTCCAGGAGATGAGTCTAATATGGACTTCCCTTGAATATGGACTGGTCTTGGTAACTTGTTTATAGAATTAAAATGCAATGGAAAACAACACAGTATGATTTTCCAGCCCAGGTCATATGAGTCAATACAGCTAGATAGCTTCTACCCGCTTTTCTCTCTTTCATTTTCTTGAGATATGTGTTTTTGAACCCTAAGCTGTTTATATATATATATACATATATATGTGTGTATATATATATATATATGTATATATATATACATATATATATACACATATATATATATACAATCTTTTATATATATAATCTTTATATATAAATCTTTATATATATATATGTCTTTATATATAAATCTTTATATATATATAAAATCTTTATATATATATAAAATAAAAGATTTGATTACATTGAAGTTGCTATTAGTTGACCTGGTACTTTGCAAGTTGTACATGTTCTAGAGATCTGATTCACAACATTGTGCCCATGGTTAACTATGTCATACTGTGCACTTAAAATTTGTTAAGAAGGTAGATTTCATATTAAATGTCCTTAATGCGCATGCACACACACACACATGCAGAAAATTTTTGGAGCTAAAATTTGGATGGAACACAAGCATAAAAGTTAATCCTCTTGGAAGCCTTAGCAAATTGTGGGAAGGGTTTTGACTTTTATAATCACATGAGATGGGGCCTCTAGCCATTTTCTTGGGTATTAAAGGAAATGTTAATTCAAGAAGTCTGGAAGAATTTGGTTGTAATTCCAAATTTTTATCCCAGTCTAGATGTTGCTCTGAAGCTCAAAGAGTCTCTTAAAAAAAAAAAAATTCAAAAACTGAGTTTAATGTTTCTTCCTCTAATTACTCACTTCCTCTACTGTCCCCTATGTGAATAACACCTATACATACCTGCAACTTATCTCTCATCTTACCTTCTCATTTCCTCGTTGCCATTAGATTTTAAAGGCTCTCTTTAAAAAAATTGAGGGGCACCTGGGTGGCTCAGTTGGTTAAGTGTCCGGCTTTGGCTCAGGTCATGATCTTACCGTTCATGAGTTCTAGTCCCGTGTCGGGTTCTGGGCTGACAGCTCTGGGCCTGGAGCCTGCTTCAGATTCTGTGTCTCCCTCTCTCTCTGCCCCTCCCCGGTTTACACTATGTCTCTCTCTCTCGAAAAAAAATAAATAAATAAATAAACATTAAAAAAATTATGTTTATTCATTTTTGAGAGACAAAGACAGAGAGAGACAGAGGGTGAGCAGGGGAGGGGCAGAGAGAGAGGGAGACACAGAAACCAAATCAGGCTCCAGGCTCTCAGCTGTCAGCAAGAACCCGATGTAGGACCCGAACAGTAAATCATAACCCGAGCTGAAGTCAGACGCTCAACTGACTGAGCCACCCAGGTACCCCAAGGCTCCTCTTCTTTTTTTTTTTTTAATTTTTTTTAACGATTTTATTTTATTTTATTTTATTTTATTTTATTTTATTTTATTTTTGAGACAGAGAGAGACAGAGCATGAACGGGGAAGGGGCAGAGAGAGTGGGAGACACAGAATCCGAAGCAGTCTTCAGGCTCTGAGCCGTCAGCCCAGAGCCTGACGCGGGGCTCGAACTCACTGACCGCGAGATCGTGACCTGAGCTGAAGTCGGACGCTTAACCGACTGAGCCACCCAAGCGCCCCAAGGCTCTACTTCTTAACAGCTTCCAAATCTCTCTCCAACTCCACACCCTTCCCACTCTTCTATCCATACCTTTAATCTCACCTGGGTTACATGCACCCCTAAGGTGTTCTTGTCACCTCCTGTTCTGTTCCTTTATGAATCATTCTCCATCCTCCTTTTAGGTCTATCTTTCTTAGAGCAAATTGAATTATGCTTTCTTAGGTATTGATTCAATTTACTGAGTTCTTGCTATGTGTCAGCCCCAGCGATTTGCCTTTTACCTTTGTTATTAGTCTGATTGAACTGCCATAACAAAATACCATAGGCTGGGTGGCTTAAACACAAAAATTAATTTTCTCACATTTCTCAGGTCTAGAGGTCCAATGTCAAGGTTTCAGCCCACTTAGTTTCTGGTGAGGGCTCTCTTTCTGGCTTGCAGACTGCTATCCTCTCTCTTTGTCCTCACAGGACCTTTCCTTGGTGCATGCATGTAGAGAAAGAGAGGAAGAAAGAGCTCTCTGGTGTCTCTTCTTGGAAGGAAATTAATCCTGTCAGATCAGGGCCCCACACTTACCATCTGGTTTAACCTTAATTAGTTCCTTAAAGCCCCATCTCTAAACTCAGTCACACTTGGGGTTAGGGCTTCAAAATATGAATTTTATGGAAACACAAACATTCCATTTATTACATCTATTTTAGTTAATTCAATTTTTCATCTCAAAGCTATGAGGTAGATATTACTATTACCATTTTATAGAAAAGCATACTGACACAAAAAGAAGTAACTTTCTCAATTAGTATTAAAATGCAGGATTTCCTGATTATAGGGTTCATGATCACAAACCTAGTCATAATTACCAACCATTAAGCCCACTAACTTTTGCTGGGTAACTGCAGATTTACAAATAAGCCCCTTTATAATTTCTCCCACTGACTATTTGCCATTTTTTTCTCCTTTTTTCTCTTCTCTTTTCTTTTCTTTTTTTTTTTTTTTTTTTTTTTTTTTTTTTTTGAGAGAGAGAGAGAGAGACACAGAAAGAATATGAGCAGGGGGGCAGAGGGAAAGAGAAACAATCTTAAGCATGCTCCATGCTGAGTGTGGAGCATGACATGGGGCTTAATCTCATGACCCTGGGATCATGACCTGAGCCAAAATCAAGAGTCAGTCACTTAAATGACTGAACCACCCAGACACCCTCCTTTTGCCATTCCAATCACCGGCTTATAGGCCACAGTATGTGAGCTTCTGTGTCTTTGCACATGATTCTCTGTCTAGCCAACTTTTTACTCATTTTCTAAAGCTTGTATATATATCATCTCCTGCAAGAAACCAACACTTGTCCACTCTTATCTATGTATGTTGTTTGCGATGATTGTTTTCATGGGAACTTCCATACAGTACCTCTTGCCTATCTCTTACCCCTTGCCTGTCTCTTACCACACTGGGTTATCATTGGTTCCTCTGCTACCTCGCAATTGTTTATGAACTCTTCAGTTTCAGGGACTGGATCTTGGCATTACTCTAGCACATAGCACATACCTGACACATAGTTAAATGTTCATAAATGTTTGTTGAATGAATCACCTAAGATCGTATATACAAATGTGGGTCACTTCTTCCTAGCAGTGTAACTATATTTTGTCACCCGGTCTGTTCCTCATTACTTTGATAACTGGGAAGTTCAGAGTTCTAACATTTTTTTTTTCTTACTTAAAAGATGTAATATCTGTGTATAGATTTGGGAATGGCTTTTGCATTTTAAGTAACACTGCCCATTCTTTTGGAACAAAATTTACCTTAGCCCCAAGACTTGAGAATATGGAACTTACAGAAAATTTCGTTCTACTCCTAAACTTTAGAATGTAATTTTTAAAGGGCAAACAGAATCCAGGAGTTATATTTAGTTTCTAAATTGGCATTTAGTTGGAGCATAGTATTGAAAATTGTCTTTCAATTTTCTGTTAGCTTGTCAGCTGGTATATTGTTCAATGACTTCAAGATATAATATTTGCTACCATAGTAGCCTAAGTACTTTAAAAATGATCTTTAACTAGTAGAATTAAATTTTGTATAGAATAGGTGTCTTCTTATGTAATAACGATCATAAAATGCTGTTTCTTTATATCAAGAATATAATGAGAAAAATTCATGATAGTTTTCATTCATAAAGCCATAAAGAGTTTAATAAAAGGCTTTGGCTCATGGTATATTAATAGATAACAATATGTTCATTTTATTTAGCTGAATAATAATTACATATTTTATGAGTTCAATCATCAGCCTAGGAAAACTCATTCAGTAATACCTGGAATCATGTATTTTTCATTTTGCATTAATTAAATAATGCCAGCCATAATACAGGTTGCCGAGATAAAGAAAATTTTCATCTGTTAAATTTCATGCTTGTTTACAAAACAGAAGGTACTTCAAAGTTTCTTAACCTGGTGCTTATCATTTTAATTGTAAAGACCAAATAAGTTGCCTTTGCAATGATACGTACAAAGCAATTTTTAAAACCCTTGCATCTTATGTAGTCTATTTGTGTTTCAATATTCTGGCATAGGTTTTAAGACGAAAGTCTCTCCTTGTCTCCTTACGTTTTATTGCTAAAGTAAATACTTTAGGGATACATTAAATACAGCTACCACTCCCCCCCCCACCCCGCCCAATTTTAGTGTAGTACACTCAGATTAGTGTTTCTGTGAGACACAGGACAGAGCAGGTTTGTGTCAAGGTAAAAAAAAAAAAAAAAAGAAGGGGGTGGAGAGGGAGAGGAAAGAGCACTAACACTAATAAGGATAGATCTAAGTTTATGCATCTCTTCTAAAATTGCTACTGAGAAATATTTATAGCATCAGCAGTTATTTTTATCTTTCATTTTTCAAAAGGTGATAAATGTGTTAATTTTTTTTCAATCTTAGCACTGTGGTGGGGTGCCTGGATGTCTCAGTTGGTAGAGCATGTGACTTTTGATCTCAGGGTTATGAGTTTGAGCCTCATGTTGGGTGTAGAGTGTGCTTAAAAGAAGAAAAAAAGTACCACGGTTTTCATCATACCCTTGGCGGTACTGAGGGAGCACTGGGCAGTGCGTTAGTATGCCAGGCTGCCATAATAAGTACCATAAAAACAGTGGCTTACACAACAGAAATTTATTTTAATTTTTTCATAGTTCTGGAGGCTGCAAGTTTAAGATCAGTGTGCTGCCAGGTTTGGTTCATCCTGAGGCCTCTCTCCCAGGCTTGTAGACTGTGGCCTTCTTGCTGGGTCCTGCCATGGCCTATCCTCTGTTATGTGCATCCCTGGTATTTCTCTGTAGGTCCTAATCTCTTCTTATAAGGACACCAGTCAGATTAGATTAAGGTCTGCTCTAACAACCTCATTTTAACCTCACTGTTGCTTCCAAGGCCCTATCTCCAAATATAGTCACTTTCGGAGGTGTTGGGTGTGTTAGGGGTTTCAGTACATGAATTTTGAGAGGACACAATTCAGTCCATAACACGTAGTGTTAGTAGATTAATGATGAACACAAGCCGTGTGATCTCTTACCTTTTTATGTTAGCAATTTAAATATTTTTATAAGAAAGAAGGTTTGGGAAGTCTGTAAATATCTTTATTGAAATAGTTATTGCGGTTTTCTTATCCCGAGGGCACATAGGTTTGACTCACTAAATGTAGTAGATTTCACTTAAATAATACTTCTTTGTCATATTACCTAACTTTATGAAATTATATCTATTTATTATAATTCTTGTGTAAATGTGTGTACCTTACATATTGTATTTATTAAGGTGGTCACATGAGATTAAACTTTCACTCGTCTATCATACGAGGAGAAAGAAGAAAGAATTCAATGTGATTATTACAATGAATAATACTTTTAAGGAGAATATACATATGAAGAAGCAGAGTAGTAAAACTGTAAATGAAAAACTTTTCTCATGTGAGGCATTGAAATATATATCTAGAGGCTATAAAACCTTTTAAAACTAATTTCCCAGAAAAGTAAGGAAAAATTATAAGGGAATGAGATTTATTTTTAATGAAATAGAAAATGTAATACACCACTTTTTTTTAAAACACTATTAAAGTGCTCTCAATGTAATACATTCAAAATTGGGTTATTATAAACTATATGATTATCTATTTACTTAGTAATTGAATTAAATATCTCCAATCAAAAGTGATAACAATAGTTGATTTATTCAAAGAGAATATCCATGTAGAGCTATATAAAACTTAAATTTGTGGCATTATTTTAGTGTGAAACAGCATATTATAAAGTAGCATAATGGAGTGCTTGGAAAATACAAGTGTAATTCAGGGTTTGACCTACCTATCATAATTAATCAGAGACCTCCTATTGTTCTTTATGTCTCATTCCTGTTAAGGGATTGCCACATATATCGTGATTTCAGATACTTCTTAGTCTATCTTATATTTTTACCCTCTCTAAAGATTCCTAGTGGGGTTTTCTTTGAATGAATGATATCTTAATAAATAAAAAAAAAATTTAAATACATGTAATTCTCTCACAAATTATTGTTCTTGGTTAAACCATTGAATGGGTACCACCTGATAGGCAGTGATACAAACAAACTAAAGGGAAACTCTTGCTCTCAAGTTGCTGACATCTACTTGTGGAGACAGAAAAGCACTCTGACTTTGCAAGACAAATGTGGCAACTGCAAAATAAGAGGTAAACACGTGGTGCTTCGAGGGGAAGATTATAAATAGGCTCAGGAGTTGGGTTGATGGGTAGTGTCATGGAAGGTTCACAGAAAATGACAGCATCAGAAGTGAATTTGGAAAGAGATAAGAATGGGTGCAAAATGATGAATTCTCAGTTAGAAATTGTTCAGAGGTCGTGATATACAGTACAGTGTGTGCCAAATTTGACGAGAAGAGTTGAAATAGCTTGGTACTAAACAGGAGGGACAACGAATTGAGTACTGAAATTACAGAAGAAAGCAAGACACCTTTCATAAAAAGCCTTCTATGCCCTACTAAGGTGTTTACATTTTATCTTGTAGGCAGTGTGAGCTTTGCAGAGGTTGATGCTGGGGATAATACTTTAGAAGATATCATATTCAATACAAATTACCACAAACTTAGCAGCTTCAAACAACACACATTTGTTTTGGTTTTTGTTTTTTTGTCTTGTTTTTTTAAGTTTATGTATTTATTTTGAGTAAAAGAGAACAGAAGCTCAGGAGGGGCAGGGAGAGAGAGAGAATTTCACACAGGCTCTGTGCCATCGGCACAGAGCCCAGATCTTGGCACAGGGCTCAATCCCACTAGCCGTGAGATCATAACCTGAATCAAAATCAAGAGTTGGACGCTTAACTGACTGACCCACCCAAGCACTCCACAACACATATTTATTATCTCACAGTTTCCATGGGTCAGGATCCAGCCATTGCTTATTTAGGTCCCTTGCTCAGGATCTCACAAGTCTTCAAGAAAGGTGCTGGCTAGACTGTATTTTCATCAGGCTACTCAACTGGGAAAAATTCTACATTCAAGCTTATTTAGATTTTTGACAGAATTCATATCCTTGTGATTGTGTGACTGAGGGTCCCAGCTTCTTAGTGGCTGTCTTAGAGGCAAACCTTATATCTCTGTGGCTTCTCTATAGGTGGTTCACAATCACAACATGGCTGCTTGTTTCTTCCAGGCCAGCAGGAGAACTTCTCTGTCTCTTGTCTCGTATAGTAGAGTCTTAGATATTATAATATAGTCAGCAAGTTAATATCCCATCACTTTTGCCATATTCTATTGGTTACAAAAAAAGTCATAGGCTCCTCCCACGCTAAAGAGAAATGCATAATACAAGGGTTTGCAATACAAAAAATAACAAAAAGAATATGGACTATATCAGAATTATTCCTATGGTCCACACGAGTAGCATCAATATTCCCTGTGAACTTGTCAGAAATTCACATACTCAGGTCCTACCCTATACTTATTGAATCAAAAATGCTGACAGCATTCTGTATGTCACCAGTTTTTCCAAGTGATTCTTATGGCTGCTAAAATTTGAGGACCACTGATCTAGGTGCTAGATCTTGTTCACCAAGAAGTAAAGTTTGATGTATCACCTGATGATACTAAGAAATGTGCTAGAGAATGTTTTCAAAATCAGGTTATCTCCTCCAGTATGAACAGGAATTGTACTGGTGAAAGAACAAAGGAAAAAAACTAAAAAAACAAGAGTCAGGGTGTGAAGCTAGGTTCACGTTGTTAAATCATGTACAACAATGTCTGATGAAGATGCGCAGTTGAGGAAGTGGGTGGTGAAAGCAGTTCCTGAACCAAAGCATAGGAAGATTCAGTGAATTTTATCTGTTTTCTCTATTTAGGGACCTGGCTGGAACAATAGTATACATAAAGGGAGTAGACAATGGATGTTGGTGTTTTTATCCAAAGAGAGTTTATTGAATGAAATGACAAAGGGCTGAGATATATCCACATTCAAGGGACAGATAGAGAAAGAAATCAATAAATGTAGTATTAAAAAATGCAGGAGGGAAAGCTAGAGAAATGTATCTTAGAAATTTAGGGCAGGAAGAATTAAAAAACAGAGGTAATGTTCAAGAGTGCTGTGCACAACAGAGCAATTCGAATGCTTCTAGTTATGAATGGAACAAACCTAATTCAAACCATTTAAAGCAACGAATATCTGCATGAATACATTTTATGGGAAATCCAAGGTGATGCCTGACTGGATCAGTTATGACTGGATCTAGGGTATTCAAACATCAGGAGTTTCTCTCCCTCTCTCTCTCTCTCTCTCTCCCTCCCCCTGCCTTTCACTTCGTCTCTCTCCCTCTCTCTCTCTCTCTCTCACTCCCCCTCTCAATCCTTTTTTTTTTTTTTTCTCCAGAGCAGTTACAGGCTCATCTTTTAATCCAGAGCTGGGGACAGACAACATAACTTTCTCTCCCCTAGCATCCATATAAATCCTGTAAAAGGATTCTGTTTGGCTCCACTTGGATCACATGACTACCTCAGGAGCATAAAATATGTCCTATGGCCATCCTACATCATGTTCCCACCCTTGCAAAAAAGCAGGAAGAGCTGATTGAGTGATAGCCTTCCAGAAACACTGTTATTACCAGTGAGGTAAGTTCTGTGAAATGTCCACTGTTTTTGGCAATCAGAAGGTCATTGATGCCAGAACTATTCCGGTAGGTGGGCTGCTACAAAAGCAAGACTGCAGTGGTTGAAAAAGTGTAAAGGAAAGGAGGCAGCGGTGCACGTTCCAGCCGTGGCGTCATGGCTGCTGAAATGGCGTCTCATAGAGAAATTCATCAGTGAGCCCAGCCAGAATTGCCCAGCTTTCAGTTCTGTTTTTACCATTTAAAAAAGAGAATTTAAAGTTATTCCTATTTTCTGACTTGAGATAACCACCATTATTCTGTAATAAGAAGTTTCCAGTCCTGGCCCTGTGCTTTCCACGTGCACTCCTATTCAAGGGGCAGGAGGTCTTCTCGGGTCGGGTTCCATGCCCCGATTTCTAGATGTGTCCTGGAGTCCAAATTCCCCGCCCAGACGACTGTAAGTCCAGTTACGAGGCTTGCAAAGTTCTCTCTTCCGTGTGGATCTTCTAGAGGAAGGACCGTACCATAGTAGGATTCAACTGCAGGTCCAACAAATGACTTTTTGCTCTCTGGAGACAAAGTATTTGGAAATTGGACTATGATACACAAATGCATGGCTATGAAGCTCCCTATAATGCTACAGCTGGAGCAGGAAGCTCAGAAGGGTAAGCTGTGGACCAGCTCTGTTTGGTCTCCACATTCCAGCAAGAAACCGCTAGAAGTCCCAGAGATTTGAACTTGAGGAAAATGAGGGTGAAATGAAAAGCACTCAGATGTGGGAGTCAGAAAAAAAAAAAAAAAAGCCTGGATTTAAATCTTGACTTTGCTTCTTATTACCTTTGTAACCAGGAGCATGTTTCACACTCTCTCTTAGGGGCAATTTCTGGATTTAATATAATAGGATTATTGTTAATATTTACTAACATAGCACTTCTGAGGTGGCAAGCGAAATATGCGGTGTATAATAGGTTCTTGATAAATGGTTTGTTCTCTTCCCCTTTGCTACTCCAAAGGGTGGCAAAATAAAAATTTATAAATATGTGGTCATTTTTTTGTGAATAGGTATTTCTTTATGAAGAAACACAGGTTTGCATGAGTTGTGCCACATGCTGGGGATGTTTACCTTTATATATTATATATAAATGCCATATATAATTTACATTAAAAATGTTAAATGTCTTTGAAACTTCCTTAGAGGTATTTGCTTTTGCAGTGCCTCATTTACTTCTCTGTTCTATGTCTTAGTAAATTCATAACAGGTATTGGAATCTAGTTGGGGAAGAAAAATATTCAAAAGCTACTCAAGTATGTGAACACCCTTCAAATATATTTTGTCCAAAAAGAAATGAGTAGTAAAAAAAAAAAAAAGTGTGCACAACACTTTATATGGTAAAATTATTATATATCATATATATCACATACCATATATATATTTCAACCTGGAAAATTTTTGGAAATGGAGTTCCTGGGTAAATTCAGGATACCAAAAGAGAGAGAGAGAAATGGGGGCTGGGGGGGGGGGAGGGAGAGGGAGGGAGAGCGTGTGAGCACGCAATTTTGCACAAGAGCACTGTGTCTAATCACTGAGCTTAATTGGCATTCCTAAGGTCATCTTATCAACCACTCTGATTCCTTCCAGCCTCACACAGCACACTGCCTTTCAGATCTCCTCTGTTTCCTGAGGACATAGACAAAGGAAGTGTCATATCCATATCAAGAGGGGCCTCTTTAAGAACAGAATATCTGACCAGGCCTGGCAGGTATGTTTGGACTGTGTCAGCATGAAAGACAGTGAAAGGCCTATGGGAACTGTTGGAGCAGCTCACTCTTCCTTAGCCCTGCTCTTTGGTCTCCTGGCAGCAGCTATTCTTTAATTCTGTATTCACTTTTCAGACTTTGATTCTGGATCTCTGAGCCACTGCCAAGAGTTGCCAGGAGTCAGATTCCAGAGCAAGAAATTGCTATCAAGTGCCTCTTGTGGGTCAGTGGCAATAGGAAAGAAGGCAGACAGGGTCCTAGATTCCGGAATGTAGAATTCAGTGGGGGAGACAGACTAAAAAACAAATAAATACACTGAGTTAAAATTTTGAGTTATCAAAAAAATGGGATGTCAAAATATAAAATATGAAAGCATTCCAAATTTCACTGTTTGGATTTTTCCATGATTTTGATGAAGCATAATTTACAATTCTAATCCTATTCTTTAGGTGCTTAATCTTCTATATGCGTATAATTTATTTCCCTGAAAAATGTGAACTTGATTGCCAAGAAAGGAAGAAAAGCCAGAGGTTTGGGTAAAGATGAGTAGTGAGGATGAAACCTTCTTTCTTTGTAAAAAGAACTGCCTCTCTGTGCGTTTGGGCAAATACAGAAAGCAGCAAGTCCTGCAAATTACACAATGATCAGCTTAGCGATGAAGAGTTGGAAAGCTGGATGGTGTAGGATCAGAGATTTCTACAGTCTCAAAGCCTGAGTTTGAATTCTAGCTCTGTCTCTTACAGGCTGGTGATTTTTGACAAGTTACTAAACTTGGCTAATCTCAACTGTCTTCATCTGTTAAAATGGATATTAAAGTAATACTCCATAGGATAAAGAATTAAGTAAGATGATTCACATAAAGCACCTAGCATATTATATTGTCCATAGGTATAATTGTCCATTAGCTACTTTTAGTAATGTGAAATATGTGTTGATACTGTGGTAGTAAGATTGTTTTTCATTTATTTCATCTATACACATATCTATATGTATATACATGAAAATATGCAGTTTGTAACTATTAAGCATATGATAAAATGATGAGAGTATAAGGAAATTTGTTTTTAAAAGCAGACATATTGCTAAAGTATATAAGTCCATTTTTTTTATTGATTGTTATTGCTCTTTTTCTTTGAAGTCTTACTTGAGAGTAAAAGTGTCACATCTTTAAAGAAATGTTTTATACTGCCCTGAAGGTATTTAGTCAGTAGCTTCTATGTGTTCCGTTGAAATCTGCACTTTTCGTATTCCAGTGATTACCCTATTTTATTCAATTTTGCTTACCTTTACTCTTATTTTTCTTTGACTGTTGCTTTCATACGATGCTGTTCCTAGAATATAGTAAGCACCAAGGAACCCCTTGTTTAATGAATAAGTAGATAAATGGATCGATCAGTAAATTATAAGAGAGTGGTCATCACCATGATAGAAATGCAGAAAAGGTGTGGATTCACAAATTCTGTAGCCTGGTCTGGCAAATTACATTTTGTTCATGACACTTCTCACACTTACGTTAACATCATCAATATTCATGGACTAAGTAGATATTATGGGGCTATATGCAAAGAGTTACATAGAATTCAACTTATCAATCTCTTTGAAACATATAAATACACATAATTATGAAAATTAAGTGAATAATCTTGCTGAGGTTGATTGACTACAAAATGGTACCAGTTCATCAATCTTTCCTGTGTTCATATGCTTTGCAATATGACTTTGCTGCTCCTCTCAACAAAAAGGGAATCTGTTTTCCCATTTGGGATACCCTTGATACTTGCTTTTGCCAAGAGAATCTTTGGAGAGTGGCCTTGCACTAGTTCCAAGTCTAGGCCTCTAGTGGCTTTGTAGGTTTTCTCTTTTGGAACCGTGATACTATCATGTGAACAGATACAATATAATCTTCTGGATAATTGGAGACACATGAACCATGCCAGGTATGCCTGACAACAGTCAGTTGATCACCAGGTCAGTGAGCCTCCAAGTGAACTACCAGCTGATGGCAGAAACAGAAGCAAACACAGACAAAATCAGCCAAGCCTGGATAAGATCAGGAAAGTTGCCTGGCTGATACATAATCCTAGGAGATATAATAATAACTTGTAACTTTAAGACGCTGGATTTTGGTGTAATTCATTATACAAAAATATATAACTGGTTTACATATATACTCACATGGAGTCAGTTATGTATGTAACATACACATACTCACACATTATACATGAAATATACTCACAACCTTTAGATTGTGCAATATATATGTGCAGTTATATGAATACATATAAATATATTTACATACATGGAGGGCAGAGAGCACATGTGTGGACAGAAGAGAGTAAGTGAGTTTGAGAAACTCACTTTTTCATCACTCCTCAAAAACCCCAATGACAACAGAAAATTATAACTCTAGCTTTAGGTTAGAGATTTGCTGTGGTGAATCTCCCTCCATAAGTAGTCTTAGCTCATAAATTTCCTTTAAGTACTAGCTGCCACTCAGTGGTAGTGGCAACTATAGAAAATAGAATAGAAATAGAAGTTTGAATCTTTCTGAAAATTGTCAGTGAAGAATCAGGTTTCAAACCCCAGTAGGTAACCTAATCTTGGTCTCAAAATGTAATCTCCTGCATATGTGAAATGGCTAAAGTTCATGGAATGTCATGATTTTAAACCTTTATTTTATCCTCTGAGAAAGAGATGGCTGGGCCAAATTTGTCAAGGAATTAGTTTAGTGATAAACATATGAAAACCCTCAATTTTTCTTTCCGTTGGTAGTATTCCAGTATTTCAGATTGTTATTTCTAACATTCTTCTAATATTAAAATGCAAAATATCTCTACATAATTATAATTATAAGGTTATTCAATTATGGATTTGTGGGTCCTATATTGACATTATTGGGGAAAAAACTTTAATTAAAAGTTCTGCATTAAAAGCATAAAATAGATCAAAAATAGTAAAGAATTACTGGGTAAAACATGACAACTGGAGAGGCAGCCAAAAATTATGAAGACCTGGAGGGCCTGGGTGGCTCAGTCGGTTGGGCATCTGACTTCAGCTAAGGTCATGATCTTGTGGTTTGTGGCTTTGACCCCACGTTGGACTCTGTGCTGACAGCTCAGAGCCTGGAGCCTGCTTTGGATTCTCTGTCTTCCTCTCTCTCTGCTGCTCCCCCAGTCTCGCTCTCTCTTTCTCTCTCTCTCAAAAATAAATAAACATTAAAAAAAAAGGTTTAAAATACGAAGATCTGATGGCCCTTGGCAATGAAGACCCTACAACTTGCAAACTGTATCTTAGTTTTGAGGTCTTGCAAAGTAAAAGTTAAAATATAGAGTATCTGGTAATACTTCTCATCAAGATGAGATCAGAGTAAGAGTGAACCAGAAGTAGACCAGCCCCCTTTATTTTAGCCAGGAGACTACAAAGGAGAGTTGACTTGACAGTGTTAAGAGAGAAGAAGAAGAAGAAGAAGAAGAAGAAGAAGAAGAGGTGGAGGAGGAGGAGGGAGGAGGAGGGAGGGGGAGGGGACTGGGAGGGGGAGGGGAGGAGAAGGAGAAAGAAGGAGGGGGAGGAAAAGAAGGAGGGGGGGGAAGAGGGGGGAGAAAGTGGGGAGGAAGACAGGAGGAGGCAGAGGAAGGGGAAGGGGCCAGAGAAGAGGAGAGGAGGAGGAGAAGAAGAAGAAACAAAGTAAAATCTTGGTCAGCCCTATCAACAATGTACAGCCCAGATTCTCATCACTAAAGTGGTCTAGGGAACCATCTCAGAGTAAATTGTGTTTAAAATAGTTCTGTCTGTCCTGGTCACTTGGCAAGAGAGCAAACACTGATCCCTAATGTAAAAGCCATATCTATTGTAAACTTCTAGAAACCACAATAATAATATTTCCAAAGCAATGAAGAGTGCAGTGGTTGAAATGTTTTCAACTTGCCATTAGAAAAGGGTACAGGGGAGAGCCCTGGAGGAAGAGAGATTCTAGGTTTCTTTTAGAATGAGAAGTTGAAGGTAAGGACTAGAGAAGAGATTGAGAATATAGAGAATGTCATAATAATCACACTTGACTCCTCAAGAGTTAAGATTAGAGTAATCTTACATGAAAAATTTCAAGACTGTTTCTAGATAGGATGTCTTAGTCATGTTCTGGGGCTTCTCTTTTACTTCCAAAGATTGAGATATGGCAATGTCACCATAAGTTCTCTAGAGACCACTAAATAGAACTCTAAAATAAATTCTAGATATCTATTGCTACTATAAAAATATATTAAATTGTTTTTATTTATTTATTTATTTATTTTTCAACGTTTATTTTTTGGGACAGAGAGAGACAGAGCATGAATGGGGGAGGGGCAGAGAGAGAGAGAGGGAGACACAGAATCAGAAACAGGCTCCAGGCTCCGAGCCATCAGCCCAGAGTCTGACGCGAGGCTCGAACTCACGGACCGTGAGATCGTGACCTGGCTGAAGTCGGACGCTTAACCGACTGTGCCACCCAGGCGCCCCTTAAATTGTTTTTGCTTATATGTAAATGCTCAGCGAATTCTGTAAAGTTACTCTTACAATCTTTTGCAGATCTTGGATTTTTTAAAGTGTGTATACATATACATATATACATATATACATATATATGTGCTGTCTGAGAATAATGCCATTTTCTTTTTGTCAGATCATCATAAATTCTATTTTCTTGCCATATAGTGTGGGCCAGCACCACGAATAAAATTTTGAAAATTAGTTATGTTAATGGACATTTTGTTTTGTTCCTTTTAACAGAGAATGTACCTATCGTTATATCACTATGTATGATATTTTAAAGGTGTTTTGATAGATAATGTCTTAGTCAGTTAAGGAAATTCCAAGCAATTTAGAGTCAGCAAGGCATTTTATCATGAACATCATTAAATATTTTGACATGCTCACAAATTAAAATTTAAATTTAAATTATACACACACACACACACACACACACACACACACATTGGTCTGCAGACACCAGAATTGGATTTATCAACAATGTGCACAAATAAGAATATTTTTCCAGGCCAACCAATTAGTGTCAACCCTTGACTTCTGAAAGTCAGCCAATCAGGTAAAGATTTATTCAAATAGACTTACTTCTGATAATCAATCAACCAATTCACCTCTGAGTAATCAAGCTTTACCAAGTGATGACATCCACCACACTCACCTCTAAAAGTCCACCAACTCCTAAATTCCTCTGATCCAAAACATTGGCATTCTCCTCTATTTTGGAAGGCTGTGACTGACTAGTATAGATCTTCCTTCTTAAAGTAAGCAATGAATTCAGTTTTTCTTTTTATTTCAGATACTGAAATATCATCATTTGAAAACTGCCTCTATTATAATGATCATACTTTATTTTTTTTAATGTTTTGTTTATTTACAGAAAGAGAAAGAGAGACAAAGAGAGAACACAAGCAGGGGAGGGGCAGAGAAAGAGGGAGACACAGAATCTGAAGCAGGCTCCAGGCTCTGAGTTGTTAATGCAGAGCCAAACATGGGGCTTGAACTCATAAATTGTGAGATCATGACCTGAGCAGAAGTTGGATGCTTAATCAACTGGGCCACCCAAGCACCCCTATAATGATCATATTTTAAAAATATGTTAATATGAGTATAAATCAAACAGTAATAGTGGTATTTTGCTTTGTAAATATAAGTTGATGGATTCAAATTGCTAACATTGTAAGCAGGATTTGGCGTCTATATTTGTGTATATTTATACTCTCTGCTTATCAATATTGCTATCAAGACATTTCAAACTTTATAATTTGAATTTTTCTGTATCTTGGAATAGATTACATGAAATTGGAAAGCTCTAGCATGAGTTATGTGGGTTTGTTTTGGTTAGTAAATTTATAACTAGTTGCTTTGATTGTTTCTCCACCACCTCAAAATTCTCCCAATCTTATTGCAGCTACATAACCGTTTCTGTGCAGATACTGAGTTGCTATGCAAGGACAATTGGGCAACCCATCACCTGAGCCACTCCGTGTACCCTTTATTTTCTACCATGAGTCCGCCTTCAGAGTCACAGCCTTCAGAGTCACTCTTCAGTCATTCATGCACAACCTGGAAATATCAAGAAATTGATTACCCTTGGGCTATAATTGACCAAGGAAGAATGAGAGCAAATGGATATCTGTCCCCCTTGCTTTTCCTGGGTAAAGAGTTCTGAGACATATCTTCTTAAATCCAACAGTATTTACCTAGAGTTGAGGACAATTTGATAAATTCTAACATTGGCCATTCCCCTTCTCCAGTTTCATTCCACCTGTCCTGTACTTCTGCTCCATGGCAAGTACCACATGCAAAGTTTTATGTTTGGTTCTAAGAAAACCCAGGCTAAAGCATGTTTTACAATATGTATATCTAATTTTTCTACCTTTTGTGTTAATTAAGTTACATTTTTATAAATAAATAAATTTTGTCTCAATTGTCAAATTGCTTGACAAAATTGCTCATGGTGCTCCCTTATAATAATATTTTATTTAGTCATTTATAAGATGCATACATTTATGTTCCTTTAAGGAAAGAAAAACTGCATCAATTAAACTATGACATTTTATCAATTGTAAAGCATCCTGATTTCAGACATGTTAAAATGTAAGAAAAGATACATTTGTAGATTTCAATCCTGGTATTGATTTTCATACTTTCAATCTATGCATTTTTTAAGTCTTTAAAAAAATAAGCTGTTGGTTTTATTGGTCCAAACTGTTTATATTTTTGTTTTCCATTGTAGTTTTATGTTGATTCCTTCCTTCTACTGTCTTAAGATAGTTCTTCAGTTCCTCTTCTAATTTCTCATGTTGTGCTGTAACCGCATTCATTCTCAGGCTTTTCCCCTTAATGTAACCTTGTGGAACTAAAGTTTCTCCTCTAAATACTACTTCAGCTTAGTCAACAAATTTTGGTATGCAACTTTGATTACAAATTGGTTCTAAATTTGTATCCATTATGACTTAATTTTTGACCTATAAGTTATTTATATACTCATTTAAAAACTTCCAAACTTTAAAGTATGGGTCTTTTAAAAGTTAGTTTTGAACATGGAATTATAACTTATTTATATTATGATTAGGAAACATTCTCTGGATTATATCCTTTCTCTGTTATTTGTAGAGAGTAATTTTTGTTACATTTAGTATATTTTCATTTAAAAATATTTGTATATGTCCCATGTAGGCTTGAAAATATGTTTATTCTTAAATTTGTGGAATCAGGATTTCAGTCACTTTTTCAAAATGTTTTTATTCATTTATTTATTTATTTTTGAGAAAGAGAGTGAGAGCATGAGGTGGGAATGGGCAGAAAGTGAGGGAGACACAGAACCCCAAGCAGGCTCCGCACTGTCAGCGTGGAGCCCAGTGTGGGGCTCGAACTCACGAACTGTGAGATCATGCCCTAAGCCAAAACCAAGAGTTGGATGCTCAACCAACTGAGCCATGCAGGCACCCCTCACCCTTCGATTTTTTAATGATCTCTTTTTTTTTTGAACTTTTACTCCATATATATATGACCTTATTATTCTGTCACTATGTCTCTTAATTGCTCTTTCATGTTTTTTCTCTCTGTGGGTTTCTATGCTTTTATTTTCTGTAATTTCCCAGGTATATGTTCTATCTCATTAATTCACTACTTATCTATTTTGCTATTTAACACAGAATTTGTTAATTTGCTTTATTGTTTTTTAGTATATATTTTATTTGCAAAATGTATTTTGTTCATTTTCAGCCTTGTTTATTCATTTTCAGAATGTTTTATAACTTTATATACTTTAGTCATCATTTAAAAGTCTGTATCTAATAATTTTATTACATAGAAATATTGCTTGTTGTGTCTATGGTCTTGTTCTTGGAAGACTGCACAAGCATTGTGTCATTTGGGTTTGTGAATTCCCATTCACAGAGACTTTATCTGTAGGAATTCTCTCTAATCTAAATTAAATGTTGTTCTTTTAGAACACTTTTGCCATGTTTCCATCACTTTTGGCCCCACTTGAGACTGTTTTTTATACTAATCTACTGGATTGGATGTCCTGGATAATGCAAGAGGGAAAATATTTAGTCTCATATGAAGTCATAATCATATTTTTAAATTCTCAGGAAAACTATTTTCATTTCTGCATTAATCCCTGCAAAGACGGATGAGTTTCTTTGTTTTCCAGCTATAAAAGATTTATTGTTTTCAATCCTATCTGTTCAATGATAGTGAAGTCTTTTGAATGTCCAAATAAATGATGATGTAATCTTTTAAATGTTCTGAATTTCAGTTACCCACCATCTGAGGGCCCAACACTTACCTTTCGTGTGGCTGTTAAAAACCAAAAAGTTTAGTCATTGAGCCTGCAGCACCCAATCCCAACCCATCAGCCCTTCCAATAGCTGTTGTCTTTAGTTTCAATTTCTTCTTTGTGGTATTCTTATATAATCAGTTATAGGGGTTTTTTTTGTTTTGTTTTTTTTAATTTTTTTTTAACGTTTATTTATTTTTGAGACAGAGAGAGACAGAGCATGAATGGGGGAGGGTCAGAGAGAGGGAGACACAGAATCTGAAACAGGCTCCAGGCTCTGAGCTGTCAGCACAGAGCCCAACGCAGGGCTCGAACTCATAGACCGTGAGATCATGACCTGAGCTGAAGTCGGCCGCTTAACCGACTGAGCCACCCAGGCACCCCTCAGTTATAGTTTTTAAACAACGTCTTTTTGGCATGTATGTAGGAGGGTATTCAGGACATTTAGTCTGCCTAAATGCTGAAAAATAAAATCCAAATTCATTCATTTCTTCAGTTCATTTCAAAGTTAATTGAAATAAAATTCTCAAATGCCTCACTTTCCACCTGATGTGAGGGGGAAATATCTTAATCACATCTCTCTACATAGCAGAACGACACAATGGGTTTGACACATAAACACAGTAAAAACAAGCTACTACAACTCGTTGTACAACATGGAAATCTTCAATAGCTTTACTGGTGGAAGGGAATATAATTGTAGGCCTTTCTATCCAACCAAAATTAGCAGTTGCTATTTTTCTACCCCAGAAAAATGCATCTAATAGCAGTTTACTGAAACTCTATCATTGCAAAATGTCACTAGTATAGGGGGAAAAAACCCACTCATATAATCAGAGAAATACTATGTTTAGCTCATTTCTCCAGCCTATCAACCTCTAAATTTAATAGTTTTTAAGTATACCTACAGTAATGATTTACAAAGTTATGAAGAAATGATTCATTACACAGGCCTTTGATTCATTCACTACCACCTATGATTGTAGTCACCACTTAGAAGTGTCACTTAGAAATAAAGTTTTAGATAAACATAAATGTGTAATATTATAATGTGTAAAAATCCTTGAACAGAAAACAAATGCTCACTTGATTCAAAGTTAAATATACAAATATAGAACTGGTGATTTAAGCAGCTTAAAAATAGTTGCTTGTATAATTTTGTTCAAATGGGGTATCAAATCGTATTTTTAATAGATAACTACACTGAATACTTATGACAGTTACTGCTTTCTTGTCTTTCAGCTCCAAACCCACTCTTTCTTGTCATGTCTTGTGTAATTGGAATTTTTCCACCCCCCTCCCCCAGCATTTTTTTTTTCATACCTAGCACAACGTTCATTAGATGACATTAAAAGGAGTCTGGAAGGAAAAGTAGAAGAGATTTTTGTTTTTGTTTTTGTTTTTTTTCCCTTGGTTCTAGTGTGTTTTATTTTTCTTGCCTCTGATGATCAGTGGTTTGAGAGACACCTGTTGGGACCGTGCCTTCAGCAAGATTCACTAGTATCCCAGTGGACAGCTCCCTTGCTAGTGGTGTGTGGGAGACCCAAGGGTGCATACCTCCCAGTGAGTTTCACATCACTGCAAAGTAAGATTGTCATATTCAGCAAATAAAGATATGAGACAGTTAAATTGGAATTTCAGATGAAAATTTTTCTCAACATTTGAGATATACTTATGCTACCCTTTATTCGTTATTTGTCTGACATTCAAACTTTGCCCTACATCCTCTATTTTATCTGGCAAGCCTACATCCAGCGGGACTTCTCTGTTTATCAGTGCAGAGAGTTGGCATCCTCGTTGGTAGTTTTCTGCTCAGCCGCTCTGGTATACGGTACCTCTGTGAATTTTGTCATCCAGTGGTCCGCAACCATACCTTCTCCAATGAAGTTTGAGTTTCAGCCTGAGTTGAGGTCACCAGGATTGGGGGGGGGGTTAGTTCTTCTAACTCTTCTTCCTCCTCGCATCCTCTCCCTTGGCTTTGGATGTACCAGCTGCTCCTCATTTTTGCTCTTCCTGTATTTTTTAGGAGTTGTTTTCTGTTTACCAAATCTTACCTAGTTAATAATTCTTTATATTAAATTTTTTCGGTGCCAATTACTGTATTTGATTCTGTTCCCTAACTGGATCTTGACTGATGCAGGATTAGTACTTGGAGTAGCCCTAAGAGATGAACCTTTAAAGATGAAATTTAGGGATTGGTTTGGTCCTGCTCATGGGCTTCAGTAGGGTGGTGATATCCTGACCATTGGGACACAAGATGCTAATAATTCAAAGCATGTAGTGGCATCACAGTTAATCAGACTACCACCTGTGGTTGATTCTGATGAAGTGCCAACTGAAGCACGTGCCTTGGGACCCTAAGTGGATGTGGCACTTGACCGTTAAGCAATCACGATACATAGAAGCATTGTGATGTGAGAGGAATCTGCTGAGTGCACTGGAGCACTTACAAAAAATAAATGACAAGATCAAGTCCTTTAACCCTCAGTTCAATCATGATCTGAAAATCAGAGCTTTCATGACAGCTCTCATAGAATCTCTTATATTTTTATCCATGGAGCTGATGCTGCTGAAAAATCAAACAATAATGGTGCAGGTTGCTAACTAACATCAACTGAATTCACAATGTCATCATGTGACACAGTTTCTCATGTGAACACTGCATTGATTTGGAAAGAATGGAACCAAGCTTGGAATTGAAGACATTAGCTTGGCCTTAGATGGAATGGGCATGTCAAACTCACAAGTCAATTCGTGCTTCCCTTGCACATGGAAGAAGCTTTTCCTTTGTGTCAGAGGAGTGTGCTTTGTTTGGAAACACTTTTATAACCTCACCTTTTGTGGATGCTTTTTTCAAAGGATGCTTTTCCTCCTCAAGAACCATCATAAGTACCCCTTGATGCCACTAGAGCCACAACTAGAGTCAAATATTAGAGTATTTCCAGTGGGATGAAAAAGACCCAGTGGCTCTCCCCTTCCAACATATTTCCAGCATCTGAACGAGCAGTTTCCTTGCTACCACTATTTGGAAGACACACCGGTAATTACCCTCCAGCAAGCTTCACTGACATTTTACTGAGAAGGTTCTTGGCGTGTTTTGCTGGCACCCACACAGGTGACTCCCATGGGAGAGGTGTGCCAGGGGATCCTGTGGTTTCTCCCTCCAGGGAGTTTTGTCAACACCCGGGCACATGGCTTCCTCGCTCTTGGTGTTCAGGAGAGCCATGATCGCACATCTTTCAGTGAATGTTATTAACAGCCCAGTAGGCATTTTCTTATTCTCAACTAAGAGAAACTGCTGTAAAGAGGCTTTTAGTAATGTGGTGGTGAGGTGTAGGGGGAAGGGAAGAGTTCTATAGTCCTATGATTAGGTTTCGGTCTTTTAGCCAGCGTCTGCCTCTGGACAGTGAACTACACACGATTCTCTGGTTTTGTTGTTGCTGTTATTTGCTTGTTTGTTTCTCGTCTTTAGGTGGGACAAGATGGCTACAGTGAGCTGTTCTTCCACATAGAAGGCTAGAGCTGGGTGGGAGTTGGGTAATCCCCTTTCCCCATGCTCTGATAATATCCCATCAGCTTAGGATCTGGTTAACTAGTTTCTCCAGAGGAAAGGACTTAAGAACATAGTGCTCTGGAGTATTTAAAAATGGTTCCTTTTCCCTCCTGTCAGAAACAGGAGGAAGTTTTCTCTGATATTTACTGTGGGAACCTAGTAGAATCCCTAGAAGTAAATCTCAACAATACTGTGGGGAGCCCCCTGTGATTGGATCCCCTAACTCTCAAACTTGTCCAAATAGAGCATCTAGCAGCTCATTAATTACAGACCAGGTTTTCCTGCCAGCACTGGTTCCAGAGGTTGTTTTCACTTGTTGATTGTTGGTCTAGTGGCCACGCCTTCTTCTATTTGCTTATCTCTCCTGTCTTGGGACAGCAATTTTCTCTGTGTGCTCCATATACGATGTCTCACATATTCAAGAAGAGTTGTTGATTTTTCAGTTTATTTAGCTTTTTACTTGTTGCTAGCACAGAGTGGTGACTTCACAGCTCCTTAATACAGAACTGGAAATTGAAAGTTTATAAATTTGCTATGTAAATATAGTACTATTTATATCTGTCTCCTTTAGAGTTCTCTTTGACTACTTTTAGGAACCACTTCTTACTCTAGCAATAGTAAGAAGGTTTTTATATTAAATTCTTCTTCAGATAATTGATGTGTTTTTTTTCTGTTGACTGGACCCTAATACATTTATAATTACATTCTGCCCAGAGGCGCCTGGGTGGCTTAGTTGGTGGAGCGTCCGACTTCGGCCTAGGTAATGATGTCACAATTCATGAGTTCGAGTCCCAAGTCGGACTCTGTGCTGACAGCTCAGAGCCTGGAGCCTGCTTCAGATTCTGTCTCCCTCTCACTCTGCCCCTCCTCCACTCACACTCTTTCTCTGCCTCTCAAAAATAAAGAAACGTAATAAAAAAAAATTTTAAACACATCTGGGAAACAAATTGATGGCTCTGTTCCACCACAGATTTACAATATGTAATTTCAGTTGAATAGTGTATGTAGTGTCTCCAGTGCTCAAGGCTCTGTAAGTACTGCAGTAAAAAAGTTGTGCCTTCACAACTAGTATGGATTTAAGCTCATAGGGCCTGAGGTTAAGTATGCATAGACCTCAGAGACCTTTCCTGTGGTAAGTTTATGCCCCAGTATGGTTTTTCAGCCACCCACTGCATGTATGACCTCTTTGACATCAACTTAATTAATTATCTTTCCTTGTACATTAACTAAAGTTGTCTCTCAATGTTTGTAACCTAAACCCTGATGAGTATAGCACCAAATATCAAGAAAAATTACCTGAAAAGTTCCTTGATAATTAGTTGAGAAACTTCTACTAGACCAATGATTTAAATCCATCATTGATTTGACATACAATTAAAATCTTGACCCAGGTAACAATTGATTTTTGTTATTAAATTAGCTAGCTATATTAAAAAAAAAAAATAGACCTAAGATCTGACTACTGAAGTTTTCTTAATATATGGAGAGTTTGGTTCCAAGGTTTTGGCCATCTGACCTATCTTGTAAGAGGTGAGAGCCAGAAAGAGAGATAGATATACTGATCTATCATAATAGTTTAGGAAATTATTATAAATTTGATAGCATGGCTATGTATTTGTGGAGAGTGGTTAGACAGTACAGGTGAATAGTGAGAAGGATGGTGATGGTGGAAAAAAACAACAGAGAACAGGGAGGAAGAGGTTCAACAACATGGAGGCAAGCAGAGGGGTCTACAGTATACTTGTTGGCCAGTGATGGCAGAAAAGATTGAAGGATTTGAAAAACAGGGATGTTGAAATATCGAATTATAACTGCTAATACTTTTTTAAAAGTTAATTGTTCATAATACATGTTGTAGCTTTACTTAAAAGATTTAAAATTCAATCTCCCAATTTTTCTTTAGAAAATCTTGATGTAGGGGCACCTGGGTGGCTCAGCAGGTCAAGTTTCCGACTCTTGATTTCAGTTTAGGTCATCATCTCACAGCTTGTGAGTTTGAGCCCCACATCAGGCCTTGTGCTGACAGCACAGAGCCTGCTTGGGATCCTTTCTCTCTCCGTCTGCCCCTCCTCTGCTCACACATACATGTTCTCTCTTTCTCTCAAAAAAAAAAAAAAATATATATATATATATATATATATAAACTTAAAAAAAAAATCTTGATGTAGTAATATCCCAGGCCATTCTGATACATGTAATTATTAAAATATCTATTTTTTTTTCCTGCAACCTAGAGCTCCAATTGGCCGTCCCCTCACTCTGTTTTCTCTAACAGAGGCCATTTTGATTCTCCACATAAGCATATTTAATAGGTGACCATTTACTTTCCAAATGGTTTATTCAGTGTGCTTCTCAAAAGTTTGTTATATCATTTCCAGAATAGTGGAAATAAACATTTAGATATGGAAAAGAATATTGATATTCATTAATAATGTACTTATGTTCTAAAAATTGGACAAATTAACATTTTTATAGATTTGGCATTGAGAAATTTTTCAGTTGCCAAGAAAATGACACTATAAATCCAGAGTAAAATTAACCTCACTGTTTCCACTGTACACTCCATTGCATAGCATGAATTTGTTTCATAAACAACTCTTAGATTATCAGTGCAGGGAATTCAGTGAGAGTTTTGCCCAGGGAACAATACAGAACATAAAAACTTTTTGTATAATACGAAATAGATTCCCAAAACAAACACAAAATCCCAAGTCTAAAAACACAAAAGGATTTTACTATTGTTTACAAAAGTTGAGACTTTAAATTCAGAATGCATAAAAAATATATATTTTTATCATATTTGAACATGTGATGTGTATTCTGAAATAAAACTGTGTCTTTCCAGTGACACTGAATGTTTTAAATTAAGTTAATGGAAAGTTACCCACAACAGGAGGGTAGAATTTTAGGAAATAAATAACTGATATATATCATGCATGTAGGTGAGGATTCTTAATGCAAGTTAAAAAAACTAATGGAAACTAACTTATCAATTATATAATTGTCTGAATGATGGATTGGAAACCAGTGAAAAAATATCATTTAGGAAGAAATGGAAATTGTTAGCTTTATGAAGAGATGGATGATAGTGAAGAAAGGCAATAATAAGACACTGTCCAGTTTTTTTAAATAAAAGGAAAAAGGGGCACCTGGGTGACTCAGTTGGTTAAGCGTCCAACTTTGGCTCAGGTCATGATCTCCACAGTTTGTGAGTTCAAGCCCCGCATCAGGCAGTGTGCTGACAGCCCAGAGCCTGGAGTATGCTTCAGATTCTGTGTCTCCCTCTCTCTCTCTCTCTCTGCCCCTCTCTTGCTCAAGCTCTGTCTGTCTTTCAAGAATAAATAAACATTAAAAAATAATAAAATAAAATGTAATAAAATGTAATAAAATAAAATAAAATAAAATAAAAGGAAAAATCGTCACCTACGTATAAATTAACCAACAAAAACCATACATAATGGATGCAATCAAAGTTATCCAAAATTATCTCAAAGAGACTGACACATCTTTACATCAATTTAAGAGATGAGTTAGTTTATCTGTAGAAGGTTTATGCTTGAACTTGGAGTTTGGTTAGAAGAGAGAACAGAGTCAGAGGGATTAAGGTCAGCAGAGCCCATTTGCTGTGTCAGTGATTTTGAACCACAGTGCATCTGTCTTTTCTCCACTACACATGTCCTGGTTCTATACTTCCACTCTGAAACAGAATTCACAGTTCAGGGAAGTGAAATTTGTGCACGGGCTTGTAAAATTGCTCCCCAGAGTAATTCTGATGTTCACTACTTGAAAAGATTATTGACTTAAAATATTATCTTTTTTTTTTTTTTTTTTTTTTTTTTTGAGAGAGAGAGAATCTCATGAGGGACCCAGAGGCAGGGAGAGAAAAAGAGGGAGAAAGTGAGAGAGAGTGTGTGTGTGGAGCCCGAAGCAGGACTCAAGCTCACCCAAAGTGGGGGCTTGAGCTCACCTAAAGCAGGGTTCGAGCTCACCTGAAGCGGGGCTCAAACTCACGAACCATGAGATCATAACCTGAGCTGGAGTTGGATGCTTAACCGACTGTGCCACCCAGGTGCCCCTAAACTAGTTGAATATTTAGGAAGTGGGCCTGAGTACGTTGTAGATGGATTCATTTAGTTAATTGACTAACATTGCTTAATAATATTTCATATAATGCTTATTCTTTATTTATAAATTCGATGTAATACAAAGATATTTACTAAGTATATGCTATCTGAAAATAAGAACTTATATTTCTAAAATACGTTTTAAATTTTCCTCTGAATATTTGACTGTAAACCTGTTTTATTTTTCCACAGGAAAAGTATAAAAGGCATTCAAGACCTTGAAACATCCTTGTTTAAGGACAGAATTGTCTAACTTTATTTTACAGAAGATAGGTGTTTTTAAAAGAAAAAAAACCACCAGTGTACTTTTTACCTAGAAGAAAATTAATAATTATCTTATTGCCACTATTAAATCAATAGCATGATAAAGAAATGCAATCCCATCGTATAGCACTGTGGCTTATGTAATTATAAATATACTCAGTATGCTTAGGAATCTGAGCTTTTGTCCTTAAATTTCTCCCCTGAGTTTCAATTCTATATCCCCTCTACATTGTAAGTGACAATTCCGTTTTGGATACGGTTCTCAATATTAATATGACCAAAAAAGCATTTTTCTCAATATATTCTTCCAGCCTTGGTCTTCCCCATCTTAGTAAATGGTACTGCCTTTACTCAGTTGCTTAGGCCACAAACTTAGTTGTCAACTTGACTTCTCTCTTTGCCTCCAACCCATATTCATTAGGATTTTTTGATTACTTTCCCTCACTCAGCCATTAACTAATCCTCAGTCTAGACACCCCTCTACCTCTCTGAATTGCTGCCATAGTCCCCAGTTTGTCCTCCTGCTGTGTCCTTCCATTTCCCTTAAAGTCAGGTGGTCGTCAGTGATTTTATAAAACGTAGAATTCCTTCATGTCACTCCACTGTCCTAAACCCTGCAAATGGTCTCCAGAAATTTTAGAACGAAAGCAAACTCCTTATCAGGGTCTGCACAACCTTACTAATCTACCCGAGGAAGACCTCCAATCTCACCACTCTGCACTCCCTTCTTCTCCCAAGCTGTTCCCTTTGTAGACTGACTTAATGGCCTGTACTCACTATTCCTGCCATTTGGAAACTTTGTCCTTCAGAGTTGTGTGACTCACTCCTCTGGTCATTTCTATCTCTGTTCAAGGGTACCTCTTCAGAGAGCCTGTTAACCACCCTGAGTAAAATAGTCTTGCCCCAAACCACTACCCATGCCTTTGTTTTGCTCATTTGTCTTGCTCCCTCTTTTCATTACACAGGTCTTAGTTACTTGTTTAAAATCTGTTTCGCTCATCAGAGTATGAACCGTGAATCAGACTTTTAAAAATATCGATTTAATTTTGGTGTTTTAATGAAAATTTAGTTTTTAAATTATTACTCTGAGCTCAGAATTTAGAACAGTACCTGCATATTAATCAAACAGTAAATTTACTTTAAATGAATGAATTAGAGATGAAGAATGTTATATAATGCCTCCTTTCTCCAAGTTTTGGTCACCTCTGTGACAATGCCTGAATGGCCTGGACCCGCAAGATGCTTTTTGTCTGCTTGACACTCATTTTCCTTATTCAAGAGCCCTTGTTGATAATGAGAAGACAGATGCTGAAAGTTCGTGCTGCCCTTTACCATTCATTCTCTCCCATCAAATTCCGCAACTACTCACCTCTTCAAACCTGTGTCAAACCTGAATTCTTGTGCTTTTTCACTGAAACTGGTGACAGTTTTTTAATGATTTTCAGTTTTTCATTTTGCACTCATTAATTGAGTGTTTTTATATTAATAACTAAATAAAAACCCAGCACCCCTTTCTTTACTGTGTTCCCCAACACAGAACATACTAAATTCAGCTGACATTCAAAATTTCCCTAATTCCTGCCTCTCAAGTCTTATCTCTGAGTCTTTTCATATAAATCTTCTACAAGAGCCGGATCAGAAATGTTCTTATACAGATATTCTAAGATAAACGGTTAGAAGTGTTAGTTAGGTATCTAGGAGGTTGAGAAAGTGCTAGATACAGGATGAGGGATTGATGAGAGGAAATAAAATGTTTATGTTTTTATAATCCACCAGGTTGTGAGGGAAATTGTGGGGACATACAGGGAAAAGATTGGTCATGAAATGATAATTCATCACACTGAGGAATATATGAAGGTTTAATATTCTGTTTCTCTCTCTAAATATGTATATATAGTAGAATACATATATATGTATATAATACATGTGTATAGAATATAAATATATATATAGTAGAATACAAGTAGCTTTATATAATGTAAATATATGTGTGTGTATATTTAAATATACATACACAATATATAGTATTCTACTATAATACAAGTAGCTTTCTTTAATGTAAATATATATGTATAAATACACACATATATACATATATATGTATATATTTACACCTATATATACATTATATACATACATAACATACACACACATATATATGTACATATATGTATATATACACATATATATTTACATTAAAGAAAGCTACTTGTATTCTAATATATATATGTGTGTGTTTGTGTGTGTGTGTGTGTATATATATATATATATATGACTGTTTCTCAATTACCTACTAGCTCCAATCACTCATACATTCTCAGTGTTAAAATAGAATGTGTTTTAAGGTCAATAAATGTTTACTTATATCTATACAATTAACTGGAAATTAGTCTTTGTATCTGTATACAGATGTATATGTGTATGTATAGATGTGTATGTTTCCAGTTAGGAGGTCCTTGAAACTATTTGTCAGAAGGCATATGCTTTCGTGTGCCAGATGGTTTGTAGAAAAATGTAAGAAACCAGGATTACTTTGTCAATATTTTTAGGCGTTTGCCTGAAGCATTTCCATTGACTTAAAAGGAGAGTTAAGTCATAATATTGTTTCAGAATGTTATGATTTATTTTTAATTTGGCAATAATTCTTGTTAAGTCACTGAAAAGGGTTACAAAATGATTAGGACATTTGACGGTAAAATAATAAAATTCCTGCCTTTATATGACTTATGATGGGAGGAGAGCCAAATTTATATTAGTTGGTTGAACTAACAGAATTGATAAAGGAGAAAGAGGGAAGGGATATCCATATAACTATTATAGGATAATGCCTGTAGCATAACAAGGAATTGATTTAGTGGCTGTATTAGTTTCCTAAGACTTCCTTAACCAAGTAGCACACTCTTACGCAAAGAGTGTGCTAAAACAACAGGATTTTGTTGTTTCACAACTGTATAGAGTCTAGAAGTCTCAACTCAAAATGTTGACAGGGCCATTCTCCCTCTGAAGCCTCTAGAGGAATCCTTCCTTGCCTTTTCTGATAGTTTGCTGCAAACTTTTGTGTTCTTTTGCTTGTTTTGCATAATTCCAATCTCTGCCATGTCCTCACTTGGAGTTCTTTACATGTGTTTCTGTGTCTTCCCTTATAATGGCACCAGTCATACTGGACTCAGGGTCTACTCTACTCCAGGATGATCTCATCCTAGTTACATATTTGAAGGCCTTATTCCCAAATAAGGTCACATTCTAAGTGGGAGTAACAACTTCAACGTATTTTCTTTTGGAAAGGACATCATTCATTAATAGCTGTGGTTTATGAGAAACATTAACAAAAGTGTATTAATTGGATGTAAACGTTATACAGAAATTGAGACATAAGAGGCTTCCCAAATGAATAGAAGAACTCAGATATATTTTGAAAAAAGTGAGAATATTGATACTTGGAAAAAGCGGAGATTGTGTTTAGAAAATTATGAATGTACAGTTGAGCTGGAGAACAAGTTGTGTGTGAATATCACAAAAGGAAAATAGTGAAAAACACGGTTGGGTCTATTTTAGGAGGAGTCTCCATGACAAGACCATTGAATTTGTATTGAATTCTCTAGACAACTTTGTCAGCACATGCCATGTCAGAAGTTGATATGACTGGATCTGCGTGTTAAAGTTCAATATAGCAGACAGCTGGGGTAAAAGTCCAGGTTAGAGAAATGACCTCCTGAACTAGAATGGTAAAAATGAAAAAAAAAAGAGGTGCTGGACTTTTTTTTTTCAATCTATGTTTGAATTCTCTGTAATAGAATACATACGAAATATAAGATCCACTTTTGTTTCAAGCACATTTTCCTTTTTTGTTTAATGACAAATAACAAAACTCAAAAGCCATTCCCCAACATTTGGTGTTTATATTATCTCTGGAAAGTTTTGCACCAAATTGTGTTGAATGAGGCAATTTAAAATTATTGCAGATTTACTTTATTTAGAGAATGCATTATTAAAATAGCCAAGTCCCATCTTTGTTTATACTGTTATGCATTATTTTGTAAAAGTTATAGTTTAAAAATATCTCTTTGATTTTTTTGTAAGAAGCAAATTGTATTTGTACTTCCTTTCCTACACCTAAAAGGTTTTCTTCTCAGGAACAGGCATTCCAAAAATATATTTCAGGAAACATTTTATCAAGTCAAGAAAAAAATCTATTTAGTCACAGCTAAGAATAAACTTGTGCAAATAAAAACCACATGCCAGACAAAGCCTTATAAATTTATTCATTCATTCAAAAGAGTTTTATTGATTACCTATTATAATTAAACCACTACATCAAGCAAAATGTAGAATAAAAAAGCTTTCTGATGCGGTCTCTTCCTTAAAGTTACCTGTATTCTATAAATGAATATAAGACTCTTACAAAAATAAGTATAGTTCAAAAAGAAGAGTGATCATTGCGACAGATGTGGGATAAATAATTAAAGTGAGTGAGACACGCAGTGTTAATCCAATAGCACCAACATCCCCTTTGTCTTTGCCATTGGAACTCCCTTACTGTTCAGGTAGCAGAAAGCCATACGGTAGTTGATCTTGCTTAGTCTAAGGCTAGGATATCATGGTAATTTTACCTTTCCAGACACAGGCATGTGAATGGTCATGTGACATGATTCTAGCCAATAAGATATGACCATGCAGACACATCTGAGGAAACTGTTCTTACTCTCAAAAAGAAACTTAAGGACGGGGATGCCTTTTTTCGTCTGTCTGGCTTTTCAAAAGTGTCAATTTTCTTTTACACCTCGGACAATGGCAACCATCTTTGAATCTTGAGGTTTGCTAACACTACAAGGATGCCAGGCTAGAAAGATGAATCCAGAGAAACTGGATTCTTGATTTGAACTAAGGAATTTATCAGGCACAGAAGTATCTTACCATGGGATTTCTCATCTTGTGCAATATTATATTTTTATTATTTAAAAATTGGGGCGCCTGGGTGGCTCAGTCGGTTGAGCGTCCGACTTCGCTCGGGTCACGATCTCATGGTCCGTGAGTTCGAGCCCCGCATCAGGCTCTGTGCTGACAGCTCAGAGCCTGGAGCCTGCTTCAGATTCTGTGTCTCCCTCTCTCTCTGGCCCTCCCCCCGTTCATGCTCTGTCTCTCTCTGTCTCAAAAATAAATAAATGTTAAAAAAAAATTTTATAAAAATTAATTCTATTTGGTGGAGAAGTAATATGGAGTTGGAAGTATCCTAATTAAAATTAAACTCTAAGTAGATGCATTGGGGTTAGTTTTTAAAGAATTCTTCAGTTTTAAGTAAATGTTGTTTTAATTAATAAAACTTCAATTGTATTGAATACTGAAGTGCTTGGTGATATACCATGCAGAGGAGCTGAGATAGGGTCAATTTTTTTTTATATTACTTTTTTTTTGACAGAGAGAGCATGAGTGAGGGAGAAGGGGAGGAGAGGGGAGAGAGAGAGAGAGAGAGAGAGAGAGAGAGAGAGAGAGAGAGAAAGAATCTTAAGCAGGCTCTGTACTCAGCATGGAGCCTGGTGTGGGGCTCAAAACCATGACCCTGGAATCATGACCTGAGTCAAAATCAAGAGTTGGATGCTCAACCATCTGAGCCACTCATGTGCCCCCCATGTATAAATGTCAAATGATTTATGTAGAAATACCATCCATTATATATATTCCCTTTTTGATCTAAAACTTTCCAATTCATTTTTGTTTAAAAACTTAGCATGTTTTTATAAGTCTTATATGAGTTTATATATGTAAACTCTTATAAAAAAAAGTCTTTTACCATGTTCTTATTTCTTTACATTTCAAGGCCCATCACTTAGCACTTCAAAGAATGTATTTAAAGCTCGCAAGAAGGCATCACATGCAACGATATGAAGCATAAATTCTATTATGGAAGAGGATTAAATAAACAAATATCAAGCAAAATCTAAACTTTATTTCCGAGGTTAATTTTTGTTAAGTCCTTGAAATAGTTATTACTGTTAGGTCAATTGCTTTACTCTGTGCTTTAAAAAAAATCTGCATCCACTTATTGTATTGGAACACTAATATTCTTTATACACGGGCTTCTGAGATGCCCAGAAATCCAATTAAATTCCAGGAGATTGAAATGGGATATTAATCTAAGCTACTTAAGAAACTTGAGGACCAAGCTATGCTCTTCTGACAATGCTTCCTGAAAAGCTTACCTCTGTAAATACTATACACACCCTGCAATAAAATCTGTGATGGAGCCTGAGAGGCATTTAGGAAGGCTGAGGTGGGGCACACAGGGAGGGGTGACATTCTGGTGACATCGGTTCAAAGCTGCTGATTCTTTTTGTGGGCCTTTCAAAGTCTCTCTTGTTTTTAGTAAAGCCATGTGTGCCTGCAAACGATGTATAATATGTGTTATTTCTGGATGAATGCACTTAATTATCTCTAAAAATCATTTCACCAACAGATGTCTCCTCCTCCTTTTCCTTGTACTAATCATTCTCTGCAGTTGCAAACTTTTTTTTTTTTTTTTTTTTTTTTCCCCCGAGTCCTTGTGTTCCCTCTCTTCTTCTTTCTGAAGGATTTCTTCTCCAGGGCAATTCTCCCTCTCAAAACCAGAATGTGTAGCAGCATAAAAGACACCATAAAAGCTTTGAAAATGTTCCCTGGTGTATATTTTAATATAACTACCAGATTTGTCCAAACAAAGAAAATGAATTTTCATCATTTTAGTAATTTTTGCAATGGCATCGTAATCCAAATTTATCAATTTATCTCTTATTTATTTATCCATGTAAGTGCAGTTATCCTTCATTGTTTTGACAGTGATTAGGAAATGAAAAGAACTGAGCAAAATTTTATTGTTATTCATTCCCATTTCTGTATGTTGTTTTATGAATCACAGCAATTAAGTTGTTTAGGTATTAGGATCACACAGGGCTTATTAGTTTAGCTCCCTAGCCCAAGTTCCTAGTCCTAGAGAAACAAACGTATCACCTAGGTTTAGAAATGCAAAAAAGAAAAAAAAAAGAAAAAAGAAAAAAAAAAGAAAGAAATGCAAAGAAGACCAGTTGTGATTGCACACATATTAGAGTTTTATTAGGCCTTAAGCCTATATTACTATCACATTTTAGATTTCATAAAATCTTGGCTCATTTAAAGTGATTATGGTAGACATATTTGCTTTCTAATTTATTATTCAGCCAAAGACTTGATATGGTACAATCAAAGTAAGACCATTTGAGTGTTTAGAAATGAATAAAAATAGGGGTCTCTTTATGTATGAAGACCACACACCTAAGCCTGCCGATTTTTATAGTTGTTTTAATTAAGGATGAGGTTTTAAATTTCATTGATTTAAATTTTACCTTTTTAGTCCTTACCTCAGGTCTTTATATGCAGTAAATTCTTAAGTAAAGGTGTCCACACATTACTCGGAAAAGCTTTCCTTTTTTACCATTTATTTTCACATATCAAAAGCCTGCAACAAGGGATTCTTATCTTGGAATTAGCCCTAGCATTTTAAGTTTGAAAAATCCCCCTGAGATGATGGTTCTGATATGTGACCCTGCTGAAGAACCACTAAGCTGCATGATTACACTACGGTGCATCTTGGCCTGAAAAGTAATGGCCAGGGCAACTTTGCGTTTCCTCAAGTGGATGCTTTAAAAAAATTCCATTAAGTTTTGGAAGGTGTGCAATCTTTTCAAATTTGAGTCCATTCAGAAAAGTCCTCCTAAACTGTCAGCCAATTTGAAGATAAAGATCTAATTGGAAACTCTAAAGGAATTAAAGCGTATTATACCAAGTTTGATGTGATGTACATAGAAAAGATTGTGGCCTTGAGAACATAATTTAAAATTCATAAGCCTTATTTTACTTATCTGTTCAATTACAGTGTTTAATTGCTCTTTGAGCTTCAATATTTTGTGATATGTTGATTCTCTAATAGATTGAATAATTATTTTATAGTACTTTTTTCCAAAGAGGATATGCAAACACATAAAAAAGGAATATTTTATTAAATAAAAAATAGAACTTGAAAATATGAGGATTAAGGCAAAAGACCAATGTTGTCAACATCAAGTCAATAAACTTTCTTTTACTGGGCATCACCATTGCCTCCAGACCTTTCACCAGTCACGTTTAGGAAATAAAATGATAGTATCTAGAATAATGATCTTCAAAGTAGGATGCTGTAAAATATTACCATCTCTAATTGTATTTTAACTCATCCATATTTTAATGTCCATTTTTGTGTGTGCTCTATGATATACATAATATATTAACACAGTGTTCATGAAAGATAAATATAAATGTCTAGGCATGTTTGGGAAAAGAATTTGAATGATACAGAATGATACAGTAACCATTTCCCTATATGTATACAGGGAAAAAATACCAGCTCCTTAGAAAAGACAAAGTTTTGGGGCGCCTGGGTGGCTCATTTGGTTAAGTGTCCGACTTCGGCTCAGGTCACTCAGGTCATGATCTCACGGTCCGTGGGTTCGAGCCCCGCATCGGGCTCTGTGCTGACAGCTCAGAGCCTGGAGCCTGCTTTGGATTTTGTGTATCCCTCTCTCTCTGACCCTCCCCCGTTCATGCTCTGTCTCTCTCTGTCTCAAAAATAAATAAACGTTAAAAAAAAGAAAAGAAAAGACAAAGTTTTAGTAGTTCCACGTGCTGAGAAAAATTCAATGTGAGAAGTAACATTTGGAAATATAGCAGACAAAGGAAGAAAAACACAAATGCTTTCAAGAGTCAACTCGGTAACATAAATGCTTAAAGCAGCTTGCTTTGAGAGAGCTGGGTGTCATGACCCTATGCAGATATGGACTGCCCTGCCTAAAAGTATTTGAGTGTTTCTATATAGATATTTATAGGTTTATAGAAAAATGTTTATATATGTTATATATATATAAAAGTTACTTTACATATATAAAGCCCCTCAAATATATATATATACACACAATATATATTATATATTTATGTATATTTTTAAAATTTAATGTATTTTAATACTATTCAATATCATTTAATGTATTATAGTTTAATATTTATAAAAATTGTAAAATGTATTAAAAAATAAAATAATATATATTGTTTATACTAAACACAACACCTGCCAGGCTTAAGGTTTAGAATTTGCTATTCCATGAAATATTTAGTACACTGAACAATGATTTCAGGACAAATAAAGAAGAAATCATAGGCTTTTGAATTTAGTGAACTTTAATCAAAGTTCAGGGAACAACACTGAAATACACCTTTGTAAACATGATTTAAAAATATAGCATAAATGATTTTTTTTTTCCACTGGGGTTTTGATAGGACCTGAAATATAATTAAAAGTTATGCTCTCTATCATGGACCTAAAGTGAAGGTATCTTGTACCATTATATAAGATGGGATTTATAAGAGAACAAGTCAAATAAGAGTTAGGAGGAAATTTTTATTGTCAACATTGAAGATCCTAATCAATATTGTAACTGAATATGTAAGTTCTTATGTTTTCTATTTGAAGATCGGTCATAGAAGCACAAGAACCTTCTTAAGAAGAAGTATTTTTATATGACCTATGAATTGAATAAAAAGTGAGTTTATATAAACAATTCTACATTAAAGGCTATGGCAAAGAGTCTGAACATTTTTCAGGGCAAAGGTTGCTGCAGGTATATTGAAAGGAGACCACAAGCCACAGAAAGCAGAAAGCCTTTAGAAACCGGAAAAGCAAGGAAATGGTCCCTCTCAGAGCCTCCACAAAAGAATGTAGCTCCTCTGACATCTTAATGTTAGCCACTGAGACCCTTTCCTGGAGGACTTCCGAATACCAGAACTGTGAGGTAACAAATTTATGTTGTTTAAGGCACGAACTTTGTTGTAATTTGTTAAAGACACAATGGGAAAGTAGAACGGTATTTTTAAGGACCTCTTTCGACTTCCAAACTAAATTTGTTAAAAAAAGCAGTCATATTTCCTACACCTCTATACCTGTCTATACAGCTCCTTCTTACCCTCAGGCAGGCTTACACTGTTTATGGAAACATTTTTTACTATGAGGCATACTTTGTATCTTCTAGTGTTAAATAACAGTACATATTTTATCTCAAACTCTTCATTTTGTTTTTCAGTCGTAAAAAGTCTTTAGATTATATAGTATTACTTCCCTTGGTAGATTTTAATGTTGCTGCCATAGAGGACACTCATATATAAACCAATACCCTTTGGCTGTCCATCTTTTCATATTCAGCAACATGTGTTTATTCTTTCTCTTCTTGGTCATGCAATTGCCCATAATAGCCAGATGTCCTTTTCAGTTGAAATGGCTTTATTATTTAAATTAATGTGTACTCACAAAATATACGAATAAGAAGGCATATGGCAATGTGAATTTGTTCAATACTTTTTCTGCAACTTGACATAATATTTGGGTGATATAATTATAAAAATTATAGAACTCAGTGATAACACTTCATGAAATGGTTCATTCCTTAATTATGATATTTGCACACAGACTAAAAATATCACACATGAGAAGAAAAATAAAAGGATGTTTATATGACATTAAGTCTCAAAAAATATTTCTAGGAATATTTTAACCTAGGGACATTGAAGTTAGAAGGTTTGATCAAAGCCATATCACTCTTTATTGGAAAAATGAAGATTCGTTGCCTTGTCACAGGAGAGAAGCTTGGAGGTAGTCACCCAGAGCTAATTGTGTGTGCCGTGTTTTAATAAGGTTGCTGCCTAATGGACTTCATCACAGGAAAGTCTTTATTGCCCCAGAGACCTTGACTTTAGGAACATTATTGGAAGGGTTTCTGTCTACACATGTATCCAGCTATTTACTCGTCCAGAGTTAACATAAGATTTTTTCTAAAGGTTGATTGGTTCAGCTATCACTTTGATTTTCTGTCTCCTGTCACTTTTTTGCAGTAATCACATAAGTAGTTTTTGTTGTTGTTTTCTAAGCAACCTGGATTAAGGAAATAGTTTTTCACTTGTACTAAGAGGTGTTTTTCATTAAACAACCTGATCAAAGTTGCTATTTTCAATTTATATGCTAATAAAGTGTACTTTAGAACTTATAAACATGCGCTACCCATGGGATTTTATTCCTGGATCCAACATAATCTATGGCCTCCAAGGATCTCTTCAGGTTGTAAGAGCAAGACAAAAGTGGTTGTCAATTGAAAAGTCTGAGGCTATATTCACAGTGAGGTGGAGCATCAGAGCGATAAATGAGAAATTTAGGAGAGACTGGAAAGAAATGTGAATATAATAAATATCATATAAAATTTTTGGCATTAATTATTCAGGTTCCTTTTCCTAAGAGTCTTATATATCATGTGATTGCTCTAATTGTGTGTTTATCTCTTGAACATTCCCTTACATTTCTTTATTTCTAATATTTACAATGTGTAATGCATAATAGATATTACCTTGCTTATGTTAAATCTTATAAGGCCATGTATGGCTGCAAATAGCTATGACCACTATTTTCTTTTGAGATGATCACTGATTAAGATCTCCGTTCTCAGGGGTGAATCTAAAGAATTCCTGAAGTATAGAGAATCATGTTTGTTTTTATGTGAGCATTCTTCTGAGAAAAATCCTATTGGCCTGCTGTGACAAACTCATTCAAGGGAAACCAATATATAGGTCAATAAGTTTTGCACGAAGAGACTTAAAATGAAGGTTCTACCCAAATGGGTTTAATGCAGCTACTGGTTAAGTCAGATCTTTTCTGAGAAATGCATCTGTATTTTATTATGGAAATAGCACCTGAGGAGACACACAGAGACCTTGAGTTGATAGAAGAAGTGAGTTAGCAGAAGCTATAAGTAAACTAAAGCTATGAGTCATCAGAATTCACAAGTAAACTGAAATCAGAAGTGACGAGGGGTCAGAAACCACAAGAAACGTTAAAAGTTGAGGTTGCTTGGGGTGCCTGGGTGGCTCAGTCAGTTGAGCATCCGACTTCAGCTCAGGTTATGATTTCACGGTCCATGAGTTCAAGCCCTAAGTCGGGCTCTGTGCTGACAGCTCAGAGCCTGGAGCCTGCTTTGGATTCTACGTCTCCCTTTCTGCCTCTCCCTGACTTGTGCTCTGTCTCTCTCAAAAATAAACATTAAGAATTTTTTTTTTAAAGTTGAAGTTGCTTGTTCACAGCCAGCAACTGGAGCTTACTGGAGTTTGTTCATAGCAGCAGGGACTGTTGAAAACACAGAAAGTGAGAATTCCAAAATAAAGATCTCCAAACACCTGCTGCTGATAGAAGAGATCTGAGAGGGTTCTGAGTTTGGGGTCAGATGAGTGAAAGAGATAGTGTGTCATAGAATTCTGTGATTGGAAGCAATTGATGAAACTCCTTACATATGGGTGACTTACATGGAAATTTTTCTTCTCAATGTGATGCATTACTGTTTTTGGAAATGAAAAATGAAAAGCCTATGTTTTCAGATGCAAGAGAAAGACCCATCACTCAGAGTGGATAATCTACTTTCCTTTTATTCTGGACCCCCTTTCTTTAGATGACTCATACTTAGAATTAAATGGTCTTTTTCTGTACATTATTAAGTAATCTCAGCAAAAAACTTTTGTATCCTGTTGCTTTTAAATTTATACTTAAGTTCAGTTAACTGAGGCCCTGCATTGCCTTCTTCCTGGGTAATTTACATAATTTGGGTATGCAGTGAGCATATGTGTGTGTGGGTATATGAGTGCATGTTAAGATATGATGTGTTGAGTGCTATGAACAGCAAAATTAATGATTTTCTATTTGAGATTACTTACAATAAAAATGTATTCAAAGCATTCTTGGGGTAGACACTCCTACCATTTGGTGATATCTCATTTTCTTCTTCTTACTCATCTTGCTCATCTCCTTGAATAGAGAGGAGGTTATATGACTTCCTGGAGCCAATGGCATTGAGCTAAAATCACATGTATCAGTTCTAGGTGGGAATATTTGTCAAAGATCAACCCTTCAACTTATGTTTTCTTCTGCTGTATAGGTATAACAATACATGTAGATATGTGGGTGAAATATCCTGCATATGAAAAACAATTGCACTTGACAATTGCAAAAAACAGCAGCAGGCTGCACACACACACACACACACACACACACACACACACACAAAGAAAGAAAAAAGAAAGAAAGAAAGAAAGAAAGAAAGAAAGAAAGAAGAAAAAGAAAAAGGAACACTTTGTTGTTTTCATCCACTGAGATTTTTACATTGTTTGTGATTATTACATGGCCTACTCTATCTTGACACAGCCATAAAAGAAGAGAACCATTATAAAATTTTATAGGTATTGAACATAGAGACTTTTATCAGGTAAGAGTTATTCCCCCAAATGTTTCCACACTTTAGAGAAAGAATTTAAAACATGCAGACTCATGTTCTCTTAATCAGGTAAAAATCTTGAATGGCACAGTCTTTTATAAGTAATGATAATCATTTGTGAACTAACCCTTCAGAGCAATAGGTTAAAAAAAATTTCATTTGTAATCAAGTGAAATCTTTTTCTACCTAATATTTATGATTTTATATATAGATTGTATATTCTTTCTTAAGGAATATTAAAGCATTAATTTGCAAATCCAAGTTTAACAAATCATAAATGTAAAAATCTCCATGCTTTAGTTTGTCATGTAACCTTTTATTTTGAGTGAATTTCAAATATTCCTGACTGGAAATGTTCTATAACTAATTTCTGCCTCAATTATTATTAAATTAAATTATCATTAATGTCAGTTATATTATTTTTATCTGCTCTCGATGGTGGTAAGATATCTTCTTTTTCTGTCCTCTTATCTACTTGTATAATTAAATTGACCAAAATGCAAGGAAAAATACAGCTGCTTTACTTATTTTTTTGAAATTGACTTGATTCTGATCAAATGTGATTAAAAAGAAAATGTAAACCAGTGTCTTAATATTGCTTCCTTTACTAAGAACTGGCTCATAGCAAAACATGTAAGCATGTAAGTAGCCATGTGACTTACTCTTATTTCATTGGGCAAAGCAAGTCATATAGCTATTTGCACTGATTATATTCTGAATAATGATGAATAATAGTGACAAAAGTATGTATCATTTGCTTATTATTGAGTTCATCAGAATGGTACATGGGTATCTTTTTTCTTATGATATTGGCTACTAGCCTGAGAAAATATTAATCATGATGGTTTCTCCTACCATAGGAAATTTTGTTGGGCATGGATATTGATTTTTACCAAAAGCTTTTGGGGTCTATTAAGAGAATCAGATAGTTTTTTTTTTCACTTTATTGTTGATTAATTACACAAATAAATATCTTTGTGCTTACCCATCTTACTCTTCAAGGTTCTTGGACCCAATTACAAAGTGTATGTGTGGAGGGGCCTTCCCACATGACACTAGGCAATTCTCAGACACCTGCTAGTGCCCTGCTGGTGTCCAAGACTTCAGTTCAATTCTGACACTAACTACCCGAAGATAGCATCAGATTCTACGGTTTAAGGGTTCGGTCCTACAAGACCTCCACATTCCACTCTGCTTCAGAAGCCAGTTGCCAGCTCGGGTTGTTACCTGTGCTTTCGATAAACTGGCTACAAATTGGAGGTTCCAATGACTCCTATGTTCTTTTGATTAGTTTGCTAGAGCAGCTCACAGAATTCATAGAAACATTTTATTTACTAGATTACTCGTTTAGTATAATAAGATATAACTCAGAAACAGCCAGAAACTGAAAGCTGCAATGTCTAATCGCATGATCAGGCCCATCCTTAGGTGCTGTCCAAAAGCCACCTCATGAACATAATGAAAGACATCTTTGTTGCTTTCATCACTCAAGAAATTCCAGAGGGTTTTAAGAGCTCTGTGCCAGAAATAGGACCAAGGCCAAACATATATTTGTAATTTTTTTTACATTTATTTATTTTTGAGAGACAGAGAGAGACAGAGCACAGCAGGGGAGGGGCAGACAGAGAGGGAGACACAGAATCCAAAGCAGGCTCCAGGCTCTGAGCTGTCAGCACAGAGCCTGATGCAGGCTTGAACCCACGAACCACCGTGAGATCATGACCTGAGCTGAAGTCGGACACTGGACTGATTGAGCCACTCAGGCGTCCCTATATTTCTTATTACAAATCAGAATATCACTCTAGCCCTTCTTAAACACACTGTATATTTGATAATGATTTCTTCTTTCTCTCCTATTCTTACCAGCTCTTCCTCCTTTACCTCTTTTTCTAGCAATTTTTTTTTATATCCCATTCTATAAGTTAAATTTGCTGGCATTTACAATTGTGGTATTAGTGTTTGTATAAATAAATCCATTCTGGTCTGGTCTGGAAAATAGAAAAGATGCCAGATATTAGAAAAAGATAATTCTTTTTAAGGAACTGATAATGCAGGTACTAGAGAAAATGCAGGAGGGAGGGAGGAAGGAAAAGAAGGGAGGAAGACACGGGACCCAAAAGGGATAGCAACTAAGGAAGTAGCTCACTCTTAGGACAGTAGGAAGAAATAGAAGATATGGGTGTTATCAGAACCTGGAATGTAGTAGGAGGGGCCCCCATACAGCTGGGACATAGACCTCTGAGGAGCTTGGAGGAGATGCCCAAAAGAACCAGAACCCGGAGGAGGGAGCACTGGCCATCTAGTCTTGGGACCTCTGAGGGGGTACAGTTGAAACCAATTCTGGTTCTGGAATAGTGGAGAAAATAAAAACATGGAATTTGGAGTATCTGTTTCTGCTAACGTGAAAAACTGTTGGTGAGGTGATGCTGGCAGGGACAGAAAGCAAACCAGAGTGAAGCATGCTCATTCTCCCTCCTGCCTGCCAGTTTCCCTCTGGCACCATTGATTGCTGAAAACTGATAGGCAGTCAGCTGACAAAGGAGAAATGTTGTTTTCAGAGGCCCAGCTCCAACAACACAGATATGTATAGCAAGGTGGCTTTGGAATTGAGGGACAAAGGCTTCATAAAGAAATCAGGGACACTGGTTTCTAATTTCTCTATTTTTACGTCTGTTTTTTGGGGGTGGGGGGGAGGAGGCAGCAAAGAGAGAGGGAGAGAGAGAATCCCAATGTAGGCTTCCATCTCATGAACCATGAGATCATGACCTGAGCCAAAATGAAGAGTTGGACCCTCAGCCCACTGAGCTTCCCACGTGGAAAGCCCCCTCTATACATACACTGTTGTTTTTTTTTTTCTCTTAATTTCTATTTTAAGTATTGTTTGTATGGGATTATTGGTATACTAACTAGGTCTGTAAAATAAAAAAAGTATACATACTTTTTTTGCTCTGGAATAGGTTATGTAACATGGGAATTTTCTGTCAGTTGAACATGTAAACACAATTTGAATCAACTCTCTGGGATCATGGCCATTTGGGAGGAAATTTTGGACAACTTAATTTCAGCTGTGGTTACTAGTATGTATATGTTTTCTACCTTTGCTTAATTCTTGGTCACCGTTTTGACATTCTGGAAAAAGTTTCTGTTGCTACTCTTACTTGTGATCATCCTACTTTGCCAAAACATTGTTGCATGATACATAGTGTGACACTGATCTCTGAAATTATGTGACAAAGTATTAATCTAGCACACAGGGATATTTCATGATGCAATAGCAAAAACATAGACAAACACACATGCCAACATTTTTATAAATTTACACAAATAATCATGTTTTGAATAATATCTTTACATAAGGCTTTTCTCAAATATATATGGAATTTTAGAATAGAACTGATTGAACATTAAATCAAAGACAACAGCTCAAATAAGGTTTTCCTGTGTAGGTCTCTCTCTTGAAGGTGCATATAAAACCGACTTAAGTCAGTTACCTTAAGATTTGAGGGCCGATGTTAACCTGCCTTTGAGGTAAACAAAGTCTAACCATTGCCATTTATCACTGGACTAGAATAGGGACAATTATTGAAGTTAAAAAGGAACATGAGAAAACTGTTGAAAATAACTGGTTTCCTTTCTTCATCTCATAGATCTTTAAAGTTCTGTGTTCCCTCTGGGGCATTTTCCCTCACTCATCATTTGGGCCACCTTGTCTGGAGACTCCAGGACACGCTGCCTTTGACGAAATCACTCCTTTATTTTTAGTTGGTACCTTCCTTTTTACAAGTTTTTGGATCTTATTTAACAACTGTATTCATCGTATAAACCCCAATATGAGGCCGATGAGAGTGGAGTTAAACATTCCAGTGCTTTGAAGCTGACACATTTGATTTCTCTCCTTCTCAGGAAGGAAAATTTGTTTACTTCTTTGCAGAAAAGAGTGTGAAAATGTATTCATGCATTATCATTTTTTTTTCCCAAACCTTCCTGGTTTGTAACAGAAAAATACTATTTAAAAGATATTTTGTCATGATAAACAAACTAAAATTAAAACATTGAATTTATTTCGGTATATAAAATATGTTCCTTGGGGAGATAAATAAGGATATAGAAAAGGAAGAAATCTGTACATTTGATTTTCTTAATCTTTACAAAAGCATAAAAACATTCGCTTTTAAGCAGCTAAATGTCAAAATAGGAAATTTGGTTTTACTGCGAGTGTTCTCAGAAGAAAATTTGGTCTTGATACATCATTCATAGTTATTCTTTGGATCTTGAGAGCATTTTCCTTGTTTTACCAATAAAATTATTCTTTTCTTCTGTTTTTACTAGTAGTGTTCCAAAAACATGACTAACTACAAAGCAAATCTCCCAATGCATGTGTCAAAACAATGTGATACATGCCTGAGTGCAATACCAGAAACAAAGCTCTGGTGATGTTTCTAAAGCAACACTTAATTAAGTTGTTGTTCATGCAGTAAACACAACATCAGACTCTTGGGTCCAGCATTCTGAACCAAGGGACAATACAGCTTCACAGTCTCTGATAACAGGACATGCTTTGAACAGAGCAAAAACACTCATCCAAAAGGAAAAGCAGACATTTTAGTAGATTATCTGACTAAAAACTAGTTTTACAAGACCATTTTACTTTAGAGGCAAGGATAGCAAATGAAACAGTACTGTGATAGTTGATAGAGGTGTCAAACTTAGCAAAATAATAATACGGAAGAGTAATCTCACTTTTAGCTTAAAAGATAAGGAGACAGTTGTTTTAGAATTATAACTGGGATGGGGCGCCTCGGTGGCTCAGTCGGTTGAGTGTTTGGCTTCAGCACAGGTCATGATCTCTTGGTCTGTGAGTTCAAGCCCCGTGTCGGGCTCTGTGCTGACAGCTCAGAGCCTGGAGCCTGCTTTGGATTCTGTGTCTCCCTCTCTGTCCCTCCCCCGCTCATGCTCTCTCTGTCAAAAATAAATAAAACATTATAAAAAATGTAAAAAAAAGAATTATAATTAGGATGGATGTAATCGTATTTCTTATTTTGAAATCAAGTTTAACTCTTACACTGAGATGGGATAATATCTATGTGCAGCTCAAGCATACACAGAGGAAATAAAATTCTAGTAAAAATGACTAGATGAATGAACGATATTGGTTTTATAATGTAAATGGCTCTTACCTGTTGATTTCGTTTTACCATTTGTGCTAGCTTGTCTAAAATTAAAACAGCACAAATTTAAGGTCCATGGTGCTAAATATATGAGAAAAAATTTGCCTGACTAATAAATATCTTATGTCTTTTTAAAAATTCAATTTAGGAGCAGTTAAAATTCAAGACACTTTCTTTATACTCATATTAGATCATATTAATCATTCAATAATTGTACATTTTGATTAAATGCATGAATAATAGAAACAACACTTGTTTAAGACATATTCTGATGAAATAAAATGATAGTTATCTCCAGACCCATAGCAAATAAGTATTTGTTTATGTAGTAATTGTTTTAACAAATAAGTTATGTTTATGTGGTAATTGTTTTAACCTTATATGTGTGTCTTCCCTAAATCATAGGAAAGTGTTTCAGAAGTTGAGTTAATGATATAGGAAATATTCCAGGTAAAGCTAACGTTATAAAAGTACAATATTGGCTAATGTGCTTACGCAAAAGGGTAGAAATGAGATTTAGCAGGGTCAGAGGAGAGGTAAACAGAATATAAGACATAGATTTAATAAAAGCCATGAATAATGACAAATATAGAGAACGGTTGGGAGGTCAATATAAATCACTATAGCAGCTTGTCATAGACATTTGATTTGGTTCTCCCAAACTCCAATCCAGCTTCATTCAATTTAGAGATGATAGAAAGCTGAAAACAGCCTTCCTCACACTCTCTTACATATGGGGACTGGATGCAAGTAAGGTATCCTAAGAATTGCACACATAGGAGGCTTGGAAGACAGATATAGGCAAATGCTGTCATTTGCTGCTGTTTTCTCTTGCAAGCAAGATCATGAGACATGAGAAAGTGTGGTGACCAGACTCAACCTCTAGTTTCCAGCTTTCTGGGCACTGAGAAGCACTGTTGGCCAGTCTTGGTGGCGGCAGTTTCAACAGCATATTCTTGTATTCCTGACTGGAGCTAGATGGTGGTATTTCAAATCATAAGTGGAATGATGGCCTCCTGACTGTAGAATGATGCCTCCCAAGGGTTTTGCTAACTCTTAATTCTCTACATTAAATTAATTTCTGATTGAAATAAGTAAAAGGGTTTCTATTTTCTGCACTGAACTTTGAGTGATAGATACAAGGCTTAAAGGTTTGACTACAGTGTTATTGCTGATAGGAATGAAGGCGGAAAAAGGGGTAAGAAAAGAAAGACATTGAAAAGAGAAGGGAAGAGAAAATGAAGTTTTCTATTGATTATTCATCACCCACAATACACTGGTGACTGTCCTTGTCACTTTTGCTTTTTGAATTTCCTGGATGACAGATGTGAACTTAGAAAAAAACAAAAATAATAAATCCGCCAGTATTCTGCTTGTTCTGTTTATATTTTCAGGTCAGATAATAGCAGAAGTATGTTTTGTGCAAAAGGCACTCTTTCTCAAAACACACACTCAGATGCAGCTACAAGTAGTACAACACCATAAAAGCACACAAGTCTTGGGGCGCCTGGGTGGTTCTGTCAGTTAAGGGTTGGAGTTCGGCTCAGGTCAAGATCTCGTGGTCTGTGAGTTCGAGCCCCACCTCGGGCTCTGTGCTAACAGCTCAGAGCCTGGAGCCTCTTCAGATTTTGTGTCTCCCTCTCTCTTTGCCCTTACCCCACTTGTGTTCTGTCTCTCTCTCAAAAAATAAACACTAAAAAAAAAAAAGTGCTCAAGTCTTGTAAAACAAGGAGTTTCCATTTCATGCTTAATTTTAAAAGTCTGTTAATCATTCCCAAATATTCTGATTTTCCCATAATGACTACATTCATATTTTCATAAAGGATGACGTATTAAAAATTCCCTACATCAAAAATTTGGACTTCTCTCTGGCTAAGGACCTAAGGAAATGCTGATATGCTTCTTAATAATCTCACACTACTCACAAACCCTCACTCTCTTCATCTCACCAGTCTTTACTCAAAATCAACCACACTTGAAATTTGTTCTTCCAGAGGTAAACCACTCTTCCTACTGAGCCAATCTTAAAAAAAAAAAAAAAAAAATCCAGTTTGTCCCTTTTTGATTCTTTCTCTTCTCCCTATTTCTAGTTTCGTTCATAGAGCCAAGTCCCCGCCCATGTACTTAATGCTCTACTTACCTTCCCAGTCTTGGCCAGTTCCATGTCTTTTGGAGAACTCCTTCCCTTATATCATTGAGTCTACTAGATGGATTCTCCAACATTTGTATAAGCTAATCAGAATGCTTGTTACTACTTCCTGTAATTCCTTATATTCATTCTCCTCATGGATTCTCCAGTGCCACACTCTGAATAGATATCCTGAAAACCATCCCTGCCCACTAATAATATTATGCATCATGGGGTGCCTGGGTAGCTCAGTTGGTTGGGCTTCCGACTTCAGCTCGGGTCATGATCTCACTGCTGGTGAGCTCGAGCCCCACGTCGGGCTCTATGCTGACAGCTGGGAGCCTGGAGCCTGCTTCAGATTCTGTCTCTGTCTCTCTGCCCTCTCCTACTTGCTTTCTTCTCTCTCTTTCTCTCTCAAATATGAAATAAACAAAAAAAATTAAAAAAATATATTATGCATCATCCACTGGAAACAGCTATTTACAGAGCTAATTAGGAATGACACAGCTAATACTTCCCTCTCTTGTACCCTACTATGAAATCTTCATCTTCCTTTCTGGAACAGTCTTTGACTAGTTTTGTGCTCCCACCACATCCTCACAAACAATTCCATCTTCTTATAGGTGGGCATATATTCTGTTCTTAAGCAAAATAAAGAACATATGATATCAAATGTAAATAACCAAACTATGAATTGTTTAAAATATCCAAAATTCTTTCCATAAAGTTATTTTATTTCATTTAGACAAAGAAAATACCTCTAGAAAAGTAACCTCCAGAGGTATAGATATTCTATTTTAGCAACTACTATGTCCCCAGATCTCAATATAATCCTTTATATGAGGTAGCCATACATTTAATAATTTTATATGAATAAACAAACAGGAATTAATGACTTTGCTATCACTCAAAGGTAGTTATTCTTGACAGTGTATGTTGAGTATAGTTTACTATTTCTCTTTGAGCATTACAGGTTATAGACACAAGTTCAGCTTGTCCGCAAGAAATGTAGTTTTTATTAATGCTGAAAAATATATTGTATATTCAACTAATTACTACCATTTACTACTTTCAATATTCTTAGCTCCAACAAAAATAATACAGAAGACAGCAAATTGTCTAAATGTCTGTGAAAAGAAAATCTGTTCAAAATCAAGGAAATAGGAATGCATCTAACAAAATGAAATAATAAAAGTACTGTGACATATCTATTATGTCTTTTCCTTCCCCCAAAGCCTAACATATTTCTCATCAACTGACCTCAAAGCTCAGCTGGTAAACCATTTCTTACGTATACAGGAAATGTCAAACTAATTTGAGTTTTTGCTTAAGTAACACAGAATGATGTTCTGTTACCAAAAAAAAAAAAAAAAAAAAAAAAAAATCCCCAATTTGACACAAAATGCCTTCTGGATTATTCATAGTTTTGGATAATCCATGCTGCTGCTTTCTGGTAGTTGAAAATTATTTGTAAAAACATTCTAAAAATGTGCTAATTACTTAAAATAAAAATGTATCTTTCTATACTTGTAAGCAGAATTTTGATATTTATACTCTGGATATTTATGATATAACATCTGTTTAAAATTTCATGTGCTATTTAAATTAACTATGATAGATTGAATAAATTAGTAGGAAGATTTTTATTAAGCTAGAATAACAAAAATAAGGATGTTTAAAAACAAACATCTCAAAATTTTCTAGTATACCTTTGAAAATGACATTACATAACTGAAGATATATTTATTACTTTTCCACAAACCCAAACCAGGGAGAAATCTTTTGACCTCTATGAATGGTTTAATTTAATACTTGAATCCTTTCTTATCCAAAAGGCTCCATTCACCTAATATTTGCTCACTTCATTGGAACACATAGTCACTCTGATATCTGATATATACACAATTAATCCAGAAAAAAAAAGACTGATTCAACATTTGTTAGAGCTCCTATCTTCTTCAAATAGCTGACTTGATTCCACAGAGAACACAGTGAGGTGATATAAAAGTTTTCCAGAGGAATATTAATATGTTTATAGATAAAAGAAATCAATTTCATTGTGATTTGGCATCATATGAAAGGTAAATATGTAAACCATATCAGTCATTGTTAGGAATCTTCACAGCTCTCTCAAAGACTGATTGACTTGTTATCTCATTCACTCACCTACTCCAGCAGCATTCACTGGCCCTATTATATACACAGGATTATGCTAGATGCTACCTGCTTATACAAATGAGCTTGGAACTTTCAAGTCAGCTTTATGATATGGAGGTGAGCACATGGTGCTGTGGGAGCAAATGTGAGGAGCGTTTTCCTTGGGAAACATCTGAGTGGAATAATGCATGATTAGAAAGATTACCACCCCCGCCTTGGTTCTCTCAGTCTTGCGATGTATTTTTAGACTTGCTAAAATTATTTTTCCTAAAAATGAATCGCATGTTACTTTTCAAATTGAAATCCTTCCTACTGCTTTCCTGGCAAGGCCTAAACTTCTTTCATGGCTCATAAGACTCTCCATGGTTTTCTTCTGCCCGTACCAACAAACTCATCTCTAAATACTCCTTAGAATATCCTGCACCACAAAACCAAACAGCACAAGTTATATTCCCCCAAATTCATCCCTTGATCATTCTCCTGCTTGGAATAGTTTTGTCTAAGTTGCTTAATCTTATATTTTTAGACTCATGTCAGGTCTCACCAAATGAGGAAAACTTTCCCAGATACATCAGGCTGCTCTGATGTCCCTCCATGGTGCTCCCATTTTATCTGCCACTTTCTTTTGCATATTTCTCATATTGTACCATAAAAGGCTCTCTGCCATACTGGACTGGGAAATATCAGAAGACACAGATAGTTTTATTCATTTCTACATTTTCAGGTTAGCACACTGTGTGGCAGTCAATGAAATCTGCTAAATGAATTAAATAATAATTGATTGTGGAGCAGCGCTGAATTGCTTTTTTGTCTTTTCCCATCTGAGCAATTCATCACAGGGAGACAAGAATGGACACTTATAAATTTGGGGTATTAGCATAGCAATACCTCTCAACTGCCTATGTGATATCTCCATCTCTAGTCCCGTCATCAGGCTGTGCTGGGATATCCTTTTGGACACTTATATTAACCTGAGCTTAACTGGGCTGATCCTGAACTATCATATTATAATACATGCACACATATTTATGTCTATGTACCTTATTTCCCTGTAGGCTTTTCTTTTTTTTTTTTATTTCTAATATATAGTACAAGATGCCTGTACAAGATGCACTAACATTTCAATGTGAAATAGTATTTTCTCAATTTTTTCATTCATCTATTGATTCATTAATAAGTATGCATCTAGGAGCTTCTATTGAGCAGGAGGGGATAAATATTAAAGAATTACCAACACAGTGTTTGTAATATTACAACCTAAAATAACAAATGGAGAGAATAATGTCGTAGAGGTTTATATCAGACAGGAACCTGACCTAAAAGCTAGGGCACCAGCTATGTTTTCCCTGAAGATTTAAGTGGGAGAAAAACATAAATGTTGAATTGGCATTAACTGGGTGAAGCTCGGCAGAAGGGTGGGCATTCCAAAGAGATGAACAGGAGTATGCAAAGAACCAGTAGTGAGAAGCATAGCTTAATCAAGGAATAAAATAAATGACAGTATGTTTGAATCTTAAAGAGCAAGCAAGCTGTGTGAGATTAAAGGAAAGAGGTAGGAAAACAGGGATGAAACCATTCAGGCCAGTGGGCTATAGTAAGAATTTGAGGGGTTTTTTTTCCTAGAAGCAATGAAAAACAATTAATAGGTCTTAAACAGGAGATGACATCAGAATATTTCATTTAAAAAAGAACCTCAGTGTGAAGAATGGAATATAATGAGGAGAGACAAAATATGAAGAAACTAGGAGTCCAAACAAGAGATGAAGTAGCCAGATGAGGGTAGAGATAATACACATGGAGACGATGAAATGGATAGAAGAAGTAAAAGTGAAATCAATAAGATTTAATGAGAGATGGGATGTTGCAAGTGAGGGAGAAAGTTGTATCAAGTCAATAGGACAGACATTGGACCATTTCTAGTAAGACTGGGAAAAGAATAAAGGGATCAGTAAGTGAATGATACAGTAAAACTTGAAAGCAATAACATGATAAGAGTAATAATAATAACATTGAAATATTTGAATAGAAATTTGAAGTTGAAAAATGAAATCAAGTATAATTTGAAGAGGGTTGATGAAAGGGAGTTTATAGTAAGGGTTGAAAGAAACGAAGTATGATAATTTTCAGAGGTTACTCTAAAAAGGAACGACCTGTGTCAGCTTTTGAGGTTTGGACGGCATTATGGAATGACCAAGACGAAGGTGAAAATCCTCAAAGGAATGTGGACTGAGGTAAAGTTACAAATCAGTTGATTAGAAAGAACAGAATTGAGTGATAATGGCGACTGCATTGAGAAGTTCAATACATCATGGGCACTGTTATTAAAGGAACTATAAATGATTAAGCATGAAGAGAGGAAGCAAGTGAGCTAGGTGTTGAAATCATCAAGGGAGATGGAAGAATTGCCCTGATCATTTGGGAAAGATGCAAAGTGAAATTATCAAATAAATGGTGATAACCAAGTTGGGAGCAGGAGTGCTAACATTTCAATGTGAAGTGGCGACGGATCAATGGTCAGGAATTTGGATCACAGCATATGGGCAGGGTGGATACAACTGCATCTTCAGTTGAGAGGAAGAGAGTGGGAGACGGTAATATTGTCACTCTTGTGCCATACCAACATCATATGTTTTAGCACTCTTAGTTGCAGGTTACAGGTATACAATTCAAATTAGCTTTTTTTTTTTTTTTTTTTTTAAAGGGAATATTTTGGCTCTCGTAATTGAAAGTCTGCCTTTGGGCATATCTTAATACAGGTGTTCAGATGATGACTCAGTCTCTCTCCCTCTTCTTTGCTGTGTGAAATTGTCAGTAGCAGGAAGGTTTTCTAACATGGCAGCAAAGATAATTTTGGTAAGCTGAGGGTCTACTTGGTATTTACTTCTATTATTCACTCTTCTCAGTACCAGCAAAAATTATGGGGAGAACTTCAGCCCTGTGGCAACAAATCACTATGAGCAGACAGATGCTATACTCTGCTTGGTGACACCTCACTCATGTGTCCACCATTTTCCTAGGGGTGACCCCTATGAACTACACAGTATGAGTTTCACTTTGGAAAAAAGTTCCATTTTTCAGGGAAGGGAGAGGGTTCCCCACCCTCAAAACAACATTTATATAAAATGTATTCAGAGTTAACATCTCTAAATGGAACTTACATTTCCCTAAAAATCTATTTCTATTTCTCTACATTATTTTTTAATCAGTGACACCTCCTGTTTGTTTGTTTGTTTTTCTGTTGCCCAAGCAGATTATCTGGGAGTCATTCATGACACTTTTCACACAGGAAAAGTAATTTATATTTAGTTAGAAAAGTATTTGAAGAAAAACATTTAGATGTAGTTAAGACTTACAACATAGACAAGGAAGATTTTTGAGGTTTTTAAACACAGTCATGATATTAATGGTTTTCTTGAATTTAGGGACCAATGAATCCTAGAAATATTTAGTGCTGTGATTGCTCTCTTAGCAAGTCATTTTCGCACAGTGGTTAAGATAATAGAGTATGGAGTCAACAAGCTTGACTCTGGATCTCAGTCTATAACCACATACTGTGTTTGACACTGGGCAAGTTTCTTTCCCTTTGGATCACAGCATATGTGATCCAAACATGGTGTTTGTAAACACCATTGTAAAATGGTGACAATTATAGAACTTTATTCAGAGATACCATGTGAGGATAAACTGAGATAATGCACAGAATTTGCTCTATATAGTGTCTGGTTCATGGTAGAAGTTAAATAAATATTAAAGATTCTCATGTTATTATCAGAAATTGCCTCTGCTTTGGTTTTGGCCTTTTCTCTCTTTATAGCTTTAAAATGAGCTTTAAAATATACCGTTACATTTTTTAAGAACACACATGTGTCTGTGTGAATGGCCTAGTGTCATCAAAGAGGATAGATTCCCACTATAATGCTAATAGTTCTAGCTAGTCTGTTAGATTATTTTACATAGACATCAAAACAATGGAAAATGACACCAGCCTGGAATCTGACTGTAGATTATTGGCACGGTATTACTCTCTCTTCAGCTCAAAGGAAAAGAAACATAGGAAAAGGGAGAGCTGACATGTTTCAGAATATAAAAGTATCAAGAAGAATCAGAAAATAAAAGAAAGGAGTAAATTCAGGGGAATCTTTTGGGATTCATCTTTAGCTTTGCTCCAGCAACCTGAACCCCAATTTTGTGGTGATGCAAATGGCTCTGCCTATCTGCCTTCCTTCTCTGACTCTTTCTCCTTTTAAATTTAACAGTAGGGCTAATTAAGTGCTCCTGGGACTATGCAGTAACTAGTCAAACCCAATTTGAATTGTTTAATCAATAAAGTAAATATGCCTTCTGCAAACTATATTAGTTTTGCTTTTACCTCCACCTAAGAAAAGTCGATGTATGTACTCAAGTAGAGCTTAAAAGATAGCACAGATAAAAATACCCATTGCAACTGGCCACTCCTTTCCGTGTGATAGACCTAAATGTAAATAAAAGGTTCATTATTCTTCTGAGCATGAATTAAACAAATATGTATGTATGATACAAAGTCAAATTATCTTGGTCCTATGCCATGAGAATCGATTTGAAAATCTGAACAAATCACATTATGTAAATAAGTGTTAGCGTGCAGAGTCACCTTTCTCTTCACCTTGTGTTCCTCTGTTGAGGGACAGTAATTACTGCAACACAACCTTGGCCTTCTTGGCTTCTTCTTTATTTCCTGACCAGGGCAAGATGAACAAATTATCTGATAAGTTTTGATGCAGGAACTGAGTAAATGTAGTCAGCATCATCTCTCTTCCTTCTTGTAGGGAATCTGTCTACTTTCAGAGAAAATGCTTCCTACTCCATGTTAGTCCCTTCCGTAAGCTTAGCTTAGGATTTGTCAACCATGGATGGCACCAGTGACATTTTAGACCAGATAACCCTTTGTTTTGTGGACTGTCTTGTGCTTTGTAGGATGTTTAGCAGCATCCCTGGCTTACACCTACTAGATGCCTGTAGCACTCCCCCATTTGTGACAACCAATCCTTTCTCAGGTATCACCAAATATCCCCTGGGTGATAGACAGGGAGCAGGATCACTTCCAATGGAGAACCATGGATTTGAGTCTTGCCTTTACACCTTCACAGGGAGCACTGCCTGATTGAATGGGTGACAGCGTAATTCTGATTAACCTGAGCCAAATTTTATAGTAACTCTATCAGTAACAAAGTTGATACTTTAATTTCTATTTATGTAACCCTTTTGTTTCCCCTCAAACAGTCCAAACTCTAAAAGGGGTATTGGTAATGGGCCTTTTACAACTTCAATTAAGTGGAACACAATTTGATGTTAGTTAGTTTGTTTGAAAAAATTAGTTATAAATGAACTATGAGCTAGCCCAATGATGGGAGGGAGGAGGTAAAATATTTTAAAATTCTAAAGTAGAATCTTTACTTTCTTGACAATATTAATAATTTGTCTGAGAGCTATATTTTTGCTTATTGAGCAGACTAGTATTTTCTTTTTTGTTGACTTTTCAAATAACTTTTGTCATTAACATTTATTTCAATTAAGGAAATGTGAATTCAGAATTAATGTAAGGTAAAAGTTTTTCAAAGTAATTGGCAAAAGAAATACTATTATGAGTTTGATTAAAATGTTCGTGGTACCTATGCTATATATTACAGACAGACATTAATTATTATTTCTTTACATATGGAATAGGATGGCAACTTTTGACCAGAACATGGTCAGAGAAGGGACATATTTTCCCAGACTCACTTTGCCTCAGAACTATTTCTCACCCTGTTGAGATTAATGCACAAGAGTGTAGACTCTGGCGTCAGACTGGCTTGGGTCATTTATTAGCTCCGTGACTATATTTAATATAAAAAATTTCCCCTGATATTATTTTCTCACCTCTAAAAGAGGCTAATATGAGTACCTCCTTCATACATTTTTATTTTTGAGTGTTACATTAGATAATATATGTGAAGTACTCACCACACTATCTGGCATATAGGAAGCACTAAAAAAAAAAATACAGCCATTATTCTAATTCACATTCAAAACGATGACAGCAGGACAAGTATCTGTTCATGATGCACTCAGGGCAGAAAGCAGAGTGATCCTTGGGACAGCGGGGTCTGCAGAAATGAGAGAGACTATTTAGGACACAGGACCACAGAGCACTGCGGCCAGCAAGCTTGAAAGGATGACGCAATAAGAGACCATGAGAGTGCAGCTTCGGTACATAGCACAGCATAGAGCAAGCATGCCAACCCAAAGAGTGTGGGGGGGGACTTTTTCTACTCAAAGATGTTGCGGGGGTGGGGGGAGGGGAACAGAAAACATTAACATCATTAGTTACCCCAGTTGGGGAGAAAATGTTTTGTTTGTTAGAAAGTGCATTTGGGATTTAAGTGAATGCAGATGGTGTCAAATAAAGCCCCGAAGGTGGCCTACTCCGGAGGGTCTTTCTGTTTCATCAGAAGATAACCGGAGAGCGTCATAGGATGATGCAAAACGGGCAACCGGTGTCAGTATGACCTATTTCCTCTAACCACAAATGATTTAGAACCTCATTGCTTTGGAAATGATGGTTAATTTATGTTTTATTTTATCTTACTTTATTTTATTTTATTTTATTTTTGAGAGAAAGAGAGAGTGTGCGAGCAGGGGAGGGGCTGAGAGAAGGGGAGACACAGAATCCAAAGCAAGCCCCAGGCTCCGAGCTGTCAGCGCAGAGCCCGATGTGGGGCTCTAACCCACAAACCGTGAGATCAGACACTTAACCGACTGAGCCACCCGGGCACCCCTGGAAATCATGGTTAAATAAAATTCACAATCGCCATGCTTATCAATATTATCCACATACAAAATATGTGGTTTAATTTGCCAGTGACTGTTTTGATGGCTGTCATGTAACTAATTTTTGAAAAGACTGTTCGAGTGTGGTGAAAAATGATAGATAGACAGACCCAAGTAGACACAACCAACCATGTGAACACAGGGAATGTGCATGAGAAACAACTTGTCTCAATCCTGTCTGACAGCTGTATTGATTCTAGTTGCTCAGTGGTGCTCCAGCAGGGATTGTTGCCAGATAACCCATTCTTGCAGTAGCAGGTTAGACAGACGTTGCCACATTGTACTCACTGGGATCAATGACACTGGGGGTCCAACCTTTCCCCTCCCTGCTTGGCTGGTACGTCATTGAAACCAAGGTGGATAATAAGCAAAGAGTCTGGTGGGAGACGTGAAGTCGAGTGCTGGTATTCTGCTTGGTTCTTCCTGCATGCATAGGATTTTACTTGTTCACGTAAAATCACTCTGAAAGTCCTATTGCAAGAAGACTAGAAAGCTGTCATGGAGAAAATGTAAAAGGAAAGGAAATCACCAAACTTAAGACAATTTTCTGTACATTCCACCCTTTGGAGAGAAGAAAAAAAGTGAAATCTTTGATTGTTTAATTTTCAGATTTCCCAATTCTTTCTCAATTGGTTATCATGCAATTCAACATGCAGGCACAAAGATTATGCTGTTACAACTTCCCTATGAATAGAAAGAGTTCTGTACTCTATGGAAACAGGAAGGCAATGTGATTATCCTTCTCTTTTTATTTTAAGACTCCTCTCACAATTTGAAGAATTCAAGGCACTGCAGTTTAAGTTTAAGATAGTCACTTCCCCAACTTCATTTCACACAGAAGAATGTTAAATTGAACCTAGCAAGAAGTTAAAATTTGGCCTTAGAAAATATTTTTTATTTTAAACAAAATCTGCAAAAATATAATGCAATGTATCAGTGAAATAGAGATCTTGATTTGTCTTATGTATCAATGTCATCATTGTCCATGTAAACCATAGTTTTGAAGGAAACATGCAAAACACATGTTTCACTATTAGAATGTCACCATGATTATATGGGACTATCACATATGGGAAAAAAGTATTAAAATACCACCCTTGGGGAGTAATGAACTATATATTTTTTTAACTCTAAATAATCTTTGTCCAACTGCTCTGACCTGGTTTATAGCAGAGTTTCTCAAAGGACTTTGAAAAAGTGAAATTTCTATGTCATTATTACAATTTTATGTATAAACACAGTGTAAAATAGAGAAATGAAGCCAAAACGTAAGCTCAAATCAAGGCTTATCTTTTTTGACCTTCAGAGTTTAAATATCTTGAGTTGATTTAAAACACATGAACAAACAAAAAAACTACCATGAGCTCTGCTTGTCTTCATTTCTTTGGAATCACCTCCATTGTTATCATGTGCTTACTATTGTGCTATCTTCAGAAAATATATCTTTAAAAAAATTTTTTAATCTTTATTTATGTTTGAGAGAGAGACAGATCATGAGTGGTAAAGGGACAGAGAGAGAGGAAGATACAGAATCTGAAATAGGCTCCAGGCTCTGAGCTGTCAGCCCAGAGCCTGACACAGGGCTTGAACCCACGAACCGTTAGATCATGACCTGGGCCGAAGTCAGACACTTAACCAACTGAGCCACCCAGGCGCCCCAGAAAATATATCTTTTTAACAACAATTTCCAGTGATTTATTCCAGCCATATGTAAATTAGGTTTAAACATAAATAGTAAATTTATATTTTCCTCTAGGGGAATAAAGCCAGTATTCCTTAGTTTTTCTTGTAGAGAGCACACTAGGTTGTAAGACCCAGTTGAGCATTGCCATTGCTTACAGAAGAATGAAAGAGTTAAGGAAGGCAGGGACCTGGGAGTTTTCCTAAAACATGCTCCTTCGGTCTCTATGGGCTTGCATAGGCAGTTTCTTTTAGCTAGAATGTCTGCTACTCAACCCAATACTACTATTTTCTATACTGAATTCAAATGACATTTCTTTCGTAAAACCTTTCTCTGCATTCCAAGGCCAGATTATATCCGTTTCCATAGCACTCTGTGTATGCAGACGATGTGTCAGTTTCCCTGGTCTAAGTACCATCTGTCTTCACTGGAGCCTGCTTGAGATTCTCTCTCCCTCTGTCTCTGCCCCTCCCCTGCTCGTGCATGTGCTTGCACGCTCGCACGCTCTCTCTTTCAAAATAAATAAAAATACATACATACATACATAAATGGATAAATAACATTTGTCTTGATTAAATCATCAGCTAGGTCTTATGCATCTTTGTGCCTGTTTGGTGTCTGATTATTCACTCAATAAATAGTTGCTGAATAAATGCTGAATGAAATGTTTTATCTATCTTGGATAGTGAAGTTGACAGGAATGTGGTTCAGCTATCAATGCTGAAAGAAAGTTTACTCTGGAAGAAAGAGCATAACACACAAAAAATTTTGATTAGTGATACTTTGTATCATTTATCCCTAAACTTAGAAGTCATCCTATAAAACCTTCTCTTACTTTATCTCGTGTCCAATCAGTTACAATTCTGACAATTCTACTCTCACTCTAATTCTGCCTTCTTCCTCAGCATATCAAATGCTAGAGCCTTGCTTGGTTCTGGATCTAACTTGCAATTTTCCCTGAGAAATTTGTTGATAATTGTATCTGTATATTTCCAATATACAAAACCAATGTACTTAAATTTGATTTAAATTATAATATATATCTGGATTTTATCTGCTTATCTTTTTTCTTTTTATTAAAAGGTTCTTACGAAATTCTCACTTTGTATCCTGTACTATGCTAAAAGATATAGGGTTTATAAAAAACAAGTTTATATCACCAAATACCTATTCTTGAGGTCCTTATATCTAGGTAGAAAGGAAGAAAAGACAAAAACAAATGCAAGTCAAAGAAAACTGGGATATGATGGAAAATTTATAAATATTTGTGGAATGACTGAGTAAAGTTTAACCTCATAAGATAAAGATTATAGGCACAACAGTAATGTAGAAATGAAGGAAATCAATGTAGATCTAAGTACAGGAAAGAGATGTCGGTAAGAAGATACCTAGATGTCAAAGAGAACAGTTTAGGAAAGTAGGTACTGGAAAAGAGTCTATATGACAGAAACAGTGGTCCCAGATGGTAGGACCTTTAAAAAAGAGACATAAACACTAGAGCAGAGTCTAGAATTTTCACAGAAACTTTCCGGAAATGACTATGGCATAGAAAAATGTTGAGTATCCTCCACATGCATCTACTCTGCTTTCTTCAGCATACTAGCTGAACTTGACCTTGGATTTGTATATTTAGATCTTGGATTCTGCATGCTTACTTGGACTGAGTGCTACTTGCTCTGATTTCTCTGCACCTGTCCCCATCATGTTCCTCACTCATCACTGACTTGATGGATTAGAGTTTTGGCATGCATTGTAAGCTTTGACTGGTGTGCCGTAAGTGTACTGGGGATAAATTTTTTTAATTTTGATAAGAATTATAAACTGGAACATGGTCTACAAGCTGGTGGCTCAGTTTGAAAAGCATACACCTTGTACAATCCGACAAGAAATATTTCCAGCAAAAAACAAAGCAACAGACCTTTTGCTGGCTAGGTCAGAAAATGGCATCTGTTAAGCTCACCTGGCAGAAATGTTGCTTTTAGTCCACAAGGGAGCTGATGAAAAGGAAAGTGCAACACACACACAGAGAACACGGGCCTTCATAGAGAGATATCAGTAATTAGGGAAATTTGCTTGTGTGCTACAGATGGCACATGCCAGAACCATATACTGTGAATGAATCTGTATTGTGTAACCGGTTTCTTACTAGAAAAACTGTCACTGTTTTCATTTTCTGAGAGGGGCACTGGCTCCAAGCTTCTTCAGAGGTAATGGTCTGCATTCTGATATGAGCAAGAATTGATGTCTACATTCATGAGTTGAATAGGTTTCTCTTTTAAAGGATAAAACTGAACTGCCTTTGGCAACATATTTCTAGAAGATGTTCATTTACAGCAAGGGGGAGTTTACACATGATTTACTTTGCTGATATATTCACTTAACACTGGTGGGTGGACGTGAGTGGGAAAATTGCCCAATTTTAGTTTTCTGTTAAAAACTGAGTCTGCTGGATATGCTCATTTACAACCACTAGATTCAATCCTCTGAAATAGTTAAGAGTGTACAGAAGGGTGAAGAGAGACATTCAGTGGAAAGCAACTAAACCTTCCAGTGAGGAAAAGTAAGGAAATTGTCACCCATATCATTCCATATTTTTCTTATCTTTCTTTTCAAGTTGAAACTTTCTACCCTAGATCTATTCTACCTTGTGTCTTTATTCTCCTTATTACTCCCAGTTTATTTTAAAGCTATTTGTTGAACACTCTGAAAGAAACCTGACCAATAGCTTCATTTTAAAATTAAAGATATATTGTTTGTTTTCTTGCTTTGCTTCATAATATGTTCTTCGTATAATCAAAGAATAGACAAAAATGGCCTGGGACCACGATATTGATGGAGACACTCACTTGATAGGGATTTGAAGTAATCATCAGAATTCATCATATCTAAATTGTACATCCAAATGATGGAATAGAGAAATAAAGGACAGTAGATAGAAAAATAATATATACTTAATACTCTCAGAATATATTTTATAGAAGAATTAAACACCATTCAGAGCCAGCAGCTGCATGCAGAATTTACCAGACTGTTCAAGTGGAGAGAGATGGATTTGTACATCTGTATCTACTCTGGCTGCAGTCTGATTCTAGTGCTTATGACTGATACCCTTAGCCTCTAGGGCAACATTGAAATGCATGGGCAGAAACAAAACAGAAATGGTTGAGCTTGGAAGAGGGCATTCATGAGAACATTGCAAACAGCTCATTTAAAAGATTTTCAAAATATGGTTGTAATATTGCTGTCACTTCTGAAGACTCTTAAAAGTCACTCGCCTCAAAAATTGTAAGCTCATAAACATTGTTCTATTTCTTTTTCAGTTTTACATTGTTTCAACAGTGACAAGTCAAAGTGAGCAAGATTGGTTTTTGTGATCAACGTAGACCTCAAAAAGGTCTTTAAAAAGAGGAGATGTTGGAGCGCTTGGGTGGCTCAGTCAGTTAAGCATCCAACTCTTGGTTTTGGCTCAAGCTTAGGTCATGAGCACAGGGTTCCTGAGTTCAAGCCCCTCACTGCGCTCTGCACTGATGGCTCAGAGCCTGCCTGGGATTCTCTCTCTCTCTCCTTCTTTCTCTGCCCCTCCCCTGCTTGTGTGCATTCTCTCTCTCTCAAAATAAATAAATAAACTAAAAAAGAAGTATATCTTAACATATATAAAAAGATATCAAAATTTCGTGTTGATGCAATGGAGATCATTATATTTGTCTCTGAGTTCTGCCAGTAAATTTCCCTAATTGCTAACATCTCTGTACTGTTTTGCACCTTTCTTTTCTTCATTTTTCTGGTGGACCAACACAAAAGAATGGGGAAGTTTCCAATATTATTAACTTCCAGAGTGTTTAATACATGCTATCTTTTTAATACCTGCTTTTACTAGCTCTTCAGCTAGAAGTTTCTATTCTATACATCATCACTAATAATTTCATAAAGAATAAGGATGGCTCTCAGCCTTAATATTTTGTTATATTGTTTAGATTTTGTTGCTGTTTGTAATGCTACATGTGGATCTTTTAAATTTTTAAGCTAAGCTATTGGTCTTAGGGCTCCAATATATAAATAGAATAAAATAAAAATTGCCTTCTTCATAAAAAAACTACTTATATTTTCATGGATGACCTTCTAAGTAAAGATACTTTGCGAATTAATGAGCATATAAATAAATAAATAAATAGGTAAATAAATAAAGTCAGCTGTTTTTACATAAAAAGCACCATTATATAAAACATGTCCTGAACTTTGAATTTGTGATATTCATCTGATGGTCGCTAATATACTGACAATTTGCATAAAAATACATCTTTCTGGCATATTTTTAAAGGTGCTACAGTGTCAAACCTTTGAACTATGTTGAATCAACTGTGTCTTTGTAATGGATAGACTTTAAGGTGACCGATCATGTTCCCCATTTTCAAAATATTCATACTTATGTGTAACTTTGTGTCTTTGAATGTGGGAGGGAGCTGTGATTTGCTTCTAGACACTTGCATGTATAAAAGCTGATGGCATGTTATGTCACCAATGGAAGAATCCCTCTTGTTAGCTGACTTGCTTTGGACACTCCCTTTGCTGGCTTATTGAAGAGAGTAGCTATATTAGGAAAAATCACATGGATAAGATATGTGGGCAGCCTCTAGGAGCTCTAGGCATCTCCTCAGAGCTGAGGACACCCTCCAATGCAACAGCCATCAAGAATCCAAGCCCTCAGCTATGTAACCTCAAGAAAATAAACACTACCAACAATCTGAAGGAAAGATGGAAGAATCTGGAAGTAATGTCTTCCCCAATCAGACTACCAGTGAGACCACAGTGTGTTAAACACCTGGATTACAGCTTTATAAAAGCCTAATAAGTGGAGGGTTCAGCTAAGCTATGCCTGGATTTCTGACCCACACAAACTATGACAGAATCAATGTGTGTTGTTTTAAGCTTCCAAGTTTGTGGTAAATTTGTTACACAGTAGCAGATAACTATATATCCATAAATTCGTATGTAAAGTCTTGGCAATGTAAAAACAATAGAGAGACTAGACCAAAGTGCAAAATGAAGATGAATGTGGACTAACATGAGAGAAAAAATTAACAAGAGGCATTAATTTGTAGTAAGTAATATAACAAAACACATGTTGTATTGTCACAAAATATACCTTCTAAATACAAACTAGTATAATGCGGTCATTCTTGCATGAAATGTCAACATGTGAGAGTAATGAAGTTATAAACAAAGAACAAATATATCTCCTGTGGCTTGCATTATAATTTTCCTTAAAATTAAAAATAAGAGCTATTGCTAAAGATCATGTGATATGTAACTAATATGTCCTAAATTCATGACCATACTCTATTGGGTCTTTAAAATTTACTGTTTTTAGTATCTATGCTATATAAGATTTATTTGTTGTTTTAGTGGCACACAATAAATGCTATGCTGATGTTTTAGTGTTTCCTTTATCAACCCACAGAGAGAGTAGTTGTGATGTGGATGAAAGACACTGATGATTCTTTGGTAGATGGAAGATACCACAAGGAAAGGAATGGAGGGACTGTAAACAGAAACAGACTAGGCAAGAATTCTCTTAGTGTTGATGTCTGTCCTCAGAAGTTTTCACACCTAGGCCCCTTACCCTGCCACGGTTCTGCTGCTCTTGATAAGCCCACCAGGTTGAGAGTTGGATTCAGAGCCTGGGAGAAGGCTTTTCTTTTATTTATTATCATTATTTTTTTTGGTGGGGGGGTGACTTTTTTCTCTACCTATATTTAAGAGCCTGATGGATGGGAGAGCTCAGTGGTAGGAAAAATGGCCCAAGGTGCTCACTCGGCCTGCTTCTTGTTTAGGCCTTAGTTTAGGCTCAAAGGTAGAAAACATGTAGCCCAAGCCAGCTCAAGGACCCAAAATATAGTATATTTTTTGAAACATTTTTTTTTAATTTTAGAATACTTTTTGAACTACATAAAAGTGTGAATATAGGACAGAGTTTCCTTATACTCACACCTAATTTCCCATATCATTAACATCTTACATTAGTATAGTGTCATAATTAATGAGGTGGTATTGATACATTATTATTAACTAGAGCTCATCCTTTTTTTCATACTTTTTAGTTTTTACCTAATATCTTTTTTCTAATCTAAAATCTTGTATAGGATACCACATTGCAATTAGACATCATGTCTCCTTAGGCTCATTTTGGCCATAAAATCTCTCAGAGTCCCTTGTTTTTGATGACCTTGACAGTTTTGAGAACTGCTCACGTATTTGTAGAATGTCCCTCAATTGGGATTTGTCTGATTTGTTTCTTATAATTGGACTGGGGTTATGGGTTTTTGACTGGAAGACTACAGAGATAACTTCGGTTCTGATTGCATCGTACCAAGGGTACATAAATCAACATGACTCATTGATGTTAATCATGATTACCTGACTGAGGTAGTATTTGACAGATCTCTCCACTGTGAAGTTATTCTTTTTTTTTTCCCTCTTTCCAAAGTGTATTATTTGGAAACAAGCCACTGTGCATCCCATACTTAAGGAGTGGGGAGTTCTATATAGAGTATTAACACTGGTAGGTATCAGGATAGAATCCTTATTTGCTATACAGTAAAATGAGGTAATGATAATATATGCATATCTCCATAAACATATAATATGTATTTTCAGTCATCAATCTAATTTCTCCATTTCTATCTATCTATCTATCTATCTATCTAAAACTATTATTTTCTTTTTTTTCTTTTTTTTTAATATATGAAATTTATTGTCAAATTGGTTTCCATACAACACCCACTGCTCATCCCAAAAGATGCCCTCCTCAATGCCCATCCCCCACCCCCCCTCCCTCCCACCCCCCCCATCAACCCTCAGTTTGTTCTTAGTTTTTAAGAGTCTCTTATGCTTTGGCTCTCTCCCACTCTAACCTCTTTTATTTTCCCTTCACCTCCCCCATGGGTTCCTGTTAAGTTTCTCAGGATCCACATAAGAGTGAAACCATATGGTATCTGTCTTTCTCTGTATGGCTTATTTCACTTAGCATCACACTCTCCAGTTCCGTCCATGTTGCTACAAAGGGCCATATTTCTTTCTTTCTCATTGCCACATAGTACTCTATTGTGTATATAAACCACAATTTCTTTATCCATTCATCAGTTGATGGACATTTAGGCTCTTTCCATAATTTGGCTATTGTTGAGAGTGCTGCTATAAACATTGGGGTACAAATGCCCCTATGCATCAGCACTCCTTTATCCCTTGGGTAAATTCTTAGCAGTGCTATTGCTGGGTCGTAGGGTAGATCTATTTTTAATTTTTTGAGGAACTTCCACACTGTTTTCCAGAGTGGCTGCACCAGTTTGCATTCCCAACAGTGCAAGAGGGTTCCCGTTTCTCCACATCCTCTCCAGCATCTATAGTCTCCTGATTTGTTCATTTTGGCCACTCTGACTGGCGTGAGGTGATATCTGAGTGTGGTTTTGATTTGTATTTCCCTGATGAGGAGTCATATTGAACATCTTTTCATGTGTCTGTTGGCCACCTGGATGTCTTTCGAGAAGTGTCTATTCATGTTTTCTGCCCATTTCTTCACTGGATTATTTGTTTTTTGGGTCTGGAGTTTGGTGAGCTCTTTATAGATTTTTGGATACTAGCCCTTTGTCCGATATGTCATTTGCAAATATCTTTTCCCATTCTGTTGGTTGCCTTTTAGTTTTGTTGATTGCTTCCTTTGCTGTGCAGAAGCTTTTTATCTTCATGAGGTCCCAATAGTTCATTTTTGCTTTTAATTCCCTTAACTTTGGGGATGTGTCAAGTAAGAAATTGCTACGACTGAGGTCAGAGAGGTCTTTTCCTGCTTTCTCCTCTAGGGTTTTGATGGTTTCCTGTCTCACATTCAGGTCCTTTATCTGTTTTGAGTTTATTTTTGTGAATGGTGTGAGAAAGTAGTCTAGTTTCACTCTTCTGCATGTAGCTGTCCAGTTCCCCCAGCACCATTTGTTAAAGAGACTGTCTTGGGGCGCCTGGGTGGCACAGTCGGTTAAGCGTCCAACTTCAGCCAGGTCATGATCTCGCGGTCTGTGAGTTCGAGCCCCGCGTCGGGCTCTGGGCTGATGGCTCAGAGCCTGGAGCCTGTTTCCGATTCTGTGTCTCCCTCTCTCTCTGCCCCTCCCCCGTTCATGCTCTGTCTCTCTCTGTCCCAAAAATAAATAAACGTTGAGAAAAAAAAATTTTTTTTAAAAAAAGAGACTGTCTTTTTTCCATTGGATGTTCTTTCCTGCTTTGTCAAAGATGAGTTGGCCATACATTTGCGGGTCTAGTTCTGGGGTTTCTATTCTATTCCATTGGTCTATGTGTCTGTTTTTCTGCCAATACCATGCTGTCTTGATGATTACAGCTTTGTAGTAGAGGCAAAAGTCTGGGATTGTGATGCCTCCTGCTTTGGTCTTCTTCTTCAAAATTACTTTGACTATTCAGGGACTTTTGTGGTTCCATATGAATTTTAGGATTGCTTGTTCTAGCTTCAAGAAGAGTGCTGGTGCAATTTTGATTGGGATTGCATTGAATATGTAGATAGCTTTGGGTAGTATTGACATTTTAACAATATTTATTCTTCCAACCCATGAGTACAGAATGTTTTTCCATTTCTTTATATCTTCTTCAATTTCCTTCATAAGGTTTCTATAGTTTTCAGCATACAGATCTTGTACATCTTTGGTTAGATTTATTCCTAGGTATTTTATGCTTCTTGGTGCAATTGTGAATGGGATCAGTTTCTTTATGTGTCTTTCTGTTGCTCCATTATTAGTGTATAAGAATGCAACTGATTTTTGTACATTGATTTTGTATCCTGCGACTTTGCTGAATTCATGTATCAGCTGTAGCAGACTTTTGGTGGAGTCTATTGGGTTCTCCATATATAATATCATGTCATCTGCAAAAAGTGAAAGCTTGACTTCATCTTTGCCAATTTTGATGCCTTTGATTTCCTCTTGTTGTCTGATTGCTGATGCTAGGACTTCCAACACTATGTTAAACAATGATGAGAGTGGAAATCACTGTCATGTTCCTGATCTCAGGGGGAAAGCTCTCAGTTTTTCCCCATTGAGGATGATGTTAGCTGTGGGCTTTTCATAAATGGCTTTTAGGATGTTTAAGTATGTTCCTTCTATCCCGACTTTCTCGAGGGTTTTTATTAAGAAAGAATGCTAAATTTTGTCAAATGCTTTTTCTGCATCGATTGACAGGATCATATGGTTCTTATCCTTTCTTTTATTTATGTGATGTATCACATGGATTGATTTGCAAATGTTGAACCAGCCCTACAGCCCAGGAATGAATCCCACATGATCGTGGTGAATAATTCTTTTTATATGCTGTTGAATTCGATTTGCTAGTATCTTTTTGAGAATTTTTGCATCCATATTCATCAGAGATATTGGCCTGTAGTTCCTTTTTTTTTTTACTGGGTCTCTGTCTACTTTAGGAATCAAAGTAATACTGGATTCATAGAATGAGTCTGGAAGTTGTCCTTCCCTTTCTATTTTTTGGGAATAGCTTGAGAAGGATAGGTATTATGTCTGCTTTAAATGTCTGGTAGAATTCCCCAGGGAAGCCATCCGGTCCTAGACTCTTATTTGTTGGGAGATTTTTGGTAACTGATTCAATTTCTTCGCTGGTTATGGGTCTGTTCAAGCTTTCTATTTCCTCCTATTTGAGTTTTGGAAGGCTGTGGGTGTTTAGGAATTTGTTCATTTCTTCCAGGTTGTCCAGTTTGTTGGCATATAATTTTTCATAGTATTCCCTGATAATTGCTTGTATCTCTGAGGGATTGGTTGTAATAATTGCATTTTCATTCATGATTTTATCTATTTGGGTCATCTCCCTTTTCTTTTTGAGAAGCCTGGCTAGAGGTTTATCAATTTTGTTCATTTTTTCAAAAAAAAACAAACAACTCTTGGTTTCATTGATCTGCTCTACAGTCTTTTTAGATTCTATATTGTTTATTTCTGCTCTGATCTTTATTATTTCTCTTCTTCTGCTGGGTTTAGGCTGTCTTTGCTGTTCTGCTTCTATTTCCTTTAGGTGTGCTGTTAGATTTTGTATTTGGGATTTTTCTTGTTTCTTGAGATAGGCCTGGATTGCAATGTATTTTCCTCTCAGGACTGCCTTCGCTGCATCCCAAAGCATTTGGATTGTTATATTTTCATTTTCGTTTGTTTCCATATATTTTTTTAATTTCTTCTCTAATTGTCTGGTTGACCCACTCATTCTTTAGTAGGGTGTTCTTTAACCTCCATGCTTTTGGAGGTTTTCCAGACTTTTTCCTGTGGTTTATTTCAAGCTTCATAGTATTGTGGTTTGAAAGTATGCATGGTATGATTTCAATTCTTGTATACTTATGAAGGACTGTTTTGTGACACAGTATGTGATCTATCTTGGAGAATGTTCCATGTGCACTTGAGAAGAAAGTATATTCTGTTGCTTTGGGATGAAGAGTTCTAAATATATCTGTCAAGTCCATCTGATCCAATGTATCATTCAGGGCCCTTGTTTCTTTATTGACAATAAATGTCAATAGATGATCTAGCCATTGTCTAGATGATCTAGCCATTGTTGTAAGTATTAAAGTCCCCTGCAATTACCACATTCTTATCAATGTGGTTGCTTATGTTTGTGAGTAATTGTTTTATATATTTGGGGGCTCCCGTATTCAGTGCATAGACATTTATAATTGTTAGTTCTTCTTTTTTTTTAACATTTATTTATTTTTGAGACAGAGAGAGACAGAGCATGAACGGGGGAGGGGCAGAGAGAGAGGGAGACACAGAATCGGAAACAGGCTCCAGGCTCTGAGCCATCAGCCCAGAGCCCGACGCGGGGCTCGAACTCACAGACCGCGAGATCATGACCTGGCTGAAGTTGGACGCTTAACCGACTGCACCACCCAGGCGCCCCAATTGTTAGTTCTTCTTGATGGATAGACCCTGTGATTATTATATAGTGCCCTTCTTCAACTCTTGTTACAGCCTTTAATTTAAAGTCTCGTTTGTCTGATATAAGTATGGCTACTCCAGTTTTCTTTTGACTTCCAGTAGCATGGTAAATAGTAGTACTCCATCCCCTCACTTTCAATCTGAAGGTGTCCTCAGGTCTAAAATGAGTCTCTTGTAGACAGCAAATAGATGGGTTTTGTTTTTTTATATATTCTGATACCCTATATCTTTTGTTTGGCGCATTTAGTCCATTTACGTTCAGTGTTATTACAGAAAGATATGAGCTTAGAGTCATTGTGATGTCTGTAGGTTTCATGCTTGTAGCGATGTCTCTGGTACTTTGTCTCACAGGATCCCCCTTAGGATCTCTTGTAGGGCTGGTTTAGTGGTGATGAATTCCTTCAGTTTTTGTTTGTTTGGGAAGATCTTTATCTCTACTTCTATTCTAAATGACAGGGTTGCTGGATAGAGGATTCTCGGCTGCATATTTTTTTCTGTTCATCACATTGAAGATTTCCTGCCATTTGTTTCTGGCCTGCCAAGTTTCAGTAGAGAGATCCGTCACTAGTCTTATTGGTCTCCCTTTATATGTTAGAGTACGTTTATCCCTAGCTGCTTTCAGAATTTTCTCTTTATCCTTGTATTTTGCCAGTTTCACTATGATATGTCGTGCTGAAGGTCGATTCAAGTTATGTCTGAAGGGAGTTCTCTGTGCCTCTTGGATTTCAATGCCTTTTTCCTTCCCCAGATCAGGGAAGTTCTCAGCAACTATTTCCTCAAGTACACCTTCAGCACCTTTCTCTCTCTCTTCCTCCTCTGGAATACCAAGTATGCGTAGATTATTTCTCTTTAGTGCATCACTTAGTTCTCTAATTTTCCCCTCATCCTCCTGGATTTTTTATGTCTCTTTTTCTCAGCTTCCTCTTTTTCCATAATTTTATCTTCTAGTTCACCTATTCTCTCCTCTGCCTCTTCAATCCAAGCTGTGGTCGTCTCCATTTTATTTTGCAGCTCATTAATAGCATTTTTTAGCTCCTCTTGGCCGGTCCCTGGTCCCTTGATCTCTATAGCAATAGATTGTCTGTTGTCCTTTATACTGTTTTCAAGCCCAGCGATTAATTTTATGACTATTATTCTAAATTCACTTTCTGTTATATTGTTTAAATCATTTTTTGATCAGTTTGTTAGCTGTCATTATTTCCTGGAGGTTTTTTTGAGGGGAATTCTTCCCTTTTGTCATTTTGGATAGTCCCTGGAGTGGTGTGGAACTGTGGGGCACTTCCCCTGTTCTGTCTTGAATAACTCGTGTTGGTGGGTGGGGACGCAGTCAGACCTGATGTCTGCCCCCAGCCCATCGCTGGAGCCACATTCAGACTGGTGTGTGCCTTCTCTTCCCCACTCCTAGTGGCGGGATTCACTGTGGGGTGGTGTGGCCCGTCTGGGCTACTTGTGCACTGCCAGGCTTGTGGTGCTGGGGATCTGGAGTATTAGCTGCGGTGGATCAGCAAGGTGCATGGGACAGGAGGGGCAGGCTCAGCTCGCTTTTCCTTCTGAGATCTGCTTCCGGAGGGGCCCTGAGGCACCAGGAGGGAGTCAGACCTGCCTGCCGGAGGGGTGGATCCGCAGAAGCACAGGGTTGGGTGTTTGCACGGTGCAAGCAAGTTCCCTGACAGGAACTGGTTCCCTTTGGGATTTTGGCTGGGGGATGGGCGAGGGAGATGGCACTGGTGAGCGCTTTTGCTCCCCGCCAAGCTGCTCTCTGTCGACCGGGGCTCAACAACTCCCCCTCCCGTTGTCCTCCAGCCCTCCCGCTCTCCAAGCAGATCTGTTAACTTATAACCTTCCAGATGTCAAGTCCCGCTTGCTGTCAGAACACACTCTGTCTGGCCCCTCAGCTTTTGCAAGCCAGACTCGGGGGCTCTGCTTTGCTGGTGAGCTGGCACTCTGCTCCGGCTCCCTCCCACCAGTCCCTGTAGCCCACACCGCCTCCCCGCCCTTCCTACCCTCTTCCGTGGGCCTCTCATCTGCGCTTGGCTCCGGAGAATCCGTTCTGCTAGTCTTCTGGTGATTTTCTGGGTTATTTAGGCAGGTGTGGGTGGAATCTAAGTGATCCGCAGGACGCAGTGAGCCCAGCGTCCTCCTACGCTGCCATCTTCCCAGAAAAACTATTATTTTCTAAGTTGTGTGCACTTCATGGGAAAAGGTTGAACTCCAGAGACCCAGAAAGATATAGAAAGGAGTTACTAAGTTTTGAGGTTTTATTTTTAAATGGTTATTTATTTTTGAGAGAGAAAGCATGAGCAGGAGAGGAGCAGAAAGAGGGGCAAGCAGAGGATCCAAAGTAGGCTGTGTGCTGACAGCAGTGAGCCTGATGTGGGGCTTGAACTCCTGAACCATGAGATCATGAGCTGGTCCAAAGTCAGACACTAAACCAACTGAGCCACCCAGGTGCCCCTAGGCTGTGAGTTTTTAAATCATCCCATGAAACTTTGTTAAGTCAATAATATTGCAGAAGCAGTAGGATAAACTGAAAAGAAAACACCATGGAAAGGAGAAAGAAGAACAATTGTGAAGGAGATCAGGATCAAGAAAGATTCTCTAGACTGGAGAGGTATATAATGAAGGATGTATAGAGGACACTATCTAAGAGCTGTATATAGTTAATAGTAGCCAAACAGAAAAACTTGGGGATTATTTAGAATCAACCAACAAAGAAAAACATTTTTTTAAATAAAAATATGTTATGAATTTTTTACAACCAAACATACATAGCACTTCAAATATATACATATGTGTGTGTGCGCACACACACACACACGTTTATATGCTAGGGACTTTGGTGTAGAAAATTCATACCATTGTGGAAGAGATCAGATTGTATCACTCATATCATTTTATAATCCATACCACTGTAGAACAGGTGCCCTGGCTCATGTATGTGAACAGTATAGAGTAAGAAAAGCTTGAGACTTAGTCTTATAGGGTATTCATCTCAGTTTCTTTAAGATTTCTTTATTTTCATTCTCTTACTTTGTCCTTAGGCTGATTTCCTCACAGTTAAAGGTAATTAAAAATAACAGCTTCTTCATTTTCCCATAGGTAGGGGGAAAAAAACTTACCCAGCCATTCAAAGGATAGTCCTATAATTTTCTCACAGTTGAACTGGTCATTTTGGCTAGGGGAATGGAATCTGTTGGTTGGTTTAGCAGTCCTTTTATCAACTGCTCTTACTCTTGACATCCAACTCCCCAATTTTGTCTGCTGGTGGGTTTGTTCGTGAAACACAAGGGCTCAGTTCTACACTTATCCATACCCAAACAAAAACATGGAGAATGTTAGGAAAAAGGAAGTATAGTGGTCAAATACAGCAACCTTTCCATGTCCTGATGTATTAGTGAGCATTTTTCTGCCTAACTAATATCCTATCAGCTATGAAGGAGTTACCTTATATGTTCTCCTTATTATCCAGAGAATATGAATATGACCTATGAAGTTAACTCTAATGATCAATATATCCCCATGTTTTCAAAATCAGATCTTATCATATACTGGATATAAAATGATTTTAGTAATTTTTAACAGGGTGTCAGAAGGTGGAGAACATAGCAATGATCCTGATATTACCAATAGTATATGTACTCTTTGAATTAAGCAAATGCATGGTTACATGAGTGGATTATGAAATCAGGTATGTAACTTTTTTCTCTTGTAAGAAGCTTTGAATGCAAAAATCACATTTTGGTGTTTAGTTTCCTTATATTTCAACTTGTGAAATATTCCCAAGTGTATTTCCTAGGATAGAACTGGAGTTTTAATTAATACTGTCTGTCTTTAGATTAGACAAATACAAATATAAACTATTCCATGTTTGGACGAATAATAGACAATTATATGTTTATTATTTAATTTGTTTATCATTTGTAAATGTCCATTGATGTACTACACACCTGGCATTATTGCTATCATATTATTTAGCATTAGCATATAACACACTGAATTTTCAAAATGCTATAATCATTAATTAGTCATACTTCATAACTCTCCTATGAGGTAATGTGGTGATTATAGAAAATTAAGTTACAGATAATTCAGGTTGCTGACCTGAAGAAATTACCACCTACAAGTGAATATATTGTAAATTAGTGGTTAGTAATTTGTGGAATTATTGAGTTTCTTGCATTGATATATGCAAATATAGATAATAATTCAAAAAGTATGTTTATTACAGCTATGCCCTTTCTGCCATGTTATTTAGTATTATGACATTTGTATACTCTGTTCTGAACAGTTTGCATAGAAATTTGCCTTGACTTTTCCATTCTTCTTGAAATCATAGAGTAAAATTCTAATAAAACTATATGCTCTTATTTATTTTAAAAATTTCTTAGGAAATACCTAACAACTTCCAGTATCATCGATTTGTCAATATCATCCAGTATCTCTATTCCACTTTTAATAAAATCCAGCTCCTCCCAGAAATCATGTTGCTAATGGCCTTTGAAATACATGTTATAGTTATCTGCCAGAAAATTCTCCTTAAGCCTAAAAGGCTTTTTTGATCCTCACCTGTCAGGAGACAGAAAGAAAGCAAAGTGGAGTTTCCAAGTTGATTCAAGTACTATCATAAAAATGAGGGGGAGTTTCCACATTGATTTTAATAATTATGTTAACATGAACTGTCTTCTTCTCCATTTCTCATAACAATTGAGGAACTCTCCAAGACAAAGATACCCTCATTTGCTGTCTGAATCGGATGTGAAGCCTAAAAATACTCACATAACGTCTTAACCTTTTCTTCTACTAAGCTGAGACTTTCTCCCTAGGAATGGAAGATAATTCATAAAACTATCTTATATGAAAAAATGTAGATTGATATTTTCAAAGGTGTCTTCTTAAAAAACAAATACAAAATGTGGCCATTATAATAGGAGAGGAAAATTTTCAAGGACTTTATAGTTATTCTGAATTTGAAGATTATTCTCTAAATCTTACAATACCTGAATTCAAGCTTTGGCTTCTTCACGGTAGTCTCTAAGGGTTTGTGTATGCAATTTCCTGGTTTTACATGCAAAGTATTTTATGCTCTTGAGAGTACAGGGTCATACCAAGATGTTTTTCCATAACAACTAAAGTTGTTGAATCTAGGTTTGTATTCTACGGCCTCTTTCTTCCCACTGGTCTTTTTGGCTAGCTACTGCCTTCATTGCTTGGGGTGTTCGGACAACTGGCTATAAGGTAGGGGTTCCCATATCTCCCCTCAGATTTGATAATTTGCTAGCAAGACTTACCGAACTCGGGAGAGGAGTTTACTTACCATTACTAATTTGTTATAAAGGATACAACTCAGGAATAGCCAAAGCGAATACATATATAGGGCAAGTTTTGGGGGAAAGAGTGTGGAGCTTCTAGATCCACTCCCCTAATGCCTCCTTCCTACTCACTAACCCAGAAACTCTTTACATCTCATCTTTTAGAGGTTCTTTATGGAGGTATCATCTTACAGGCATGGCTGATGAAATCATTGTCCATTGGTGAGTAATGCAATTTCCAGTCCTTCTCATCTCCCTGAAGGATGGAGAGTGGGACTAAAAATCCAAGACATCTAATCAATATTAGGCCTTTCTGGCAACCAGTCCCCATCCTAAGGTTATCTAGGAGCTGCCAAGAGTTGCCTCCTCAGAACAAAAGATACAATCCTGTCACCCTTATCACTGGGAAATTCCAAGAATTTTAGGAGTTTTGTGACAGTACCCGGGAACAAAGACTAGATATCCTATGATATCACATCTCTATGGTAAGGCTTTTTAAGACTGCCCAATTGATGCAGTTCCAGCTCCACTAAGAATAGTTATGGAATAACTGAGATTCATATTTTTCCCCATTAAATCCAGGTACAGATAAAGTATAACTCTAATAATTTCCCAAACCGGGAAAAACAATTAAGGAATACACAGATTTATTAATAATCTTTGTATAATACAAAATAGTATGAATATATTTAGATTTCCATAGCTTTTTAAAAAGTATATACTTATAATTATACCTTGATAAACTACAAAAATAGCTCTCCTATCATTCTCTGATAACATTCTAAAGGGCTCCTTTAGTTTTCTCTAGTCACATTATCACATAAATTATTCTATTTGAAGAATATGGACTAACTCAGAATAAGAGGAACTAGTAGTTTTAATCCAATTACAAGATTTTGGATTCTAAAACAGTTCATTATACAGTTATCAATCTACTCCTACTCTTTCTCAGAATCCTATGCATTTAAAATATATTATTTGTAACTATTCTACATTTACCTTTTAAACATGTCTAAACTTACTGTTCTAGAAAAATTGGTATAACTTCATGTATATGACTTAAAGCATGAATATTTTCTTGATCTGTTAGGTATGTAAATGCTACCTAACAAAGGTACTAAGGCCCTTCTTCCTAATATAGAAAGAGCAGAGAAGCTAGATTACTTGAATACTTAGTTTAATGATGATGGGTCTTGAGGCCTGAAAATATTAGTGTGCTTACATTATTTCTGCTGTGATCATCAAATAATATGGTTTTAGCCTTGTAAATAGTACTATTTCACATATTCTTTTTAGGTGTAAAAACATTGTAAGACCATGGTCAGCTTCTTGTCTTTAGTGCAATGATCATCCATTGATTCATTGATCATTACAATTCTGGTATGTTCTCCCAGAAATCTAATTTTGCATATGTTTGGTGGATTGTTTTCATGTTTTATCAAGGTGTGTAGCAAAAGAGATACTACTGTAAAGATATTTATCACCCAAAAGGGAATAAATCATCTTTGAGTTACCAAAGGTAGCTTTGCTCTAGGGGGGAGGGTGATATGCAGGATCATTTAAAGTACTGAGAGAAGATCTTAGGATGATGGGTGGGTTCTTCCATTACATGTGACTTTGTGTTATATGAAAGTCTAAAATGAGAGGCTTCCAGAACTGGGAAGAGACTGCAGAACATGAGGGTGTGTGGAGTTAACTGAAATTATGGATACAAGAAATGGTGTCACCTGTACAGATCATTATGCAGAATTTAAGGGTCAGTTGAGAGCCTCAAATGGGGGAGTATTGAGAAAATGAGAATGTTTTGCAAATAGACTTTATAAAAGTGCTCATCTCAGTAACTGTATCAGATGTTCTAGATTTCTATTTTTCTCTGGACCCAGTGACTAGCTACTTTACTATCTTTAGCGTTCCCCATTGTGGTCAATGTGGGATATGACTCATCTTGAATTACTTGTTCATATGTGAATTAGGAAGTTCTATCTTCTAAGTTTTTGTTTTGTTTATTTTGGTTTTTTTTTTTTTTAGATAATTTAGGTTGGCCAGCTGTCCTCTCACTACCCCCTCATGGTAATTACTGTAAGACATTATAAACTATAACTCTCCTGGTTACAATAAATTGGCAACTTGTAGGATTTGGGGGACAGACTGGGACATGTTAATGGTATCTAACAATGTGGAAAGGGAAAGTGCTTACTACGTATCAGAGATATAATGAGAAAGATGAGAATATCCCAGCCTGGGTGCAATTTATACTATTGTGGGAAAAGATGTTCTAGTTAGGACTTTGTGGTTAAAATGAAAAGAATCACTCAAATTACTTCCAGTAATGAAGAATTTATTTTAAGAATAACTGTTCATCCAAGAAAAAAATTGCATAATTAGGCCATAAGCAAATATAAATTATAATATTGCAGACCAATGAGAAAATTTAGAAGCCTAAGTTTTTTAGAAGGATCTAAGACAGTACACTAAGAGCATCAGCTGTAGAAGATTAGACAGAATTATTAATGATTATGTGGTCTGCTATAAAATGACTCATGACACTCCAAATTTCTGTCATTTCCCCCTTTTGCTACCAGTTTGCTTTGCCTTGCTCTCCAACATGCATAGCTATCTGATTTGCCATATAGCTCCTGTTTCCTCATAGCTATTGTTCCCTCATAATTTCAGGTTGAATCTGGTTCTTCCTTACCTGACATAAAACCCTCCAGTGTTTCCTTAAGTGGGCCTTTCTAGATTTATCTTCTGCTAAAAGCTACATTATTGTCCCTACATTTTCCAGTTTAAATTCCTGAAAGATAAAATACGATCACCTAGTTGATCTGTGTTTTCTTTCCGGTCTATTGACCAGGAAACCATGGATTTGGAACTCATCCATTGTTTGATTTTCTGGAGCTTAGAGACTGGGGAGTCAAGTGATTAAAAATATAGGTGTTTAGACTTCTCTTCAGAAGTTAACAGTAAAAAAATCTCAAAATAATTGACTTGTTTCACATAAAGGAATAATTTCAGAACAATATAAAGAGTGCCAATGATAAGATCTTGTAAAACGTAGAAGGGAAACAATAAACGACAAACCCTGGGAAGTCAGAGACATTTCCACATAGACAGTATACTTGAGTTAGTGTTTAGTAGCCATTTTCCGGGTCCTTACATAAGTGGAAGAGCTTTTCTTTCTTTCTTTCTTTCTTTCCGTTCTTTCTTTTCTTTCTTTCTTTCTTTCTTTCTTTCTTTCTTTCTTTCTTTCTATTATATTTATTTATTTTTGAGACAGCACAAGCTGGTGAGGGGCAGAGAGAGGGAGGGGGACAAAGGATCTGAAGTGGGCTCTCTGCTGACAGGCTGACAGGCTGACAGCAGTGAGACCGATGTGGGGCCCTAACTCATGAACTGCCAGGTCATGACCTGAGTGGAAGACGGTGGCTCAATGACTAAGCCACCCAGGTGCCAGGAAGAGCGTTTCAAAATGAGAGAATATATGCCAAGGCACAGAGTCAGAAAGCGCTTTTATATATCTGGGAAAACATAAATAATTTTGTCTGGTGGAGGAGGTAAAGGTCGGAAATTTGCCAGCAATCATTTGCAGTAATAGTTAAGGGCCAGATAATGGAGATCTTCTGCATCAATGAAATGCTTATGCATTTTGTCCCATGAGTGATATGCAAACATAGAAATGTTTTAAGTGGATATGTGTTATGTTTACATATGCATTTTCGAAAAAGCATTCTGGCAATGCATGAGACAGGATTGAAGATGGGCTAGATGGGTGATCAATTAGACATCACTTAGAATGGTGCTGTCAGGAGAACAAGGAAATGGAGCGGCAGTGATGGCTTTGGAATGAAGATGTCAGGATAAACACAAAAGCTGCTAAAGAATCAGTGACCCCTTTTCTGTGAACTCACCATGGTGGCTGGAATCCTGTACACGTATCCTGAAAACTGGAAGACCTTTAAGGCTCTCGTTGTAGCTCAGTACAGTGGGGTTCAGGTTGGCAAGCTGTCCGTACCACCCACTTTCACTTTATTTAAACCAACTACACCCTAAATTTCTCCATAAATTTCCTGCCAGCAAGTTCCCAGCACTTCACGGGGACCGTGGATCCTGTGTATTTGAGAGCTATCTCACTGCCTACCATGTGAGCAATGAGGAGCAGCAGAGAAGAAGCAGGTGGCACAATGGGTGAACTTTGTTGATAGCAGTGTAGTGTTACCAGCCAGTACCTGCCCACCTTGGGCATCACGCACCACAACAAGCAGGCTACAGAGCATAGAAATGAGGAGGTGGGGTGACTTCTGGGGCTGCTGGATGCTCACTTGAAAATGAGGACTTTTTTGGTGGAGAACACACGACGCTGGCTAACATCACAGTTTTCTGAACCCAGCTGTGGCTCTATCAACAGGTACCAGAAACTTCTTTCAGCCAGACCTTCAATCACAACAGTACCTTCAAGTGAACATCTCTTGCCATCACCCAGATGTCTGCACCTGTCCTTGAAAGAGGTGGGGGTCAGTAAAGAAACCACACTGAAAGAAAAAACAAAAAAGAAAAGAAAACAGTGGTGTCAGTGATAGTTTCTTGAGTTTAAAACCAATGATCAAACATTAACAATATGAATATTTTTGTTAGATTATCATATTTAAACCATTATTACTTTCATATTTTAGTTATGGGATTCTTATCCAGAGTGACTGCTAAAATTTTATCAATAGTGTCTAAAAATACCTTTCACGGAACTTTCATGGAAGAGAAATGATTGAAGGCTGAGAGATTATTTATAAGATTATCATTTATTAAACTGGGATAAGAGGTTGGGGGGAAGGCATTCCAACATCAGAGACTGCAAAAAATAGTATTTCCTCTGTTTCCTAAAAGCTGGAATCCACCCCCTCAGCTATTAAGGAACTGTAGTCACCCTCACAGTCAGGGAGCTTAGAATTCATCATAAATTCATTGTCACTTCACAGATACATAAAAGGTAATGTTACATACAGATATTTAATTCATTTGCTCTTTTATAAAATACTTATTGACAAACTATCTCTCTGCCTCCACACATAAATGTTAGTGAGAGTGATAAGAAGTAAGATATGTTGTTTGTCAGATTCTACAATTTAAAGAAGAAACTACAATTTAAAAAAGTAAGACAGAAGTCCCTCCCAGAGCACTGGAGTCCTTCAGCTCCCCCTTGCCTCCTGCCCATGTCAATGTGAAGGTCCAGGAAGAGGACAGTTACTGCTTCATTCCTGGAAGGCGAAAGGATCTGGAATCTTCATCAGATCCTGTTCCTCTTGTTCTTGTATCCTATATTATCAGCCTAATTTAGTTGCTCTCAAAGTGTGTTGCATATATATTGAATACAAAGTTCATAAAAAATGCAATCTCCTTGGCCTCTACAATTTATATTCTGACGTGATAGAGATATGGTGGCATTCAGGAATATGCATTTTTAACGACACCCCAGATGACTCTTATTGGAGAGGTCTGTAGTACACAATTTCATAAATGCCAGTAAAGTTATTCTCATTTCTAACACAATAAATTAGAATGAAGTCAAATGATTAGCCTGAAATGAGTTTGTGGAACAGGTATCAGAGATTCCAGTGCTCTCTTCAGCAGCACATATACCAGAAACAGATTCCAGTGTCTGCCTCATTTGTAAACTTTGAGTTCAGCTGCTTAGTGGAATAAAATGTCCTGAAAGCCAGCCAGACTTCCAAGATGTTATAGAGCTGACTGGGTATGGGAAAACATCCTTACCAAACATTTGCCATGTCTGGAGCTTATCCTTAATTTAACTCCCTGAAAGTTACCTCTAATGGGCATGACTAGGAATCATAACCCTTGTGTTAACCAACCCACATTAGACAGGATCTGTTTGATTTATTTAATTGAGCATAGAAGACAATTTTCTACTTAGAGGGTCAGAAACAATAAAATAATATACAATATCCTTGTTTTTGTCTTTAAATATAAGTCTAATTGAATTTCAGAAGTTTTTACTCTATGTGTTTAAAAATTTGCAAATTAAGGCCAAAAGATAATTATCATAGACACAAAAATGCACAATGTCAACTTAATTTTGTGGTCTTTTTATATTTCCTCTAAATATATGAATTTGTGGGGTGCCTGGGTGGCTCAGTCCATGAAGCGTCCAACTCTGGATTTTAGCTCAGATCATGATCTCAACGGTTTGTAAGATCGAGCCCCACATCCGACTCCACACAGACAGTGGGGAGCCTGCTTGGGATTTTCTCTTGCTCTCCCTCTTTCTGTGCCCCCGCACTCAAAATAAATAAATAAAACATTAAAAAGATATATATGAGTTTGCATTCATGTTATGAAGCAAAGTGTTTACTCTGAAGTAGTACCTATAGCAACTTTCAACCACATTCTTCATACCTTTAAGGTGATTCAAAAATATTTATATTTTGGATATTAGGAATTTGTTTTTTTCTTTATGAAAAGAAACTTATTAGTGTTTTTATTCTCAATAGGGGTAGGAGTTGTAATTTTTATATTTTAAAAATATTTGGATAACTAAAAGCCATATGAGTATAGTATAACAACAATTTATTATGAATGAAAAGGCATCTGGCTAGCTTCAGCAATAATTTCTATTATAAGCATATTTTTTTATGCTTTCAAGCTTTTCTTTCAAATGTGTGTTGGGGATGTATGTGGTATTGTTATAGATCAAATAATTTACTATATTGGAAATGTTTAGAGGCTTCATTTCCTCCTAATTAATCTCAGAAAGTTCACTGATTCTACATCTTCTTTGACTTTGTATTTGCAAGATGGAAGCCTTGATAATAAGCCTAGATTAATCAGAGTAATGGGCTTAGATGGAGTTGCTTTAACATCTGGTAGGTTTGGACTTTGCTTCTGGCAAGTGTGTGCACATAAACATTAACAACAAAGGACCATATGTATCCAGCATATGTCAAATTCACTGTATTTTAATACTTCCTAGATTGCCTATGGATTACTTAAGGAGATCATTCCACACCAAAATTATATATCAAATGACAATTAATTCTTTTTTTTAACTTTTAATGTTTATTTATTTTGAGAGAGAGAGGGAGAGACAGAGAGAGAGACAGAGCACAAGCAGGGGAGGGGCAGAGAGAGAGAGGGAGACACAGAATCCCAAGCAGGCTCCAGGCTCTGAGCTGTCAGCAAAGAGCCTGTTGCAGGGCTAGAACTCATGAGCCTTTGAGCTGTTAGATTGAGCCAAAGTTAGCTGCTTAACCGACTGAGCCACCTAAGCACCCCAAATGACAATTAATTCTTAAAAACAAGAGGAAATTCAAGGTAAAGACCATAATTTGGGTAGTTCTCTGAACGAATTCTTAAATGATCAAAAGTTTACATGAATTTGAAAAGTAATTTAAATCTTCAGCTTAATTGATTGAATTAATTGAACTCAGCGCACGTTGAAATACATTGTATAGAACCAGATAACTTGAAGAAAATAGCTGAAGAAATTCAACAAAGAGATAAAGACATAACAACATAAAATGGAGCTAGAAATGAGGCTATTATAAAAATAGGTACCATAAATCCTATATCTTTGCCAAGCATGGTTTAGAGTTTTGTCATTTATCAGTGGGCATGAGAAGAGAAATCTAGTTTTTTATACAATCTACAAAATTCTTAAGATACAGAACATTTTAGTAAATACATAGATGTTTCTGATTAATAAAAGAAACATAGAAAGTGATACAATAAAGTAAACTTTCTTAACACTGAGTATATTCTGTATGTAAAATTCATAAATGTAGAATAAAATGCAATATAGAATGAAGTATAAGAAAGTAACAAAATGCTGGCATAGGGTGATGAATAATATCCCAAGACCCACTGCCGAATTTAATGGTATTGTTTATTAGAGCATCTGTTGACTTAAGACCTGACTTGATATTTTACCTCTATCCTGCTTCTTACAGATTTTAGTCCAAGAGTTTAAACTCTGAGATTTGGTATGACAACCAAAGGATATAAGTATGATTCTATTATATGAAGTTTTATAACAAGCAAAATGAATCAGTAGTGATTTAAATCAGAACCATGGTTACCTAGGGGAAAGTTTGGTGGAAAGTTGTTTGTGAAAGGGCATGAGGAAACTTTTTGGGTGATAGAAATACAATGCTTGGGATGTCAGGTACATGGATCTGTGTATTTGTCAAAACTCATCAAATTGTACATTAAAAATGGGTGAATATGTAAGTTACAGCCCAGTAAAATGATTTAAAAACACGATTTCGTATAAATTAATTTAATTTGTGCTCTAATTATTTTCTACTCTGACACATTTTTCCACGTCAAAGTGTATTTTATTATACTGTAATTATTTTATCCTCTTTATATTTAGAGACCAGAGTTCATGTTTGTCTTGTTTACCATTGTATCCTTAGTGAGTCACCCATAATTCCTATTCAAAAATAATTTTAGAGTTAAAATTGATAAGATACTCAGAATTCTATTTTCATTGATACGCCTGAAATATTTGAGCTGTCATAAATTTATTTAAAAATTAGAACACTGTAAATGTCCTACTACTTAACTTCACAGGTCTCTGATTTCTAGCGGAATGAAATATTTACACTATTATGACTACACAGTGTATGTGTATCTATCTGTTATGCATGAACGTATTGATATATCATATTATTAACTGAGTGAAAAGGGTAGTCTTTATGACACTAATTTCATATACACTAAAACTAGTGGGACTATATTGGTAATACTGTCAAAATTGCAAATGATTGTATTACTAGTTCTTAAAATATTTTTGTCACTAGTCTGTGTATTATATAACTTTTCTATCAGTTTATTTTATTTTATTTCATATATCTACGTATATGTATATATACATATATACATATATATAATTTATTTCAAGTTAGCTAACATACAGTGTATATACAGCGTGTTTGTGGTTTTGGGGGTAGGTTCCTGTGATTCATCTACCAGTTTTTACCTGATAATGAAATGAGAATAATTTATAGCTGAACTCAGTGGTAATGTACATATTTCCATATCCTCCACCTCTCTACCATGTATGGAGCTGTGACATATTTCCAAAGTGAAGGGAAGTGTTACATTTCTAGGCTCTCCAAGTATCTACCTTAGGCCACAGAACTGCTCTATCATGAGTTATTTCAAAATGAAGGCTTAATTTAAGACAGACAGAATGGAACATAACAGATGTAGAGGGAATTCTGGAGCATTTTAACATGTCTGAGCTTCAGTTTCTTTATTTTCAAAATAAGGACATTGAGCTAAACATTCTTAAAGATCTCATTCAATTCTAAGTCTATAATTCTGAGATCATCATAGGATTATAAGTTTCCTTTTTTTTAAGGACTCCACCTGAAAATAAGAATATGATATGAAATATGAAGAATGAGATTATCTTTTAGAATTTAGGATGACATGGTAATGACTTCCAGACTAACACTTATTTTCTCATCTTATGTCTCAAAAACTGTGTCTCCATTGAATGCACAAATATGCCTTAAAAGATGGCCCATTAAAATAATTTTCCCTCAACCTAACAGACTAAGCAGTATGAAGAATTATGACTGTTTTTCCATCTGACATACCTTCTACTTCATTCTATTCCTAAAACTCAGCACAATATCTACAATTTAGTAATTTCTCAAAGCTATTCATTATTATTATTATGAGATGACATAATTGAGAAAAAAATTGATCAATGTCATTTTTGCTATTAGATCATAGTTACCTTTTTAATGAACAGTTTATAAGCATTTAATATTAAAAATAAGAAATAAAAAAACCTGTATATTTTAACAGACATTATTACTTTCATCCCAAATCTCTCCCTCACGTTTTTTTGTAAGGCTTTCAATATTAATAGCTTGAACACCCACACACAAATTCTTAGCAGATGGATATCCTATGCAGTATTGAGTACCTCATTAATTATTCAAGAATTTGTAGGTCTAGTTACAGAATCAAAAATGTCATTAATCATTAATAGTGCTTGCTTAAATGCATTAGAATAAGCATTTACTTCTCACAACAGAACACCAAATGTATAGATTACCCCTGTTTAAAAATTACTTTCCGATTTCACCCACTTAAAAGTTGGTTCATGTTTAGTCCTCAAAGCCATTTTCTATCAGGGGAGTATTGCCTTCATTCTGTCTTTTAAATGAACCAATTTAAATGGGCATTTACCTAATTTTCTAACTTTTTATATATACTTTTAATTGGAAACTCTGTCCAAAGACAATGTCTTTTAACAATGTATATATTTTTAAAGTAGATTTGTTAAATTTCTTGGCATATTGTAAATTTGTAGGCACTTTCAAGTAGAATGAAACGTTCAGGAATTTCAAGACTATGATCTAGGAGGTGAAAACCGAGATAAACATAAGGTACTAGATAAAAAAAATTGACATAATTCAGGTCAAATTTCTCAATTTATAGGTAAGGAAAGTGAGACTAAGTGACAACGTGATGAGCTCGAGTTCACACATGTAATTAGAATAGGAGCTAATACTAAAAATAAAATTCCAGTAGTACTCTGCACAAGCATTACACTATTACACAATCTGTGTACTGTAACTTCCAACCAGCTCTGCTTGAATGGTGTAATTCTCTAAAATTGCTTATGAAAACACAACCTAAGTACAAATTGTTTTGCTCTTTTCTAGATGTATAATCTATGCTTCTTAAATGCCAAGCCAGACAAAATGAAAGCACAGGATTATTTGTGGACATGAGAAAGAAATTTTGTGCAGTTTGTACAATTTAATAATTTTATTTTTATTTGCATGGCAATAAGAAAGTACAACAAAATAAATATTTGTTAAAATGTAGTGTTTGAAAGTATTTTCTCATTATGTCAATGGTAAGAATAACAACCTTACATGATTAACAAATCTTCGACCAATTTAATTTCCTGGAAAATCCAGACTGAATATGATTCTAGGGAAGACTAATTAATAAGACACTTACCTTCCCCGGTATCTTTTCTCTATCTATTTTGACTTATTTATACTGCTGGTAGGTTTCTCAATGATATTCTTCTTATTACTAACTAACTAATTAACTAACTAATGCTAATAAAGGGGTGGGTAATGATAACACCTCCATTATGTATTAAAGATCCAGAGATGCATCACTGGCTTATTACTGATTTAACTGTAGCACAAGTCGATGAGCAAGTGTCAAGAAATGAAGTAATCTCTTTTACATTTTTTTAAATGTTTATTTATTTTTAAGAGAGAGAGAGAGAGAGAGAGAGAGAGAGAGAGCAAGAGTGGGGGAGGGACAGAGAGAGAGGGAAACACAGAAGCCCAGCAGGCTCCGGGCCTCAAGCTGTTAGCACAGAGCCCGATGAGGAGCTCCAAGTCATGAACCATGAGATCATGACTTAAGTTGGAAGCTTAACCAACTGAGCCATGCAGGCAACCCTGAAGCAAGCTCTTTTAGAAGCTCTCATGTTATTATGAAGTTTCAGTAAGATGAAATAAATACAAGTAGATGAAACCTACAAGCATATACAGTAGCCCTCCTCCCCCCCGCCCCATCTCTCCTTATGTGTTGGTTTCACTTTTATTGGTTCCATTGCCCCTGGTAAGGAAATAGTTGTCCTGCAGTAAGGAAATAGATAATCCTCCTTCTGAATCATCAGAAGGTCAACAGTGGCCTAATGCTACATCACAGTGCCTACATCATTCACCTCACTTCATCTCAACATGTAGGCATTTTATCGTGTCACATCATCACAAGAAGGGTGAATACAATAAGATATTTTGAGAGAAAGAGAGAATACATTATTGCAGTATATAGTTGCAACTGTTATATTTTATTGTTAGTTTTTGTTGTTAACCTTTATTATGCCTAATTTATAAATTAAACTTTATCATAGATGTGTACATATGGGGAAAAACCAGAATATACAAGGTTTGGTACTATCAGTGGTTTATAGCATCCACCAAGGGTTTTAGAACATGTCCCTATGCTTCCCGTAATGGAGGATTACTGTAGATAGAAGATGATAGATAGATAGATAGATAGATACATAGATAGATAGACAATGCAAAACTGTAAGAAGAAAGAAAAAGTAATTGGATAGATATTAGTAACATATATGCAGGGTTTGAAAAGATTTGTGTGAAATGGTTTTGCAAAGAGGAGGAATCTAATTTGTAAAATAAAATAAAAAAGCTAAGGAGAAATTAACAGAAGTCCCAATGTCTTCTCTAGAAGCACAAAATATGTGAGTTATCTTAAGATATGGCTCATTTCAGCTGCTGAGAAATGCTTAAAAATGGTAACTAGGAGCTAATGTTAAATTCTGTTTGAAAGGGACCAATTAGAAAAACAACATATTGAAATGTTCAAAAATATTCTGGAATTAATCAAATATTCGGAACCCCATCAGATATTAAAGTACTTCATAAATTTCTCAGCAAAGTGTTCACTTAGTAAGGTAGAAACAGTCACTTAAGTTGCTTTGAATCATTTTTATATCTATTGTGATTTAATTGTGAGAGAAATTAAAAAAGCATTCTCTCAATCAATTTTTACTACTTATTTCCTATATATTATTGATGGATAAGTCATTGAGTCAGGGAAAAGATATCATCTTTTTTATTTCTGGAATTCTCACCATGCATCAACAAAAATATTAAAAACTAATTGTTTGACTAATTAAAAGTTAATGTGGTCTTTCAACTTTTTACCAACTACATAAACCTGCTTACTATTTAATTTTGGAGCATAGATTCAGATTTTTGTTCCTTCTGCTATCAGAAATTATTGCTATTGACAAGTTTTCTCTTTTTTTAATGTGGCTGAACCCTAAAGTAGTCTGCAAAATAGAAACCCTCAGTTAATGAGTTCAAAACATTTAAATTAGCTCTAGTTTACATTTGCTTGGGAATCAAGCAATACATGTTTCCCATGTGTCTTTGCTTGGGAATCAAGCAATACATGTTTCCCATGTGTCAGTGTTTCATATTTCAATAAACAACTTTTCATTATTTGGATGGAACGAAATTTTCACATTATTTGACAGACCATTAAAATAAGTACATTTCAAGGTTTATGTTTAGCTTTTGCTACATGCTTTATTATAATATAAAATGGCAGGGTTGCTGAATTCAAATAGTATGCTTGGAATTTGGGAGTAACCCACCACAGTGAGGATGAACAACAAAAGATCGTGTCCACTGGATAAGGAGGTCCTCCGAGTTTTTGCTAAACGCACTCAGTATGCAATGGTTCAACTTGGTGAGCTGCGATCTACCAGCTTCCCTGGACACCGGGACTGGCTAATTGGCACTGCTGGTTACCTCAAGAACCTTTACCTGTCAATTCCTAGGTCCCAAGATAGCAGGCAATACTGTTCGCTGTACGTAGTTGTTCTCAAACTAGTAAGTCAAATCGAGAAGTCCAGAGAGTTTCTCTAAATTAAAACACTCCTACATTCACCGTCAGAGGAAATTAATGCTGTGGCTTTTCTTGATTTATTTTGAATTGGGAAAGAAGAAAAGGGTTGCTTATAGAGCAAACCCCTCCGGAAACTTTCCTTTTACGTGCTCCAGAGAGTTCACACTAAGTACACTTACATTCTGGAGAGAAGTAATGTTACTCAAACTTTTAAAACACCTTTCTCTGTGATTCTTCTAAGAAGATAATGGAAAGAGGCTTTATTTTGCAATCAATATTGTTGTTAAAAGACATTTATGGCTTCATGGAACTCGGTTAAAAGAACCCCTCAGAAAAAGTAACTGAAGAAGAGCTGATACCTGACTCTTTCTTTTCTCTTAATTTAAGACAGAAACATCAAAGTTGCAGGCCCTCAAGCAGTAGCAAAAGTCAAGTGCTGCCATTAGACTACAAAGCAGCCTTTGTAAATTATTAACTTTCCGATGGCAGCATAAAGTTAGTTTCTATATAAAATCATAAATATTAATCAGTCAAGGAATTATTTAAAATATATAAAAATACCTTAAAATATTATCTTACGGGTCTGCAAAGCATTTTGAGCTTTTGTAATTTAGAATCATTTACCAGTAGAAACATTCATTACAGGTAACTGGGGGCAACTGTCACATCGCTGGAATAATTTTCAGCTTTATTTATGGCTTAAATTAGCAACCTCAAGAAAGCCTTCCTACTCAGCAGAAGTAAAAATCCCATCCCCAAAGATTCCCAACTATCAAATCATAAGTATATGCAATTTGGGTGGTAACGTGTGGCATGTATGGTGATGTGACTTTTTTTCCAGGCATCCAGAGGGGAAGGAATCTTTATTAGTCTCCTACTCCTGTGAATACTTCTGAGTCCCTAAGGATTTTACTTATCTCTTCAAACTGTTTTGTAGCATTAGACATAATCCAATACCAGCCTTCCTTTTATAAGGCATGAAATGGCCCGATTGGGAAGAATAAAGAGTTCCTCATTAAACGCAGCATTCGTTTCTCTTCTTCCCAGACTCACATTTCTCTTTACTTGGTTAGCATGGATTTAGATGGTGCCAAAGAATTACTTTATCTTCAGGGACATTAGACTTTTGTGCGATTTTCAAGAGCATGGTCCCAGGAGTGAGCATCGCTGTGCAGCACTCCCTTATGTAAGATTTTTTTTTTTGTTTTGTTTTCTTTTTCTATAACAAATCTTTGAAGAATTCAAGAGACCCACAAAGGGTTATTACATATTTTCCTGTTGCATTTCTTGCTCTTTTCTGGATGTGAAAGTGAATATTGACTTCATAAGTTCAACTTGACTTGACTTTGGTTGACAGGTGAGATGATACACACAGGACTTTGGGAGTGAAAGGTTACGTCCAAGAAAGAAATATGCTTTCTCAGAGCTTCAGCATTCTTTGTACTATATAACTAGATCCCTCTAAGACTGGGATTGTCAGCTTCAAGTTTCAATGCACTAAGTAAAATTTAGATATTTATTTTGTGAAATTAAATATTTATATTTCAAGAGCTCCTTTTTACAATTTGAACTAGTACAATTTGAAATTTTTATCAATCTGACTTTCTTGTACAAATAATGTGATGTCAGAGGAGCTGGAGATGGGTTTGGTTAATATAATCCGAATTCAGGAAAGACTGCTTCTATTTCTAATGACATGTATTTATCAATTGTGTGACCTTGGATAAATCACTTATCCCCTGAGACTGACGGCTTTCATCTATAATATTAGACATAAATCTTTGCATTATCTCACAGAGCCAGTGAGTGGAAAAAAGAGGATACTGTATTAGTAATATAACAAAATAAATACTTTCAAAACTGTAAGGAAGTACAGATAAAAGTGTGAAAATGCCAGATGATATGAGACCTGATATATGTTATATTATGAAATATGTTTGTATTTTTAGAATATTTTGCATTTTGAAATGAAAACACCAGAGGTGCCTGGGTGGCTCAGTCGTTTAAGTGTTGACTTGATTTTGGCTTAGGTCGTGATCTCATGGTTCCTGAGATCAAGTCCTGGTCCCGCTCTGTGTTGACAGTGCAGAGCCTTTTTGGGATTCTCTCTCTCTGCCCCTCCCCCGTTCATGCTCACTCTCTCTCTCCCTCTCTCTCTTTCTCAAAATAAGTAAATAAACTTTAAAAAAGTAGGTGAAATGAAGTTACCAGTTTATTGATGGTCAGCAATGTATGACATGATTAGTATAAATAATTTCCATGTAATTTGACAAAAGTGACACTTTGTGAATTACACTGTATGTGATACGATGAGAATACATATTGCCTTCTACTCCTCAGCTAAATAACCCTGAGGAACCACTGTTGGAGAATGTATTGAATGAGCACATAGTAGGTCACCTAAGAAGTAAAGATATGTGTATTGGTATCATCGAAGATAAATGTATCAAGTCCCAGACAAAGTAAAAGAAAGCATTATTTCTGCTGACTTCATACAGCACGGTAAATATTTCCATTAGCTTTCCAAATATCATGTGAAAGTTACCAAATGATTACATATATAGATACACAGTATCTTTACAAGCTGTGGGGTGCTTAGGGCTCAGTTGATCTTACTACCTTAAGTATGAAAATAAATGTATAAACCTAGGCTTTGTGCACATGTACATGTGAACATAAAGGCACTCTGTTTTTATTTTTCAGAATCTTAGTACTTTTGTACCAAGGAAAATTAAAGCCTGGGAGAGACTTTTAAATCATCTAAATTTCCTCAAAGGCAAGGCATAAAAGAATCAGTCTGAGGTGCACATTGTCTGATAGCTGAGTTGCCACCATCATTATTCCTAATTATTTTTGACATTTTGTCCATTATCCCATGAGGCTCCTTGGAGGATAGAAATAATCAGCTGGAAGTGAGGACTAGTTAATTATCTATACTGTATAAAAAAAGTTGTGGTATTATAGATGCAACATCAATTATGGAAATTGGTGATAAACCCTGACAGTAGAAATATATCTTGGAAATGACTCTTAGCCACAAGTTTAGAAATCTTGTCACCGTCTCTTCTCCCCAATAAACTAGTAAAATCTCATTTGCAACCAGAAATATATATAAGAGTAGTTTAAGTGAATTACATCATAGGAAACTATAAAATATAATCGCCTTTTAAGCCTGCAAATAGAGTGGTTTTTAAAGTTGATGATTTATGCAGGATAATTATGTACATTTTTCCTATCTACATGAAGAAGCGATTGTAATTGTTATTTGGATTTTGTTTATATTAAACAAGAAACTGACAGTTAATTTTACAAAGATAATTTTATAAACAGTTGTAATTTTTTGTATGTTCTTAACCCAGAATTGTACCATTCTAAGCTTTGCGATCTGAATGTGAACTGTTACAAAAGCCATTGCATTGGAATTTTACCAAAACACCCTTAGGCAAAGGCTAACTTTTGAAAATAATTAGCTTACCTATAATACTGGAAATGAAGTTGTTTTCTCCACATAATCTTTCAACAATGGATTGGAAAATGAAGATTATCTCTGTTTTATGGGAAATTTTATTTATATTTTGCAATGTCAAGTATCAGCATTTTGTATTCCTTTCTTACAAATCCCTCTTCAACTCTTTTTTGAATTTATAGATTACATTAGTAAATGCAGCAAAATGTCTGGTTTTTGGAGAACTCTGTAAATGAAGGAAAATGTAAATCTTATTAACTGGAATGATCCCATCAACTCACTATTTGTACAGCTGGGAAAATAATTACAAGCCAAGTGTGGTCAGATTGCCAGGGCCTAGCCTGTTCTATGAACTGTCTAGATCAGTGTTGGCATCTCAACCAGATGAAATATTGCTAACCCAGGAAGCACATAGGCTTTGGGAATGTTTTTGGTTGTCTCAGTGACTAGGTAAAGAGAACTACTGAGATTTAGTGGAGAACGGGGGGTACTAATTTACATGACACTCTGTACAATAATAATTCACCTCATCCTAAATTTGCCCCAGTGCTAGTGGGTGCTCAAGATGAAAGCTGATATACAGAGAAAATTCTGGAATTCCTATTTCTATTCACTTGTATCTAAAAATGAAAAAACAAAAAACTTTACAATATTGGTATATATATTAGCATAATTACATGTGAGTGATTCATAAAGTAAGTAAATACACATATACTTCATATACCCTCACATTTACTGATAGCGGTTTGCAATAAAATAAAATAATGCAATGAAATAATGTTTGAAGATTCTTGCTTTAGAAAAGCAAATATTTATTAAGTTTTGCCTGATAATGATCACACTTCAGGATTATCAGTAGAGTTTAGGATGGTTTATCAGGACAATTCTTTGAGTAGTTTCAGGAAGACAGAAGAGTGGAGGGGGTTTATTGTTTTTATAATCTTTTTCTTTTTTTTTTTTCTTTTCTTAGAGTCAAAGTTCCTCTTGTTTGACTTGCTTAGGATGGGTACATCAGTGATGGTTCAGTCAGAGAAGCAGACAGCATATGTGTGTGTATAAACACACACCCACAAACAGAAACAGGCCATATTAAGAGATTTGACCTCAGGAATTGTGCCCTTTGGCTAAGCAGTCTCTGTAAAATTGTCTTCACATCTAATGTTGGAGTTGAAAGTCTGCAGAGCAGGCCGACACATTACAAAACGACTTCACTAGTCATTTGGAAGATGAACTGTGTTTCCCTCTCTGAGGCTTAAATGTTGTATACAATCTCCTCAGGGAGTAGGCATATATTCTGAATAGGAGTGGGTTACGTGATTTGTAATAGGCCAACATCAAGGCGATGTAAATATGACTTGGGTTGGAAGTGGTTATACAACTCTGAGGCAAATATATTTTTAATTCTAAGATATAAAATTAATATCTACACAATTGAATCCTTAGGGAGTAAATTAATTTAATGCAATATGTTATTTAGATCCACTTAAAATTTAGTGGCTTGAGTAATATGTGGAATACTTAAGCAATAGAACATGACAAACAATGCAGCAGTTCTGATTAATTTACTTCTTTGGTGCTTCCAGTCTGCATCAGAAAGGCATTAATCAACTTTACTTCATGGCTTGCTAGGTCTTGTTGCAATTATAAAATGATTTGCTATTATTAATGTTTAAAAAATATTAATAATAATGTTTGTATTCTCATTGATAACACCACACCTAACACCTTAAAATATGCAGTTAAATATGTTATTAGATATTTGCATATATTTACCTATGATAGAGCATTTTATTATCAGTTACACAATTCAAGAATTTTAAACGGTAGTGGGTATTCCATGCAGTCAAGGCAAAAACCCAAATGTGAAATAGTGAAAGGATTAGTATTTAAAGCTGAAATACAACACACAGACACACAGACACACACGCACACACACACACACACATACATGCAGGCACATGTATAATTTTTTATTCTAGATTTTGGTTATGACTGTAAAAACATACTTGAACTGACTCTTCTTACAGAATGCATCAAACTGCTACATAATCGTTTACTTATTTGTATCTACCCCCACCAAACTCAGGATATAATAATTGAGAGCAGTTTGTATAATATGAATATTTGGTGTACAAAAAATTTGGTGAAAAGGTAGCACAATGTCAAAAAAAAAAAAAGGAAAAAGAAAAGGACTTCTAGTACCTTCCCTAAAACTTACAGGTTATCAAGTCCTTCATCTTTAAAATAGGAGATCTAAATTAGATAACTTAAAAGTCGCTTCCTTTCCAAATTTTGGTGGACTATGATTCTGCTTCAGCTTTAAACTTTCTTCTCCTTTTAATTAACTAAATATACAAGAGACACATAAGAATGAAGTTCATATTTTTAAGAGGAGAAGAAAGCAGCATGGGCTATGTGATTGTTTTGCCCAGTTTAAAAAGGGATCATTCTGTGGATCTTCAATGATCTTATTACAGAATTCCTAATTCAACTAATCTTCTAAGGCTATTGTTCTCTTGACTGGTTGTCACTTTTCTCCTATACTGTCATTTTAGGCAAAAGTAAATCTGCTAAGTAAATCCTTCTTGCATTGTTTGATTAAGTAAAATCTGTAAGTGGAGAGAGAAACCAACTTTTTTCACATGCTTATGTAAGTATTTGATTATGTTCAATTTTTGGCAGAGAATAGTGCTTGTTTCCTCATCAAGACATTCAGTCATAAAGTAAATCCTTTTTTTTTTTAACAGATAAGATTGAAGCCAATTGATCCTCTCTTAGTTTGCTGGGTAGAGCTCATCTCAGTGTTTCCCCAGAAATAGATTCTGAGAAGGAAATTAGCAAGTGGGAGGAATTTTAGAATGCAATCTAGAGATCAACACTGGAAGAATGGAAAGGAAGAAAGCAGGAATGGAAGGAGGCTGGAGGTGAGCTGTGATGCAGTCTCAGTGACCTCAGTTCATCCATGGGGAGTGCCGAAAAACCTTTATAGTTGTTCTGAATAGGAGCAAAGTTGGTGGATGGCTATCTCTGCACACGAATCATTCATGGACTGCAGGCTATCCTGTGAAGATACCCATGACTTTGAGAGTGATACAATTCAGAAAAAGCTGTTCTCAAGAGAACTGTTGGTTGAGAGATGTCTGCCAGCAACATTCCCACGAGCTAGAGGAATATGTCCTAACATCCTAAAGGGGTAGGGAATTAGGAAATGTACTGCAGAAACTCTGCCTCATGCATTTCCACAACTCCTGTAGAATACCTACTTTCATTCCCTTTAGCTGGAATCGGAGCAAACTGAGCTAATTGATAAAGACTGCTGAATTTTGGATTCTGTTTTGAAAATCAATAAACAGTGTTTAATCCATAAAAATATCAGATTAGGAAAATGAATAAATTTCAATGGCAATAAATAGAACAAAAAAGAGTCCAAAAAATCATATCAAATCAGCTAGGATATTTGAATAAATCATGAGAATATTATGTAATATTCAAGATAACTGATTTCAAGAAAATATTATTTTCCTCCTTATTTGTTTTCACTAAAAATTTTGGAAAAAATATGATGTGACAGGGCCGCAAGTAGGAGTACATCTTGACCAACACACTGCTGCTTGGCATACCATAGGTGTACCAGGATTCATGCCAGAATGGACATATTCCATTTTAACAGTCTAAAAACACTTGAAAATAATTAGACATAGAATTAAAATGAGACCAGGCATGTCACATTCTGAATAACAAGTTAACATTCCATTTTATCTCAATATAATTTTATTTTTTTATTTTTTTTTCAACGTTTATTTATTTTTGGGACAGAGAGAGACAGAGCATGAACAGGCAAGGGGCAGAGAGAGAGGGAGACACAGAATCGGAAACAGGCTCCAGGCTCCGAGCCATCAGCCCAGAGCCCGATGCGGGGCTCGAACTCACGGACGGCGAGATCGTGACCTGGCTGAAGTCGGACGCTTAACCGACTGCGCCACCCAGGCGCCCCTCAATATAATTTTAAATAATGATGTTTCACTCATATGAGATGGGAAAGAATTGATTGTTGGGGGAAAAAAGTTAAAACTAAAATCTTTAAAAAATTTTTTTTAACATTTATTCCTTTTTGAGAGAGAGAGAGAGACAGAGTGTGAGCGGGGGAGGGGCAGAGAGAGAGGGAGACAAAGAATTTGAAGCAGGCTCCACGATCAGAGCTGTCAGCACAGAGCCCTTTGAGGGGCTCGAACTCGTGAACCACGAGATTGTTACCTGAGATGAAGTCAGTCGCTTAACGACTGAGCTACCCATGTGTCCCAAAATTGAAATCCTTTGAAATGTATATATCTTTTAATATTTGGGAAATAGCGTGTACAAAAGAGTCAAGAAAGGTTAAATGGAAAATAAAGGACAAGGTATAACAGAGGAAAAATTAGGTTGAAAAGATACATTTTTGGATGACCAAGGAACCAATCAAGATATAGAACCTGTTCTTAACCTCAGATACTTCCTCACTCTTCATTCAAGTCAATCTCTATGTCTCATTAGGTGCACAGTGTTGTGATTTCTATAAATGATTTAATTTTAACTCAGTTTACTTCTCTCCTGTTGATTTAGAAATTCTGAAACCATAATGTTAGTATAACTGAATTTTATATGCATTAATGTAAATAAAAGGAAATTTTAAGATATAGATTTTTTTTCTGTGTGTGTGTGTGTGTGTGTGTGTGTGTGTGTGTGTGTGTAAAAAGCAACACTGTGTAGACTTTAAATGATTAGGACAATTAATCAAAGTACTATCTAAAAATCTTTTTATTCAAGGCTTAGGTTTAATTTTTTGGTGTTTAAAAAAAATTTTTAGTGTTTATTTTTGAGAGAGACAGAGCATGAGTAGGAGAAGGGCAGACAGAAAGGGAGACACAGAATTCGAAGCAGGCTCCAGGCTGTGAACTGTCAGCATAGAGCCCAATATGGGGCTTGAACCCACCAACCATGAGATCATGACCTGAGCCAAAGTCAGAGGCTTAACCAACTGAGCCACCCAGGTGTCCCTTGATGGTTTTTATATTCCATGGCCTTACACAATAAATGCAAAGTTTTTTAGAAGCAAAATGGGAATTATTCATTGAAAGAAATATTTAATGGTAAGATAGTTGATAAATTAAGACTACATAGTGATAAAGTAGGCATATATAAATTGAGTATTACCAGAGTAAATAATGAAATCTCTTTTTAAATGCATTAATAAATACAGTGCAGGGTGGGAAAGATGAAAGCAGTGGAGACTTTCTTATGAAGAGTCATTTATTTTTGAAGTTAATAGGGGGTTATTTTCAGATGTTTGGTTAGTTATGCCACTGGCTAAAGCATTTTATTCACTCTTATATCAATCATGTGAGAGGTTGCTTTTTGTATTTGTTCAAAATGGCAAGTGCTAGAGTCATAAGACCTCAATTTTTATTGTGACACGACCATTTGCCAAATGTGTAATCTCTCTTTGTTCAGTTTCCTTCTCTTAAAATGGGGATGATGATTGTACTCACTTCAGAGGATTGTTTTGAACATTAAATGAGATAAATAATGGATGTAAAGCTATTAGCACAGTGCCTAGCACTAGACAAATCCTCAATAAATGTCTGTTGTTTTGTTGCTATTGTCATTGCTACAAGGCATGCAATAAAAAAATAAAAGGGAGTCTTTACATAGATGAATTTATCTTAATGCCTAATCAATGAAAAATTCATTCCTTCATTCAAAAAGCATTGTTGAGAGCACACTTTGTATGAAGCACTGTGCTAATGGAGTTCCAGAATGGATGCTATATTGTGTCTGTTCTGGAAAAGTGCCTGGTCTAGTGGGAGTAACAGGCAAGGCAAATGTTATTAAAATATAATAAGATAAATGTATAATAATAATATATACCAAATTCTACAACACAGTAGATGGTGGCCTAGACTTGTGAGAAAAGATACATAGGGAAATTTTATTTGATTTATGTCTTAAAAGGTGATCAACAGATTTCCAAACTTGGGGATAGGAAAGAAGAAGCCAGGAAGAAGATATCTTGGCACAGCATTCAGTATAGACAAAGACAAGGAGATAAGAAAGGATCTAAACAATGGATCTAAAGGTCCACTAAACAATGTCAAATGCCATGTGGGGAAGTAAGTAGAATATAAAGGGAGCCGAAGAAGTAGTTTTAGATCCTCTCATGGAAGGTCTTGGGTATGAAATTTATCCCGTTGTCTCCTTTATTGTTGTCAACACAATAAACACAGTTATTTCTCCTTGTATATGGACTTCAGAGAACTGTATTGTATAATTAATGAACACTTGATTAACAGAGGAATGGACATTGACTATAAAGGGATGAGAAATTCATCTAATATATGACAGCCTTCAACTGGCTTCTCAAGCTGGTTAATTTTGGCACACTTATATTTGACAAATTTAGTAACCAATTAAGGACAACAAATCACATATTGCAAGCAACCAAGACTTGCACCAATCTTTTTTAAAATCTATTTTCCTCTGCATAATTAAGCAGTTACTGCATTATGAAAAACATTCATCTATGGTGAAAGTGGTTTGTTCAATGTAATTTGTTAATATTTTCAAAAAGTTCCCAAGAAAGTTTACTGTTTCAAATAGAAATATCTTCCTCCTCTCAGCATCAAGACAAATGTAAACCATTCTCTGAGAGAATGTATGATGTTCTGTCATATATTGTAGTCATTTGCTGTATTTGAAAGGGGCCCATGAAACTCCAAGTATCTATCACCATATGCACAAAACTCCTGAGGAAATAAACAGCCAGAGATATTTCCTTGGGAACACTTTGGCATACTTTGTTTCATTTGATCCTGGAATACTTGCCATGGTTGATTGGACCAGAGAATATTGACATTTAGTCCTAGTGATTAAATAGATTTGAGTAAGACCATAGAATCTACATACAAGCTCTGGTGTAATGGTCTCAGAACCATTCTTTGTGAAGTAGATTTAAAGGAGATAAGATTCAGCCAGTTCTACCTAAGGTTTATCTTAGAATATGGGGATGAGATGGATGCTGATATTAGGAAAGAGCACCAGAACCACTTCTATAACTATAGACACATATTGATTCACCATTTAAGTAGTTCACCTATTTTAGTTCATTATATGCTTAAAAGTAAAATCATCTAGTTTAGGAGTTGGAAAAGCTTTACAGGTGAATTAGTAATACATGTGCATTAAATTCATGAAAAGTTCAGCTTGGTCTTGAGGTGGTATTTAAAGTTTTGACAAAGTTTGATCAATCTTTTCTTACATACTCCATATAGTCCAATTAGTTTCACTGTAAGTTTTGTTTTGACATCTCACAATGGTTTTGTACCACTGTAGGTGTTTTTACTAAGATCCTTTCTTTGCTTAAATACTCAGCATATTAAATAAAACAACCACAAAAATTTCTGCTGCTAAATATGATATATTGCATTCAGTATTAAAATTAATAATTCTTGCATGATTTGGGTTTTTGTTACTTTACTATGTATTTCCTATTTAGCTATCACTCAGTGAAGATGTATTTTGGTTGGAAATATATATATATATATATATATATATATATATTTTTTTTTTTAATACTGTTTTGAAATTCTGTCAGTTTTGCAGGTAATATATGTGCATAGATGTTAAGTGCACATTCAAATTGGTGGTACTTTACTAAATCCGACAATGGGGATCTGTTTTAAGTGTGCATGTCATAATTATTTAAAGCTCTGTACATTTGGCATTTACTACGTGAACACATGCCCTTCACAGTGTGAGTGTTTCCTGTGAGTGGTATGTGAGTACTTGTTGATAAAGCTTTGGTGGCACTTAAGCACCTAGAGGTTTGGGGTACAGAGACTATGAAGAGTTTTAATGAATCATGAGGTTTTTAAAAATAGCATTGATGCCAGGCTTTATATCTATGAAGTAATTTGCATTCTCATTTTCAGGTAAAAGAACTTGAACCCTAGAGTGGTCAAATGAACCATGAATGACTACTTCAGAGAGTGAATAGAGAGTAAAGTACATTTCCCAGCACACCATTTACATAGAGATATTTCTAAAGTCAGGGAATTCAATAGGGTAATAAACATCAAAATGTTCCTGTATTCAATGAAGTTTTATCAAAAATATATCGAGGAATTGTCAATGAAAATAAATGCTTTGTTGGTGGTAGATACCTTTAAAGGGGCATTTGTTCTTGGCTGGCCAGATACATTTCTTATCTGTTAAGTTCACTAGTAGATAGAGAAAGCATTTCTCTTTTGGTAGTTGTTTGTTTTTTGTCTCATCCAGCTCTACACTGAGTCTCTTGAGGGAAGGAGCAGTGGTTTAATAATCTTTGTGTTCACATAAAGTGCCTCCACAAAATAAGTAATTAATAATTATTTATTGAATATGTATCTTAATATAATTTGACAATTCTGAAATGAATTCACCAATGGTGAAAAAAAATGGATTTGAAGCTTGGATAATTAGAATGTCACAGATTTCTTAAGTAGTCGCTAGATAGTATTAGTGACACCTAGATAATGGTCCCTAAAATACTTACGACAATATATGTCCCCTCTTGGTGGGTGTCTGTACCTTTTGATAAAGATGATCATTCATAGGGTTAGAAGAACGAGTTGAATCTCTTCCTGACAAAGACAAAAAACATGTTCTTTACTGATTCCTGAATCAAGAAGCCACAGGTGATAACATTCATTCTTCTTCCCGTTACTTGGCTATGTGGATGGACCTTGTGCGCAATTGCAATTAGATGTAGGTGAAGAACAGTACAGGGTTTTTCTTAGCAAGCCATAGTCAGCCATAGGTAGCTGCCAAGTTATTTTCTGTTGGTGAGAAAAAGAAGGGAATTCTGACAAGAATTTTAGAAAGAGTAATAACACAGCTATTAAATGCTCCTTTTTATGTACTTAATAATATGTATGAGGACCAAGATTATTTGTTCAGTTAAATCAAAATAGAATCTGATGTTATAGTGAAATTGCTTAGATAATGCATTTAGCATTTCTTAACCTTTTCCTTTTTTTCTTGTCTTTTCTTTCTTTCTTTTTTTTTTTTTTTTGAGAGAAAGAGAGCTTGAGTGAGAGTGGGGGAAGGGCAGAAGGAGAGGATGAGAGAATCATAAGCAGGCTTCATGCCCACTGGGCAGCCTGACACAGGGCTTGATGCAGGGCTTGATATCAAGACTGTGAGATCATGACCTGAGCTGAAATCAAGAGTTGAATGCTTAACCAACTGAGCCACCCAGGTGCCCCTCTTAGCCTTTTCTGGTGTGTGTGTGTGTGTGTGTGTGTGTGTGTGTGTGTGTGTGTGTAATGTTTCAGGTCTGCCCTTAAGGGAGAAATCTACTATCTGAATTTTGGAGGTATAGAAATTTGTGATGCCAATTTCCCAGGTAAGTTTAAGGTCTGGATTCCCTGTTTCAAACAGCTCACATGTAGAAAGGATTAGGTTCTATCAGACAATCTGTAATGGTAGAATATACTTTTGTAGAGCCTGAGCATTTCTACTAATAAGAGTTTATTGTTTACTTGGTGTCAGGAAGCCTGCTTGGATGTGGATACCAGATGATTCTTCCCACTCTTAAAGAAAATTCTTCATGTCTAGAGCAATATTACCTTTTCAAGAATCTGTAAAATAAAAATATGATTTCTTTTCGGTGAGTTTGAAGTCAGAGTTTTATAGTGAAGGTATTCTGAAATTTGAAGTATCCACACCCTGATGGACATTTTTAAACCTATTTTATAATTTCTATATACTTAGATATTCAGAAGCACTACATACATCTCTTTAGTTAGATAATATGGGAAAAACAAGGACAAGGATTCTTCCAATTTCTTCTAGTTGTGCACAAATTATTTATCATTGTATTAGTGCAGTTGTAGTTACACATCACCATTCTTTATTGCTATTTCATTCTATAATACTTTTTGAATATGCAAGTTAATATTTCATTTGTAAAGTCTTAAATTTTTAATGTAGCTTGTAATGTCACCTGAGGAGTCTCTAAAATCAGCAACAAGCTATATGCAAGGAAATTGGATTCCACTGTAAAAATAGAAACCCCTCTGAAGCGGATGCAGTTTGCCTCAATTATTGCTTGTGTTTAGGCTTGGGATCCATCTTATCTTAAGCTTTTAAGGCGTTTTCATTTACTGATGTGCTAATACATTTATTGAAGTGGTATAAATGCTATATGTGATTACCCAACCTATTTTAGTCTTACCATCTAAAAGAAGGCTTCTAAAATAGTCTTGTTCTGAGACGTATTGATTTTCCCACTTTTCTTTATGTATACAATCATAAACACACCAAATTTCAATAGGAGTTAAGATGCTAAAAGTTTTTATTTTTTCATGGCCTCAGTTAATATACTATTATACTAATGGTATAATAATATACTATTAGCTATGTATGTTAAGAATGTTGCTAGGTATGAGGCAAAGATTAATATTTATCCCCGAGTTACATAGCAGAAAAAAAGAATCTTTAACAATGTATAGTTAAATACATTATGGATATGAATATGAATATAATAGAATATTATATATGGAAGATATTTGTGATAGAATGTTAATTGAGAAAGTCTGGATACATACACATGTGTACAAATATATATATACGTATATTCACATACACATGTACATGTGTGCTTCAAGTTTGTAATGTGTGGATATAAAAGAATTGGGAAAATATGTCAATATATAAAACAGCTGTTGTCTATAGATGGAGAGATTATAGGACTGTCATTCTGTGTATGGCATTCTACTGCCTCTGCCAAGATCCTAAATATTTAGTGAATTCACATTCAGGAAGAAGAATTATCTTTATATTGTCTCACTGTCCCCATCTGCTCCACGTTTTCTATAGAGAAAAGCAAAAAGACAGATGTATAAGCAGAAACCCACTTTAGAAACATTAAATATTTAACAAAAATTGGATGCCAAGTAATTTATATAGAAATTTGCAGTTTACATGGCTTTAAACACTCTTTATTTCTCAGCTACATTTTTTTTTCGCTTTGTATGGATAGGCCTTTAATTATACCCATATGAATGAATTTACTTTATATTAAACTTTGTCCTTAAATAACACACTAAAATAATGTCAATTTCCCTGAATACCACAGGTTTCTCATCATTATGGATGCAACTACAAGGCATATTACAAGACATATTTTCAAGATCATGAGATGCTATTTACTAAAAAGATATATCAACATTTTAAATTGTTTGGAAGTAAAAACTTATAAATGAGAACCTCATTATTTTTTTAATTTTTAAAAATGTTTATATATTTTGGGGCTCCTGGGTGGCTCAGTCAGTTAAGCATCTGACTTCAGGTCAGGTCATGATCTGGTGGTTCATGAGTTTGAGCCCCGTATTGGGCTCTGTGCTGACAACTGACAGCCTGGAGACTGCTTCAGATTCTCTCTCTCTCTCTCTCTCTCTCTCTCTCTCTCTCTCCCCCCCCACCCACTCACATTCTGTCTGTCTGTCTGTCTCTTTCAAAACATATAAACATTTTTTAAATGTTTATTTATTTTTGAGAGAGAAACAGCACATGCACGTGTGAGCAGGGAAGAAGCAGAGAGAGATGGAAAGATAGAACCCCAAGCAGGCTCCGCATGGAGCCTGACATAGGGTTCGATCCCATGAACTGAACCATGGGATCATGACCTAAGTTGAAATCAAGAGTCAGACGCTTAATCAACTAAGCCACTCAGGCACCCCTGAACATTATATTTTAATTTATATATTATAATTCCCTTGGTCTATATTTCTTCCTTTTTATTTTTACTTTTTTTAAGTTATTTTATTTATTTATTGTTTTGGAGAGGGAGAGTGAAAACGCATGCACACCTGTAAGCTGGGTAGGAGCAGAGAGTGAGGCAGAGAGAGAATCCCAAGAAAGCTCTGAATTGTGAGTGCAGAACCCCACGTGGGACTTATCTCAGGAACCATGAGATCATGACCTGAACCAAAATCAAAAGTTGGTTGCTTAACCGACTGGGCCACCCAGGCACCCCAGATTTCTTCCTTTTTAAATACCCATTCAGATATGTATTTACACAGATGATAATCTATTTTACACACATTTACTCAGGTAATTATTTACATGACTTAAAATCCACTTGTAAGAAAAGTTATAAAAAGCAGAAATCAGATAAGGAGGTTAGAAAAAGGAACACAAATATGCAGATATTTTCAGACAAGCATTATTTTTCTCAAATAAAACAAAATTTGGTATTAAGATTCTTGATAACCAAATGAACAATGTAATCCTGTCATATAATTACTTTTTTCAGCCTCAAAGTCTATCTAAAAGAGATTTTTTGGAAATCAAAGAAATGGATTTGAGTTTGTATTGTGCTGTTTATATTTTACCTTCAATATTTTGAACTCCTAGAAACTTCAATTCCTGTTTTTTAATATCAATTAATATATATCTATGATTATCTATAGTAGCTCATAGTTCATATCTTCAGGTTTGAAAAGAAATTACCAACTTATCTGTCATTTTACATGTTTGTTTCCAGAGCTAAGTGTTCATTAAAAAGAAAAAAAAAAGATTACCAGTATCTTGTTGTCATTGAAAACTTATTTACATTACACAGGTACGTTTTAATATCTCAAATAGTACTTTTCACAATGTTATGCATGTGAGTATAATAAAAAAATTTTAATTTTAAAAAAATCCACAAATTAAATAAGGACATTTTTAAGAATTTAAAAATTATATTTTTAATTCTTGACCTTGGTTATTTTTGGCTTTTATTACCCATATTTCCTTACATAGAGGATATTATTCTTCTCCTTTAAAAGTGAATATATTGTTCAAATCTTGCATTGTCTGTAAGTGGTTCATCCACCAGTTTTATTTAACCCATTTCTTAAGATGGTACAAAATTATATTTAATCTAATAAATGAGTATTCTTCATTACAACATCACAAGTCAACTCTAATCAACTTGTTCACTCTGTATAGTTTATTTATTCATATATGCTATACAAGGAGAAATTGATAGGCAAGGAGGAAAAACACATACTGCTTGAGTGGTTTGCAGAGTTGAGACAGAAAGGGAGAAATTGGATGCTAATCACCAAAGAAGTTAACAGAAATAAATGACAGCATGAATATTCTGACTTTGGCTGCAATGCTATTTTGGTAAAAATCAGAATTGTTCAAAAAATCAAAAAAATGTAATCGACTATCAGGGCAGGTATTGAATTAATTCTCTGACTTTTCTGGGCTTTAAACACAGACCAGATAAGCACTTATGGAGGATAATACTTGGACAATTTGTTTGATTAAGTGGTGGAACCAGATGATCTTAAAAGCCTTGACGTTCTTATATGCAACACTGCCCCTGACTCCATGTAACTCTACCCTCCAGCCTCTATAATGAATTCTCTCAAAAGCAGGAAAACATATATCTCCACTCCAGTCTTGTCCTTACTTCAGTCCATTTTTCATGTTGCTCTCCGTGTTGCTTCCAGAATAATCTTTCCAAAACATTAATTTGGTTATGTCATGACCTTTCCCCTATCTTCCAAATGGTCACATTCTACTCTTTTCCTGGTTAAAGCACAAATACACACTTTGAAGCCTGCTTGACAAAGATTCACAACTTAAGGATTTACCATTTTTCCACTATTCCATATGCCCTTACTCCAGCCATGCAAACTACGTACTATTTATCCAATTTGTCATACTCTCTAAACCTCAGTGCTTTTGCTAGATTTTTTTTTTTGGTTATTAGATAAATTCCAAAGTATTCTTCAATGCTGTCCAAAAAGGTCAGCTCTTAGGGAACTCTCCATGACCATTTTATAGGCAGAGTAAGGCCCTTGTTTTGTGAGCCTATTAATAACCCTGTGTATGTCTTCTTTATAGCATTCATTGCATTATAATCTTTGTGTATGTGTTTATTATCCTATTTTGTGAATGTATTTATTACCCTACTTAAATACGTGAACTTTTTGAGAGTATGAACTTTAAAAAGGAATCTTTATTTCTTCAACAGAATGCCATGCGTGTATTGTAAGCTCTCAATAAATATTTGGTGAATGACCAAGCTAGTTTGCCATCCAAATTCTTACTAATCTTTATTTGTTTTGCTTATAATTAAAGTTTTGTGCGGGCAATGGTTATATATGGAATGAACAAAGGGTTGTAATGCCTAGGTAAAATAGAATCCGGACCTGTGGCTGCCATACAATCAGAGTAGCTATGTAGGATAAAGTGGAATTTCTTTTCACATTAGGCCAAAAGTATACTTTTGGACAAATTCAATAAATAGAAGACTTCAATAGTCTTCAATAGTCTTCAATAGTCTTCAATAAATAGAAGACTCAGTATTCAAAGTACTTCTGATAGTTTGCTAGAAGTATTGTGTATATGTGAGGGTAGTGATCAGGAAAGTCTGGATAAACAAGAAAATTCCCTAGTTTCTTTTGGAAAATAAAGAGAATGAGTAGAAGAAAAATGCGGTGGTTGTTGAATGAGATTATTTTCATAGACTCATCTTCCAAAAGGTTTTGTTGTACTTTGTTCTGTCTGTCCGTTTATCTGTCTGTCGCTCTATCTAGTTGTTCATTCATCCACCATCTATTTGTCTATATCTGTCTGATTGTGATTTTTAAATTTTTAAGTAAGAAACAAATGCAGTGAAAATTGCAAACAATTCTAAATGAGATACAACATAACCTTATTTCTTATTCCATCACCAGTCCACCTTAATCCTCATTCCAAAACAACATAGCAGTTTTTATATGTATAAATAGTTCAAAATATTTTCTAAACTCATAAATACAAAACTTTCTTTCTAAATGAATGCATATTGTACATATAGCATATTCTTTTAAGATTAAGAATGGATCTGAAGATCACTCCATACTAGTATATTTTGATAAAGTTTTTTTTATAAGTTTTTATTTAAATTCCAGTTAGTCAACATAAAGTGTAATATTAGTTTCACATGTGCAATACAGCGATTCAACACTTTCATACAATACCTGGCACTCATCACAAGTGCACTTCTTAAACCCCATTACCTATTTAACCCATTCCCCCACTCACCTCCTCTCTAGCAACCATCAGTTTGTTCTCTATAGTTAAGAGTCTCTTTCTTGGTTTGCCTCTCTCTTTCTCTCAACAAAGTTTTTTTTTTTTCCTTTTAATCTACTGAATAATTTTCTACTGAATAATTGTATGTGGTTGGGATAGTAATATATTTATTCAGTCTTTTATCTTTTTTTAAATTTTTATTTATTTTGAGAGAGAAAGAACATGTGTGCACACGAAAGCCAGTGGAGGGGCAGAGAGAGAGAGAGAGAGAGAGAGAGAGAGAGAATCCCAAGCAAGCTCTGCACTGTCAGCACAGAGCTCTATGTGGGGTTCGATCCCATGAACCATGAGATCATGACCTGAGCCAAAATAAGAGTCTGACACTTAACTGACTGAGCCCCCCAGGTGCCCCTACTCAGTTCTTTATCAATGGAAGTTAACTTCCTTTCCTGTCATTTGCTCTTCCAAAAAAATGTTGCAAGGATCCTCCTTCTTAATATGTCTTTGCATATTTGGGTGATATATCTTTAAGTTCTTTATCTGGAGATGGAATTCCTTAGATTTACTACAACTTCCTCTTAAGCATCTTCTGACATTTTCAATTGTAATAATATGTTGGTTCTTATCTTTTCTTCAAAGCCAACAGTGAAGCAATGTCTTTTCCCTCTTGGTTTCCATCATTACAACACATTCCCTCTTTTCTGCCTCATGTATCCTTCTTGTAAGCCATCTTGTGATTATTTTGAGCCCATTCATCTCAAGATCCTTAACTTAATTACATCAGCATAGGGCCTTTTACCAAAGATGGTAACATATTCACAGGTTTCAGAAATTTGGACATGAGCAACTTTGGAGATCTATTCTTCACCCAGCCACAAAAAAGGAGGATTTATTGTGATTATCCTGTCCCATTTTATTATTATTTTGGGATTAGGGCCGGGCAGTGATGAGAATAGAGTCAAATAACATGTTTTAGTTGATAGATTTCTGAGCCACAATCTAAACTTGAAAGAGATGAAGCCACATCCCATGGAGATCCTGAACATTGAATTAGTACATTGACTTCAGTAGGATTTGAAGTTTTTCCTTAAGAAGAAGTTTGCCAAGTTCTACATGTAGAATAAATAAATAGATAGATAGATAGATAGATAGATAGATAAATAAATAAATAGATAAATAAATATCTCCCACCACCCCCACCACCACACCACCACCACAATTATTGTAGTAGAATGTATTAGATAACCAGGAATATCCTTAATCTTTCTAGGCATAGAAAGACTACATAAGGCTTTATAAGGCATATAAGAAGCTGTAATTCCAAAATTCCCTTCAAGCAACCTATAAGCGTAGGTTTATTCTCAAATAATCACAGCAATTCTTGCTCTTTACTCATTACCTATTAGCAGAGCAGTCTGAGGAAGTCCTAGAAGATGATAGCACATTATTTAAAAAGAGGCAGGGTCCATGAATGCAACTTGCAAGACTATCTGTGGAATACTTGATTGAATTATTGTCATGAGTGAAAAATAAATCAGTATTCTGTTAAGCTAGAGAGACTGGGATGTTGATTATTACAGAAACTAACATTACTTACCCTAAATAATATGCTATGTTTTATTTCAGTATCCAATTTGTGTTCCTCCTATATAGAAATGTCACTGATTTTTTAATTCTAAAAATTTTATATAAAACTACTTTGGAATTTCTATGTAAACTATAATACTATTTGAAAATAATGACAGATTTGCCTATTTCCTTCCAGTGCTTCTCCCTTTCACTTCTATTTCTTGCCTTATTTTTTGCTGGCTAAGCTTGCCAGAACAATGTTGAATAGAAGTTCTGATAATAGTAACAATAGTAATAATAGTCTGCTGTGGCCTACTTCTGATATTAAACAGAATTAACATCAGTATATAATATATTATATAATTTTTTGCACATAACTTTAATGAGATTTTTGTATAGATGAGGAAGTTCCCTCCTAATTTTACTTTGATACAAATCTTTTTAAAATAATGAATATATATATATATATATTTTTTTTTCTACTGAATGTTTTCTTCAGCTTGTATTGATACAATTATGTGTTTCTTCTTTTATTTGTTGTGGTGAATTACATTAGTGATTTTCCGTGTTTATCTATCAACCTGCATTTCTGGAATAAACTCAACTATGTTATGATGTATTATTTTTTGCATGCATGGTTGGATTTTATTTGCTTATATTTTATTTAGAATTTTTGTATCTAGTATCGCGAGTGTTTTACGTTAATAGCATAATTTTTTTCATAGTATTTTCTTATTATCTTTTAACATTCTGAGGCATCTAGTAATATCTCTTTTGTTCATTGTATTCTGTTAATAACGTTTTAAGGTCTGAAGAACCGGAGTTGTATATCCTATTTTATTTCTAGCATTGTTTATGTGTGCCTACTCTCTTTTTTTCTTGATGAGTCTTGCCAGAAGCTCATCAGTTTTATTAGACTTTTCAAGGAAACAACTTTGGCTTTGTTGATAGCAACCATATGTTTGATTTCTGTTTTATTACTTTCTACTCTTATCTTGACTGTTTTTCTCAATTTCTTTAGGTTTGCTTACTGGTCTTTTATCAGTTTCTTAGGAAGTATATCTACTAAGCTCATTATTATTATTTTTTCTATGTAAGCATTTAAGCCAGGGGCCAACAAAACTTTTCTTGAAAACGAGCACATAGTGAATATTTTAATTTATGTGCCCAATATGGACTCTGTACAATATCTATGTATTTTTTCTCAACTTTTAAAAGTGTCTATTTTTTTTTTACCCCAATAGGTGTATAAAAGAGCAACAGGCTGAATTTGACCCATATACCAGAGCTTGTCAACACCTGATTTGCCATAAGTTTCTATCCAGGTAATATTATAGAGTCAGCTAACAACTTTTGAAGTTACTAATTTCAATTTGTAAATATTTGCCAATTTACAGTAGCATTCTGACTTTGATTCATGAGACTTTAGAATTTTTTTTTTCTTAACTTCTTAACATTTTTTCCCCCTGGGAGTTATTTTATTTTTACTTTCTAACTTATTGACATTCTATCTTATGACCTTCCAAACTTCTGAAACTTGCCGAGGCATGCTTCACAGCAAGTGAATATTCAATGTATGTTGGAAAAGTAACCATACTTTTTAGTTGGGTTCAGATGTTCTATGGAACATTTAAATTACCTTTAAAATTTTCTCATTCAAATTTTCTATATATTTAACTAAATCTTTCACTATTTGTTCTACCAATCCCTTAAATAGGTATATTAAAATCTCTCGTTAAGATGATATTGTTTGTTTCTTTTTATAATTTCTGTAAATTTTGAAGCTATGTTATATTTGCATGTAAATTAAATTTGTTTTGTTTAATGATGAATTTAAAATTTTATCGTTATAAAGTAATGGTATTATAATATTATAAAATTTGCACGGTTTTTGGTGTTTTATTTTGTTTTGGTTTTGGATTCGTTTTCTTCAAAGTCTTTTTTTGCCTGGTATTAATATTACTACAACATTTTTGTTATTGTTTTTAACATTGTTGTGCATTACTTTATTACTTTTATTTTTTAACCTCACTGCATTCTTGTGTTTGATTTTTTTCTCCAGATAGCATATACCTAAGCTTTATTCTTTTATCCATTCTGAAACTATTTCAGTACTTATTTATTTACATTTTTTAAAATATTTTTTCTAAGTTTTGTTCTTTTATTTATTTTTGAGAGAGAGAGCATGCACATACACACATGAGTGAGTTGGGGAGGGACAGAGAGAGCAGGAGAGAGAATCCCAAGCAGTCTCCAAGATGTCAACACAGAGTCTTATGTGGGGCTTAAACTCACAAACTGTGAGATCATGACCTGAGCTGAAATCAAGAGTTGGATGCTTAACCGACTGAGCCACTCAGGTGGCCCAATTTACATTTATTTTAATTACTGATATATACTATTTATACCATCTTATTTTGTACTTTTCATTTTTTGTGCTTTTCCTTTAAGTTGTTTCTGTGTGTAGATTTATTCTACTTTATCCTTTTTGGAATTAATTGTGCTTCTTGAATATGTATTTTGGTGTCTTTTATCAGTTCTGGACAACTTCAGTAAGTATCTCTTCAAAGATAACTTTTCGGAAGATAATTAGTAAGAGTACAAATGAAACCAAACTGAACATGAGTCAATTGTTAAGTTGGCCTATTGGTAAATGACAATTTATTAGACCATTCTTTTTGTATATATTTTTAAAATTTCATAATTAACAGGTTTTTTAAAAGTAAATATACAACCAGCTACCTAACAATCACTTTTTAAGTATATTCATAGAAGAGTTTGAAAGCTATTTGTCCCCCCAGCTATTCAGAGCATTTTGATTGGCGTATTACTTTTATATATATTTATTTTATATTTATATAACTCTTATGCATAAACTAAACACAGAAGACTACAAAAATCTTAAGTATAAAGCTCAGTGACTTTTACAAATAACACACCCATGTAACCTGAATTAGAATAAGCACCCTAGACAACCCTGCAGCTGCCCCTTACATATATTAGATTGATCCTTTCCAAGGATAACCAATTTCCTGACTCTTAATACTATAGAATTGTTTTGTCCGATTGTAAATTTATTTAAAATGAGTCATGCAAAATGTGATGTTTTGTTTCTAGTGTCTTTAGTTTAACGTTGTCTTAATTTGGGTTTTTAATTTTAGTAATTCTACTTTTTATTTCTAGAGTTCTCTTTTTGTCAAGCTTACTTGCTCTCTACTGATACTTTACATCTGTCTTTTATTTATTGAAGGATTTTTTGTATTAATCATATAATCTACTGATTGTTCCAATATCTGGATTTTTTGTGGATCTACTTTTGTGTCTTTTTCTATTCATTTCAATTCATATTACCTTATTTTGTGCATGTGTCCTTTTTTTTTTTAGCTAGTATTTTATTTTATTATTTCTTTTCCAGTTTTCCTGAGATGTAATTGATGTATAACACTATATTAGTCTGCCTGTTTTTAGTGATATTTATTTATTTGCCAGGTATAGTTTATTTTCTAGGAATTTTTAACTGTGAAAATATAAACATGTGGGATGAATTTGGGCTACTCTAGGAAGGATTTACTATTACCTCTATAAGGTACACAACAGAAATTACATTATGAAACTTGGGACAATATTCTGGGGTTGAGATTTCTCTAGACGCTCAGTTACAGTGAATTTAAGAACCATCCCTGTGAAGTTTAGCTCCTTATTACAAATTCTTGCATTGCATTTTATTTGTAGGTTGGAGGTGATAACATTACTTTTGTTATTAGTTTGCTCTTAAACTAGGGTGTGGATATTTGAGATGTTATCTCCTGGTCTATGTTGAGCTATATTTGTTCCATAAGCTTACAAAGCTAAGTAACTGATGATTATATTCACTAATTTGGGAAATTCCCTCAAGAAAAATTGACATTAGTGCTCTACTTACTACCCTGAGTTCTTGTCTTCATGTAATCTTTGAGGATTTGTTATATTTTTTGATAGCTCATGGTTATATAAAGAGATGTTTTTTAATGATATTAAGCCATTTACAATACCACCTTTATGGAAATGGAAGTCAACACAAATATTTCTTAGGTTTATTTTTTTTCCTTTTTGATCCTTGTAATAATTTTTTTTGTTTGAAATATCTATTTTTTATTATTTTCTGTTTTATTTAGAGTACATATAATATTTATATTTCTACTTTATAAATTATTGACTTTTTTGTCACCTAAACTGTAATTATAATATTATAAATTATCCATTGCTATAGTCTCTTCACAGGGAACTGCTTTTATTTTATTTTAAAAAAATTTTTTTTTCAACGTTTATTTATTTTTGGGACAGAGAGAGACAGAGCATGAACGGGGGAGGGGCAGAGAGAGAGGGAGACACAGAATCGGAAACAGGCTCCAGGCTCTGAGCCATCAGCCCAGAGCCCGACGCGGGGCTCGAACTCACGGACCGCGAGATCGTGACCTGGCTGAAGTTGGACGCTTAATCGACTGCGCCACCCAGGCGCCCCGGGAACTGCTTTTAATACATCTGTAGTAAATTCACCTCCTAAATTATGATACAATGGGCTTTCATAAGCTCACTTTTGAGAGCAATATCTTATCATATTTCCTGGAACACAAACAAAACTGACTCCCTTCAGTTCATAAGAGGTTGAATTTTTTTACTTACAAAATGTTCCATGTAAGGACTAAGTTGGTAGAAAAACAAATTAATGCTACATGCTGCAATTTCAGCATCTCCAACTTTTCTTTTTCTCTTTTATCCATTTTCCCCATGCAGCTGCAGGTTTTAGGCTAAGTTTTTGGGGAAGAAAAACTATGTGGACATATGTATCTTAGAAATACTAAGGTTGGGTGGAGAAAAGTGAGTGCATATATGTGCATGCACTTTTTTTTTAATTAAAACTTTATTTTTGGTGAGCAGTTTTAGTTCACAGCAAAATTTAGGGGAAAGTACAAAGATTTTCATATACTCCCTGTCCCCACACTTGCATAATCCTCCCCCATTTTCAACAACCCCCACCAAGGTGATACATTTGTTGCAAACTGATGGATGAGCTGGCTTGCTCATTTTTTATCCACTGTATCTTCATTTCCCGAGAGGTGTTAACTACAGTCTTATACCACATTTGTATTTTTCTATATTTTTGGCGGTTTTTTCTTTATGAATTATGACATACACTATTTGATACATAAAAAATCATGATTATTCGTTAGAGATAGAAAAGTATCATTATGAAGGACACAGATACCTTTAACTTTTTATATTGGGACTAACCTTGTCTGCTAGTAACAGCCTGACCCTCTGATTTTTCTTTCTTGCACTGCACATCCAACATTGGTCAAATCACTGTGAATAAGTGTGATTTAGAACTCTGACTAGTCAACTTGAGACTAGTAAAAATGTCTATGATGGTAGAGTGGGGATCTGGAGAGTCAGTGAGAAGTTCAATTAAGTTTGACACACACACACACACACACACACACACACACACACGATGCTTTTTCCAGAAGAATGGTTACTTGATAGGCAAAAACAATACAATATTTATTAAAGAAGTAGATAAATCAAGGTAGCTAAGTCCAGGTCCCACAACTGACATTGGAAAACATTTGTAAGTTTTATTGGAAGGAATAGTAAGCAATGCACAGGGAAAGAAATGTGGTTTTATTCTTAGGGGGAAAAAGGAAACAGAAAATTTTTAAAACCTAATTTCTTAGAAGATAGGTAACGTATATACCAATTCAACAAATCCACTTGTTTCTTCAAACTATTTTATATTTTATAATATTTCATTTTATTATTATATATTTTATTTAATAATACTGATTGCATCTTCCTAACATAATTTTCAGAAAAGTTCATTTTGTCTCTGCCTAAGATTCCTGCTCTGCTTTGGGGGAATGAGGGAGGAGACTGGTTCACTCAAAGGTGGTTGGTAGGAATAGGAGACTAGGACAGAAGGCTGAGAGATGGAAACGTAGAAACAGAGCTGTTCCGCCTTTCCATCTTTCCACCCATCAGTACACAATTTTTGTTTGTTTGTTTTGACTCCTCAGTCTACATCTGCAGCAGCAGGGTGAACAGGCAAAGCTGAATGTTTTTCGAAATGCTATTCTAAAGTCCAAATGAAATCCAGTTGTAGTTATTAGTATCTTGGATAAGCTGCTATTGCAAAGGCCAAAGAGCAATAGCTAATAAATGTGAAAGTTTAATTTCTTTTTCAATTAATAGTTCAGTCCTGAAATGACAGTGGCTCCGTGATAGTAGTTACCCAGTGTCCTTCTACCTTATTAATCTGAGGCCCTTGATACACTGCTTCCACGTCATGTCAAAAAGGGACCTAGGTTCCATTTCTCAAATCTGTATTTCAACCAAAAGAAAGTTTAGAAGAGACCTTGGATGGCATGCTCCTGGCCTCTAATGGTATGGCCTAGCAGTCGAACTGACCACTTCCTGCTCAATCCTGTCAGCCTGGGTGTAGTCACATGGCTCAATATTGCTCAAATTGAGCCTAACAAACATAGTCTTATCTGGCCATGTATGCTGATACAATTTTGTGTCTTTATTACTAAAAAATAAAGAAGGATATTGTGGGAAAACCAGTTTATGACTTGCCAAAGAAAACTAAATATAGATAGATCATTAGGTAAATTGTTCTGCTTCTGAGGAGTTATAAGGATTTGTAGAAATTAACGTCAGATAAATGCCTACCTAGTACTTGGAAAGCATACAAATACACCTTGAATGAATGAATCAGTGAATGGCTTAGCCATCAAAGACTGGGTTAAAAATGACAGTAACAGAGCATGCCAGACTCACAGAATCAATTTAGTAAATATTTACTGGGGGACTGTAGACCAAGATTTATGTTAGACACTGGGATAACAAACATATAAGACAGAATCTGCAACCTGCTCTAATGTGCTAAAAAATCATAAGGAAGAAATGTAAAACTAATTATATGTATATAAATTTTTAATATTCTTGTATTCTCAACATCAGTATCACAATTCTTCTCCAGGTTTTAAACCCTATTGGCTTACCTCCAAGAAGAATCACAGATATGTTTCCTGTGATGCATGCACCTCTTCTCAGCCTTGTGTAGATCCACACATATATTATTAACCAAATTCATGAGTGTGATGTACAAGCAGAATGTTAATGTGTTTCTTTGCAATAAAACATTCTTGCCACACAGACCACAAGACTCAATAGTGACATGATGAATGTATTTTTCTCTTTAGGAAATCTTTGCAGAAAGACAAGTCACAATAAAAAGGTTTCTTGATGAACATCAAATCTCAAAACTGCATGAGACAAATTGAAAATTTAATATCTATAAGAGCCAAATACATCCATTTTACCACAGAAGTTTCCTCAGCAATGGGACTGGGATATTTGCAATATATCGTCATAAGCTTATCCCATGAGTGCTTCAGAAATGGTTTCAGCCCTCATTTTACTCCCATTTAATGTTATTTTTTTAAAAAATCAGACCACTGTTAATCAACAGTGTGCCATCTCAAAACTGTCTCTGAGTGCTGATAGATATATATTTTGCTTGGATATCCTAATGTTTTTTCCAGCAGGTAATTATGGAGTCATCTCATTTCTTTCATGTGATTTTGAACGTTATTTTTAAAATTTTACTCACTCTGGGGGCGCCTGGGTGGCGCAGTCGGTTAAGCGTCCGACTTCAGCCAGGTCACGATCTCGCGGTCCGTGAGTTCGAGCCCCGCGTTGGCTCTGGGCTGATGGCTCAGAGCCTGAAGCCTGTTTCCGATTTTGTGTCTCCCTCTCTCTCTGCCCCTCCCCCGTTCATGCTCTGTCTCTCTCTGTCCCAAAAATAAATAAATGTTGAAAAAAAAATTAAAAAAAAAATTTACTCACTCTGTTAATTTCATCATAAAAATTTATGAAAATATATTAAGAAGTGCATTCGTATATTCTTCAAATATTTAAAACACAAGATAAACTGGACCAAATACTATACTTAGTGTACAATAAACATTACGGAAACAGAGAGGAGGGAAATATATTTGATTAAGAGCATCAGGAGAAACTCTTTATATAAACCATTATGTTTGAACAGGGCTATGAAGAATGAATAAGATTTCAAAAGTGGAAAAATGGTCAAGAGCAATCAAGGTCAAGGATTCTGTGCAAATAGGCATAAAATTACAAGGCATGTTTATAGAGTGGTAAGTAATCTGATAGGCCTAGAGGATAATAGTGTTTTAATATAAAATGACATTAGAAAAATTATAATTATGTGAGATGCCATGATAAAAATACTATCTTTTTACTATTATAATTTTAGTAATGATTCAGAACATGGATTTGTGATAATTGATCAAAAAAGAAAGACTATAGAATCAATGAATTTAACATCCTCAATGTGTGTGACAGAAAAAGCAGAAAATTAATAGAAAATGATCTAACCAAAGAGTTGCTTATCTAAAGTTATACAGTAAGCATCTTGAATTTCACTTTCTCTTTTTTCTTCTCTCCTTAATTATCAGGCTTCCCGAAAAAAAAAAAAAAAGCAGCTTGTTAACACACAAGATTGTCTAGATCTATCATATATCTATCATACATAATACCCTTTCTTTTAGTTTAAAAGGTGTTGCAGCTAAAAAAAAATCATCCTGAAAAGGAGACTTTAAGTGTCCCCAATAAAGACAGTACTGTTCTTGCACATGAACTCTTAAATCTGATATTAAACAATCAATAAATGGAACTTCTCTGCAGCATTTTGTCAAACCAACAGAAGTTGCCTTATTGGGGGTTGCAAATGAAATATTGTATATGTGGATAAGAGTAAAATATAAAGAGAGCTATAGACTGAAAAATACTGTTAAAAATTGAAAATTATACTGCATCCAAGGGCAATTTATCTCCCTAAGTACTACAGTGCAAAAGCAATCCGTTGTTTAAGATTGGTTTCCAAATATGGTGGTTAGGAATATATCATGGGGAAATATTTGAAAAAAATATTATGTAAGGACTCAGAAATATTTATCACTTGAGACATGTCTCTATAAGTCTTCCTTTCCATGCTCCTTTGGGAAAGGTCATAGGTGTACATGATTCCCAGCTCAAGTGACATGACTCAATGGACTAAGCTCTACAAAGAAAGGCAGAAGTTAGTCATCATGTCACTTTTTCCAGGTGCCAGAAAAGCATAGGGTGAAAGCCCCAGCCAGTCAAACTTCACAAATAACTTCATTTGACTTATTTGGCTGACTATAAGACGGCTCATGTCAGATACGTCAACAAACTTTGGCAGAGGATTAGTTGTGAGCGATCTTTATTCATAAAAAGCATAGATCATTTGTAGTTGAAAACTTATATAAAGCATTGTCTCCAGGTGGGTTTACTGCTTCAGGAATGCCACTCTGACGTATTCAATTTCTGTAGGAATCTCATTTTATAAAAACCTAACAAAGGAAATCTTCTTCAAGTATTAGGGGGAGAAGATGATTCTACTGAAGAACAGATGGCTTCCCAAGTGTCAGTGTCTATGTACATCTATTTGAATACTGAGGATGGAAGAGACCTAAGGAGGAGAGGAACTTCATAGACACTCTTCATCTTAATATAGCCTGCACCAATGGCCATATTTCATAATTGGCAAAAAGTACCCAGGGGAAAGAAGAAGATGTGGGGAAAAAAAGTTAAAAAGTAGTAAATAAAAAAAAAACTCATAATGAAATTTTTAATAAAAGTGCCATGTAAATTTGCTCCTAGACTCCCAGACAAATCACCTGAAGTTGGTACTCTTTCTTAACTTTTCACCTAGGTATGCACAAATCTGCATAATATCAACGAGAAATTGGAAAAGTTGTAGAAACGGATGTTATGGAGGCCCTTTATATTTCTTGGAAGAGTTTTCTATACTAGTTCTAGATAATAAGTACTGTACAGTTCGGGGGAAAAATGACATCCAATAATGATTGCCTGATCATTTCTTCTTTCAATTATAATGACCACAATTTTGCTACCATTGCTTCTTTGAAGGCCACATAACAGCTTTAATCACCAGTTTTGGGGCTGCATTCTGAAGTCCTTTCCATTTGTAACAGGTTTACTAATAGCTCTATAAGGAGCTTGTCTACACAACACCATTGGTTGCTTAGCATAGCAGTCAGCACCTTCGGTCATACCAACAGTGCAGTAAATGAAAATGACAGGAAATTGCTTCTTTATGTGTAGGTTTATGATAGAAGGAGCAGTACTGAAGCATGAGAGATTCTTTAATTAATAATGATAAAAACCACCTTAGTATTCAGGCATGCTCAGCACAATTTAAGTGCTTTGTTTTTAGTACTCACAAAAATCCAGTAAGTTACTATTATTATCTAAACCTACAAATCAGGAATTTAGCACCAGGAGCGTAAATAACTTGCTCAGAGTCACACAGCTAAGTGATGAAGTGAAAGATTAAACCTGGACATTCTGAATTTGCAGGCTTTATACCTTACTGCATAGTGAAATACTCTGATCCTTAGCACTATTATTTCTGAAGGCAATTTTACAAATAGAAAACCCTTGCGATTTTTTACATATAATCACTGTTTTCATTTAAAATACTAGTTTATGGGGCACCTGAGTGACTTAGTCAGTTAGGCATCCGACTTCAGCTCAGGTCATGGTCTCACAGTTCCTGAGTTTGAGCCCTTCGTCCGGCTCTGTGCTGACAGCTCAGATCCTGGAGCCTGCTTCGGATTCTGTGTCTCCTTCTCTCTCTGCCCCTCTCCCACTAGTGCTCTCTCTCTCTCTCCAAAAAATAAATAAACATTAAAACAAAATAAAATACTAGTTTAAGGCACCCTTAAGGCAGTTGACCATCTGACTTCAGCTTAAGTCATGATCTCTCAACTCCTGGGTTTGAGCCCCACATCGGGCTCTGTGCTGACAGCTCAGAGCCTGGAACCTACTTCAGATTCTGTGCTTCCACTCTCTCTGCCCCTCCCCTGCTTGTGCTCTCTCTCAAAAATAAATAAACATTAAAATATATATAAAGCATAAAATAAAATACTAGTTCAGGCTCACTAGAAAGTAGTTTCAATTAGTCAATTAATTTCAAGGCGACAAGTGCCATTAAATTTTACATTTGTATTCATGTTTATTATGTTTTAGTATTTCAAGAAATAAGCATACAGCAAGCTTTAGAAAAAAGTGTCATTTCAGTATGTGGCTTCCTCAACGGGCTGTGAATACAGCGCGACTCATCGCCTGACCGTAACTTTCTTGTTTTCAGATGGCCTTTTTTCAATTGATTTTATTTACTTTCAAAGTGACATTTCAACAGAGGTATCCACTCTCATTTCCACTCTCCTTTGACATTTCTGTGACTTAGAGTGCAAGGAACTGCTTGCCAAAGACTTGCTAGATTGATGTTGGGAGGAAAAGGAAAAAAAGATCTGTAGATAGCAGATGTTTCTTTTCTTCTTGTTGTGCCTATTACTTTGAAAAACTGACACTGCTTAAAAACAGATTTCAGATGTTCTGTGTTTTTGGCAGCAAGAGTGGATGTGTTGTTGCCCAAGTAGGAGAAGTTTAAGTATTGTCTAAACAGGCAAATTGAAGATGGAGGATGGACGAATGAATAAACTCTCAGAAATACTTGGTGTTTTGTTTTGTTTTGTTTTTTTCTCCTCAATGAGCAATTCAATACAAGAAAGCCCTAAGTTGGCTGGGTGAGTTCTTTACTTACACATTTCATTTTGACCTTGTCAAGGCCTGGCTAATACTCTAAATAATACTTGAACCAATCTACTTTTATTCTTTCTTGATAAGTGGTTCATGGAAATTTTTCAAATCTCAAATACGACTGGTTAGAGATATTTGGGGAGGTACATCTCCATGTCATGGATGAATAATTTAGCCAAAAGTTCCTATAAGATTGTTACTATCATCACAAAAGACACTAATCAAGTTTCTGTTAATACAGAAGGGGTGTTGTACAAATTATTAAAAGCATCCCTGTCTCCCAGGTAGACTAACCGAAAAAAAGAATAGTTTCCTCCATGGGAAAAAAAATTGCAAAAGGGCATCAGCACTTCCAGGCTAAGTGCAAACCCATGTAGAACCTTGAGTAACTGAGCAGGGGCTGACTTAAAGTCCTTACTTGAGCCCTACTTTATGTATTTCAGCAGGGCGCCAACTGCACACACAGATTTTGCAAATAGATTAAAGCATTTATCCAGTGGTTTTTCAGAGTTTCCTGATTTAGTGTTCTCACAAAATTCCTCCATTTTCATATTCTACTCACTTTGAGATCCAGAAAATGGGTTAGAGTGGGCTATGGATGGCAAAACCATTGACAATTGAGGACTAAGTCAAGAAAATTCAAGAAGGCCATAATAAGAGTCATGACATATCTATCATGCATCTTCCTTCAGATTCCTTTATCTTCCTAAATGTGTCAGAGCAGAGTTATTTTGTCTGATACATCAGCTTGGTTATGAATACTGTTAAAGCACAGTTTTGAAGAAATGTTTGCAGACATTCCTCCTCTCCATGTGTCACATAGGTAATGAAAACTAAGTACATAAGTAAACTACATAAGTAGCTGGCAAACTAAGACTGTCTTCTTAGGCTATATGGGGGGACTGACATGGCTCTCTCTCTCTCTCTCTCTCTCTCTTTAATTTACACTGGTAGAATCCTGGAAGGTAAAAGTTTGATAAGAACTCTTAAGACATTGATTACCTTCACAAAAGTTGCCATCCCCTTGGTATGCAGAGCCACTTTTGGGAAATGGTGGATTTTTTTTTCCATAAAGAGCCCCAGGATCTTATGGGAAACATAGGATGGCATCAACAAACATCCTATCATATTTAAAATTGGAGAAATGAATGGGATTTTGGCACTCCAATCAATATATATTACCAGGAAGGCACACAGGAAACAAACAAATAATAATAATAATAAACTTATACTGAGGAAAGGGCAAGTCTAGATTGAAGAATTAGTTTCAAAAATTTTTAAGTAATTTTTGGGAGAGTATTGTTTAAAGAAAAATGATGGACCGATGCTACAACCTGAGTGATGCTGGATACTCCTGTCATTGTGATATTTGAGCTTTAGGGAAAAGTGACTGTGCATGTAAGATATAAGATAATTTCAATTTTGCAAGCCCTGAAGGGTTTCCAATAGTTCTGCCCAAGAAAATGGACTAATAGTGTCATGCATGCAGTAGACAAAGCATCCAGGAGAGTATGCTACTCAACAACAATACTGTGGGATAGGGAAAGGAAATAGCAGAAGAGGATTTATCTGAAAACAAATCTCTCTCTCTCTCTCTCTCTCTCTCTCTCTCTCTCTCTCTCTCACTGTATTAAGGCAGAATATACCCTCATTTAAGAATTAATAACTCAATTAAGATTAAAAAAGCAACAACAACTACTGGGTAGGGACAGCCCTGATGAAGGAAATACCATACTTCCCAGTAATAAGGCAGGTAATGGTAAAATGATTATTTGGAAAAACAAGAAATGTGGCTATATTTTACCCCAGATTAATGAAGCAAGTCATATGAGGTATAGAAAACATCTATCATTATCTGTATAAAATGCTGTGCTATTTCATTTATCCTGCCATTCTGCAGGATCACAAGTAATCATGTCTATCCTGTACCATTAATGTACACTGTATGATTACAAAAATAGAAAACTAGAAAAATGATAATTCTGTCTTTGGTAAGACAGTCTCTTATAATCAGATTTTACTCTGGTACAGAGAGGCACTTGGCTTGATCCCTTTTGTTATTTCATTTACTACCATCCCTTCCGTCCCACCCCTGATGTCTCCATCCTCTAAAAATGGGTCAATTGACAAGTGAAAGATTTAATGGATTCTAATTGTCAAGGTTTTCCCCCCAACAATTTCCATTACAAAGTAAGTTAAAGTGAAATATTAATATGTGTATGGTACCCTTCTTGAATTTGGGTACTAATTAGTAGAGTGTGATATTCAAGTAAAAGACCAAATCATTTATTTAATTATACCATTAGATTCTAAATTTAAGCCTAACAGACTGTGAAGTATTGGATGTGTTTCAAGAAAATGTTATATTAACATTACATGTCTGTATGTGTGCATTTATATTTGTATGGACACATTTACTGAACCTTATTGCCTTCATGTGTTGAATAACAATTATAAAATGTAAAACTATCAGTTTAACCCTGGTAAACTTTAAACTCAAATAAGTCTGTTGGATCCCACATATTTTGTTAAATAACTTGTAACAGTTTAAAGGATGGTAAGATGTTTAATACTATAATATGAAATAGCCTATCTTGGAAATATTCCAATTAAAGACTAAACTATAGCATATGTAAACATAAATTTAGATTTTTGCAAACCAAATCCATTTGTCAAGAATGAAAATATTACCCAACTTTGACCTAAACTCACATTGTTATCTGAAATTTGACACTTGGCAGTGTTATGAAAATTAGGTTTTTTTACATGTAAACTGGAAAATAAAATCTACTTAAATAATATTACTATGTATATTACAAGGACAAAATAAGCTGTTAATATTTTGCTGAAATTATATATAGATGCTGTAGAAAATAAAATTCATAGATTAATAAAAGATTACTTCACTCAAATGTCAATTGAAAAATATAAACAAATCTCAAAGGAAAGAAATATGGCACTAGATAAAGACACTATAAGAATATAGATACCAAAAAGGGGTAAATTGGAATATTTAAATTGGTAATTGGTATATTTAAAAAGCATAATTATTAGTAACAAAACAATGCATATCACATAATACCATAGCTCAGCAATTGGCGTGATAAACAATAAATGTTAGATTGTTAGATAAACAATAAATGTAACTGTTGACAAACAGTAAATGTTAGATGTGTGAGCAAATAAAGCTATTGAATAAAAATAATTGAGGTATTCATGCTTGGGAGCATTGAGAGAAGACCTCGTAGTTAGATGTTGTGTCAGAGACAGTAGGAATAGATAATGACAGAAGTATTAATGAAAAAGAGGTCATTTGGAAATTAGAAATAAAAAAAATAAGTTACTGTATGAAAGCCGTGTCATAAGCAATTAAACTTTGTTTTTGTTTTTTGTAATATTAGAAAATGTCAAGCATTTTAAAAAGACCAAGGAAAAAGTTTTTGGGGCACCTGGGTGGCCCAGTTGGTTAAGTGTCCGACTCTGATTCTGGCTCAGGTAATAATCTCATGGTTTGTGAGTTCAAGCCCCGCATCGGGCTCGGCGCTGACAGCATGGATCTTGCTTGGGATTCTCTCTCCATCTCTCTCTGCCCCTCCCCTGCTTGCTCTTTCTCTCTCAAAATAAATAAATAAACATTAAAAAATTTAAAATAAAAGACCAAGGAAAAGTTTCCTATGGAGAAGCTGACCTTCCAGAAGGAGGGAATTAAGAAGTAAAAATTTGAGTTCAAATATCTTCTAAAATGTGTATTTCACCATAGCATAAGCAAAGTTTTTATTTTTGTGTCTGTGGGCACAGAAAACAACTGCTGACTTCTTGATATAAGAAAATAATTGGATTGAGTTTTGACTTAGAAGCACAGAATTTGAGGCCAGCATGAAATAATTTTGAGAGAGAGAGAGAAAGGAAAGAAGAATGAGGTATATGAAGGTATGAGGTAGGAAAGAAGAATGAGGTATACTCCTGAGGTATATGAAATATAATGAAACAAGTTATTAGTAAGAAACTAAGAAACAATATTTTCAAGTACATCATGGCTACTCCATGAATAAGTATCATAAAAAATTAAATTTATTCTTATTATACTAACCCATTCCAAAACTACACAAAGAAAAATATTTTCTCTCTCTCTCTCTCTTATTTCTTTCCTTTTAAATTTTTTAATGTTTATTTATTTATTTATTTTGAGAGAGAGAGAAACAGAGAGAATGCAAACAGGGGAGAGGGTGGGGGAGAGAGAGAATCCCAAGCAGGTTCCATGCTGTCAACACAGCGCCCATGCAAGGCTCTATCCCATGACTGTGAGATCATGACCTAAGCAGAAACCAAGAGTCACTCAATGGACTGAGCCACCCAGGGGCCCCTCTCTTTCTTTCTATTTGCTACTTCTTCCCTTGTGGAGAGAGCTGAGTGGGAAAGATGCTGTGATTACAGCAGCCATCTTGCAACTGTGAGTAGGGCATCACCCGCATACTCCTGATACCTAGTGGAAGAATAGGGTGTACTGGGAAATGGGTGGTTCTCTCATTCACGGAATCAACAACTGGACCATTGACTTTGGAAGTTAACTAAAAAATATATGTTCTTATGATTTAAGCCAATTTTATGTAGTCTTTCACGTGTAGCCAAACACTCCAGATGATGTATGTGACGATTACATTCGTATATTATTTAAAAATAAAGTGTTGTGTTTTGGCTCTTACGAAAAAAAATATTTTGTAAAGAACCTGGCTAAAATGCAATGTTGGGAAGAAGACAACATAAAATAATTGAAAATGAAAAATGTGAAATCTGTTTTAAGATAATTAAAAGCCATTGACAAATTACACATTTAACCCTATGTATTCATGAAGTAACCACTTCGAGCCGGCTCTTTTATGTCTAGTCAACACAGAGTACCAAACAAGGAAAGAGAAAAAAAAATACATTAAAACAATATATGTATTTTGGGGCACCTGAGTGGTTCAGTTGTCAAGCCTCTGACTCTCTATTTCGGCTCAGGTCATGATCTTGCAGTTTGTGGGATGGATCACCACGTCATGCCCTGCGCTGAAAACATGAAGCCTGCTTGGAATTCTCTCTCTCCCTTTCTCTCTGTCCCTCTCCCCCACTCGTGAGCATGCTCTCTTTCTCTCAAAATAAATAAATACACTTTAAAAAATAAAACAACATATGCATTTAGATAAGAATATGCACCTTAGAAAATTAAAAGATGACAAAAAGGATCTCTTAAATAGTTAGGAATTATACGGTTTTAGTAATTTCAAATGTTATAGCTGCTAATATAGCAAACCTATTTCATTATTAGTCTTGTATCAAAAGTTTGACAGAGTATTAATGCCATTTCAAATTTTGTATCATTATGCAACTCAATGTTTGAACACACAGTGTCAACATGATACATATCTGTAAATATGGAATACAACAAAGCACTTATGCTGTGAATAATGATAGTGTTGAATTATGTTTTCAAATCATTTATTCAAATCATCGGAAAATTATGCTCTAGAACATACCCATAAACACATGGTTGATGTCTGAAAACTCCCAAGAATAATAAACACAGTAATAAAAATTGACATAAAAACATTAAGTTTACTAGCAAAAAAACCGAATTAAACAATAGCCATTAATCCTCTCATTGGATATTACATATGAGAAAATTAGATTATTATTAGTATAATTCACTTTAGTAATTAATATTAATTTTCTAATGTCATTAATTGCAGTGCTAAAATAGATTGTATTTTTTTTACTTCTTCAGAAGTCATCACTCACAAAACCCATGATAGTAAAAATGAGAATAACAAAAAGTGATAGAAAAGAATGCACATATCTTATTTTCACTTTGAATTCATTTTTATGAACAGCCATGAGAAAGTTCAGTTAGTTTATTAACTGTTCTGAGAGAGTAACTGTCTTAATTTGTCTTTTGGAATGAGGGTAAGTTACTCAACCTGCAAGAAAAACATGGTAACTACATTTTCCTCACCGATTCTCTCACCTAAATTTGGGTCTTGGCCAGGATATTTTTGGTGGGGGAGAAAAGAGCCACCACTGTCAGAGCACCTAAAACAGAGCCACAGACCAGCTGCATGCCTTACATGGAAGCATGGCAGAACCATTCTGGCACACTGCTGACTTTAGCCATGCTGAAATCTTTCTTTTTAAATATTTATTTATTTTAGACAGAGACAGAGAGAGCAAGAGTAAGGCAGAGGGAGAGGGAGACGTAGAATCTGAAGCAGGCTCCAGGCTCTGAGCTGTCAGCACAGAGCCTGATGCGCGGCTTGAACTCACTAACCATGAGATCATGACCTGAGCCAAAGTTGGACGCTTAGCCACTGAGCCACCGAGATGCCCCCACACTGAAATTCTTGAAGGTACTCTAATGCCTGCTTCTCTAAATGATGCTTCCTTTGCTAATAATGTTTCCCCCTTCCCTGATAATTTCCTATTTGTCTTTCCAGACTCAGCCCATAAATCATTTTTTATGAGACTTTCACAGATTTTTAGCTGAGTTAACTGTGTCCCTTAACTACGCTTTCATAATCTTTTTGTCAACTTCATCTCATTACTCTATTCATCTCATTCATTCATTCATTCATTCCTTTTCCATGCTCTGCAGTGTAAAACATTCTTCATCTAATTCGAACCTGTGAATCTCCCTGCTTCACTCCAAACAAATAAATATTCTTCAAGTTCCACTTCCTCCCCAAAAATGACTTGACATGTATTTCACAGAGAAATTAGATGTTATTACATTAGAGTGCTCTAAATCTCCTACTACTATATAAATCAACCTGTATACAAACAAACCCAACTTTTCCCTGCCTTTTTGTAAAATTGAGGACCTGTCCTTTGACCTCTGTAAGGTTAGTCCATACCTACACCTCAGATCTATCTGGTCTCAAGAACCCTATACTATCACTTCTTTTTCTCTTTTGAATTCAGCTTTTCCTCTTAACTTTGGTTAGAGGAAGATCATTCTTACCATCAGTCAAATATTCTGTTCCAAAGACACCATTTGTGCTAGTCACTATGCTCACATATATATTTTGTCATCATATAATTTGACCGCTGAAAAGTATTCAGTATTTTTCAACATTCCTTTATCTTGAAAGATCCCCTTTCCATAGGCTTTTATGACTATGAAATCATGCTCTTGTTATTCTTCTAATGTCTTTTTTGGCAACAAATTCTTCATTTCCTTTACAGGTTTGTATGTCTGTATGCAACTGTTAAGATATTGGAAATACCCAAAATTCTGTCCCAGATTCTCTTCTAAATCCTGTCATAATTTCTTCTATGCCCTCTATGATACTAATCAAATTGCTTCTGGTCTAATCAGTGAGATAATCAACTACCTTCTTGACATTTCCATGTGTATATTGCGAAAGTACCACAAACCAACAAGTCCAAAAAGTAGCTAATAATCTTGCTTTTCCTTGTCAATCTCCCAAACATGGCTTTGCTCCAATTATTTTTCTCTTAATAAATACAGACACTGTTCATTTCATTTCACAAGCCGGGAATTTGAAAGTTAACTTTTCTTTTTATGTGTACCAACTTTATTATAAAAGTCACAGATGAACAGCCAGTGAGTCAGGAAGGGCACTGAGATGTCATGACTGAGGAGCCTCTATCCCTTTGGAACTGGTGTTTGCCACCTTCCCAGAACTTGGATGTGTTCACCAACTCAGAAGCTCATCAAATTTCATTGTTTAAGGATTTGTTTGTTTGTTTGTTTGTTGAAAGCTAACTTTGATTTCTCCCCCTCTATGTCCTTTTCTATTTTAATCTATCACCAATCTTATGATTTTTACATCACAAATATCTCTTCATTCATTCACTTCCCTCCGTCTCATTCCCATTCAGTAGTTTAAGCCACCATCGTTTTCCATCTGGACTACTACAGCCTTTTCATTGGTCTTTGATTTTCTTTTATCTTATCTCCATATTTCAGCACAATATTTTTAAAACCTGATAATCTAACCATGTTAGTCCATACCTGAAATCTTTCTGCTTTCTGTGAGCCAGGAAAAGCCTAATATTTTAAACTGGTATATTCTGCTTTGTCTGAGCTAGGTTTTTTTTTTCCATTTATTTTTGTATCGATGTTGTCTGTTTGTCTCCTAGCTTTATGGAGATATATTTAATGTACAAAAAACTGTACATATTTAAGGTATACATTTTGTTGAAATTGGACATATGTATACTCTCATGATACCATCACCACAATCAAGGTAATAAACATATTCATCATCTTCAAAAGATTTCTTGTGTCCCTTTGTGTGTGCATGCGTGTGTGCATGTGCATGTGTGTGTGTGGGGGGGGTTAAGAACACTTAATATGAAATCTACCCTCTTAACAAGTTTACAAGCATACAACACTGTATTATTCCAGTTGTCTTATCCTGTTTTCTCCATCCTTGTTTTGGACCATTCTTCTCCAATTTGTCAGGGCTCTGGTCACACTGGAATCTTTCTGTTCATCACATGTGTCATGTCTCCTTTTACCACATGCTTTCTTTTGTGTGAACATATTTCATCCACCCTTCATTCAGTAAACCCTCATTCATCTCACAAGTATCAATTCAACTGCTTTGTCTTCATGAAAGCCAATCCTAACTCTGATTAGTAGGTCTCCTTGGCAGTACAGTACTCCCCCACTTATCTATGTTTTTGTTTTGTTTTGTTTTTTCCTGTGGTTTTAGTTACCTGTGATCAACCATGGTCTGGAAGCAGATGATCCTCCTTCTGACTTATTGCCAGAAGGTCAATAGTAGTCTAACACTATGTAACAATGCCTACATCATTGATTTCACTTCACCTCATCATATAGGCATTTTATTATCTCACATCACAAAAAGGGTGAGTATGGTACCTTAAGATATTTTAAAAGAGACCACATTCACATAACTGTTATTACAGTATACTGTTATAATTATTCTATTTTATTATTAATTGATGTTGTTAATCTCTTCCCATGCCTAATTTGTAAATTAAACCTTGTCATAGGCTTGTATGTATGGGGAAAACACGGTATATATAGGGCTCAGTGCTATCTGTACTTTCAGGTTTCCACTGGGGGGGGGGGTCTTGGAACATATCCCCAGCAGATAAGGGGAGGCTACTGTAGGTCTCTTTTTTTCAAGGTTCTTACACCTTTGATATTTTCTATTTTTCTGTGTGATCATTTAATTTATGTTTGTTTCTTTCTATATACCCTAAACTCCATGAAGCCATAGAATATATCTAACTTTATTCTCTATCAAGTGCAAGAGCCAAGCATAGCGCTTGAAATATATTAGGTAATCAATTCCATCTGTTGAATGAATATTATTTTCACATTTTTAATTTCTATTTCTTTCTCTTTTCCCCCTTAAGGTCAGAGATGATGAAATTATTCATCTTAGAATTCTCAGTGCCTTAAATAGTTTCTCAAATCTATTAAGAAAAAAAATGATTTTTTTTCATAAAGGAGAATAGATTGAAAATGTGAGGGAAATCATGTATTGGGGAAGATGAGATAGAGTTATTATAAATCCTTCAGAAAATGTTAATTGTTTATTATAATTACAATGACATCTAATAGGACAACACTGAATTTGAAATGACTCCCTTTTTCCTTTGTTTTTACAAGTGCTTTGCACTTTGATTTGTTTTCCATTACCATTTTTAATTACTGAAGTAATTTCAATAACTTACATAAGGCTGGTGATGTGAATAAAAGAAGGAATTGCCCCACAGAAATCTTGTCAATTTCTGTTATTTAACTCTTGTAAATAATTCATTTCAAACTGGCAAGTTGGTAAGGAAGCAACTTTGCCTTGTATGCTCATTAGCCTATTTATTAACACGAATCTCAGATAAAACCATTATAAATAATTTGAGGAATTAGTGTATTTAATCTTCAACTTTTAATTTTTCTCTTTGAACCTAAAAACAAATGATATCTTTGTACATTTAATAATGGAAATTAGGAAGGAATTGTAATTCTGTTGTAAACTTTTATTTATTCCTTGATCGGTATAACACTCTCATATAAATATTGAACCATTATAAGATGGGACCTATAATATACATATTAATATTATGAAAATTGTCATTCTAGTCAAGGTAAAACTATTTACTATTTGATATGTGACATTGCATGTCAGTTTTCTCAGATATTTGTAAATAATGCTGAGAAAATATTTTGATAGTCTAGACTGAAATGTGTTCATTAAAAATCAAATGCTATTCCATGATATCAAATATTATTTTTACTGCTTTCTTTTGCTATTACTCATGTTTCCAAATATCGTCCTCATTACAAGTGGAGAATGAACCAACTGCATCCCTGCAGTTTGTCTCAGAAAGATAGAAAAAATGTTCCCAATTTGGTGTTCCCCAAGTGTGCATTAGTCAGGCGGAGTTAATGGAGCTATCTATCACTTCCAGCTCTCCTCTGTGAGCAGAGAGCAATAGATGACCCAGCTGACTCAGCTCAGCTAGTTTGTTATTCATAGGCTGACTGCAGTGCCGTTATGGTGGACTCGTCACAGACATCTCAGGCTCATTTGGGCAAACGTATCTGAACTACCATATCAACTCTAGAGATGATTGTTGCAGATAAGGTCTTAATTCAAATGGTGTAGTTGGAGAAATCATTAACTCCATCTGTGAATAGAAATAAAAACCTTTGACCTGATATTTTATCGCATCAAATTCCAAAATGGATTCAGTCATTGTTGTTATGAATGGGGCAAATGGGAGAAACAACCGGTAGCTCCAATCGATCCATGACATAAATAACCAAAGAAAGCAGATAGACAATTCAGCGTAATCAGGGGTTCCTCAAAAAATCTTAGACCAAAATACAAAGGCACAATTTTTTTAAAAGGACAGTTAAGTCAAAATTTTAGATGCAAGATGATTAGCATTCTAATCTATTTGTACCATTGGTTGTTTACTAATTACCAACAAATCTACATCAAATGGTCACTGACTATAGAAGTTAAATGTCAAAAGTCTGTCTTATCCACCTTTTCCCATAATTTCTCAAATCTATAAAGTTTATTGAGTGTGGGAAAAGATTGAGAAAAATATTGAGTAAGTGTAATGATGTATACTATATTCTCATCCTCCATTCTGAAACCAACCCTATATGAACTATACCATTTTTTGCTTTTGAAGTATTTAATTCTTGGGTGTAGGCATTTGTGTCATTTCTTTTCCTCTCCCTAGATCCCATCATTTTTGAATAATGTAGAGATCTGGACATGTACCAGCTTTGACATGTCAGAATGATTATTTCTAGAGAACTGTCAAGTTAGATCAACTTTCATCCCTACGTTAAAGCTTGAACTGGAGTATTTAATTCAAGGACTGCCTTTCTGAATTTGACAGTATGACACTAAGAATCTAGTGACAGATGTGAGTTATACACCTGGAATTTGAATGATTTCCTGAATGTTTGGAATCTGAATATAAATGTAACTAAATACATTAGTTCTAATAATAAATTAATATAAACATTATTTTTAGTTTATAGTGAGTGAAATTTTAGAAACTTCAAAATGACATTCTGCTATAGTTTGTTTTGAATGTTTGTGAGATTATTCCTTTAGTCTATTCTAAAAACAACATACAAATATGTATTCTATATTTTATTGTTAAAAATTTCAAAATATACTTTATACAAAGCAGGCTATTTTAGAACTATTTTAAATACTTTTTAAACTTCAAGTGAATTTTAAAATCTGTATGCTCTTCATTTTCAGGGTATTTCTTCCTCTCCCCCCTCCCCTCTCCCTCAAGATATATATATATATATATATATATATATATATATATATGATAGAAGTAAATGCTAACTTCAAAGAGCATTGAAATGCAGATCAGCTTTGTAGGATATGGGTCAGTAAGAGCAAATAGCAATTTTTTATTCAAAGAATTTTTTTCCTCAGGAAAAAGCTTCAACATTTTTTAAAATGATAAATACAACAAACTAAACTGACAAAATGGTCACTATACCTCATAACATTGAAACAGAATATTCACTAACCACATTTCATACACATTATAGAGATATAACAGCTCAGTCTCACAGCATGTACTTAGAGTGATTCATTCACGGGATGGAGAAAAAAAGAAGCACCATAATGTACCCTGTAAAAAAAACTTAAAAATCTGGGAAGAAATAAAAAAAAGTAATATATTATCCCACAGATCATTGCCCAATAGTAAATTAAATGAGAAATATGGATTCCCATATAGTATCAGCATAAAATAGATACACAAAAGTTGGAGTTTTGAAATTATTAAAACTGGAAACTTAGAAAAATAGATGCAACTATATGAATAGGTTAATAAATGATTGTAACGATAACTTCTTACCACCACTCAAGTCAAAAATGAGTATTACCAACACTCAGAGGTCTTTATGTGAATCTCTTCTTAATCATAAGAAATTCATACTGGCCTTTAATTTTATCAAGTCTGTCCTCTTCTCTATAGTTTTTTGTTCTTTTTTTTTACCTGATTATGCCTGCATAATATATGTATGTAGTAGTCAATGTTCAAACAGAAACAGAACCAGTCATAGGATATGCATTAAGAGATTAATTGCAAGAAATTGGCTTATGCAATTGTGGGAGCTGAGTAGGTAAGTCTAAAATATATAGGGCTGGCCATTTAAGAAGGGCAGGATGGGTGAGCTGAAACTGTGAGCCACAAGTATAATTTCTTCTTTATCAGAGAAACCTCCATTCTGTCCTTCTTTAGACTGTGAAACTGATTGAGTCAGGGCACAAACGTTATCAAGGATAATCTCTTATTGAAAATCAACTGATTATGGATTTAACTACATCTATAAAATACTGTTTGAATGAGTAACTGGGGACTGTTCCCTAAGCAGGTTGACATTTCAAAGGACCATCATAGTAGGTAACCCTACTGTGGTTTAGTCTTACTTATTTTTTTTAACTTTATTTGAATTTATTTTTGCAGAAAACATTCCTTTCAATTTACCTTCTCTTGCTCAGTATTGTGGGTTTGGCTCTCGGCTTTGCCCTGCAAAGTTGAGGGTGGCAGAGAGAATTACTCCAGACTCTATACAAGTCAAGAGTGGTGAGAGGGAGACTAAGGGAAGCCTCCCTTAGCTGCTCTCAAGCTCCCATATTTATTAAGCATACATTTAGAGAAACAATGTAGAATACGTCAGTGGGCTACATGCCAGTAAGAATGTATTGAAAACATGTAGGAAAACAAGTTAAGGCATTCCCAAGACTACAGAAGAGCAGATGTAGAAAACAGGGTGGAGAACAGGATAAGATATTTCATTGGATAACATGGTCTAAGGAACTTATGAACACAGACAGGACCTAACCCTTGGATATACATGGCTGCTGTTTTTGGCAAGGCCAGAAAGCAGTGTTCTACTTTGCAATGCGTTCCCTATAATCTCCTAACCCAGAAATTGGCTATTTGATTTCCCACACAATATTGTTTTTCAAGATTCATCTATGTTATTCCTTGTAGTTGATGCTTGTTTTTATTGTGTTATTTGAAAATATTGCATTTCTTTATTCTATGTTTAATGAATATTTGAGTAACTTTCTATTTGGAGTAATCACAAACAATGCTTCTATGAGTGTTTCTGGATGTTAGTATCTTGGCACATTCAAGAACTCATTTCTACAAGGTATACAGCTAAAAAGGAATGGTCAAGGTCACAGGGTATGCAGATCATTTACCTGACCAATATTAAAGAATAACTACCATGATACTTGTTAAAACAGTAAGGCTTTATCCAAGACTACTATAGTAGGAGTCAACTCTATTGCAATGGGGAATAGAGCTTGAGCTTAATTCTAAATATAACAAGCACATGTGGGAATTTATAACCAGGAAACAGGGTGATGGGGTCAGTGGATGAAAAATTTCTAACAAGAGACATCAAGCATAGGGGAATTCTTGCTAAACTGACCTTTCAGGATTCTTGGTAAGGGCTGACCAGGGACTTAAACGTGAAGAGTAGAGAATGAGAACTTGATCAGATATCAAGGATGGTCATATATCGTGGGTGAGGAGATTCTCATGAAAATTATTTAGAGGATACTTGCACATCAAGTTCTAGGACTAGTCCTGAACTGGGCTCAAAGGATCCTGACTAAAATTTGGTCAAAGAGCTTTTGTCACCAGATAATGCCAAATTCTTTTCCAAAGTGAACATTACCAATTAACACTCCTCCACAGGGGTGCCTCGATGGCTCAGTGGGTTAAGCGCCCAACTTCGGCTCAGTTCATGATCTCACAGTTTGTGAGTTTGAGTCCCACGCAGGGCCCCGGGCTGACAGCGTGGAGCCTAGAGCCCACTTCCAGTTCTGTGTCTCCCTCTCTCTGCCCCTCCCCTGCTCATGCTCTAGCTCTGTCTTTGTCTCTGTCTCTCTCTCTGTCAAAAATAAACACACACACAAAAGCCCTCCTCTACAATAGTATAGGAGAATTTATTTTGGTCAACAAACTTGTTAACAGTTACACTTTTCAGGACTAGCCACACTTGTGTGCATGCAATTGAATGCCATTGTGATTTTATTTTTATTTTTCTTGATAACTAATAAGGGGTGTCCTATTTCTACGTTTATAGGTCTTTTGAATTTTCATTTCTTAAAATGTGCATTTAAGTTGTTTTTCACCTATTGGCTTGTGTGTCTTCCATTTATTGATTTTGGGGGTTCTGTGTATAGTTTGGATACAATTCACTTGTCGGTAGTTGGAAACGTCAACTCAGTCTCCCTATAGCTGTTTACAATCTCTTAATAGCTCTTCTTTGTGAGCAGAAGTTCTTAGTTTTAATGTATTTAAACTTGTCAGTTATTTTCTTTAGAGTTTCTGCTTTTTCTTTCAGTTTAAAACATTTTTCACGACACAAATGTCATGAAGTTATTCTCCTTTATTTATTTATTAATTTCCCTTTGCACTGTAAAGACAAGTCGTAAGTCTAGTGTCCATATATCTGTAAATCCATTTCTATATTCTCTGTATTTTATTTTATTGCTTTATTACTCTATTTCTGTGCCAATGTCACAGGCTTGACTAAATAGTTTTGTAATATGTTGTAATATTTAGTTTGTTGTAGGAAGTCTCTTCACTTCTTTCTTCTTCCGTAATAGGTATTGATTCTAATTGACTGTTTGAACTTCCATATAAATGTTACAACAATTTGTTTAATTTCACAGGTAATCTGTTCAGATTTTGTCTGGAACATCCCTCAATTTTTTTCTCAATTTGAGAATTGACATTGAATTGTTGTCGCCATTTACTAAATAGACTTCCACTAAATAATCACGTTTTTATTCCCTAAACCTCCTTCTTCTGTTGTGCCTGTCTTGATGATATCTACAAAAATAATTTTTAAAAGAATGTCCTGAAACTCACAGAATCTTTGCAAGGAGTAGAGAGTAATGTTAAAACCCAGAATCTCTCAGTTTCCATCCGTCTATGGAACTTAAATGCTAGATGAAAAACAAAAACAAAAACAAAAAACTGTATTTAAGTAATTAGACAATTGAATCAGATGTTTATGTTAAGTAATTATCCCTTTAAACTGAGAGATTATAGCTATTTTAACAGTCTTTGATGGTTTCTTTAATATTGTTATAGCTACAGACCATGCTACTTTCTTATGTGATCCACGTAAACATGAGCCTTCAGCCTACCCCCTCCATTGTCAAATAATTGAAATGGTTTGTACTCTATTTTGGGCTTTCTCGCCAATATTACTGTCTCAGACTCTATGGATATTATTAGGTGAAAACGTTTCAAAAGAGGTCAGTGAGTTCATGTGACAGAGGAGGAGAGAAGAAGAGCAATATTGTCACTCAAGGTACAAAGGTAGAAGTAATAAAATAATTTGAGGCTAGTGAAAAACTTAACCAAGTCGATGAAGTGTTAGGGATTACATGCTCTACAATTTTCAAATCAATGAAAACAAGTAATCCTACTGTAAATAATTCAAATATTGAAGCATGTGCTTACCCTGAGATTTATTTTGTAAATGGCTTTGCTATGAAGATTTTTAAATGTATAATTATCATTTTCTCTCTAATACATATTTAAATTTTCTACCCTTAATTTTATCATTTAAATTTTCCAGCAGCAATTTTTACTTTTGACAAAATGAGCCTCTCTTTTAATGATAGGAATTGGTGTAAAGCAGGATTTGATTAATAGAAATCCACCCTCCATTAAACAATCATGAAATGTTTCTAATCTGTTAATAGAGCCTGGGGTAAGCCACTTAGAAATATAAGTATGTTTAGAATTTGTTATAAATTTCTATTTCCGGACATTCCACCCATTATAAAGTAACTACAGTCAATTTATTTTTAAAATGTGGAAATAATTATTTTGTTTCAAAGAGAATTATTATTGTCCTCATGAACTATTGTAAGTTTAAATGACTCAATAAATGAAGATGCCTTGTAGTATCTGTTTTATTCTCACCTACTTTCTAAAGATATTATATTTAGCTTCACCAAAGAAGATGGTCATCATAAGTATTATTTGCAAGAAATAGCAATACAATAATCTCAAATGAATGAAAAATGTTCCCTATATCTTGTAGTGGGAGACTTCACATTAATTAAACTGGCAAATTATCAATTAACTGAAAAATAAATGCATTAAATATACATCTTAAATTGCAGAATTATTTTAAAGGTAATTGCATCTCTACAGGGTGCCTTTAACCATAGTTAATTAATATTGTAATGCAGAGTTACGATTTCCCTGCATTTTTAATAAGGGTCCAAAACCACCTTTGGAATTTGCCCCCTTGTGTGTCTTCACCAGATATTTAAATCATTTTCTAATGACATGCATTATAAGGGGTTTAGTAACTAAGGCAAAAATCATTAAACCTCCCACTTTCATTTACAGGGTTTCTCATTTCTAATCAGTGTTTTACTTCCCTTACTATTTAAACCATGTATTTTCTTTCATCTGACTTTCACACTTCCTGGAATAAACCTTATAGGTTCTTCTTTTTTCCTGAAGAAAACACTTATAGCTAACATTTTAGTCACTGTTTTATAAAATCGACATACTCTTTTGCTGGAGGCTTTATTTTAATAAAGAGATAAAAAAAAAGAAGGTAACTGTGTTTCTTCTCTTGTCACTTATTAAAAGATATTCTCTATGATCACTTGGACTGTTCCTGTACCCATTTAAGAAAATGAAGCAATGAGACAATCTTGAGGATCTATCCGGTTTGCAAATTGCCTCAAGTTTATACAACTTTGAAAGGTCTCTTTAAGATGATATACAAACAGACATTTCATATAAATGTAAGGACAAGTAAAAATTTAAAGTAAGAGGTTCAGGGCGCCTGGGTGGCTCAGTCAGTTAAGCCTCTGACTTTGCTCAGGTCATGATCTCAAGATTTGTGGGTTTGAGTCCCGTGTAGGGCACTTGTGCTGACAGCTCAGAGCCTGGAGCCTGCTTCAGATTCTGTGTCTCCTTTCTCTCTGCCCCTCCCCTGCTCATGCTCTGTTTCTCTCTGTCTCTCAAAAATAAATATACGTATAAAATAAAATACAATAAAATAAAATAAAATAAAAAATAAAAATAAAATAAAATAATAAACAGGCTCACTTCTCTCTGTTGAAAAAAAAGAAAGAGACTTTCCCCTCCTTTTTCTTAGGGCATGTACTGTAGAAAGTGTGTAAGTACTTTCTTCTCTCCATGAAATATCTACATGTCCTGTTAAAAACTATATTGGCCTTTTGTCAGCTTTATGACCCAGAAATGTTTTTCTCAGGGACCTGAGAACCACCTCTTTGAAATGTAAACATCAAGGAAGATAGCATCCCTATCTCCCAGTTTCTGTGGAAGATTAGGAGCTGAACTTCTTGAGTAGCTCAGGGCAGGTTGCAAAACTACTCCTGTCACAAAGATAGGTATCATTTCTTTCTTCTTTTATTTGTTTCCTGCTACAATAGCACTACCACTACAGCCAAATCAAGATTTTCATGAACAACTAGCTCATGCTTATTGAAAATCATATAGGAGATGTTAACAACCACCACCACAACGAAACATGCTTAATATACTTTATGTATATGAAATTACTTATGTTAAAGTGTGAATAGTGAAATCAATGTCAACCCACCTATAAGTTCTAATTAAATGCACGTAAGTCTAATGAATTGGTATGTCTTGGGCAAATTATATATATATATATATATATATATATATATATACACATATATATATACACATATGTATATATATATGTATATATATAACATAATTGCTAAATAACATTACATTAATCTTTTAATCCAGTAATGTGACATATATCTCTCAGTATCTATAACACATATATCAAGTATATATAAGTATATGTATGTATATATATAGTTTATATTTTTTTTAAAAAGCTGACAAAAGACTTATCTAGTTTTCCAAAGGATACATATAGGGGTATCAGGAAAAACTGACTCTAAATATATGAGAATTCAAGAAATACTGACTCTAAAAATATGATATCTGAGCAACAATCCTATACAATAATGAGTTCACCTATACAATCCTATACAATAATGAGAACACCTTAGAAAGGTGTTCTGAAAACAGCTGAGGGGGGGAAGGCCTTTCATTTTGTACAAAGGATGACTGTGAGGTGCCTAAATTTAATACTTGTTGAAGGCACATTATTCTTTCATCACCAATAAAAAATAGACACTTCTACAGAAACAAATAACTGAAGAAAAATTAGTATTTAGTAAATTGGAGTATAGAGAATTTTTGAGCAATTGATGGGGAACAGGAAAAGGGATTGTATTTGACCTTGATGCTAGAAATATTTGTCAGGCACACGGTGTTCATGCCATTGAAATTTGGAGCTATTATATTAGAATGTAAGCCCTTGAGGACAAGAATATTTTTGGTTTTTTGTTTACCTATTTTGCTCTCTGCTGAACCCTCTTTGATTGAAACAGATTCTGGAATATGGTAGATACTCAAGAAATATTTATTGACTGAAAAAAGTGACAGGTAATCTGAAATAAAAAGAGTAATATAAACTTCATGGAAAAAGAAACTGAATTTTAAGAATACTATGTATTGTTACAAAAACAATCAATAAAACATGTAAAAATCATACCACAGTATAATAATGTGCTTGTCAAAAATGTAAAATAAATTAAGACTATTATTTGGATGAACCAGAAGTTAGGTGTTTTTTTTCCTTATAAAGCACCAATAGTTAAATCCACAATCATTGCTATAATAATGTTTTTAGAGCTATAACCTTATCCACCCTAAAAAACACAACACAACACAACATAATAAAACAAAACAAACATGTAAATAGTGCTTACACAGGATACTAGACTGGGTGTAGGATGTTATTTGAAATGAGAAAACTTTTCATTACAAAATTATTTTTTTTCACCATTGGCATCTAATATTTTGATACAAAATAGGGAGAACAGAAGAGAAAAGAAGTCAAGGTAAATAGGGGCCAATAAAAGCAAAAAATCATTATTAAATTCTCACGTGAGCTAGTTTCCATGTCCAAATATAAGTATTGAAGCAGTATTTCATCTTTACTGTAATGGTTTTCCTGTGGCTTGAATTATTTTTTAATTCAAAATAACTTGTAGAAAGTATTTTAAACCCTTTTCATTGTAGTATTTAAACGTGGAATTTTAAGAAGTTAAGTGTTATTCCCATTTGAACATGACTGTTGCTTGCACCCCATGACTTCTTCCTCTTCCTTTTCAGAGTTCTCTGAAGCGGTATCTGTGCAAAAAGAATAGGAAAGGAAATTATTCATTTGTTAAGAACTATATGAAGACCTAATGACATTCACTGAACTTTGAGTTTCTCTGGCTTTTAATGTTGAGTGTGAGTTTAGGCTTGGAGACTTAGATGAGCTGTTTATACCTCTCTTTCATATTTTCCCCTTCTCCCTCAGAGGAAGACTTCAGTTTGCCTCAGCAAGAGGGAATACAGGTGAGGAACTGAACTGACAAGTCAGGTCAATGGGACCAAGCATAGTCCAGGACTACTTACATGGCAGAAGACAAAAGCTTCTGCCTCTATGACCAGGAAATTAAGTGGTTATGTATGGCCTACATTTGTCCAGGGAAGGCAGAATATTTCACATTCTTTGCTACAGAAAATGGAAATGAGCCGGCTCACAGAATGGTATCATCCTTAAATGCAGAATTTCTTCTTATAAAATTGGGACCTAACAGTTGGCATGCTGAGACTTACTTACAACTGCAGCTCTCTGTGACGGCATTACAATGGAGGTAAAGAGAGGTAAAAGCTTGAAAGGATGCATCTATCTCATCCCTGCTAGTTGTGTTGGAAAAAGGAATACAAGGGTAGAAATATCCACCCCCTTTTTAAAACTAAGAATATATTATATGCCTACTTCTGAATTAGCCAAGGATTCCCCTTGCCCTGGAAGGTAATAGTTCCTACTACTACTGAAAAAAAAAATGTTTATTTGGTGAAACAAATACTTAAGAAGCAATGAGAAATCCCGGTAGGAAAGATCATCAAAGCATTGGTGGAAGTGGTACCTCAAAAAGTTCTCTAAAAATAGTCAAGATATGCAAACAACCTAAGTGTTCCTCAATGGATGAGTGGATAAAAGAATATGTGGTATCCATATGCAATGGAATATTGCCATGAGAAAGAGAGAAATCCTGTCATTTGCAACAACATGGATGGATCGTGAGAGCATTATACTAAGTGAAATAAGCCAGACAAAGAAAGACAAATACTGCTTGGCATAATTTATATGTATAATCTTTGAAAAAAAAAGCCAAACTCATAGAGGCAGAGAGTAGATAAGTAGTTGCCAGGGGCAGGAGGATAGAATATAGGGAGAGGTTGGTAAAAGGATACCAACTTTCAGCTATAAGATGAGTAAGGTCAGGGAGCCTGGGTGGCTCAGTCGGTTAAGCATCAAACTTCAGCTCAGGTCATGATTTCACAGTTCATGGGTTCAAGCCCTGTGTCAGGCTCTTTGCTGACAGCTCAGAGCTTGGAGCCTGCTTCGGATTCTGTGTCTCCCTCTCTCTGATCCTCCCCTATTCATGCTCTGTCTCTCTCTCAAAAGTAAACAAACATTGATGGAAAAAAAAGATGAGGTCTGGGGCACCTGGGTCAGTTAAGCGTCAGACTCTTCATTTCTGCTCAGGTCATGATCTCATGGTTCGTGAGTTCAAGCCGCACTGTGAAAACAGAATCTGATCGGGATTCCTTCTCTCTGTACCTCTCTCTCTCTCTTTCTCATTCTCTCTCAAAATAAATAAATAAATAAAGCTTTAAAAAATGGGTAAGGTTTGAGGTTATAATGTAAAACATGGTGACTATAGTTGCATTGTGTAATTGAAGTTGCTGAGAGTAGAACTTAAATATTCTCACTGAAAAGAAAAAAAAGAAAGAAGGAACAGAAAATTTGTGAGGTGACAGATGTGTTAATTAACTTGATGGGGAGACTCCTTTCACAATCTCAACTCACCATGATATGCACTTTAAATATCTTAAATTTTTTGTCCATTATACCTCAATAAAACTGAAATAAAAAAAAAATAGTTAAGATACGAAAAGAGAGTGGGAAGGGAAATGTAGTCCCATAAATTTGGGGCAATGGTACAAAAAAAGAGCTTAGAGTAGAAAGTGAACAGAGTATGTTTAAAAAGAGCAAGAAGCTCTATCTCAGCTCATGCTGGGAAGCAGTGAGATCTAAAATTGTACATGTAGAGTAGAGACGGGATTTTGAAAAGACAAGTGAGTCATGGCAGTGAATACCCTATGGGTTCTTGTCTGCTCTGAGAGCCACTCATCTGTTATGATGAAAATGTTCTGCATGTGTGTTTCTGTATAATCCTGCTTGTTATGTTTTGTAGATTGATGTTAGGCTTAAAAACAGGCTCTTTGTGAGAAGGAGGAGTATTATGAATCCCAGTGTTAAACTGCCAGTGCTCTTTAGTAAAATTAAAATGCTAATCCACACTCTGAATTTTGTCACTCTTAGTAAACCCTAAAGTAGGTGATTTAGAAAAGAAATTTGAGAATAATTAAGGAGAACATACCAAAGTGTGATAATCTATTCTCATACTAGCTTCATAGTCTCCACGTTGGAGGAAATAGGTTTTGAACAAATGTGGAAAGGTGTGCTGGTTAAAAGAAGAAAAGAAGTGATTATAAATTCTGCAGCCTACCTCTATTACCGGCTGTGATTCCCAGCCATCTGCACCAAGCAATCAAAAGACCTGCTGGTGCTTAGTCAGAGAAGGAAGTGTCAGCTCCCACACAGTGGTGGTCTAGACCAGAGGTCATAGGACCAATTACGATTAAAAGGACTTTTCCCAACACTGAAAGGGGATCCTTATAACTCCAATTAGACTAGAAAGCATGGGTAGATTGTTTGAATGTAGCAATAATTAAAAATTGCTTTAGTAAGGAACAGATTATTCTCAGAAGTATTTTAGTATTCTTATGTGTTTTTTTTTCCCCAGTAGGCAACCTATCCAGCCAGAAAAAAATCTAAAAATGTTAGCCAGTTTTTCATTACAAGGTATCATTGGGATGTAGTAGGATTTAACAATATTATAGTCACTACCATCACAATGATAATTGTTTTGAAAACAGGTGATGAACCCACTTGAATTGTGTAATTTCACTAAATATTAAGAATCTGCATGTTTCCCACTTAAACAATAAATTATTTTAAATTTCAAAGTAATTACAAAGCATTTTTATAGATACATCAGACCCACACAGTATTTTGAATCGCAATCTTTGCAAAGAATTACATATATAACTCTTAAACTTTCATAGTTATATGAGCATATAACTCAATATTACTTTATATTGAGATGAAATTAACAAAATATATAATAATATTTAATTACTCACTTTTTAAAAATCATAGGGTAGAACTCATTATATTATGCTTCAGTAGCAAAGAGACTGACATGCTATAACCATATAGTGTCATAATTGCAAATTAATTTCTTACAAATAAATCACTTAATTAAGTAAAATCCTGGGGCATGTTACCCTCCAAAGAGTAGGTAACAATCCAATTGTTAAATAAGCTCAACAGAATTAGAAATGCATACTTTATTCAAAGATAAAAATATTGAGATTTTCCTAACGACCTCTAAGTGTCTTCATATGGCAGCAATAAAACATGTACTTAACTACTGTTATTATTATTGTTGAAACACGATTTTTAAAAGATCTTAGAAATTAGAACAATAATGAGACAATAGCAATATTTATTGCAACACATCTGAATTTACACTCATTCCCTTATTTCATTCTGACAACAATCTGAAGCACAAGATACAATTATTTTACCATTTAACCCATTCTCTGGCATGGAGAAATAGACCAACAGATATATATGAAGTGAATCCCCTTTTTACTACTGATAAAGCCTATGCTTAGCTAGACAATGGCGCAGAACTAGTAAATGGTAGAGCTGGGTTAGAATGCCAGTCTATCAGATTCCAAATCCCACACACTTTCCATTATGAAATATTTCCTTTTTCTTTTATATCCACGTTGAAGTGTTATTCAAACACTTGGGTGTTTATTTTCTTGGGTGTTTTCTTGACTGTCAATTTTGTCAGATGGGTTATAATACCTCCCTTGGTTATCCACTTTATTTGGAGTGCTTCACACACTGAGAAACAATATAAATTCTTTTTGGTTGACTTCAAGACTCAGTGCCTTACCTTTTCCATTTTGTGACTCTTTTTTCACCTTTAGTGACTTTTATCTTCACTCAATATTCTACACTCCATCTTATCATCACCTGGAAATTCCCAACCAATTAACACTTGAGTTGAATCGTTCCTTTCCCAAATCACAAATCAGCTTATTTATCTCAGTTAGTATCAAGATACATTTTCTTCACCTTTTATGAAGTCCTCCTGTTGCTCAAACCCTCTATTTTTCCTTTCTTTCCCTTCTCATGATCTTTTTCTTCCTCATCTAAGATTCCTTACCCATCATGTCAAACATTCTCTGATTATTTTTTTTAACAGTTCTTTTTCTCTATGGTATTTTGATCACAATGCCTGGGGGGAAAAAGTGCCCACCTTCTCTACACACACACCTAGTCAGTGAGCACTACTGGAGATGCTTGCAAAATGAGGTAGATTTGTGACACTACAGATTTATGGCACCCAACCTCACCTTGAACCTTAATCACAACTTGTAACTTTCACAATTCCTTCTTCACTCCTTGCTCCCATTCTTTAAAATAGCTATTTAAATATTTTTGCATAAGTCCCATAAATCTCCCGATACTCTCCTCACATCCCCCTCTTTCCTTTTCTCCTACATTCAATAATATCTACAACAGTGTAGATGACATAATTACTGAATTAATGTCTTCCCATTTAATAGATCAGTCTCTACTTCTGCCACCAGACTAATATACTGATCTGCATCTAGACTGTTCTTTAACTCTCCTTTGCCAAAGGACGCAACACTACTTCTCAGTTTTATGCTCTTTCTTTCTCTATTCTTTATATGTTCATTCTTGCCCTCCCTGCTGACTCCTTTCCATTAGCTTATAAACATCAAGTTACCAAGTTATCCCATTAAACCCCCTCAATCTTTTGGCTTTCTAGTCTTACTGTAGTTTTCTTCTCTTCAAGGCGTCTCAAAAATTTGCAACACTGGCTTTCTCCATTTCCTTATGTCCCTCACTCAAACCACAACAACTCCATCATTGCCACGCCATAGCAGGAAAATTTCTTTCAGTAAATTCCGCACTCTGTCTTATTTCCAATAGATAAAAATTAATGTTCTTTTCACTTGACCTACTGGCAATATCCGAAGTTGCTGGATACTTTTTATACAATGAATTATTTGTCTTCTTTTCTTTTTGATTATTTCCTAATTTCCTTTGTGGGCTACTCTTTGTGTGCATTCTGTAAATGTTCTAAGGACTTTTTTTTTTGGAATTTTCATTGATGTTTTCACTTTCAGCAGAAGATCTACTGCTACATTTACATTAAATAACACAGTGCCTAGCATATGGGAAGTGCATGGTAAATATTTGTTGGATCATTAAATAAAGATTATTTTCATCTGTTAGGATTCACTGTGTCCAATGACAATCTGGTTCAGAAAATTTCTAATGCTTAAGGTTATATTTTAGAGATGAGGTTCTTTCTTTTAAGTATATGAGGAACTGCGCTTTTCAGACTATTTTGATATGCTATGCTTTATTTTCTTTCTTTGTCCAAATGGAAAGAAGAATATAAGCAGGACTATAGTACTTTTGTAAAAAGGAGAACATATCACAAAAATGTGTTTTCCTTTTTTTATACACAAAAATTATACATAAATATTAAATGATGATTAAATTTTGGCTTTATTAACATGAATGTGTAGAATTTTATATTTTGATCTAATCATATTTATCCAAACTCACATCAATCATTATCTTTAATATCTTTACAGAGAAACACTTATTAACAATCATTGTAAATCGATGAAACCTACATAGTCTGTTGTCCATCTTTTGATAAGATTGAAAATTTAAGTACATTTAACTGCCACAAAACTGGAAACAAAGGTAAATTGATCCCAAGGTATAGGAAGATTTTCTGAAATGCTGATATGCTGTCACATGATAAATATTATCAATATGTTTTTCAAATCTCTTATGAATTAAATTACCATGAGATGCAAAGCAAAACAAGAACAAACGAAATGACTCCGGCATATAAATGCCTTCTTCAAATGATCCTTTGTTCTTACAAGGCCATGGTTTAATTATCATCCTTACTCTAAGCATCTGGTTCACTGCTTTGATTTAGTGAAAGGTTAGTTTGACCCCACACTCAGAAAAAAAGTCTTTATAAGGTAGTGGAAGTAATAATTATTATCTGGAGATTATTTATCAAAAGCAGGATTTTCAAGGATGAAACAGTCACTGTTTATCAAATAACTGACCTTGACAAGCTGGATAAAGTTGACCTAAACTTTAGCTCTTATAGATATGTTAAGGATGATACATTTTTTTCCTCTTTAAAATGAATGTTCAATTGTCCAATTAAAACATATCTCATTCTTTTAAAGTCCTTGCATCTTACTTTGACAAAATGAAGGCTCAAAGATTCCAAATATAGACTCTTAATAGTCCTTTATTTCCCCCAGATTAGTATTTATGTGGTAAATGCCATGTAATTGCCTCTTTTATGTCACTTTATTACCTGAGGCATTTCTAAGAAAGAGAAGTTGTGAGTTAGAAGGTACTTGGAGAGAAAACTTCACTGTTCACCGTTCGGGATTTGTCAGTATGTGTACATATTTGTGTATGTATACATAGATATGTATGTTTGTGTTAGGGACAGGTTTGAAAAGATTAGTGGAAGAGAATCACATTGGAAGAGGAAGACGATCAAAGTAACACTGATTGAAATTACCTGCGCTATTTAAGTGATATACTTGCTGGCCACTTCGCCCTCTCCCCAAAAAGAGAGGGAAAAATCAGCTTTTTTGAAGGCTTTTGCAGAAGCTCTTTCCCACACTGTTCATGTTATAGTCTGATCATGATCAGTAGGGCAAAACCATAAAGTTGGTTCAGGATTACACCAACTATAGAGTAAGGAGATCTTTCATCTTTTCTACCCCTGTTCTCCATCATTTTTGCTTTGTCTGGAAGGAGAAGGATTGAAGGATCAAGGCTTGGCAGGGAGAAGCCAGGAGCAAGGTACTGTCCCTTGTATCATGCCAGTGTAAGCAGAAGGTATTCTCAGATAAGAGTGTTAGCTAAGGTGTTAGGATAATCAGCTAATTAACAATTTCACGTGTAGTGGAAGGAGGCAGAGTCTTACCAAGCTCTCAAGTGCAGGAATATTGAGGCTTCCAAGTCCTGAAACACCAGAGGTTATCTATCAACAAAACTGCCAGCAGCTAAAGGACTGTGTGCGACTCTTAAGTCCCAGAGTAAATATTGCAGTTATGGAATGGTGGGAACCGGTGTTCTTATTCTAAATGGGAGAGGAATGGCTAAAAATATAAACAGACTGAAAATGCCCCAAAGGTTGTAAAATCTATTTATTTGCTCATGTTTTAGGTAAATGTTTCAAAAGCTGTTTTGGAACATGTTGCTCTAAAGGGAAAGCTCTATTTCTAGTAACAATTAAGAACTAGTTTCTAACTTGTACTTTTATATTTGCCACTAGCAGTATGATTTCTAAACGCAGTCCTACATTCTCGAGATATCACTCATGAGCAAAGCAGGCTCTGAAGCTACCAAATGTGTCTATTTCAAAATGTGTCTAGCTGGGCCAGGTACTAATAGAGTCCACAGAATCCACTTTAGAAAGGTCCCATTCTAGTATTCAAGCATTCAGTCTTCAGTTAGCAACTTTTAATTGAGGACCTACTAATTTCTAGACACTGCTGTCACTCCCAGACCTGCCTCCTAAGCTGCCACCTAGGCAGGATTTCATTACGTGGGTTTGACTGCTTCTCCTCCCCTATGGCTGATTATCTAAGTACTTGTGTCCTATGAAGGACTCTGGGAGTGGACAGGGGCATTTGGAGCCAACTCCCCAACGGTTTCACCTGTCTAGAGATTGCCTAGATATTAACAACTCAGGTCAGCTGGAACCTCTTAACACTACCTTCACAAATAGGAAACTCCTTAGGTTAGCTTTAAACACATTGTAGGAAGTGACAGGTGTTAGAAAATGTGTTGGTACAAAAGAAATGCAAGTTCTACTCCAAAAAGGCTATGAATTGTGATCATTAAGCCTTGACCTGAAATTTATTTTCAGTTCATTTTTAAAAACAAGTAAAACAAGGGGCGCCTGGGTGGTGCAGTCAGTTAAGCGTCCGACTTCAGCCAGGTCACGATCTCGCGGTCCGTGAGTTCGAGCCCCGTGTCAGGCTCTGGGCTGATGGCTCAGAGCCTGGAGCCTGTTTCCGATTCTGTGTCTCCCTCTCTCTCTGCCCCTCCCCCGTTCATGCTCTGTCTCTCTCTGTCCCAAAAATAAATAAACGTTGAAAAAAAATTTAAAAACAAGTAAAACAAACGATCAGAAACTCTCTCAAAATCTTAAGAAAGGGACATATCAAAGACTTCAAACATATCTATATTGATCTAAGTCTTCTTTCATTTTTCCTATTTTGAACTATTGGAGCATGCATTCTATTAGTAATCATTTTAGCTTGAAGAATAAAAAAAAGAATCAATCAAATTGATTGATAAAATTATTCTCAAAATACCATGATGTGAGTGATAAATATAAGATATGAAATCCTATAAAAAGTTTTACATTTTAGGGGCACCTGGGTGGCTCAGTCGGTTAAGCGCCCTACTCTTGGTTTTGACTCAGGTCATGATCTCACAGTTCGTGGGTTCTAGCCCCACATCAGGCTCCATGTTGACAGCTCAGGGCCTGCTTGGGTTTCTCTCCCTCTCTCTCTCTGTTCTCTCACTCTTTCTCAAAATAAATAAATAAACTTTTAAAAAGTTTTACATTTCAATCTCTATTACATACACTGTGATGGCTCTACCATTATGCAAATGTATATTTCAGAAATTTGATTTAATACTCATGTTTACATTCTTAATTAAATATCAAGACTATAAAATGCAAAAATTGATGTTTTTCTTGCTGCATAATATTTATATAGACTTTTAGGGAAAAGCAACTGCAAACCTTTATTTTTATAGATTTAAATATGTGGACATAACATGCACAGTCTGCCTTGTAAGGCTTTGATGGAGCAATGCAGTCTTTCTGGAAAATGTTTCAAGTGACTATCATAATTATCAAATTTTCTATGTGACTCCAGCACCTAGCATAAAACTTGTCTTTAGTAACTTAGTATTTCCTGAATAAATGAATGAACTGTATTTCTCCATATCAAATATGTATTTTGGTACAATGTTTAGCTCAGGAGGGGGTTAAAATATTATCAACAGGTCTTTTTTTTTAATGTATACTATGTGCCATACATTGATATAATGTAAAGATGTGTTCTCATCAAATCCCAAATTAGATTAAACAGATTCACTATTATGGATTTTTGTATTTTGTAGTTTTTTAATTAGAAAGCAACAAAGATATGTTAGCATGAGGTGACTCAATTTGAATAAATGAGACATGCTGCATAACAATCCAACAGGTGTCTTTTTCTGACGAAACATACTTATAGTTTGGAATGGCATATGATGGTTCTGATCACAAGTGATTCTCAAACAGGAGGGAGTTTGCCCACAAGAGGTCATTTGGCAATACCTCCTATCTGAAGACATTTCTGGTTGTCACAAATGGCAGGGTGTTATGGACATCTACGGAGTAGAGGTCGGGAATGCTGTTAAACATCCTACAATATGCAAGACAATCCCCTACAGCAAGAATTATCTGACCCTAAATGTCAATAATACTGAGTTTGAGAAATCCTGAATTAGCAGAAGTATTCACGTGATTTGGGACCTCAAAGTAGGGAATATAAGAATTTGTATTTAATAGAGTTTTAATAGTTCTTTTTTACGGGTACCGATGGCAGTGACTAAGTAAGAACATTTTCATATATGTATATCTTCGTTAAAAAAAAAAGCAGCATGGCTGATACAAGCTACAAGTGCAGATGCTGGTACGTGAAAGGTTTCAGCCTGTTTTCTTTCCCTTGTTCAGAGGTCACATTATTTTAGAACACAAACTTATATATTCTATCTTTTAGGGAGTGATTTTTGCCTTTGTTATGGTTATGTTTGTTGATTTAACAAATAAACCCCCAAATCTCAATGGCTTCAACCTACAGAATATTTCTTGCTCAGCAATGAATCCAATGTGGCTTTTCTTATTTTGGAGTAGCTCTACTCCATGTGGTGATACAATGACCTAGCTCTGCTCCATTTTATGGCTGCACCATCTCTATATCTCAAAATCTCTACTTCAAACTTGAAGAAGAGAGCACAGTGCACCTGCTTTTCAAAAGCCCTGGCCCAGGGATTTACTCATCATCTTCTGCTCACATTCCATTGGCGAGAAGTGGTCACTTACCTATACCTGGATTCAAGACATGCTGAGCAGACACTTTCACTTCATACGTAGTTAGTTTCACTTTATACAGGGAGAGAATATATTTTTTGTGTGAGTACAGCTGACTTTTGTTACCAGAATCCAATTCACTTATTCCATAATCAAAATTTAAAAGCCTATTAAGCGCTGGGCACTCTACTAGATTCTAGACACACACAAGTATGAACAGTTCTTGACTTTGAGGGATGTACAGTCTAGTAGGGGCTTTTACCCATCTCAGGTAATTCCTGTGAACTAGAATCTTGTACTTGAAGAAACTAGGCAGAGTACCTTGAAATATTTCTGTAGCTTGGTTAGTGTAAACGTTTTCTCAGTGCTTGCTATGGACTGATGGGTTGCATCCCCTCCAAAATACTTATGTTGAAACCCTACCCTCGGGTGTTAGGAGGGGTGGGGCCTTTGGAATGTTATTAGGATCTGATCAGGTCATGCCAGTGGAGCCCTCATGAGTGGGACCAGTATCTTTATTAGAGTCACACACGAGAGAGCTTCCTTCTTCTATCTACTCTGCCTTGTGGAGATCCTACAAGAAGTCAGCAATCTCTAACCTGGAAGAGGTTTCTCGCCAGAGCTTGACCATGCTAGCACCCTGATCGTGAACTCACAGCCTCCAGAACTGTGAGATATAAATTTCTGTTGTTAATAAGCCCCCCAGTCTATGGTATTTTTGTTAGAGCAGCTCAGTCTGACTGCAACAAATACCATTTACAGTTATCTCTAAGTGCATTTGACTTCAGGGAAAGCCTATAAGACAAAATTGCCCTGAACAGTATCTCTGATGAAAAGATGTGGCCAGAATTTCAAAAAACAAAGAATCTTATCATTAATAGTGGTCCCTCCTTACATAGGGCTAACTTTGGACTCAGAGATATTTCAAAACATTTACAAAAGCTTCTTTCAAATGATTAAATATGAAATCATGTAAGGAAATATTTTTTGTTCTAGCTATTTATCTTTTTCTTTGGATGAGGGTATATAAAGGAAAAATGAAAAGAAAAAGAAAAAGAAATAAGACCTGCAAATCCTGCTACTTCTACACTTCCACAGACAGGTACCACACTTTACTCTCCTCTAAGGCCACAGAGATGGCCATTCATTTATTTCAAAATCAGTTCTATGCCTCAAAACTGGTGTTTTACAATGTGGGTCCTTAGTGATACCAATTTACTGTTTTCAACTGTGGCAGAGAACTTTATCTACCTATCGCAAACTCTTTTATCCTGTTTCAATTAATAACGGACTCATTTTTAACTCAGTACTTTACCTCTCAGAATGAAAGACTGCATTTTCCAACTTCTTCCTAGGATAATTGTGGCCATGTGTCTAATGAGATATAAATGGGAATGAAGCTCCCATTAGACAAAGGTTTAAAGGGAAATTATTTAACTGAAGAGTCCATTTTTTTTTCCTTTTGTTTTGCTTCCTTTGCCCACTCAGTATCAAGACTCTGAGAGCTGTATTTCCAGCAGTCATATTGGAGCACAAGGAATCAGGAAATCCAGCCATTCACCAACATTGTACACCATGATACAACCAAGATGGGAGCTGGTGTCTAGCAAACATGTTGGATATGCCATACCTCACTTGGACTCAATCTCTCAATTTCTTCTTTAATGAGAGAGAAATACATTTTTATCTTGCTTAAGCTACACTGATTCATTTGCTCTTTTTTCTTTTCTTTCTTTTTTTTTTTTCTTTTTGCTGTGTTATTTTTAGTTAAACTGCATTCTAACAGATACTACTATCAAGATGAATTACAGGGAATTACTCCTATACTTTTTTCAAGACTCCATTTAATCTTCATATTTTCCACAAGCCCTTGCTCGACTTCTCTGGGATTAAGTGAACCCTTCTGTCAACTCATGTAGACGTTGCCATTTTTAATTTTTTTCAAAAAGTTTATTTACCTATTTTGAGAGAGAGTGCACCCATGCAAGCGGGGGAGGGGCATAGAGAGAGGGTGAGAGAGAATCCCAAGCAGGCTCTACCCTCAGCTTGGATACTGACACAGGGCTTGATCCCACGACCACGGATCATGACCTGAACCAAAATCAAGAGCCAGCCACTTAACCAACTGAACCACCCAGGTGCCCTTAGAAGTTGCCTTTTTTAATATTTCACTTTGTGACTGTTTTTCTGATTCAGGTAAACTATTCATTGAAGGATAGCATAAAACCTGAAAGGTGAAGATATCATCATTGCACAGTTCAGTGAATTTTCAGAAAGCAAATATACTCGTGTAACTATTATCAATCCTCTAAAAGAATTTTTTGTAATCAATTTCAATATCTACATGCCACCAAAGGATAATCATTATCCTGTCTTTTAACAAAATAGATTGGTTTTGTCTGAACTTTATATAAATGGATCTATACTGTACATACTCTTTCTTAGACCTACGTTTTTTCCCTCAATATTACATAAGTGAAGCATATTTACATTTTTGAGTGTTGCATTTATTTTTTTGTTATCATTACTTTATAGTATTTTCTAGTATATTATGTTCCAGTTTATTATTTTTTTTAAAAAATTTACTCTGATAATCCATTGTGGTTGTTTCCAGTTTGGAGATATTATAATGCTGCTACTTACATTCTTTCACCAATCTTTGGCATATGTGTTAATTTCTTTTTTGTTGTGTAGCCAGAAGTGGAATTGGGGTTCATAGGATATAGGAATGTCTATCTTTAGTAGTAATGCTAAATAGTGTTTCAAATTGGTTATGCCAATTTACACGCCTACCAGCAGTCTCTAAGTAGTCCTCTGTTACTTGTTTGTCATGAAGTCCTACAGCAAGCTAACTTAGATATTATTTGTGTTTATTCCTTATTACTTAAAATGTATTGAGAAAGGGTACATCATTTCTATTTACATGTTTCTAACCTACCACTTTTGGGGTATTCCATTGTGATGATGATAGTCACAATGTTACAGTGAAAAAAATGTATTAGTTAAACTCTTAAAGATATTTCCAAATTTCATAAGTTAAAATGAATTAGGTAATTTCCTGGATGCTCTGAGGCTATTTAGTTTGGTCTGTTATTGTCTGGCAGATATTTTATTATTTTTTTTAATTTTCTTAATGTTTAATTATTTTTGAGAGAGAGAGAGAGAGAGAGAGAGAGAGAGAGAGAGCAGGGGAAGAGCAGGGAGAGAGAGGGAGACACAGAATTCAAAGCAGGCTCCAGGCTCCAAGCTGTCAGCACACAGCCTGATGCAGGGCTCAAACCCATGAATAATGAGATCATGATCTGAGCCAAAGGCAAACGTTCAGGCGACTGGGCCACCCAGGTGCCCCTGTCTAGCACATATTTTAGCTTTTTTTTGTTATAAGTAAATATATTTTTACAAATAAATATACAACTTGACTAAAAGACATTTAGAGTTTAGAGAAATTTAGAGAAATTTCAGAGTACTAGATAATAGATGTTTCAACACATCATACATGCTAACCGGAAAGATTTTGCAAACACTAGGAAAGTTGGTTTGGTGAAAAGATATTTCTAAAAGTATATGCTAAAAGTAAAGGAGAATGTCCTACAATCTAAGCCACATTTACTGAGTACAATTGTAAGTGATCTGACATTTATAAATTGTCACTGGCAACTTTCTAGGCTTTTCCTCAGCCTTTGAGAAACATGTTGGCTTTATATTACCGAGCCGTCTTTGACCTCAACATTTCTAGCTTTACATGTGTTATGAATTCATGGCTTTGTGACAAAAACATGGCCTTCTGAGGTATGTGTAGTGCTGTGTGTTAGGGAGAGGATTTGCTCTCTGGAGCAGGAAGTGTCATCTTGGGGCTAGCAGGAAGGAATACAGCTTGACAGTGGAAGTGATCAGTCATTAGTAATCAAGTATAACAGGTCCACAGTAGAGATTCATAGTAGTTCTATGCTGGGAATTTAGAATCAAAGGCAAGGTGATCTTTGTGGAACATATCAAGGGCAATGAAGATTGGAGAGAAATGAGCTATAGATGCAAAGCTGAGTTATAGCAGTGACTCCATACAAAATCCAGACCAGTGAGAAGAGATCACCTCATGAAAGAGCACCTGTGAGAGTTAAGTAGGGGGCAGTCTCAGGTCACGGGAAAATAAGCAAATATGCTTTTTGTTTGGGTGACAATATTCTGTGGAGGTAAGGAAACTTTGGGAGCCAGGAGACTGAGTCCAAATCATTTTCCAGTAGATTGTATGACCCTTTGGCATAGGTATTTGACCTGGGAAAGGGAGGACAGAAGAGAAGGAAGGAAAAGTGTTGGGGGAGAGGGAAGAAGAACAAGTACATTGCTAAGTACTTCGTTTAGCAAAATGAATTTAGTATAGTTACCATTCTCACAAGATTTATCATCTAGCAGAAGAAATGGACTTTTATATAGTAAACAATAATATAATGAAACGAGTTTCATATTAACATTATGAGAGGTAGCCTTATAAAAGGGAAAGAACACAATAATCAGATTCAAAGAAACCTGGAATTCAGTGCCAGGACTATGACTGTAATCAGTGTTCTTATCTGTGAAATGAGAACACTGAAAGCAACTGTTATGGATTTTTGTTATGATTAAAAGTCATAATCAATTTAAGTGGCCTTGATAAAACCTAATATTATTTTATTATTGCTGTAATTATCTTGTGCCAGCTACTGGCCTAAGTTCTTTACATATATTAACTCATTTCTCTTCATAACATTCCCATGAGTCAGGTATACTTATTACCTAATTTAATATAAGGGGACTGAATCACAGAGAGGTTTAGACACTTGACTGAGATCTATCTGGGAAATGGTTGAGTCATATTCAAATGCAAGTTCTAGGCATCTTAGCCAATTAATATAAAATAGCTTAACAACAGCAACAAAGTCCAATGGGAACACAGATGTGTTTCCCACATTTCCTTTGTTTATGGGTATAAAAAACCCAAAGTATCATACACCAAAAGGAGTTGGTAATTAGTGCACCAAACTCAACTCCAGAAAAGTCAGTGGTAGATATGCCCTTAAGGATGTTGGAAATTTTAATACCATCAGTTTCCCATTGTTGCTCTTGTCTTTGCTTTCCTCTGTGCATTCATTTCTCAGCAATACTTAAACCTCAGCATCACCAGCCCAGTGCTTGTATCCTCGTTGCCTTATGGCCAGAGAGGAACAAGACACTTCTTCTCCCTAAGTTGTGTTTGAACAATGCCAGAAAAGGGCTCTGGTTGGCAAAGACTGGGTGAATGTGGGAGAGAAATTGTGCCTAGGAAAGAGCAGATGGGAGGAGCAACCCAAACAAGGTTACCAGGTTTACAGGTGTGAGGTACACAGCTATTAAAATGCTTGTCTCTTCTAAAGGAGGAACTGAGTAAATTTGTGTGGGGAGAGAGAAAGGGGCTGGTGATGTCTACGATGGCTTTAATTTCCTGAAAATTATGCAAGCTTCATTTTATTCTACCATGTAACTTCAAATGAATTCATTATATCCCTAATTATAGTTTTATTTGATACATTTTGGAAGCCTTCGATATATTATATATGGCATTTGATGGCAGGAATTTGACTAAAATAAAGATTTCTGCTTAGAAGATAGGCACAGAAATGTAAAATACCTTCAAAGGAAGTCTTAATTCTTCACAAAAGGTTATCCGAATGATTTTCCTGAGTATTTCTATCTTTTAAAAAGGTACATATTATGTGGTAATTGTTCTTTTAACTACTGACACAATTAACGCCTAATGCATGAGAAATATAATTTATGGTTTTATTTGGCATGTACTTACGCACCTGCATAGCAATTACTGATGTGACATTTTTGTCTGCACTATAAAGCATTGCACATCCTCCCTTTCATCAGTTTAAAATTGAAGCAAAGAGGCTCGCTCCTTGGGGAGTACCTGCCCTGATCTTATCTGGTAGAATGAAAATATGATTGCCTTACTGACACTATAAATTATGCTTTCCCAACTCGAGGACCCTTCTGCAATAGTAATCTACACCATTAGTGTGACTTTTTGCTCTATAGGAAGTTGTTTTACCTTTACAGTACTTAAATAGAAAATCTTTTTTTTTTCATCTCAAATTATATGGCAATTGAACACCACAAAGAAGTATTTCCTATGAAACACACGATGTAACGTTTCTCTTTATTTTAATGATGAACATAAGGATCTGATTCAAATGGTGAGTAAGTATCAAAACTGTAAAGTTAAGTGAAACTATATCAATTTCTTCCTTTGAAATAAGTGGTTAAATGGCTCTCTTGGGTGAACTTTTTCTTTAACTTTTTCCATTTACAATGAATTGGAAACACAAATAGCCAATAACTGTCACTGCCTTGAAAGTGAAAGTGAAATCCTTGTTTGTGTGGTCTCTGTAGACATTTCATGCCAAAGGTGGTGATTTCTCCAAGGTTCTTGTTATACCCATAACCTCAAATGCTTTGGGATGAAACTCTGCTCAGGTATCTGTTTTTTTCTCTTTAACTGATAGCTTTCAACTTTTAAAATTATATATATATATATGTATTTTTTTTTCTTTTTCTGTTTCTTGCCTTTCTGTAATGTCACTTGCTTTCCCTTCTATTCATTAATTTCTTTGGAACTAAAAGAGAAAAAAAGCATTTTTAAATTCACCTCAAAATACTTTCCCATCAAACTGCTCTTGAAAAACCTATTTTTCATGACACAATTGCAGAATAAACCTATGGTTAATACCTTATTTACACAAACTGAAGGCTGTTATATCTGTGTTTGGCGACCTTGAAACTATATTGTGCTCAGTGCCCTTTTTATAACCTTAATTACTGGGGAATACAGAGCTTTAAAGAAAGACTAACATTTCACTTTAACATCCACAATAATCTATTATAAAGCCAGCTAAGCCAGTCCCCAAATACAGAGAAATGTTATTACATGCTCAGCTAGCTGTCAAGGGGCCATGAGTCAGTGGCTTACAGTTATCAAAAGTAACAAGGTTGTTCAGAATTTCCTCCAACAAAGCCAGCCAGCTTATGGAAGGATTAAGCTCTCTTTGATTAGAACAACTGGAACATGTCCTACCCTTTTAATTAGCATTCCCTTTTGCTTGGTGGAGGCTGGTAATTTGACACTCACATTAGGCATCTCAAGATATGATTTGGTATTTTGTCCCACTCATGAGCATTAGAGCCATGGTATATACTTCTGCATCAACTAAATTCGAGCTGCAGAAGGATTTATGTTCAAAACCCTGTAAAATCCCAAGGGCACTATGCCTTTAATAGACAAAATGTAATAACACTCCAATATAATGTGTGGCAGGAGACGCGGTTAGCCTTTAGGCATAGTATATTATCCTAAGGCCATGCTCTTTTTGCTTTCTATCTTTGGGAACAAAAAGTTTTATGTCAGCTTTATTGATACTTCACAGGTTTACATTTTAATTCATACCTTAAGGCAATTCAGTGAGGGAAGACCTCTACTTATGCTGCTGGATTACTTAGTTGGTAAGTAAATATAATTTGTCAGTGACCACACTAAATGGAACAGAGTGGAGGATTCTAGAATGAAATAGGGAGACGGCATCTGCTGCCACTCCTCAAGGACACATGTTCTGTCTGTAAATAAATTTAGGTGTAAATCTCTCCTTTCCCCAACTTCCAGGCTGACTCTACTTCCATTATTCTAGCATTTCTATGTTCCCTTATTTCCTCTACTTCTTTTTAACTTCCTTTTCCATTTTTCCTTATCTTATTTCTTTCCTCTTGTTCCTCTCTCACCCCCTTGCCACCCTTTAAGTAAGTCTTGAATAAAAATGTTCCTGTTGTGAAAACTGACTAGTGTTTTGTTTGTTTGTTTGTTTGTTTGTTTGTTTGTTTTTCTGATTGTTACCCAGAGCAAAAATGGCAGAATTCAGAAGGAATTTGTGGAAGTGGAGCTTCTGTTACTCGTAATTGAAGAAAGACTAATTCCCCCCATGTAATTGAGAAAGAGTAAGTAAAGTAAAAAAAAAAAAAAAAAAAAAAAAAAAAAAAAAAAAAAAAGTAACTCAACTGGACAAAGACAGACAACCTAATTCAATTTTTTTTTCATCTTTAGTACAGTCTTTTCTACAATTGAGTAGCTATTGCATCTCCTTTATGTCTAAGGGGACATGCGATGTTTTAATTCTAAGCTACCCAGTTTAGATTTAAACTTCATAATATTCTTTTTCAAGTCATTTTCAGAGAATTATGACTAAATATTCTTGTAAATTTTCATCCTTCAGAATGTATCTAATTATTTCTGGTGTTTATACTTGAATAGTAATCATTTCAGTCAAGCATTTATGAGGCACCATGATTGAGAGAAGCACAGAAGATATTAGAGAAACAAAATGAATTACTTGTCAAATGCAAGGGACAGATAGGACAAGGGTAATGTCTAATAAGAGGCATCTTACACAATTTGCAAATATGACCAGTTTATTTAGAAACCAGAGCCCTTCTTTATCGTTAGTTGTTTTTGTTGGGTTGTTTATGTCGTGACGTGAATTGGAGGGTACATCAGGTGGGAAGAAGGAGCTCCATGAATTCTCCCAATTAAGGGTGAATGGAATTGACTATTCTTAGTACTTCTTTTTCATTGTGAAGTAGAAGGTGAAAATCTTAAGTCAGAGTAGAGCAATGGGTTTGGAGATTTGATGAGAGCAGAGAGGTTTTGAAAAGGGTTTTGGATATAATGGCAAAGAAACTATGGAAGAGCTCCTGGGCCACACTGAGGGGCTAGTTTTTGAGTTGGGAGATCTCCCCCCCACAGCTCTCAACTTACCCACTGTATAAAACAAAAGACTGATTGAAGATTAAAAAACTTCCAGGTTTATCCAGTAGAAGGAAAAGTTACCTGGGAGTTGATTAAATTAGAAATGGATCAGTTTAAGAAAACACTAGGAACAAACTCATTTTCCTATAATAAGGGCAACATCAAAAATTGTATTTTAATAGATAACCTACTTTTGATATTTGAGTAGTATATGGAGCATGATGTGTTCTCATCACAGGACAGGCATGTCTTTCTGCTGCTTTCCACGCTTTTTCCTTGGTCTTGAATTAGGGTTGACCTCAAAGAACCTTACAAATAATTCTTTGAAGTTACTAGTATATGGATTTCTCATATGTTTGTTTTGTTTTTAATTCCCACTGCAGAAAAAAATGGTATAAGTCACCTACCAACAACAGTTATTCTAAAAGTTATTATGTGGATTTAGAATCACTATATGTATGATTTCTGAAATTATTTTACAACCTCTAGGGCCACACATCTTTGAAGAATATACAATATAAGTTCTAACACATGGAAGCATTTTCCCTGGGCCAAAAAAGAAAATAAAATGCTATAGAGGACAAAGTTATTTGTTTTACACTCCAACTCCCTTATGCAACATGGTAAGCCACTTACAATGGGAACAATGGGCCAGATTAATCCTACAGATTTCATTTGTTTGGTCAAAGTAGCATTTAAAACTTTTTCAATTGGAAAAGATTCTCAGTGGGCATACACTTTCCAGTTTACACATTCTTCATCTCTGTTTATATCATTTTGCACTTCAGATTCACCCGATTTATATTGCTTGCCTCTGTAGATATTTGAAATCAGAATATTGCATTCTTTCTCATTATATCATAAGAGAATAATAGAATTACATTGGTGCTCTTAGCAATAGTAAGGATAGAAGAAAGCTGTTTTGTTTTAATTGAATAATAATACTGGTCATGGTTTAATAAGTACAGATGATTTACACACATTAAAAAAAAAGCCCAAAACATTCCTCACAATAACCATATAAGAAAGATGCTTTTATCTCTATTTCACAGGTGAAGAAATTGAAGTTCATTGGGGTTAGAACAACTTTCCACTGACATAGAGTTTATAAGGGACAGACCCGGATTTAAACACTTTGGAGTCTGTGTGCTTTTAGTGCTTATGACATTAATCTCATCTCTGTCACAAAACTTGGATTTTTCAAAAGAAAATTTCTGCAATCTAATGAACAGCACAGGCCCCAAGATTATTTTTTTTAACTTCTCATATAAGAGAAAATCAAGTCTTGTTACATTCTAATAGACCTGAAAATGTTATCTTACGCAAATTTTCCGAAATCCACGGAACTTGAAGAGATTAAATAACTGGCTAAAATATATAGTACCTCAGGGTAGGAGAATTCGAACTTCAATGTAGCCGAGTTGCAAAATACACATCCCAATAAGTCCAGTAAGACAGGATAAAAGAAAGCTTACTTAAGCCTATCATCATTAAAATAAGATGTTCCATTGGCAGGTCGTCCATCAATCCACAAAGTTCCACTCTGGCCTTGTGGCATCTGTGGTACATGTATTAAGACTACAGATCAAGTGTTAATTACAGTTGGATGAAAGAAGAGGTATTAGCTAAATGTCAAATCCAACTATAACTAACCTGTTAGAAGAAAACTGCTAATCTCATAGTCATTGCGTATCTAGATAGTTTTAAGCTATCATTTTAGTTATTCTGTTAGTTTAAAAAGGCTTACCGAATCAGCAGCCTATAAGCTGACTAAGCTTAGTCTCGATGCTAGCTCGGGAAGGTCAGACATTTTGGAAGATCACATTATATGGAGACTCTACAATTTTGTTTCAGAAATTTATTTCCCACGTGCCATTGAAAATAATTCTGTTCAATTGTTTATGAAGATGTCACTGACGAAAAAATGCAATCAGCTTCTTTTTCAAGTTTCAGTTTTTTCTTCTTCACTTGTTCACAACAATTGCATTAGGCAAAACGTACTTTGTTCAAATTTTTTCTTGAGTTTGCATTTGCCTGTTATCTGGGCTCAGAAAATACAATTCTCTGTCTTCATGTTTCAGGCAAGTGTGGCTTTCTTTGTCCATTTCATGAAAATAGACATTATTAATATATGAAAGATTTATTTTATGAAATTTTAGATTGTTTATGAAACCATAATTATTGTTTTCTGATAGAACTTGATTGCAATTCTGGTTTAGCCACTTTTTAGATATGTGATCATAGACAAACAGTTAACATTTCTTGGTCTTTGGACCCAAAACTGCAAAAAATAAACATGGAATATTGTGAGAGTAAATAAGATAATGAATATTAAGTCAGTAGCATAGTTGTCAGACTATATAAATAACTCAAAATAGTATCATTTCCCTATTGACAAACTTTGCCTTCTTCACAAGGGCAAATTAAAGGTCAAGTGAGACGGTAAGAACTCATGTCCCTTCAGAAAGATGTGAAATAGGATGGAAAGGGTAGCCAACTGAATTAAAAAAAAAAAAAGAGGAGAAACTAATGATTATTGAGTACCAACTACGTGTACCGATTCTGGAGCTATACGCCCATTTCGTAATCTAATCACAAGAAGGCTGTGGGGTACAACTATCATCCACAGTATACAGAGGATAAAGCTGAAACCTTCATCTCACACATGAAATTGGGAAATTTAAGCTGCAGAATTCTTAAGTCTGTGCACTTTCAGCAAAAATAGAGTTCTTTTCCTTGTCTTTCCAGATTCATAAAGATCTTCTCAATGAAAGAATGGTTGTAAAAAGAGAAAAAAGCATTTCTGTACCCCATTCCCCCCCATACAGGAATAACATACTCTTTGCTTATTTTTTTCAAAAAACTAGAGCATTCTTCTCTCTGCTTATTTATACATATATCATAAATCTAGATATGACTTTTCATTAATAGCTACTAATAGAATGACTCTCTTTAGCAGAAGTCTTTTAAGAAACTAATGCTACTTTAAACAGCAGAAAAGAAGTAAATGTTCCTACAAGAAGGAAGCTAAAGCTTAAGTGTTTCTTACAACCATCACCTCTAGGATGTATCTTTAAGAACTATAAAAGTCAGCAAAACATATTCAGCCTTGACACTGCATAAAATCAAAGACATGATATCAGCTACATCATGTAAACAGTTGGGATGTTGTCACTTCCATTCTTACAAATTGAAAAACGATCACTTTCTCCTTGACCCATATGAAAATTGAGGTTGCAGAGCAAACTGACACCCTGAAATTTGGAGAGACAGGCAAATCTTTGAAGTCACTGTCAAGATCTGCCTACCAGGAGTAGAAGCTGCTGAAGTCATGAACTGGTAAGAATGCTCAACGTTGATTTTCCATAAATGCACGAGGCTGAGTGCTTGACATTAGTTTAAGAGTGAGAAAATATTGGGACTGCTTTGTGGGAGGTAACACACTCAAGAAACCAACCCGGTTCTCATGTACATGTTTTCCAACAGAAGGGTAAGAGTAATCATTGTGAAATATACCCTGAGCCCTCTCTCTAACAAAGGGGTCCTCTGCAAAGGAAAGAAGATTGCCTGAATAGGCATGAAAATTAAATGTAGTGTTGTGTCCTTCATCCTAGAAAAAAAAAGGAGGTTAGGGCAAAACTAAAAATATCTGAATTAAGTAGTGACTTTAGTTAATGTGTAGTATCAATATTGGTTCATTAATTATGAGAAATGTACCATATATACAATACTAATATAAATGTTAATAATGGGGAAACTGAGTGTGGAGTACATGACATTTCTTTGTACCATCTTTGCAATTTTTCCATAAGTCCACAGCTATTCTAAAATAAAACATTTATGTAAAAAATCATTAAAGAAACATCAGGAACATAAGTCAGATCTAGGTGGCTCAGAGGCCATGATAGTATTGTTTTTCTGAAGGAACTGCTTAATTTCTATATAGATCCAAGCCCTTAACTCTTTAATAGTGGATGGTTTATTTTCTCCTTTATCTAAGAAAACTCCAGTAGTAAGAGAGAATGAAGAATATTTTCTCTTTCTCTCTTTCTTTCTCTCTCCCTTTTTTTAAATTTTTTTTAAATTAATTTCATGTTGTAAAGACACTGGAATATTCGAAGCACTGAACATGTCTATCCATTCCATTGTTGCACCTTTGAGGTCAAGCAGAATGCTTCCTGAATGACAAGTATCCAAGCTTTCCTCAAATATTTGTTCCATGAAAAACTAAGTAATTATTGTTATTATTTTATTTTTTAACATTTATTCATTTTTTGAGAGACAGAGAGATAAAGAGAGAGAGAGAGAGGGGAGGGGGAGGGACAGACAGAGAGAGGAATACACAGAATTAGAAGTAGGCTCCAGGGTCTGGGCTTTCAGCACAGAACCTGACGCAGCCTCGAACCCAGGAACTGAGAGATCATGACCTGAGAGAAGTTGGATGCCTAACCAACTAAGCTACCCAGGTACCCCAAAAACTAAGTACTTATTAACAAAATTAATAAAAACTAAAAAACTGAGGGTGACTATCTCTACAATAAGTGCATTGAATCTATAAAACGCATACTTTCTCCAGATAATTGTATTTGTCTTTAGGTACTTCCTTTTTCCCCCTGTTCTTTCTTTCCTTTCTTCTTTCTTCTTTCTTTCTTTTCTTTCTTTCTTTCTTTCTTTCTTTCTTTCTTTCTTTCTTTCTTTCTTTCTTTCTTTCCTTTTTTTATGTTCACTTATTTTTGAGAGAGAGAGAGAGAGAGAGAAAGCAAGTAGGGGAAGGGGCAGAGAGAGAGGGAGACACAGAATCCGAAGCAGGCTCCATGCTCTGAGCTGTCAGCACAGAGCCCAACGTGGAGCTCTAACCCAAACTGTGAGATCATGACTAGTTTCATAACTAGTTACTGAAAGAATCTAAACTAGAATCGAGATATATTGACATTCAGAGATTTCCCCAGTTCTTTAACAGTAATTCTTCTTTAGAATTAGTTATATTGTATAATAAGAAAGTGGTGGTATCTAATGAAATATTTTGATATAAATTATTATGTGATAAAATAATTCAGGTATAGCTCTTGGAAAGAGACCTCAACTGACACCAGAGGCAGTTGTTAATGATATAGGACACTGATGCTAATATTAAAACATAATTATCATCAGGAGGGCTATAGAAATATTTTTCTCCTAAAATCTTTAAAAGAAAGATATCTTTTGTTTGTAGCATGATTTAGGTAAAATCATTAATATGAGTATATTGTTTGTACTTTTGTTAAAGAGAAATAAATATTATATATTTTCTGATAGAAAGTAATAAGCATTAATCATAATAATTTTAGCAGTTCAAAAAAGTGACAAACATTGAAAAATGTTTTATTAGAAATGTTTCAATTGTCTACTATACAGTATGGTATGTTCTGGCATGGAGTTAATACTAATTATTTTAGAAAAATATAAAATCCTGGGGCGCCTGGGTGGCGCAGTCGGTTAAGCGTCCGACTTCAGCCAGGTCACGATCTCGCGGTCCGTGAGTTCGAGCCCCACGTCAGGCTCTGGGCTGATGGCTGGGAGCCTGGAGCCTGTTTCCGATGCTGTGTCTCCCTCTCTCTCTGCCCCTACCCCGTTCATGCTCTGTTTCTCTCTGTCCCAAAAATAAATTAAAAAACGTTGAAAAAAAAAAAAGAAAAATATAAAATCCTGAGTCAAAATGAAGTATATTGTTATAAATGAATACTGGGGATCTAAATAGTTTATGGCATTAAATGCTTAATCTAAAATATCAGATGAATTTACCTAAATGTTATCTGTAATATTTGTGTCTCCTGAGAATCTCCTATTATTGCCAGAAATTACAAAAGGGTGTAAATAAGGTGACTTTTTTTGATGTTGTAGTCTGTGATATTTCACCTCTCAAGGCTAATGTTTTCTATCACTATATTTAGTCATTCAGTAGCTATTAATTATGTCCCTACAACATACCACGTAATGGGGATACAAAAGTAAAAATAACTGGCAGATATCACTGACCTCATGAATTTTAAAAGCTATGATAAGGACAAACAATAAACAATATAAAAATTTTAAATATATAGAATGTTAGATGCTGATATGTGCTAAGAAGGAAAAACAATGCAGGAAGGAGAACTGAAATTTTAGACAAGGACCCCACAGTAGCTCTGTATGAGAAAGTGCCTTTTATAAAGAACTAATATGGAGATGAACAACTGAGGAGAAGAGAAGAGAAGAGAGAAGAAGAAAGAGAAGAAGGGAGAGGAGGAAGGAAAAGAGAGGAGAGGGGAGGGGAGGGGAGGGGAGGGAAGGGAAGGGAAGGGTAGGGAAGGGAAGGGAAGGGAAGAGGTATGAAAGAAACTCTCAGTGTTTGGAGTGTGCATGGCTTGTTTGATATACTATGAAATAATCACAGTTTAGGGGAGTAAGCAAGAGAGACAGTAGTAGGAGATGGGATCCCAGAAGTAAGAGGCAGCAGGAAAATCATGTAGGCACTCCAAAGTCATTGAAGAAATCTGTTCCTTCCTTTGAGTGATGTGGGAAGATGTGGGATGGTTTTGAGCAGAGACATAACATTAGCTATCTTATATTTAAATGGTATCACAGTGTCTGCCATTTTTAGAGGACACTGAAAAAAGCAGAAGATGAAAGACAATTTAGAAGGCTATCTCAGTAATCCACATAAGAGAAGTTGTTAGCTTGGATCAGAATATTGGCAGTTGTAATGTGAAAAGTGAGCTTATTCATTTGAAGTTCATTTGAAGAACTGTTAAGTGCTATCAGTTCCTGGGTTTGAGGAGCAAGTAAAAGGTGAATCAAAAATGACTTAAATAGGAGCACCTGCATAGCTCAGTCAGCTAGGCGTCCGACTTGAGCTCAGGTCATGGTCTCACAGTTTGTGGGTTCAAGCCCCGCATTGGGCTCTGTGTGTGCTGACAGCTCAGAGCCTGGAGCCTGCTTCAAATTCTGTGTCTCCTCCTCTCTCTGCCCCTCCCATGCTCATGCTTTATCTCTCACTGTCTCTCAATAATAATAAACGTTTAAAAACATTCAAAAATGACTTAAATATTTTGGCCTACATAACTGGAAAAATAAAGTTGCCATTAGCTAAGATGTAGACTATTAGGAGGTAAGAAGAAATTAAGAATGAATATTAGAACTCAGCTTTGGACATGTTACAGTTAGCATAATTATTACACTTTTGAGTACAGGTATTAAGTAAAAAGTTTAATATATGGATTTGAAGTACAGAGTAGAGGACTGGAATAGAAATATAAATTAGAAATCAGCATATAGGTATTTTTTAAAACTGCAAAATTGGGTGAAATTACCCAAAGAGTTATATTAATATTTGAGATGAAATTCAAAGAGTAAGTCTTAGAGAAATTTAAATTGTAGATGTTGTGGTGATGGGAAGTAAGCAGCAAGAGTAAGGTTGATGGAAAACAGGTGAGTGAGATCCCCTGGAAGTAAGTGGAAAAATTATTTAAGGGAAGAGAGAGCGATCCTCTTTGTCAAAGGCTACTACTCATAGGTCAAGAAAGATAAGGGCTGAGAAATGAAAACTGGATTTAGAATCTATTAGTGAGGTCTTTGGTAACTTCAATAAGAACAGTTTCTTTGTAGTGATATGGGGGTGGGGGTGGGAACCTTATTGGAATGGGTTCATTAGAAAAAAGAGAAGAAAGGAATTAGAAGTACCAAGTAGAGACAATTCTTTCAAGGGCGTTCATAGTAAAAGGAAAGAAAATGGCATAGTAACTATAACAGAAAATGGGCTAAGATAAAGTTTGTCATTTTTGTATTTTTTTCATGGGAGATAAATAACATATCTGGATACTATATTCATTTCCTCTAGCTTCTGAGACAAATAGTCACAAACAGGTGGTCTAAAACATACAGAAATTTGTCCTCTCATGGTTCTGGAGGCCAGAAGTCTGAAATCAAGGTGTTAACAGAACTGTACTACCTTGGGAGGTTCTGGGGAAAATCCTTCCCCTACTTCTTCCAGCTTTTGGCTCTAGGTGCTCCTTGGCCTCCTCGGCTCTGTTACTCCAATCTTTGCCTCCCTGGTCATATTGCCTGTTCCCATTCCTGTATCTACATCCTGTCTTCAGAAAACTTGCCATTGGATTTAGGGCATATCTGGTGAACCCATGATGCTTTCAGGTGAAGACCCCTAACTTAATTACATCAGCTTAGACTCTTTTTCCAAATAAAGTAACATTCTCAGTGTCTGGGTATTAGGATATGGACATACCTGTCTGGATGGCATCATTCAACCCACAACAGATACTGATGGAAATGGTGCATCAGGGAGGGAAAAACTGCTGATGCAGGAGATATCTGCTAAAAATTGATATTCTTGAGGAAGCAAGAGGAGATGAGAATTAGTGCATGAGTTGAGTACATGTAGTCCTCCCATTTTAATGGGAAAAATCCTAAGATATACTGGTGGATAGATAAGTAGATGGGGTGATAGCTTGTAGAACTCCTCTGAGTTCTTCAAAGCCATTGTTTTAGGTTTGTTTGTTTGTTTGTTGTTTTCCAGAAGAAGACTTGAGCTGAAGATTTTTGTGAAAGCAACTTATTAAGGAAGTATTCTCAGGAGAGACCATTAAGAGATAGCTGGGAGGAGGCCAGGGAAAGAGCGAAAGTAAAAAAAAAAAAAAAAAAAAAAAAAAAAGAATCAATCAGGTATAGTCCCATAAATATTCAGCCCGATCTTGTAGGGGAATTCTGGAGTGTAAATTAGGCCTAAGACTTGTCCTGATCAAAGGCAAGTGAGCTGGACTTTCATACAACAGTATTCATCACTCATTGTTTAAATGATTTCCAAGAGTGGCAAATTCCCAGTACTTTTGTTACCAAACAGGCTCCATTATTCTCAGGTAGTCCTCTGGAAAAAACAAAAACAAAAACAAAACAAAACAAAAAAAAAAAAAACCAGGTGCTTGTTGTGTGACATGAAAGCATTCTGCAGTTAAGGGCCTACAAACAAACAAAATGGATCAGAATGTTTCTCAGAGAAGCATGACATTGCTCAATATAATCATTGATTGAGAATGAAAATGAGAAAGAAGATATTGGAAATCGAGAAAAGAGAAGAAAGAATGAAAGAGTTGTCTCAGTGGGTAGGTGTGAAACTGGACTAGGATGGTAGAGACCCTTGGAGAGACCGAAAGACATGCTACATTCAGAGTGAGACCACGCATCACAGTGTGAATTTCCTCAACCACATTCAGCATGGACTACGGAGAAAGATGGATTTAGCTAGGGTTGTGGTGTCACCAAAAGAGGATGACAAAGACAGAGAGGAGTGATGAAGTGGACAGTATATGCGAAAGAGATATACTGTGGAATTTAAGTTGGGTAAAGTGAGAAGACAGGCCATGTGGAGAATGAGGCATCATGAATAAGTTAGATAAGTTGGCCGAAAGTGGGTTCAAAGTTGTTGGTGTTGGAGTGTTAGTGGAAATAATCTAGAAAGACATGAAATGGCAACAGAAGAGCTGGATATTTTAAATTTTGCATAGAAAGGTATTGAGGAGTGCCAGGGTGGCTCAGTCAGTTAAGTGTCTGACTCTTGATTTTGGCTCAGGTCATGATCTCACAGTTTGTAAGACTGAGCCCCATGTGGGGGTCTGCTCTGACAGGACAGATCCTGCTTAGGATTCTCCCTCTCCCTTCCCCTCCCCTTCTCTCTCTCTCTCTCTCTCTCTCTCTCAAAATAAACATTAAAAAAAGATATTAAGATAATGGTAAGACAGAGTCAGAGACAGGATCAAAGAAAGAAATGGCTGAGATAGAATGGAAAACAGATTAAGAAAAAGACAGAAGATCAAGAAATCAGGTCGTGACATCAACAGGAAGATGTATGTGGATTGAAATCACCAAATATTATATAATAAGAGTAGTATTGGAGAATATGACATTAAGCCTGGAGCTAAAATCTAGGAACATGAGGCAGTAACTCAGTTAGCTATTTAAGAAGCTGTAATGGGAGGTGTAGTTTGATTATTTGAGGTTTACGCTGGGTATTCTGAGGAAGCAAAAGCCAAAATATTAGATACTATAATGGAGAATAAGAACCATAATTACTTGACCTGAAACCTAGCCGTGTGAGAGCTTTGGGAGAGTAGTAAATTCTATCTTGGATAGACTTGAGGAGAAACAGCAGCATCAGAGGGAGCCAAACTTCAGTTACTCCAAGAAGAAAAAGAGAAGGAAGAGAAGAAAGGAGTTTGGTGATGATTTGCTTCGAGTTTCAGAGAATATAGTGAGCGTTTTAGGAGATCGGAGGGGCAGTTGTATAGAAATAGTAGAATTAAGGTTTGGGAGATGAAGGGAAATCTGAGGGTCTTGAGCTACTTGTGTGATGGTCATAAACAAGGAGGAGCGGCATGATTACTTTAGACAAAAGGGACACAGACAGTGATGAAGGGAGTATGAATGCTGAGTTGGGGAAGGCTCTTAGAATAAGTAAGAGATACAGGCTTCCACTTGGCTTCTGCTAATGTTGATGTAGACAGATGTGCAAAGGAAGTATTGATTTTGCAGAGAGGTGACCCCATCTAGCATGAGGGGTCCTTTTTGATGCCTGGTGACCATGGCCTGCAGAGAGGGCTCTTACTCTGAACACTAACTCTCTCTTGGACTTGGCCATCATCTATAATTTGGAAAAATTGGATCAGATTCAACCACAGAAACTTTTTTTCCTGAAAAAACGGCACATTCTTTAATATGTCATTACAAGAGGCTACTTAAATTTTATTCTTGCTAACCAATTTCATATATATGTATACGTATATATATACATATATTTATACTTAAAATATATATATTACCATGAAATTGATTGATTGTATATGCTGACATTTCCAAATCCTGATTCTGAGTATTTCTTCTATAACTAGAACATTACCCAACGTCATTAATTCCTCTAAGTACTGTAATTTGAGAAAATCATCATCTTTTCTGCTTGCTCTATTAATTTTGATTCCTCAAGTGTTAGTTCTTGTGTTGGTTGAGTTGTTTCTCAGTGCTGGCTATCGGGTATTCTCATTTTCCTAGGTGAGATTTCCATTTATTAGACTGCCTTGCCTGTAGTATCCTTTACACAGCTTACTTGCAGGTAAAGACTTGGCAGCAGGCACTATAGCTTTTGCTTGATCTGTTTTCCAGGAAAGTGACAGAGGGGTGGGAGAGGCAGGGGGCACCGCAGGTTAGGACCAAATCTTCTGGGAGTGAGTACCCCATTTCTGCTCAAATTCCTAAACCCTGTTCTTTTGCCTGTAGGTGTCTGCCTCCATGGCTATTGCCTGACACAAGTCAGCAATGGACAGGGGAGATTTTTCCTGGCCACCTCTGTGGGCGTAATCAAACTAATGACAGCTTTGGCTGCCACTGCATCACCTCCTGTCTTCTCTGCAGTTTCTCTCCACTAGCCTTTACTTACAGAAGTAATACATTGGCACACATTTTAAGCTTTGGATTTCTTCTTCATATTAATTTTGCCTATTTTCTCTGTATGAATGATCATGCATAGTTTATGAGACACTAACTTCTCTTTTTGTTTCCCAAAGCACTTCGGTGTTTTTGAATTTTTTTAAATTATTTTTAGAAATTTGGTGTTGGGTAGCCAGCCTTAACAAGTGCTTGCTTAATCTTTGCATACAGCTGGAGATTGTCTTTCAAGAAAAAGGGTGAGCACTTTTGTGAAGCTAGAAAGGGGAAAGGTTTTCTATACAGGGAGAAATTCTGTAACTGATGTGCACAATTTGAGCTGTTCATACAGATTTGGAGGGATCGCTATCATAACTAATTATAAACAGAGCTTTGTAGACATCACTGTCTAACAACCTCTACCAATATTCTTTGTAGTGTAATTTAGCAGAATTTCCCTTTTTTGTAAATATTTATTAAACAAATGCAGGATAGATAAGAAAGAAGGCATTTGTGATCATTGCCAGCCACTATGTAAGTTGCTGAGGCCATACTGAATAAAAGAAAATTGTGGCCTTTATTTTAAGTAGTTATTTTATTTTAGAAAATTTGTTTTTATTATTTTTAGAGAGATAGAGAGAAAGCAGGGGAGGGACAGAGAGGTAGACAGAATATTAAGCAGGCTATGCGCCATCAGCACAGAGCAGGGCTCCGACTCATGAACCATGAGATCATGACCTGAGCCAAAATCAAGAGTTGAATGCTTTAACCAACTGAGCCACCCAGGTGCCCCTTAAGTAGTTGTTTTAAAAATATAAGTAATAGTAGTAAAATGTAAAATTATAGATTCAACTCTTTGTTTCTTAACTAGTATGGAGATGTGATGAAAAGCAGACTGTTCAACATTGTATGCCGTATTAATCTTAGGAAATGATTTTATTGCATAAAAGTCACACTGGGGTATGTTTCTGGTGTCTGTTACCCATCAAGGAACAGCAACAACAACAACAAAATAAGTCAGAGAAGCACGTATATTTAAGGAGCTGTCATATGGAATAGAAATTTTAAAAAGTGGTCACCTTTCCCTAAAATAGAAGCAGACTTGAGAAAAGGATATCTCTAAGGTTTATCTGTTTATTTGCAGTGTTCTTAGAAGTCCAGACCACTTACATTCCAGAGAAGGTAATCAATATTAGATTGAAGAAGTCAACCATAGAAGTGAATGTTGTGGAGGTCAGAGCCAAGCGGAAAGGGTCTAAGTGGGAAGAACAGGATGAGAAGAAAGAAGAGAAAAAAAATCGACTGAGCACATAGTTTGTGACATGGCACTTATATATATTTTCTCATATAATTTGCACAGCATCCCTGAATAGCAGATACAACTGTTATGAGTTTGTCTTTCTAGCAATATCTCTCATTTGGCAGGCCACTTTTTAATGTTGATGACAGTTTTTCCTATATGAAGAGAAGGTATAGGGATTTTGAAAAATTCTATGACAGCAAGAAAAATTGCTTCTTTTAAAAGCTATCTACATTTTGAGCTGGTTGGCTTAGGGAAAAAATACTTCTGTGGGAGAATGTCTCTTTTTGCCTCAGAAAAATATTAATGGTTCTATTTATTTAACAAAGGCATGGTTGTGAGAACAAAGGGTAGATGGGAAATGTGTAAGAAAAAATAAGAGTTAAAATAATTTGCAAAATATGGTTACATGAGTTTTGGAAGTAGCTGCTGGTGTTGTAGGGAGGTGTAAGAAGGTAAAAAAGAGAAAGGTCCTAAAAATATGAGGGGGAACCAGGGTTCACAAAATTCTATATTGAATTGAGAGCCTTATTTTATGGAATAATGTTATCTAATATTAAATTCTCCCATTTCATGTATTTACTATAGTTACTTTCCGGGGCATATTCTAGTTGGATGCTTATCAATCTTGTTTTTCTTCCTGGGAACACATGGTAACTACATTTTCCAGCCTTCTTTGGATGGAAGATGAGGATATCACTGGTTGTATAATGTAGTTGCAAGTCAGATACACCCCTTCTTGTCCTGGCTATAAAGTGCCTTATGGCATCCTCCATGCTTAACTTGCTTTCTTGGACAGTTGAATGCAAAGGTTCCCTGAATTGTGGATGGTGCTCCAGGGGGCAATGGAACAATGATGTAAATGGAACTTGACTTTCAGAGTTACTTCTTGGAGAGCCACTCAGAAGAGTCACCCAACTCATACAATTGTGAAGAGAACTGAGGCTTATTGTGTAAAATCACTGAGATTTGGAGGCTGTCACAACAATGAGAGTTAACATCATAACTTACAGTTTTAATACATTTGCCATTATCCCAAGTCTTCAGTCAAATATGTGTTTCCCCAAGTTCTTATTTTTGTGGTACTTCGGGGAATAGCAAAAGAAGTTGGTAGCCTGGGAATTCTATGCCGTTATCATCAGGAAAGAAAGCGGAAGTCTAAGCTGGTATACAGAGTAGTAACAAGGGACAAGTTAGCAGGAAAACTAACAAACAAAAGACAACTAAAATTTGGGACCTGTAAAGAGCCAGAAAAGAAAACAATCCTTTTTTTTTGCCAAACTGTATTGACAGAAGATAATCCTTAAAAGATGATAGTGAGTGGAGGTAGGGAAGGATATTTACTCCTGCTTTTAGATGAGATGAGGACTCAATCCATTTTACGTCTGAGTTTTAAATCAAACTGTGACCCATGAATTCCAAAGGCATTCTGACTTTAGATAGGCAGAAGTTTTACAGTAGCTTTTCTACCTACACTTCTGAGATCTTCATAGAAAGTGGGTTACATGATGCAACGACTTGTCTCATTTCGATCTTTATAAAGTATTCATTCCAACATGCCACACTCCATTTGACTCAGAACTTTTACTAAGATGTCAGACTCCTAAGGTTTCAAGGTTTATCTTTTGTGCGAGGCATGAGAGCTACCACCAGCTTCATGCTTATGTGATCTTATACTCAGGATACCAGCTATATTGGACTGTAGTGATGTACCAAGAAATGGTAGATGGTCAGTGTCTTGGCAGAAGGAATTATATCACAGCATCAGAGATGCCACATGGCCCAGAATATATGATAGATATATTGCTGATTCCTCCAGGAAGAACACTCCATTTGATGTTTCTCCTTTTGTAATAAGGTAAACATAATCTGTTAGATGAAGAAAATTTTTGGTTCTAGACACTCTGCGCTTTTACTCCAGAAAAGAAAAAAATAAATCACATCTCTAATGGTAGCTTCAGCAGAAATCACCACCTGATTAAGCTTATAATAATTTGCTGTCATTTTCTAAATTCATTTGTCTTTGGTATAAGTCAAGCCAAAGTTTTATATAAAATGTGATAGGTATCAGCACTACTATTTATTTCAAATCTTCAAGGGTGACATGAACTTTGATTGTCTTACCAAGGTTACTACATTGCTTTTAGTTTACTGTTCAGTGTGAAAAGTCAGATCTACTCTTTTTACCATGCTAATGTTCACTCACAGATCAGGAAGGTAAAAGTGAGGACTCTTTCAGTGTTTGTGTGTGTGTGTGTGTGTGTGTGTGTGTGTGTGTGTGTGTGTATAATTTACTATTCACTTGGAATTTGGAGAGAACAAAACCACAAGATTGTTTTATAGACCCCGTGAGACTGAGTTAATAACCTGACATCCAGAAGTCCCCACTTTGACCAAAAGATCAACATAGGCATTTGTGATCCTGATTGATTAGGATAAACTCAGAGCAAGTATCCAATAATCTTGCAGAGTTCTGGATATTTTCTTTTACCAATGCACAGTTACTCTTAACATATAGCTAAAGATTCTTTGGGAGACTACTAGAAGTGAGATTTTTAAGATATTCTTGAGAGGTTATTACTGAGACCTACCTCAAGACACCTTAACATTCATTTCATTTAATATACTCTGTGTATTTGAACTCAAATATTGTAATTGCATGGAGGTCCTTGTCTTTGTATTTTGGGGGTCAAGTAAGGCTGTCATTCTTTCTAGTCTTAACAGTTTTTTTCCCAAGAAAATCAAATCTTAATGAGTTAGCTACCACCGAAGATCTTTACTTAACCAACCGTCCCAAATAACACTCCAGTTCTGCCACTAATTTTGCTCTGGTGATTAGGTACTGTTTTTTTGATCATTGTGAATTCATAATACTACCAAAAACATTGAAATTGAGACTATCAATGGCAGCTTTTCTTATTTTCATCCATGTTTACACAAAATAGCCACTTAATCAAATGGTTAAAACTATTCTTATATAATTTATTTAATATGTGAAATCCAGAACCTCTAAGTGTACTCATATCAAGAAATTCATCCAGGTCTAAATTTATATTCTTTATTTCCTAATTTAACATCGGCATCCTTAGAATATATACCCATGCATTTCCTCATGTTTTTAACAATATTAATAAATAAGAAGAGTGTATACATATTATACCCACATATAATATATAGATACATACATATGTATATATATTTGTATATAATGTATATGCAGATATATAATATATAAAGCATATTTACATATATTCTAAATATAAAATTTGGGGGGAAGGGATAAGTAAGATTCTCCTGGGGAACATTTAAAAGAGACAGATACCTGAGCTTTGCCTCAGAGAATCTGGTTTAACTGGTCAAGACAGCAGGATATTTTAAATTGCTGGAGGTAATTCTGATGTGCAGCCAGGTATGGTTATGAGCTTGGTGACTATGCACAGCAGGATAAGTGGGACATGAGGAAAACTTATATTCTTTTGTGAAATAACAGGTATGGTCATTACAGAGTTTTCAGCAAGAGAATCATCCAATAATTGAAGAAGGACCATTTCTACAGAGAAGGGAAGCTCAGTAAATTTGTTCATTTAGTGTATCCAGAGGCAAATGAATGTCTCCAGTGTATTTTTTAATTTCCCACTCATTCCTAAGCAATGTTTCCATTTTCCTATAAAAACTCTGGAGACACTGGGGTGCCTGGGTGGCTCAGTCAGTTAAGCGTCCAACTTCAGCTCAGGTCATGACCTCACACTCCATGAGTTCGAGACCCACATCGGGCTCTGTGCTGACAGCTCAGAGCTTGAATCCTGCTTTAGATTCTGTCTCCCTCTCTCTCTGCCCGTCCTCTGCTCATGCTCTCTGTCTCAAAAATAAATAAAAAACATTTTAAAAAATTTAAAAAAAACCCTCTGGAAATGCTGTGAGTATATCTCATAGTATATTTCAGTACCACTGAAGTGCAGATTCAACATCTGATATTCAGCCATTGAGCTCTGCTTCTACAAGAAGAAACCCAGTGGCTCTCTGACCATGATTTTGTTCAACAATTTAATTGAGTCATTTTCTTTAAGTTCTCCATCAAGCTTAGAAGCAGTCAGCTCACATCACAGCCTTTCAAAAGTGTCTATTGTAAGAGTCACTCAAAGTTTTGCTTTCAATAGGCTTTTCATTCCAACTACCCATATTTAATCACTTAAATAATGTTTCATTATTGTGTGCCAGAGATTATCAGTGTTTCTTCAGATTATGTAAACCAGATTTTCATTGCCTTCAAACTCTAGGTCAGAAAAACACTTTAGAGTAGCATGTATTTTAGCTTATTTTTCTTGCAACCATTTCTTTTACCAATTACTTATTGGTCACTGTTAGTTGTAGGCAACAGAATTCAATTTTGATAGATACAATTTTGAAGAAAATAATAGGCAGTACACAGAATTTCTAGGCGTGTCTTAGAACTTGAATGATAACATAAGATAATATACCTAGCATAAATGTCCATCCACAGCCCAGGATTGTTCTTGGGCAAGAAAAGAATTTGGCATCCCTCTGGAAGGTATCTTCCCATCTATACTGACATCTGCCCTCCTCTTTACGTCAATGTCCTTAGGAAGTTGACAGTGGATCCTATTTCATTGATGTTTTACAATATCTTGAACTTGAGTGTAAAACTATATATATTCTTTTACGTATATATTTTAACATATATACAATGGCTAAATGCCTCTTCCTTTGGCCTTGATTTCCTTAAGGAAGTTTCAAAACTTGCTCATTTTTGTCTCTTACATCTTGTGTGAATGACTGGTGGAACTTGGATCACATGGGGAAGAAAAAACAACTGTTAGTGTGTCTAGAAAATGTAGAGCATTGTAGCATCCATAATATAAGAAGGATTTACTGAAAAGATGAATAGGAACTTCACTGAATTGAAGAAAGTGATGAAAACCCCTGAAGAATAGAAAAAATACCCCTATTACACTTGATAGTTCCCTTAGCTAATACTTCAGCACTTTAAAAAATTATTTGCTTTAACAGTATGAAATACCTGAAGTACCCAGGTGCCACTGAGGCCTCAGGCTCTGAGGCGCTAAGAAGGCCCTCCCTGTTCCTGCTCTCCATGTGACCACCACTGACACCATGGAAGTGGTGTATGGGAAGGTGTCCCATACATGCAAAAGGGACATGGCCTGGTTACTGCTAAGATGGTGAGAGTCCTAACTGTCTAGTCGGTCTCCTCTGACACCATACCTGCAGGCAGGAGAAGGGTTGCCTCAACACTAATGGGTGGCGTTGGAAGCCCGACCTTCTCGAGTGGTCTCCATTCATACCTTGAATGGTGGGAAGGGGGCTTGTTAGCATTTGGAGGGGAGGAAGTTTTCCCAACTCTCTACTTAGCCTTCTTTGACACCATCATGGCAGATGTATTGGGGTACCTCCCCTATAGCCTCTGCAGGATGGAATTCTAGGCAACCATTCAGAATTTTCTGGTGTGGATGAGGGTGAGGCCACAGTTTTTTTGTTTTGTTTTGTTATGTTGTTTGTTTTGTTTTTGTTTTTGTTTTTTTTTCCTGTGGCATTGGCTAAAGCAGAGTAGTTGCTGAAAGTTTACTGTCTTCTTTTTTTGTTTTTAACTTTATGTATTTATTTTGAGAGGGGGGAAGAGCAGCGAAAGAAGGAGAGAGAGAGAATCCCAACCAAGCAGGCTCTATGCTGTCAGTGTGGAGCCTGATGTGGAGTTTGAACTTACGAACTGTGAGATCATGACTTGAGGCAAAATCAAGAGCAGATGCGTAACTGGCTGAGCTACCTAGAAGCCCCAGTTTTCTGTCTTTTGAGGCTGCTCCTTTCCTTCCCCTTGGTTACAAAAAATAGTTGTTCTTCTGCTTCCATTGGCATTTCTGGGCTACCAGCTTTTCCAATTTCGAGCCTAGGGTATTTGAGGCAAAAAATAAATAAATAAAACAAAACGAAACGAAACGAAACAAAAATCCTGGACTCACCTTTGTGATGTTTCTTTTTTTTATCACTTTTTAAAAATGTTTATTTATTTTTTGGAAAGCACAAGTTGGGGAGGGACAGAGAGAGAGGAGGGCAGAGGACCCAAAGCAGGCTCTATGCTGACAGCAGAGAACCGAATGTGGGGCTCCAACTCATGAACTGCGAGATTATGACCTGAGCCGAAGTTGGACTCTCAAACAACTGAGCCATTCATGTTCCCTTTCTTCTTTTTTCAAATATTTATTTATTTTTGAGAGAGAGAAAGAAAGAGAAAGAACACAGAGAAGGGCAGAGAGAGAAGGAGAGAGACAGTCCCAAGCAGGCCCTGTGCTGACAGCACTGAGCCTGATGTGGGGCTCCATCTCACAAACCATGAGATCATGACCTGAGCTGAAATTAAGGTTTGGACACTTAACCAACTGAGCCATCCAGGAGCCCCAGGATGTTTCTCATACCAAGATCTCTAACTGGTCTACTTTCTTCTCTCTAGTTTTCAGTCTTCCTTTGTTTTATATATAATATCTCGGGGATTAGTTGTATTTGGCAGGAGGAATAGGAAAATTATGTTTTCTCATAATAAGTAATTATTTTTTTATCTTTCTATCATTTAAAATAGCAGTCTGGCTTCAGGGGGTTAAGTTGGGAATTTTATTTTATGTATTTTTGTTTATATTTATGGAATCCTTAAAAATTTTTAATGTGTATTTTTGAGGGGGAAGGGAGGGGCAGAGAGAGAAGGAGAAGAATCTGAGGCAGGCTTTAGGCTCTGAGCTGTCAGCACAGAGCCTGATGGGGGCTGGAATCCATGAACCATGAGATCATTCCCTGAGCCAAAGTCGGTCATTTAATGGACTGAGCCACCTGGGTGCCACTGGAATCCTTTTTTAAAGGGATACTCTTATATACCTATTGTTGACTAGCTCACTTAAACTTTCTAGTTGAAGAAACCAAGCAACAGAGAGTTTACTTATTTGCCCTAAATCAGACAGCTAGTATGTATCAGGAGCAGATGTGAAATTGGAAAATTTGGCTTCAGAGCCTTTTAAATTATTTCTCTGTACTGTCTCTCCCATCATGAGATGGATTTCTTTTGGTCTAGTGAGGGACAGGTGCCCACCTTATACTAGTAAATATTACTTGAAGGGTAACATCTGTTAACGAAAGAAGAGAAAAAGGAGTTCCTAAGAAACCAAAACAAGGCAGGACAACAGGTTTCATGTGTAATTGGTGCCATGATTGGTTCACAAACTTCTATATTCTTAATCTATTACTCAACTTATAATGTCTTCTACATTCCTTGGTGCACATTTACTCCTATAATTTACTGTCTTTTATTTAATTTACTCTTCAATTTATCAGTGCATTAATCTCTAACACAAAGTTTAAAATCTTTTTCATGTATGTCTAATATCACCATCTGTTTTATATTTTAAAAAGTGGCTGTATCCTACTGTACTATTTTCTTTAAGAATTTTTGGAACAAATTTCAAAAAAAAAAAAAAAGAGAACATTTGAACATTTGGAAGACCACTATGAGTTTTCAACAGTGATGATATCCTTCTGTTATAGCTACTTATTTGTGGAACCAGCTGTCATTATTCCAATATCATCTTTGGTGTTACACAGTACTGTATGTAACAAAAGCTAAACATTTACTACCTTTTACAGGTAATTGGTATTATTTTCTTCATAGTTTATTTTCTGAATTTTCATATAGGTTTATTTTTTATTCAAATTCGTTGTTACCTTTTCTTAATAATTATACTTAAATTGACCTTAATATTTCCTTAAAGATCCAATGATATCACTCAAATATGCCCTTAATTGAATACCCACTATATCAAGTACTGTGTTGTGTTCTAAGATAAAAGAAAAGAAGGCATATTTTCTTTGTGTGAGCTAATGCTACTTTGATTATTTATTTTATTAACACAACACACACACACAAACATGTGTGAAATAAATAACCGGTATAGTATTAGCTTGCCATGAAGAGATACACACACAAACACATACCCACAGATGAATGTCTATGTGTGTGTGTGTGTGTGTGTGTGTGTGTGTATGTGTGTTTATCTATATCAGTATCTGCATATCTCCAATGGTAAATGGATAAACACACACATACATGCATATATATGTTTACTGTTCTTTAGATATATATGCACATAATACATGAAATATATATTAATTGAGATAGATATGAATATAGATATAGATATATATGTGAAATAAAATAGTTGAAACAGTGTTAGTGTGTATATATATATATAGATTGATATGTAGATCTGTATAAATATATATATATATATATATATATATCTCCAAGGAACTGGATAGAGAGGTTACATCTTTATTGCAGATTATATAAAAATATTTATATTATTATATATTTATTTTAATATATATCATTATATATTTATTTTAATATATTATATTTATTTATTTTAATATAAATATATATATATATAGAGAGAGAGAGAGAGAGATAGTGTGTGTGTGTGATGGATGAAAAAATAACAGGGATAGTTTTAACATGCCATGAGGACACACACACACACACACACGCATGCATATATGTAAAACCAAAGAATAAAACAATTTTTCTTTTCTTCTATATTTGCTTTAGAAAGGATGAACTGGATGCCTCTAAAAACTTTGTGTGTGGCAATGAATTTATGAGAAATGTCTTGAAAAACACCTTTGCATTTTTCCTCACGCTTTGCTTGCTTGCTTTTTTTTTTTTTTTAAGCTCAAAACACTGTTACTTATAGCTGTGGTTTCCCTGATGAACTTTGGTGTGAAGGGTGATGATAGGCCTTTGAATAAGTTTGGTGTGTTTGAGTGCAAACAAAGAAAATCTAATGATGTCTTAGATCCTGAGGGCACATGGTGCTATGCCACAAAAACTCTACAGGAAGCATTCCCAGGTTTCATTCAATGGCTCAAACACGTTAAGGACACAGAAACAATTTTTCCACCCTGTGACAACTTGTTCTCCAGCATGTTGGCTTTCAACAACATAGAAGCAGCCAGGCCCTCACAGTTCCTAGAGTCATGCCTTTATGCCAGCGTCCCAAGCAGAAAGGAAGTGGGGAGACAGAAAAAGTGAGGTCTGATATTATCCGTTAAAAGAACCACATTCCCCATATGCCCTCAAGCAATTTTCCCTTACATCTGAAATATGCATTTCCTTTGGAAAATATTCAATTCTCTCAGATGAATAAGTCTGTAGTTTATAAATATAGGTAAAACTCTTTGAGGCATTTTCATTATAGATAAGTAACCAGTAAGCAGAGTTTGTTAGACATAGGCAGAATTCATAAGATATGTTACTTACAAGATAAATAGTTAATAAGTACAGCAGGTGTGTGTTAAACACAGATAGAAAAGGATGGAAGGACCAAGAGATACCTAATCTTCATGAGGCACCTGCATACTAAATATGTATGATATACTAAATATGTATGTGACTCGATATACAAGCGTCTCAAAATATTCAGACACTAAATATTCATGAGGTCTTATTTGGCCATCTACTGGTAAAACTCATTCTGGCCCCATGAGTTCTTTGCTAAAAGAAACACAAATACATCCTATGCTATTCTTCAGGAAGTTTGTCAAGCTATCACCTTGGCCCAGTGTCCAAGTGTACTTTTTCCCTAAGTCTCCAATGGAGCAAGTATCCAGGGCCCAGGACACCTTCTGTCTTTTGGTGAAGCTGCTAGAATATCCACTCTGGTCCCTGTAGCTATACCATAGGCAGAGAAGATTGATGTGGTAGAGAAAGAGACAAGACATACAAACTTTGCATATATAGGATTCAGGTAATATGGTCCTCCTGTTTTGCTTGTGTTTGATAATCCCTGAGATTTAAGCATTTTGACTTGGTTTGTAAATCTTTTGGCTCCAAGGCTTCCAGAGTAACGTACCTGGAGTGTATGTAGAGGCTACCATTGCATGAAGGCTATTTTCCACATGACAACATATAATGGACCGGGGATGGGTCCCAGAGCCATTCCAACTGGCAAGGGAGATTGAGAAAGTAAAGAGCTGCCAAAAAAAACCTATTGGCTAAGATTGGCTCATATCCAGTCAAGGCTTATTCCTTGCAACCAGTCAGAATGTTACAGAACAAACCTGGGGTTCTATTAGCGAGAAATTTGAGTGTGAAATGTCTGCTGATAGTCCATTTTAGTATCTGTCATAGAATTATTCTCTTCATTTGTACGTTTGTGCTTCTTCTTCTAGTTTACATTTTTTTCCATATGGAGTGAAATGAAAATTGAGTAGTAATCTCATGCTTTTGCAGATGAGGAAATACAAGCATGGAGATATATAAATAACTGAAGTCACACAACAGTTATTACCAAATTAAAACAGACATAATTTTGTTTATTTTGAGTTAGCTCTGTTACTCTACATTTTATTTTATATGTTTTTTCATAGAAAGTAATTTCCTGAAATTTTAACATTTATGATTAAGAAAATTTCCTGATACGTGATACCTTTACAATCCTTGAATGAGGTAGAGATAGTGCAGAGCAACTATAATAGACAGACATGTTCTATGCCTCCATAGAGTTTGTTGTGTATATGTTATGAATTTTGAAAGAAAATACATAAAGGCACATTATTGTAGGAGATGCCTGATTTGTGTAATAGGTCTGAAGTTCAAAATAGGGATAAAAATAGCTTACAGCCTTATTTTAAGAGCCAAATATGAGCTAATGCACAGAAAATCCCTAGCACAGCACCTGCCTCATACTAGGGACTAAATGAATGGGTAGTTATTGTTATCATTATTAATACAATTGTTGGCATTAATGAATTTCAATGTCATAAGAAGAATGCAATTTAGAAAGAAATACAGGTTTACTGTAGAATAAGAAATCTTAAAACTTACTAAATGTCATTTAAGTCGCGTTTATTAGCCACTTAGAAAAATTCACTTTAGCATTCCTTTCAAGTAAGCTACCCTGGTGCATTTAATATACTATTAATTTGCAAAGCTGATGAGAAAGAGCAAGTGATTTGGGTAGTAAAATCGTAAAAGAAGTGTGTGGACATTTAGTAATTGTGCTGAGGGATTAAGGCAATTATAGAAAAAATGCAGGCTAAAAGTGCCATTGAAGAGAATTTTTTTAAACATTTATTATTCAGATGACTCATCTAAAATGGATAACTGCTCTGACTGATTATTGCTCAAGACTGTTTAATTTCTTTAAATGACTTAATCACTGAAAAACTTCATGTAGAAGTTTGGATTTCAGGTAATTATTGAAGGAGAAAGAAAAGTTGCTTGGCAGTAGATCTCAGTTTGAAATTAGGAATAAAATGAGAACAATAAAACATGCACCATGAAATTTCTCTCAAGGTTAATGATAATTCAGTTTTAGGAACTATATATTCAGACAGGGCTGGCTCTTCGCAAGACTAAAGTAAGTGAAGTGTATCTTTGGTGCATCCAGTCATTATTCATTACCTTTTGTTTTCGTCTGTGGATACCCTCCTGTCCTCTCTCATGCCCCTCCATCTTACCAATGACAACCCATTGTAACCCGCTCTGAGAATGTGTGTACTAATCCATGTGTTATCCAAGAGTATTTGCATTTTAAGTCTAAACTCCGATAGTGGAATGACAGTCTATAGTTTTAGCCAATATATTTTAAGAAAGGAAGAAAGTTCTTTTGTTGTTTAGTTTTCCAGGAGGAGGAAGGGGAGAGGGAGGTCGAAGGACCTTCTAGGGCTTGGAAATTGTTTCCAGGTAGGATGACCATATGTCTTAGTTTTCCCAGAAGAGTCCCAGTTTACATCCATTATTCTGGCATAATTATTAATTATGTCCTATTTAACATTAAAAAATGTCAAGGCTTAGAGAATAAATTATATGGCCACTAATTATAGAAACATGTCTATGTATTTTAGCCTAAAATTAATGGATCATTCACACACACACACACACACACACACACAAATTTAAACATCGCTTACTTAAATATTTAAAATGTTATCTAAGTAAGTAATAGATATATTTGTAAAGCTAATGTCCCAATTAATATATAATAATATATCCCAAGCTTGTGTGTAGAAGTTTCTTCCTCCTAAGATCTTGTTCCCAGATATCAAGGCTTCTACAAGAATACCTCTTCTGATTTCTCATTCTGAAAACAAAACAAAACAAAACAAAAACAAAAACAAAGAAACAGTGAATCATCCAATTTACCAGTGCTTTCCATTGATCCATCTTTTTATATGTATAAGCTTAATTTTATTTAAATTATTATATATGTAATCTATGGATATATCAGATAACATTTATAGCTATATAAGATAAATCTTATATAGATAAGATAAAATTAAATCACCAAATTTCAGGATTTTACCTAAACAGAGGTTTTTCATTCAAAGAAATTCTGAAAGAGTTTGAGACTCTCTAGGACAGCTCCTAGTTGTGATGAAAGAATTTGTCTGTCTTGTGCCTCCACAATGGTCCAGAGTTGTTATAGGAAAGGAACACAGAACCTGGTACATGGTGAAGTCTTTTCATTGCTTCAACCTGAAAGTGACACTTATTACTTCCACTCATGATCCATTGACCAGAACTAGTAACAATTCTGACCATCAGATATTCCTTTTCTACCTTATAACCATGAAAGAAAACACTCATCCCCTCTCCATGAGGGGGATTAGAACCAATTCTAAGGTTCTATCCCATCACTGCATCAGGCTCAGAAGTCCAGAATCTCTGATAATACACAGTGTTCTCTATGTCAAGTCATATGTAGCTCCATCACTTTATCTCCCTTTGTACATACACCAAGCATTCGGTGATGAAACAAGGATGGGAAGATTGCAACGAACACTCTCATTCAGGAAGAAGAACAGAAAACATTCCACCGTCATAAATCCATAGTAACTTTTAAATCCCACTGGGAAAATATTGCACTAGGGATGAGGTAGGTGCTTTGAGTAAGCCCTGATTCTGCTCTCAGGGAGATACCCCCTTGCCCACTGTTCTCTGTGACCCTTGGCCCCAGGCTCCAGCAGGTTCTTTCTTTTCTACTCTCTCTCTTGATAACAACTGAAGTGAGTTCTTAGAAATGTGCCTTTTTGGGGGGCTATCTAGCTTTCTATGCTTGTTTCATATCAGTCTCGATTTCTTGATTTAGTGGAGTTAACCTGTTAAAAGATAGCAGATATGGTAGAATAATGGGTAAGAGTGTTTTCTGTAGAATGTGTTTTTGTATCAAGCCATCATCAAGCCACTTGAGCAACAGGTCTAAAGCCACACTTTCAAATGCACTTATCAGTTAAAAGTTGACATTTCCATCTCTGTTTGTGGATCTCCTATATGTCTTATTTTTCACTTAGTTCTAAACTGAAAATGAAATAGTAATTATTTATTTCCTAAAATCTCGTCAACATTACTTACATTATATTCTAAAGATATTAAATTTTACTAATGCATCTAATAAAGATGATTTTGTTAATCATGTCTTCTCAAGGCTGGTTAAACTATTTTGAATCATGTCTATCTTAATGGAATTTATTTGACAGGTAGAAATTTTTGAATGTTACAGTACATTAGGCTCATTATTTTCATTATTCACAAAGGGTATCAGAAAAGTAAAAATAATTTCTACATGTTAAAGTAATTATTTTTTGCATTTAGGATGAATTACTATTATTAAATATAGTATAATTTTGATGAAAATGTATTTATATATAAAGAAAATGACATTCAAACAAAATTTAAATGAAGTAACATATAGTAAGTTTTTATGGGTTTTACCAGTCTTGATCTAGTACTTCAGTTAATTTTTTAATAAACATTTTCCAAGTCTGTTTCTGGAGACTATAGAGGATGAATATCTCTCTTAGCTAATGGTATCATTTTCACCCCGGAGAATATTTATTTCTGACACAAACTAGCTTTTGGCAATAACGTTCTGCTAATTTTGTGACTCTTAATAATTATAATTATTCTCCCCTTTTCTGGTTTATATCATGAATGAGAAATACCTTTTTTAAAATATGTATATTTTTCTCCCTTAAAAGAAAGACCTAATCTCAGAGATTTAACTGTGTGTAGTTATCTGTCTCATTCAATGAATTCTACTCTTAAACATACTTTCCCATAAATGCTTCAATAGCATTGAAAATACCATCTAATAAAGGAATCATACAAGAATGTATTTATAAATTCTTTATCAATGTCAGTCCAAATTTGTAATCTATTTTAACATTACTAAGAAACTTTTGAGATACATTTCTCTGAATTTTTCCTTTGAAATATTTTAAGGACCTGTCAGGTAAGGAGAATAGTAATATCTATTTAACTGTATCTTCACAGTTGATACTAAGAGATTCTTGATAGTTCAGTAATAGTAATGACTTGCATTCATCCAGTGCCTTTTCTAGAGTGATTACTTGGCCACTGGGCTGAGACCTTAAAGTAGATTATAAAGTTTAATCATCATAACCACTCAAGGAATTAGACAATATACCTCCACTTTATGCTAAAGACTCTAACTCCTAAGGAGATTATGTAATTTGGTAAAGGGAATGCAGCCAAAAGGCAGACAGGATTCTATTGCAATTCTTTCTAACTTCAAAGCTATTCATAAAAATTTATGTTGTGTAGACCCATTGGACCAAGCACAGTGCTCAGTGCATGCTGAGTGCCTAATAAATGGAGTTTGGTATACTAGAACTGAGAAAGTCATATATACCAGGAAGTAGGATTTTCAACCTAGAGTTTAGTAACATATTGACTAATTTGTCTTCTAAATTATATTAAAAATCAAGGACACGTTTGCAAAAGTCTTTGGAATGCAAAGAACTGTATAAATGGGAGCTGATAATCTTCCGGGTTCTCTAATGTCCTTCTTGTAACAGTCAAGGGAATAATTGATTTTACAGAGCTACTGTTCTAAAGCTTTCCTCTGCCTATAGACAGGCATCAACAGCTGATTGTCTGCAGGTATTTGCCTGGGGGAAGCTATTGAATGTCAATGCAAATCAGGGAAGTTTCCTCAACTGTAGAAAGTTACTGGCAGGAACCTTGAGGCATAGGTGTATTTTAAGACAGTAGAACGTCACATTATGTCAATAACTTTATATTACCAAATAACTAATTTTTTACATTGATATCAGTTGTTTTCTAATTTCTTTATCATACATCTTATTTTAAAGCATATTACTAGCAAGCTAAAATGTTGATGATTGTGGATAAGGTTTAAAACATATTTATATGATTTTAAAAACATAACTTTCAAGTTGCCAGTATTATAGTTTTTGACCAAGGTGAATACACAGAATTTGAAATGATACTCATAATAATAATTATAGCTTAACATTGTGCTGTTTGCTAAATTTAGACAATCTTTTCATAAGATTACATTTTATAAGTACACTTTGATTTAAGAGAGAAAAAAAAAATACCAGAAATGGAATACTAAACCGGCATTATCATTTGCATATTTTATCTGTTACTTTTTGTTCTCCAAAAGAAATGGTATAAGTTTCTAATGACTTGGGACCCAGCCACCTGTCATTCTAAAGAATGTTTTCCTCTTCACAAGTAACATGGTGTGCTAATTAACTGTTAAAATTTGGGGTAGGGGGTTGAGAAATAAAAGTGATAATATGTTAAAGTGAAAAAATCCAAACATTTTTCTATTTAGATGCATTTATTTTACTATTCCTAGTAAGACAAAAATTGGTGGAATTGTTATGCTAAGAAGAAACAATGTCACTTTTTAAATTACAATCTAGATGAGGATCTATGAAACACAGGCAGTCACACCAAAAATAGACTTTCTTATTCTTGAGGAAAATCAGTATTGATGCCAAATGAGCAGCATCAGAAATATATATATATATATATATATATATATATATATATATATACATATATATATATATATACATATATATATGTATATATATAAACACACACACATATATATGTATATATGTATATAAATATATATATAAAAGTAATATATATATATATTCTATCAATATGGTAGAGATAATTTGGATATTAGATTTAAACCCAAATGTTCAGTTTAAGATACTGTCTTAGTAGTTCTCAGACTTCATCTCTTCATGCTAAATAGTTATCAAGACATGGAAAGCATAAAACTCACAACATTGGAAACTGAGACTGGCTGATAACTCATTGCCAGGACATGAAAAATATTTTGGCTAATAACACTGCACATGTTTGAAAGCAGGTATGAGACATAGACAAAGGGAGAGATTAGATATATATCATTCCATTTCCCTGGAGTCATAGAAGGATGCACACAATATGATCAATGTCTCGGGCATTGAGAAATTACAAAGAAAGAATAGATCGTCCAGGATGACTAGGCATGATGTAGTGAATCTTAGGATGTACAGATTTCACAGGAAAGGATGCTCTGATGCAAGTAAAGGGTTTTATAAGAGAAATTTATTTTCTAGGAAATGCAGCAGTTTTTTCTTTATCATTTTTCAAATCATCACAGAAACACACTGGTATTAGAGCAAAGGAAACTTACACTATTTAATTTTGTTCAATGCTGAGAGTTTTGTCAAGAGATGTATGTACTAATCAGTTTTCTAGATATGGATAAGGAATAGGATTCAACCAGCAACCCTTGGGCAATAAATACCACAAGGGCAGCCTCCATACCCTTTTGGTTGGCAAAGATCATGACTAGAGCTATCTCTCCTCATCCAAGAATGATTAATAATAAAAATCAACATGGGGCATATAGAAAGTTCTTCAGAGTAAAGAAAAGACAATGCCATACTAAAAATTCAAGGGGAGGATATGCCTCTGAAAGTTGTACAATAAATAGATTTGAATTTTAAAACAATTATTTAGAATCCTTAAAAGACCTCTTCCCTATAAACAGAAATAGGATCCTACCAGAAAGTAAAGGATTGATACTGAATGTGAGTTCATTGAGAGTTATATTGGAAGGAATCTAAAAACATAAATCAATAATATAAACTTCCAATAGAGGCAGTGAAAAATAAAATTCATCTCTTGGATCATCATAGCATTGTAAAAGACAAATCTGAGAAAGAATTTCATAATGTGGAAGAGGAAATCGAGATTAAAATATGAGAGAGAAGTTGGTAAGTATGGGAGACAAAGCCTGCAGTCCAGTTTAAGAGTTCCAGGAGCTCAAAGAAAAAGAATCAATACCCATTAGAATTAAATAAAGAAAATTTTCTGGAAAAGAAACAATAACATAGATCCACTATTTGAACGGTTTTATTGTGAATCAGGTACAATCAATCAATAGATTTTCACCCTAGTTCAAGCATGTACAAATTTTTAATTATAATCATAAAGAAAGCCCTTCATTCAACTAAAAAAAAAGCAAAATGATATATTTATGAAGAATTAAATTTCATTTTGGCTTATAATCTTTTCTGAAATAGTGCATGCTAATATATATACATATAAATGTTATTTGAGAATTTTAAGTTCATGTAAGTTTTAATTAATATTTAAAGCCTACACATATTGATATTCTCAGAAACACAAGATGATCATTATAGCATGTGGTTACCATCCTGAAAAAAATATATAAACTGAATGCATATTTTGGTTCCCTGCAGAACAAATTAACATTAAAAACTCAAAATTTCGGAAAGGGTTTTACAAGGGGTGACCATGAAGTGCTGATACTCATAAGCTGTTGAAAATTACATTTAAAAAAAATTTGTAAGTTTGATAATAAAACAATAAGCTCAGTATAATCATTGAAATATTACAGAATTCAGAAATAGGATATATTTTAAAGTTAAAAATATGTGAGTACCTAAGAGAGCTTGGAGGGGACTTCTCCTCCAGTTGATTCTTGAGATGTGGTAGCCACTACAGATACCCTGACTGTAACCTCCTGAGGAACACAGAGCCAGAGGCACCCCCTAAACTGTTCCTGACCTGTGAAAACGGTGGGGTAACAAACAAACAATACATAAAATATTTGGGTGTATATATATGCATATTTGTGTGTGTGTGTCTGTATACAGCCTCTATGTTTTGGGTACTTTGTTACACAGAGGCTAACATGCAAAAGAAAAAAAAGGCAAAAACTAAGTAGAGGGAAACTTAAATTACAAGTACCCTTAGAGTATAAGAGTGAAGCCATAAAGGAAAGCAGAAAAATATTTAAAAAAAAGTATTCATTAAATGAATGATATTGAATATTAATGTATACTATATAGGTGGCATATATTATATATATTTACATACACTGTGCGTGCATGTATAGGGAATGGAGAATTGGAAAATAAAGTCGAAGCAAAATTCTAGAGATAACAAAAAGATAGAGGAAGGGATAATAGGAGGTGAATAATAAAATAAGCAAAAACTATAAAAGATCAGACCAGAAGGCCTGATTTCTGAATGAAAAGATTTGTAGGAAAGGAGAACTGGGGAAAAGTAAGGGAGAAAATCATCAAAGAAATATTTCAGAGAAGATCACCAGAAGTGAAGGAAATATATTACTAGATTAAAAAACCCCTTGAGGTCTCAGTAAAATAAATTAAGAATATCCACAGCAAGACAGATTATTCTGAAAATTCAGAGCTCTTGATAACTTAAGAACTCATAGAGAGGAGCGGCACCTGGGTGGCTCAGTCGGTTTAGTATCTGACTGGATCAGGTCATGATCTCACAGTTGGTGAGTTGGAATCCCACATCGGGCTGTCTGCTGTCAGCACAGAGCCTGCTTTGGATCCTCTATCCCCTTCTCTTTCTGCCTCTACCCTGTTCGTGTTCTCTCTGTCTCTCTGTCTCTCTGTCTCAAAAGTAAATTAAAACAAACAAACAAAAAAACTTGTTGGGCCTGGCACTGACAGCTCAGAGCCTGAAGCCTGCTTCAGATTCTGTGTCTCTCTCTCTCTCTGCTCCTCCCCCACTCTCATTCTGTCTCTTTCTCTCTCTCTCTCAAAAATAAATAAACATTTAAAAAATTAAATTTGAAGAAATAATGTGATTTTAAGCTAAAAATATGTACTTAGCTCAACTATAAATTAGGTCTGAGGGTAGTATAGAAACATTTCAAATGCAAAACTTCCAAAACAACTTAATATCATGTCCCATCCTTAGGTAGTTGCAATGGTCAACAACTCGCTTTTGTCTAAAGGTCCACATAACAAATAATTTACATTTTGTATGGACCATCAGATCTGTGTTGCAGCCACTGGATTCCGCCCTTGTAGTGTGAAACGACCTATAGACAATACATAAATGAGGAAGTATGGCTGTGTTCCAATTAGCTTTATTTATGGAAAATGAAATTTGAACTTCATAAACTGTCATGTGTATGCTATGAAATATTATTCTCTTGTCCCTATACATTTAAAAATGTAAAAATTTGAACTTCATAAACTGTCACATGTATGCTATGAAATATTATTCTCTTGTCCCTATACATTTGAAAATGTAAAAATTATTTCCACTTCTGTCTAGTACAAATTGGATGGAGAACCAGATTTGGCCTGAAGGCCCACAGGTTGCTGACTCCTGGTTATTTGAAGATAAGCTTCCCCAGACGGAATTAACCAAGAAAGAGGAAGTTATAAATGCAAGAATATAGAGGATCCAACACAGAAAAGAGGCAAGTTGAATCCTCAGGATGATGGTGAAGACAGATCCTACGAAGATAGGATCCACCACCCATTGAGGCTGGAACAGGAGGACAGAGGACTCCGGGGAGATTTGAGCCAGAAGACAAATTGAACCCAAGCAAAATAAAACAACACAAAAATGATAGACTTTCCAATGTGTCCATTATATTGAAAAGAATGTGAAAGGTTTGTTGGAGTCTTGGAGAGAAAGAATCATGATGGTTGCAGAAGAAAAAAAGGAACAAACAAATTAGATAATGATTCATAGGTTAAAACACAGGAACAGAAAAAGAGAGGTCAGACAAGAAAAACATTTAAGCATCGTAACTGAGTTGTATAGATCTGAAGAATAGTTCCTGAGTCATAACAAAAATCACAAGATATTGGTTTAACAAAAACCGTAATACAACTATATTGGAGACACTGTTAGAAGTACATGTAAGGGTGGGAATGGGAGGAGGTTGTTAAGTAGCTAAAACTGAAAATTCAATAAATAGTACTAGAAGCCTATTATTTAGAAATATGGATGTAACCACCCAAAGAAATAGGTAACAGTGGTAAGTTCCTATTTCTGGAAGTGTAGAGGATAAGGAAGGCTGGGAAGAACCACCATTTGTACTTACCTATCATGCAAATGTATTTGAAATAGTGTTTTAATACCAAAGCATTTTATTTATTGAAAAAAAATTTAATGTTTATTTATTTTTGCAGAGACAGAGAGAGCATGAGCGGGGAGGGGCAGAGAGAGAGGGAGACACAGAATCTGAAGCAGGCTCCAGGCTCCGAGCTGTCAGCACAGAGCCTGACGCAGGGCTCGAACTCAAGGACCGTGAGATCATGACCTGAGCCGAAGTTGGACGCTCAACTGGCTGAGCCACCCAGGCGCCTCAATACCGATGCATTTTAATACACCCCCCAAAATAAATAGAAAGTAGTAAAAAATCAAGTTCTGTTCTATAAATGGCGGTAACCTAGAGGATGTAATAACGGTAATACTAATGATACGACAATTATATTTCTTAGCAATAAAAAATATAAAATACATTAAAATAGCTGCAAGAAAGGATTGGAGAGCATCCAAAGAAGATAAAGCTTGAAGGAATCTTCCATTAAAAAGAAAAAAGTTTTAACTGGTTCCCTCTGCCTGGAATGCCTCCTCTCCAAATATCTGACTAACTTCTGCCTTTCCCAGCTTCACTCCCCAAGAAAGTGCTGCCTCCTCACTGATGTGTCTCCTCTTCACCCAACACACAGTTTTTGTTTCATTTCCACAGGTGTTTACAAACATCTGGCATAGTATGTTTTAACTTTTTTCTTGTTGCTAGTTTTCTCACTGTCTGTCTGTTCTCTTTAGAATGTAAAACTCTCCATGGCAGAGATTTTTATCTGTTTTGCCGCTTCTGTATTCCCAAAATTTAGAGCAGTATCTGGCACATCGTAGGCATCCGTAGATATGTGTTCTAATGAAAATTGTCTTTTGATACATTAGACACAGTAAGCAAAACTAAATAGTGTAAGAATTTCCAATTTTCCCAAATTAATTTATAGATGTAATGAAACATATATATATCACTTCTCCACGGGTTTTTTTGTTGGAACTTGTCAAAATAATTCTCAACTTCAGAGTAATCAGTAATTATTGCAGTAGAAGGAGCAGGGAACTGTCAGATGGATGGTGGCTAGTGTCGTTAAGGCAGTGAAAATAAAGATGAATTTGGAAAATAAGGAAATATGATTTCCCAACAAAATGTTAAAATGTGGTATAAAAGGGGCGCCTGGGTGACACAGTCGGTTAGGCGTCCGACTTCAGCCAGGTCACGATCTCGCGGTCCGTGAGTTCGAGCCCCGCGCTGGGCTCTGGGCTGATGGCTCAGAGCCTGGAGCCTGCTTCCGATTCTGTGTCTCCCTCTCTCTCTGCCCCTCCCCCGTTCATGCTCTGCCTCTCTCTGTCTCAAAAATAAATAAGCATTAAAAAAATTAAAAAAAATAAATAAAATATCGTATAAAATACAATAATGTCAAAAATCAGCTTGAATAAAAATCTGCAAATACGTAAATGGAGCAGAAATGCAGCCTCAAAAACAACAGTGATCTGAGCAGTACTGATGGGTTAGTCATAAAAAGTTGCAGGAAATAGTAGGTATCTGGGGAGTTTTTGTTAGTTTATTTGCTTACAACATACACCCAAATAAATTCCAGAGGTTTAAAATAAGTTAAATAACACTTTTTATAAAAACAGAATAATACAGATACCAGAAAATACAGGTGAATATCCCAGACACACAGAAATTATTTGAGTCATGTTTTACCTGGTCTTTTAACGCTGATATTTCAGAAGTCATCACAGATAAAACTAACAGACAATTGACTAATAAAAACATTTTCAAACCTGTTTTCCTCTAAAAAGCTTGAAGAACTCTTCCAAAGTATAATGGCATTCAATTTTTTAAAAGAGAGCAAAAGACTAAAACAGAAATGTTTAGCTTCACCAATAATTTTTAAAATGCAAATTAAGAAAAAAAACCCAATAAGATGATATGTCCCCTGTTCCCAACTGGCTAACCCTAAAATTAGTAATTAATACACTTAAGTATTTTCATATCCTTGTGGGGGAAAATGAAAATTGGTTCAAGCTTTCTGGAGGGAAATTTGGCTCTCTGATCAATATTTTTACTTTCAATAATAAATCCTAAATAAATAGTCAAGAATCAAACTGTGTTTGATGCTCCAGAAATTTCTTCAAAGCATTAAGATTGAAAAATAATAGAACAACCTAACATTCAACAGTAAAGAAATAGCTTAATAAATTAAGTCATTTAATTCAGCTCAGGTAAATGATGGTATATTAATATGATAACATTTTTGTAGCTATTAATGTTCAAAGCATGCCTAAATATGTAGGAAACTCCTCATGATATGTGGAAAACCAAATAGATAACATTAACCTGATTTTTAGAATGATCCCAATTTCTTTCTTCCCATTTATAATACACATATAATGCATTCTGTCAATCTACTCATCTATCTACCAATCTTCTAGTTTATCTATCTATATATCTATCATCTATCATATCTAATTTTAACCTAGGTGTACTGCATTAAACATAATGTGTAGTATGAATATAAACTCTCTTTCTCACAAACACACTAATTTTTAAGTGATTACATCTGGTTATAAAACTGCAGGTGACTTAATTCTTCCATCCTCTCTTCTGCATTTTACATTTTGTGCAATGAAGATAAAACATTTTATCATTCAATGAAAGAATTGAATAAAAGTATCCATAAACTTTTCCTGAGACCTATTGAAGTACAATCCCCAAACTCTCATAGTTTAAATCGTGGCAGTTTCATGACTGTCTCAAATAAGGAAGTCAGAAAATAGAATGTAGCAACTAAGGGTTGGATGTCACTGCTTTCCTTTGCTGAAAAGCTCTTCTTTCATAGCTATTCACTGTTTATAAATGACAGCACAAAAGGATAATTGGGAAGAGTTGCCTGATACAAAGAAAAAGGAAAAATTCTCTGAAAGTCTTCTGCTAGAGAGTTATTTTTGGAGATCTTTAGTGGGCAGAATGGTCCTTCAGCAAGGCTTGAGCTACTGAATGCATTTGTGTCTCTATCAGTTTTCTCAGAAAAGCTACAATAACTACCACCCACCCATCCAACCAAAACACACATAAGATTGTAACATTTTATTCTTTTACTGTGCAACAGTCCTAGTTTTAAAATGCCGCAATGTAACTACTGTGCTTGAAGGGATGGAGAACTGTAATCTGTTTTTTTGGGGAAAATGCTTTTTGTGACCCAGAGGTGCCAGATTTTGGTAATACTGTCTCAAGAATAGTGTCAAATTTTTGTCTACATTTTATTTTCTCTTCTGCATAACCTGTCTACTCTCTCCCTCTTTTGTCACCCCTTGTGATACAATACGCTTATGGTGGCTACTATTACAAGGTGTCCATAGATAAAATTGAACATGACAAACTTGTGAAATAAACTTATCCCAGAGTGAGAAAACTATTCATAGAACATTCACTGTTTGCAGGTGTTGGTTTTTTTACATCTTTAATTGACTAATTTATTTCATCTTCACGACAGCCTGTGTTATACTGTGAACACTCCTTTTGCTCTCAGATTAAGATACAAGACACAGAGAAGGCAAGGATCTTACCCAGGTTTACACAGCTAATAAATAGATGATGAGCTAAGATATAAACCAGGGATTCTGGCCCTTAAGCACGATAGTAAATTTTCCTGACATTTTTGCAATGATCTATTGAGTCCCTTTGTGAAAAATCCCCTCTAATGTGTTGGGTGCAGGGTTTTTGTTTTGTTTTGTTTTGTTTTGTTTTAATGCATGTAAACTCCTACTGTGAATCAATTTTGGGGATCATTTTCCTGAAACCACACAAAAAAGTAACTTGATACTGGAAGGGAGAGGCTGTTTCTTTCCTCCCTTCTTATTCTGAAGGATGCGAAATTTACAGCAGGTTTGGTGGTGAGAGAGGCATCAGATCAGCAAGGGAAACAGTGGGCCCATAGAATACTTTTTTTTCTTTTTGGCAATGGTGTCTGCAGTTGCAGCAAGGCCGTGTTTTAATTAATTTTCAGGAAAAGCAGTGATTCTTGGGAAGATAACATCCAGCTCCACTTTGAAACACATCTGAGTTCTAGACCCACTGGCAAAAGTCAGATAAATTCTTCCTGACATTTTGGATGTAAAGAAATTACAGGGGATTGGGGAAGACAATAGATTCTGGACATGTAGTCCAAGTCTCCTCCTCATTCCCTGTTCTCCCTGCACCTGCTCGCTGTTCCTCTGCCTTTGGGAAAATGGCTATGTGGAAATCCTAAGAGTTATTCCCTCTGACTTACTTTTTTTTTTTTCTGGCCCTGAGCCTTTGCTCTGGTTTTTCATAGATTGGGCTCAACACTAAAGGTTTATCCACTCTTTGGTGAGGAAGAAACCACCTGGGTCAATCAGCAGAAATGTGCATCGGTGTTGGAGAAAGCTGTATACCAAGGGACCACAGGAGCTGGGGCCAGCCGTAGATTTTTTTTATTCAGGTCCAGCAGCATATGCTGACTTCCATGTGACAGATGGCACCGTGGCTGCTGTGGATGCAGCTTAAACAGTGGACTTTCCAGAGGCCAGCATTTACAAAATTTGGCGCAAGTGGTCACATAAGAATTTCTGCTTTCTTGGTACAGCAAAGCAAACTGTTTAAGGGGCCAAAGTAAATATCCTCAGGAGTACTTCAGAAAAGACATCTAGTCTTACAGTGGATTTCTTGTTTATCGGTCACCATGATTTGAATATCTTTATGTTGTAAATGAGATCTTATTATAAGACCACAGGCTAGGGACATCTCTGAGTTGACAAGGACAGCCAATCTAGAATTGTTTTGCACGATGTCCTTATTGCAAAGTCATCATATGTATCTTTATACCAAACTCCTACTGCCCTCAGGGGTCTGACTCCCATTTTTTTCTGCCATGATTATATTTCTCTCTGTTAAGACTACTGATTGATGAGTTTTACTTGCTGATTTCCACTGTTAAAATTACTTTCCTAATTTCCACTGGCAGGGACTATTTCTAAGCATGGAATTGATGACAGAAGTGCTTTACAGAGAGGTAACAATAGGGAAGAGTCTCCATGGACTGACTGTCCCCCTGATCCACTCGGTTCTGCCCAAGTGTAAAATAATCTTGAATGAAGTTCAGTCAACTTGGGATTCACAGGTATTTTTCATTTTTCGTATCTATATAAAATTGCAGCTCTGCCCATCTGTATTCTCCCTTGTTAATCTTTATACAATAGAATTCCACAAATAACACTTGATAGTGGGTGGCGAGTAAAGCTATAGCTTTAGCACTGTACTAATTTGCTTTTATTTAAAATCTGCTTTTTGGGATGATTCTAACTCCCTCAAGGGCTTTAAGCAAAAATATCCTAGAGAAAGGAGTTATTCCTCCTCCTCCTTCTCTTTTTACTTTGTAAAGAAATGAGCATTTCTGGTGAATTGCCTTTTTATTTGCAAAGTACACATATATTAACCCTTAAAAAACTTTCAAGGCAAGAATTACAACAAACACCCAAGTAGGAACATCACCTTGCTTAAAATCACACAGAGGGGCCCCTGGGGGCTCAGTCGGTTGAGCTCCAGACTTCGACTCAGTTCATGATTTCACAGTTTGTGAGTTCAAGCCCTGCCATCAGGCTCTGTGGTGATAGCTTGGAGCTCAGAGCCTGGAGCCTGCTTCAAATTTTGTGTCTCCCTCTCTTCCTGCCTGTGCCCTTCTCACATTATGTCTCTCAAAAACAAATAAACATAAAAAATAAAAATAAATAAAATCACAGAAATTTTAGCTATATGAGACAGGTAAAACTTGAAATTCTGACCCTCAATTTAGAAGGTTTTATTTGTTCTGCCTTGTTTGTTTGTATATAGGAATAGTCTCAAATATAAATAATAGTTATAAGTAAATAATTAAAATAATCTGAAATTAATTAAAATAAAAATAAAGAGCTGTTTCTCCTCCTCCCAAACCCATGATTCATAACAGTAAAATGTTTACACTTCCAGAAATTTTTAATGAATGTATAAAATGTATAAGAATACTCACATATAGATTTTTTTTTCAAAATTTGGTATGTACTAAATATATTGGTTTGTAAGTTGCTTTTCTCACTTAATATCTCAAGATTTTTAAGTCGTAGGCATGATGCTACTTTTGATAGTTACATAGTCTGCATTAAAGGGAATAATAATAACATATGTTTGAAATTCATGGGTCCACTTCTAGGTGAATTTGTTTTCAATAAACACAGTGCAGTGTTATAAATGTATTTTTTCTTCCTTACGATTTTTCTTAATAACATTTTCTCTTCTTTATCTTACTTTATTGTTACACGGTATATAATACAAATAACATTTAAAAATATGTGTTAATCGATCATTGCTATCATCAGTTTCTATCATCTATCTCCTTCTAGTCGACAGGAGGCTATCAATTAAGAAGTTTTGGGGGAGTCAAAAGTTATACTTGAATCTTCAACTGTGCAGATGAAGGGTCAGCAACCCTAACCTCCATATTATTCAAGGGTCAATTGTACATATGTATGCACATCCAAACTTGTATATTTCTTATAATACATATGTATATGGTAAATATATGTATATATTTAAGTCAGAGAAGAATAAAAAGGCTTATCACAAAATACTATAAAGTATAGGATTGCTAAATGAGACCCACAAGTCAGAAATCAAATTTTGCTAATAATTTATAAGGATACAGGTAATGGTGAGATACAGATAAATTATGGAGAAGTCTGGGACAGCCAGCACATTTCGTCAGATTCTCTCTCATCATATTAAAACACACTGTATCCCTGATTCAACAAATACTTCAGCAATGCATCATTTCAAATTTCCCTTTGATACACAAATTTATTCTTCAGGCATATCTTTCCACTGTATATTCTTTTTTTCTTCTTCTCCACTATTTATCTAACAAATGTCTTCTTTGATTCAATCATTACATTTTTCAGTCTAATGGTATGCTTGTCCTTTTTTTTTCTGTTTTCTTTTTTTCTAGTTTTGTATTGCTGATATCTTTCTTGCCCCTTTTTTCATGTTTATTTGGCTTAGTTTTGAATCATTAGTCCCTCTAATCCAATACTTATACTTTATATGCAATCAAACATAGTATGTTGTCTCTCATTTGAAATAGTTGTGCTCTGCAAATGCCTGGTTATTTTGACTTGTAAGATTTTACCAACTTATGACTTATATGCTTATTTAGTATTCAGTCAGGCAAGGCCCTAACCTGTGCCAAGTCCAGCGATCTCAAAGAGCAGCATAGTGGTTTGTATTCTGTCCATTTGGCTAAGTCAAACTTGCATTTCCCTGAACCTTCTGCTTTCTTTGATTCTAGATTAGAATTGGTCAAAAGAGGAATTTATGCAAGATTTGGAAGATGGGAGTGAAGGAGCCACCATCACTCTCTGGACATCCTTACAGATAGACGTGAGAGACACACGTGAGGTCACCAAGGGTCTAGCTTGCCCTTGCTCTCCCCAGCTCTGTTCTCAGATCTTCTACCAACACGTTGCTTCTGCTGAGCAACAATAGCTCTAGGCCTATCGCTGGACACTTGGCTGAGGATCCTCAGTAACAACATACGCCCAATATGCTTCTGAACTATGTTCCTCCTTTGCAGCCCCCCTTCAGAATGACTGACTCAGTCACTTTGACCCTCCAGTTCTTCCTTTCAGATCTTCACTTCCCGGCTCTTTCCACAACAGTTCTGAGTAGCTTTCCTAAAACAATTCCTTTGTTCCCCTGTGCCATAACAACTACTGGCCTTTCCTACTTGAACCCTGACTGATCCAAGTTTGCGCTGAATAGGCTGAAGCACAGAAACACCAGAGAACCAGAGATAATTTCTTAGCAACTCCTCAGATCAAGGCGTTCTCCCAAGGTAAGCAAAGAGACACAGAATGAAAAGGATGCCCTCCTCACTCTGGCTTACCAGCCTTGGAGGTGTGTAGAAGACAGAGGTGGTGCAGCCCATGTCCAAGGCATGTTAGATCCCCAACACCCACTTTTCTCAGCTCCCCATCCATCCATGGTTTTGTGTGGCTGTGATCTTACTCCAGAGAAAACTTGTACCAGAGACCTGAGTCACTGCTGGTATGGATTCTGGCATTGCTGGTCCCACGCAGAGTGGGAGGAAGCAGAAACCAAATTCCAACAACCCCTTTCCTATTTTTATTTTCTCACAAGGAGGCAGGACTGCCTTCTGTTCACATACGTCCTCTCCTGTGCACACGCCTGCCTACAGCAGCCGTGGTGAGGTTTCTCTTAGTTCTCTCCATGTCAGGGTGCTTTCCCTCCTTGTTCTCTGGGGCATAGCTTTGGAAATGCAGCCAGCACTTGGGCTTTCCTGCCACAGGTTTTGATATTTCTTGTGTGTGTGTGTGTGTGCGTGCGCACATGTGTGTGAATGTTTCCATTTTGGAAGGCATTTGAGGTAAATAAATGAATTTAATCTGCTATGTTTCATCGTAAACCTCTGGCTTTGTTTACACTTTGTGTTAGACGACTCTGGCTGCCATAACAACATATAGACAAGGTGGCTTTGACGTCAGAAATTTATTTTCACGCAATCTGGAGGCTGTAATTCCAAGAGTTGGATGCCAGCATGTTTGGGTTTTAGAGCGTGCCCTCTAATAGGCCTGCAGGAGGCTGCCTTCTCACTGAGTCCTCATTCAGCAGAGAGATAGAAAGTCTCTGTTGATTCTCCTTTTAAGGACACTAATGCTATTGGATCAGAACCCTACCCTTAGGGCCTCTTTTAACCTTAATTACTTCTATAAAGGCCCTGTCTCCAAATATAGTTATACTAGGGGTTAGAGCTTCAACATATGGGTTTTGAATGGATGCAATTCAGTCCATAGCACAATTCTAATTTCAGTTTTCCCCTTTTACTCTCCATCTTCAAAATAGGAACCCAGCATCTTCCCACTGAATCAAGGCTACTCATTTTGTTCTCAGCCTCCCTCGCTTTGCTTTAAGGTTCCTCCACCCCAATATACGACCTCCTAGAAATTTTCATAATGTAGACCTGTCCCTCTTCTAACTTTCACAGATTAGCTACCCTCTTTCCCAGTACCCTTGGCCAGGGAAGATATATTAGTTTCAAGTTTTACCAATGTAGGCAATAATGACTAAATGTAATTGAAATGCATATGCAGATTAAAAACACCTTAGGAGAATTTTATTAACAAATATGTGTTGGCTAAGTGCTATATGACAAATACTATGCAAGATCTGGGAACAGATAAATAGGAAAACTAAAATTCCAGCTCACAATAAATGTGCACTAATCAAGGGAATTTGAAGCTCTTCAGTGGTAAGATGTGGGATTAAATACTCATTAAATCACATCATATAGTCAGAAGCTCCTAAGTTTTTGGCAAGCAGGCCACATATTTTCCAATTATAGTAAAGACTCTGAGCTCAGACTGTGTATTGTTGAGTGCGGATTGATCCCATTATCTGGGGCAGATAATAAGGATATCAAATACTTTCTCTCATACGTAATCTGTCTAGTAAATATGCTAATATCATTGGTAGTAGGAAAGATTATTGAGTAGCTAGCTCATATCCATAAGAGAAATGACCCATAAAGGCAAAAAATCTTCATTTTTTTCTGCACAATTGTTTTATATTTTTCCTGTGGATATTCATGCAAAATGTCCTGATAGGTTTTATAAAAATTTGATATGGTTAGAAATATAAAAGAATCACAAAAATTGTATCTGGAATGTCTGTTTTTTGAGAAAGCAGGGTGACCTGAGGGTTTGTCTAATGGAGTGTGATGGAGTAAGTGTTAGAAGATTAGTTGGAGCCTGACTGTAGGGGGTCTTGGATTCCATGAGTTTGACTTATAGGGAAGATATGTCTGATATGAAACCATCACAATTTTTTGAGCAATGGATTAATGTAAGTAAAGCTTTTTTGTTTTTAGAGTAACTTGCTGACAAAGTTGACTTACTCATGGTAATTGTGGATGTATCAAGCTCATATATGAAGTCAGATAGGAGTCTGTTACAAAAGATCTAGATTAGAAACTGAGTTCAGTAGAGAAAAAGATCTCAAATATGGCAAGGTCTCTGAAAAAGTTCAACAAAATATAGACTGTTGGTTGCCAGTTTAGACTTAAGTATGCACTCATAAAGTATATGTTTGTAAATTGAGTTATCAGCCTTTTTGTAACATACAAACATATTAAGGAAGAGTTAACTCTGTGAGATGAATGAACTTCAATGAAAAGAAATCAACATTTTCCTACCAAGCAGAACAGATTCTTCATTGTTTCTCTGTCAAGTTCTACAAGACTGAAAAATTTAAGGAGCTACATTAGACAGAAAGTTATATAGTAATTTTTTAGTAGTTTATATGATATATTTTTTATGAAAAAAGAGAGACAATTTGGGATACCTGGCTGGCTCAGTTGATTCAACATTAGACTCTTGATTTCTGCTCAGGTCATGATCTCATGGTTCATGGGTTTGAGCCCCGTGCCGGGCTCTGTGCTGATAGCACGGAGCCTGCCTGTGATTTTCAATCTCTCTCTCTCTCTCTCTCTCTCTCTCTCTCTCTCTCCTTTCTCTGGGACCCTCCCTTGCTCTTGCTCTCTGTCTCTCAAAAATAAATAATAAATAAACTTAAAAAAAGAGAGATAAAATTGTACTTACAGAAAATATTAATATAAAAATTCTGATTATTTTTAAACAAGACAAAAATGTCATTGCACACAAACAACTGTCAAAAGTTGTTTTTATGATAAGGCCCACAAGACAAAGTAAGCTATATTTACATAAATACATAGGAAATTGAGGGAGTATCCTACATTGCCATGAACACCAGAATTGGCTTAATCATTCCACTTCCATTTCCATTTTAGTTATTGAGCTTACAAGGTTAGGTTAGAAGAAGGTAGCTTTCTTTTTTTTTTTTTTTAATTTTTTTTCAACGTTTATTTATTTTTGGGACAGAGAGAGACAGAGCATGAACGGGGGAGGGGCAGAGAGAGAGGGAGACACAGAATCGGAAACAGGCTCCAGGCTCCGAGCCATCAGCCCAGAGCCTGACGCGGGGCTCGAACCCACAGACCGGGAGATTGTGACCTGGCTGAAGTCGGACGCTTAACCGACTGCGCCACCCAGGCGCCCCAGAAGAAGGTAGCTTTCAATAAATATTACACTCTAACATATTGGCAAAGTATCAGAAATGTCAGTCATTTGTATTCCAATGCCATGCAAGTGTATTTATTCAACTTTAAAGAATGTTCTGCATGGTATTAAAGAATAGTTCTGGGAATTTTTCATCTGAAATTCATAGGCACAAACTTCACATATATAAATTTGATGCAGGGGGGAAGAAGAGAAGGGTGAAAAAGAAAGGGAGAGAGAGAGAGGGAGATTGACAGAGAGAGATGGAGGGAGAGAAGGAGAATCAATTTGCCTTAAAAACAGGAAATTTCTTATCAAATGGTGTAACATATATAAAATCAAATAGCAAATTCTAAAGTGCTACAAAAATAAGATGAGATTTATTATTGTATTTTGTCAATGAGGACTTCATCTTTGTTTCTGTAAATGCTATAAGGACATTTGCATCAGAAGAAACTGAATATATTGAATACGATGAATGACAACTTGTGTCACTGAGTAGTGGCTGTAAAATTATTGGAAGAGATATATAGTTAAAGGACTTTGGATGATCTTTCCTGTATTATTATTATTTTTTTTGTGCATATGGCATTTCTGAAAAACCTAAATGGGATTTAATAAAATAAAAATCATATTTTTCTGTATCTACAATTTTTCATAAAATCAATATACCTTTGAAATTCTTTATTTTTTTAATGTTTATTATTTTTGAGAGAGAGAGTCTAGTGGTGGAGAGGCAGAGAGAGGGAGACACAGAATCGGAAGCAGGCTCTAGTCTCTGAGCTGTTAGCACAGAGCCTGATGTGGGGCTGGAACCCATGAACCATGAGATCATGACCTAAGCCAAAGTTGGATGTTTAACCAATTGAACCACCCAGACACACCTGAAATTCTTTATTAACAGTGGAGACATTGCTTGTCTATGAACAAAAGCTAAGGAAGAATATACACTCCTTGGAAGAGGTGATTTTTGAAATACAGCTATTATAACTGTTTACTTCTTACACACTAGTCTAAAAAAATTAAGTTTAAAGGCACGGGATAAAATTAAAATGTGTTTATTGTTTTTAAATCCATATTTATTTTAAGGGAAGTACTAATCTTTGCAATGAATTTATAGTTTCCTAATCATAAGAATTAATCAGGGTGCCTGGCTGGCTTAGCCAGTAGAGCTCGTGACTCTTGATCTCGGGATTGTGAAATTGAGACACATTTTGGGTGAAGAGATTACTTTAAAAAAAGAATTGCTAGATAATGTTTTGGCACAAATTCTTTTTTAATAAAAAAAAAATATGTGTGTGTTCATGAATTAAAGTCAGAATAGAAACTTGGACCTATGCTTCTATATCCCAATGTCTAGCAGCATAACTGATAATGAACTTTACAGAAAAGACCAGTGACTTTACCCCAAAGTGTAGTATAGCCACCAAACTCTGGGACACATCCTAAAGTGTAGCCTAATCATAAGGCACAGTGTGAGGCCCCTCTTGAACAGAGTCAGGTCAGTAGAAACATTCGTCAGGGAGTTCAGCCCACCCAACCAGGAGTGATTACACAAATAGCACAGTCTGCAACCCTGCCAAATAGTTAATACAACCAGTGGTACTACCCTACAAGGAAAGAGAGCCTGTGACCTTGCCTGACTGGAGGTAATTGCAGAATCCAGTCAGTGGCCCACTTGACTGTGAAACACAGCCACCAGCCCTGCCAGACCAGGGAGCTCTTCATCAAGAAGATATAATTGTAAATATGTGCATGTACCCCAACATCAAAGCACCTAAATATATAAAGCAAATACTAACAGAACTGAAAGAAAAAATAAACAACAATAGAATAACAGTTGAGGACTTTATGGCCCAACTCTCAAAAATGAATAGATCATCCAGACGGAGAATCAATAAGGAAATAGTGGACCTGAATAATATTAAATTAACCAAACAGGGGTGCCTGGGTGGCTCAGTCAATTGAGGGTCTGACTCTTGATTTTGGCTCAGGTCACGATCTGATGGATTGTGGGATAGAATCCTACATCGGGCTCTGTGCTGACAGTGTGGAACCTGTTTGAGGTTCTGTCTCTCCCTCTGTCTACTCCTCCCCTCTTGTGCTCCCTCTGTCTCTCAAAATAAATAAACATAAACAAACAAACAAACAAACACACATATACAGACCTAACACACATATACAGAGAATTTTGTCCAAAAGCATGAGAATATGCATTCTTCTTAAGTGTACATGATATATTTTTTAAGATGGATCATATGAAAAGCAACAAAACCTGTCTCAATGAATTACAGAAGATAGAAATTATATCAAATATCTTGTTTAACCACAAGATATAAAATGAGAAACCAATATCAAGTGGGAAGCTAGAAAATTCACAAAATTCTTAATTGTATATTAGCAAACTAAATTCAACAGCACATAAAAAAGGATCAGACACCATTATCCAGCAGGATATAGCTCAGTGATGCAAGAATGGTTCAACATAGGCAAATCAATAAAAGTAATACATCACATTAATGAATGGTAGATGAAATCATATGATTATCTCAGTAAATGTAGAAAAAGCATTTGACAAAATTGAACATTTTTTCATCATAAAAATGTTGAACGAATCGGGTATATAAGGAATGTACTTCAACATAATTAAGACCATGTATGACCAACCTACAGCTAACATTACACTCAATACTAAAAGGCTCATTTTTTTCTCTAACATCAAGAGCAGGACTAAGATATCCAGTCTCACCACTCCTATTCAACATAGCACTGGATGTCCTTGCCAGAGCAATCATAAAAAAAAGCAAAACAAAAACAAAAACAAAACCCCAAAACCAAAACATACAAGACAAATAAAAAAAACCAAGAACCAGAAGAATAGGAGGAAGAGGAAGAGGAAGAAGCAGAAGCAGAAGAAGCAGAAGAGGAAGAAGAGGGAGAAGGATAAGAAGAAGAAAAAGAAAAAGGAGAAGAAAGAGGAGGAGGAGAAAGAGAAAAAAAAGCAGAAGCAGCAGCAGAAAAAGGAGGAGGAGAAGAAGAAGAAGAAGAAGAAGAGCAGGAGGAGGTGGAGAAGGAGGAAGAAGAAGAGGAAGAAGAAGGAGGAGGAGAGGAAGGAAGGAAGGAAGGAAGGAAGGAAGGAAGGAAGGAAGGAAAGGGAGGGAAGGGAAGGGAAGGGAAGGGAAGGGAAGGGAAGAAGAAAGGAAGGGCAAGCATCCAAATTGTAAAGGAAGAAGTAAAATTGTTTGCAGATGATAGTATATATAGAGAAAACCCTATAGATTCCATCAAAATTTCTTAGAAGTAATAAACTCAGTGAAGTTGAAGGATATAAAATGAACATACAAAGTCAGTTGCATTTTTATATACTAACAACAAAATCTGAAAAAAATAAGGAAAACAATCCCACTCACAATAACATTAAAAAGAATAAAATACTTAGGAATAAATTTAACTGAGGTGAAAGACCCATACAGTGAAAACTATGACAATGATAAAAGAAATTGAGGAAGAGACAAATAAATGGAAAGCTATTCCGTATCCATGGGTTGAAAGAATTAATATTGCTGAAATATCCATATTACCCAAAGCTACCTATAAATTCAATGCAAAATAAGAAAATTCTAGTGGCATTTTTCTACAGAAATAGAAAAAAAATCTTATAATTTTTATGGAACCATAAAGTGTCTGAATAACTAAAGCAATAATGAGATAGAAGAACAAACCTGTATCATAATTCTTGATTTCAAAATATAAAAACTATAGTAACCAAAACAGTTTCTCACTGACATAAAAACAGACTCATATACCAATGGACGAGGAGCAAAAGCCCAGAAGCAAACCTACACATATATGGTCAACTAATATTTGAAAAATGAGCTAAGAATACTCAATATAATGTTAATAATATATGTACAAAATAAAAACAAAATTAAAATAGTACAATAAATAAATAAGTCAGTAGCAGTATGTGTTCATTCTTGTTTTCCCTCTAATAAAAGTCATGCATAATATTTTTGTGTTCCATTGTCCTAATTTTCCATCACAGTAGTATGAGGGAATAGTGTAGGATAATCTCTAAATGTTTTTTCTTTAAATTTCATCCTACTATCAGTTTAGACTCATGCTAGGAACTATAGAAAATTTAAAAGATGTAACTATATAAAGTAAATATTTTTGTAACAGAAAAAAAATTTTACATTAAATTATTTTTTGGTATGAAGTTGGTAAAAATCAGTATAGACTGATTTATTATTTAAAACATTTACTGCTACCTGGTAGATATTGCTCTAAGTTCTGAATTTGCATAATTTATTCCCTAATAGGCTAAAAAAAACCCTAAAAACCCAGCATTAACTTTCATAAAATAGTAAATCTATTCATTTACTACTGTTCCCCCTCCAAAAAAAATATGATGATGATTTTATTAGTTATTTTGGGCCACTCTCCTAAAAAAAATTCTGGAACTTTACTTATGCAAATATTTATTAAACTACACATTTGTTAAGGTTCTTATTGCAATAGTGGAGCCTGGAAGCCTTTTATTGCAATAACTAATTGCAATATTTAATTGGGTCCTGTGGTGATTTCTTATCTGTTTATACACTTGAGAAAAAAATGTTTTCAAAAGTCAGAATTTAATTTTCTTTTGACTACATTACGCAATTGTAAAACAAGTAGAAAATAATAATAAAAATGGTAAAATTATTTGCCCAATTCAAAGTTTGTTGTAATAACTTAATGTTCTTGTTCAAGGGTCAACAAGATTTCTATCACTGAGGAAAAAAAAGGGACTGCCTTTGCCATATTTGAAAAGCAAAGACAAAGGAAAAGAGGAGAAAAAGAAATAGGGCAAGAACAAGAAATAGGATAGAGAGAGAAGAGATTTTGAAAATAATGAAAGTTATATGAACAGTAAAGTGAAGTAACCCATAGCATATCCCCAGAATAGCAAATCTTAAGGCATTTATACTACAATTTGGCTTCTCCTCTCCTACCGCATTCAAACAACTTTACTAAGAAATGTTAGAAGTAGAAATAGGAATATTTGCTTCTTGGATTTTGAAAAGCTTCCTAGGAGATTCCATGTGGAATTTTTCTGAATGTAATTTATTTGTATCTCTATTTTAGCATATCATATTATGTTAATGGTGTTTACTTACTTACTAGTCCCTTCTGGTTTGTGCACTTTTTAGGAAGAGAAAATAATTTATATTTTTATTTTTCTGCTTAGTATGTTGCATAGGAGGTGCTAATAAGTGGTAATATACTAAATAGTTTACAATGCCAACGGCAACATATAAGACAGGGTATGATTAAAATGTAATATTTGTTTTTTTTATCCTGAGACATGGATAATGACTTGAGCTATCATATTATCCAATAACTTCAACTTCAGCAGCATGTAAACAGGTACAGAGAGTATCACATCTATATTTTCACAATGAGGGGAAACACAAAAGCTAGATGTACTGTGATGTCTTTAATGAATAAATTGAGGAATTGGGAGTACAATATCTTCTCATAATATTGCCTGTTGATTTAATAAGCCTAGCACTTAATTAATTTATTTTGTTTTTTTATTTGAGTATAGTTGACACATCATTAGCGTCAGTTGTACGACATAGTGATGTGGAGAAAGGGGAACCCCCTTGCATTGTTGGTGGGAATGCAAACTGATGCAGCCACTCTGGAAAACAGTATGGAAGCTCCACAAAAAGTTAAAAATAGAACTAAACTAAGATCCTTCAGTTACACTACAAGATCTTTATCCAAAGAATATAAAAATACTAATTCAAAAAAAAAACTAATTTGAAGGGATACTTGCACCTCAATATTTATACAGCTTTATCCCCAATGGGCAAATTATGGAAAGAGCTCAAATGTTCATTGCCTGATGAATGAATAAAAAAAAGGTGGTACGTGTGTGTGTATATGTGCACACATAAATATGTAAAATGGAATATTACTCAGCCATAAAAAAGTGAAATCTTGCTATTTGCAACAACGTGGATGACATTAAAGTGTATTATACTAAGCAAAGTAAGTCAGAGAAAGACAAATACCATATAATTTCACTCATATGTGGAATTTAAGAAACAAAACAAACAAGCAAAAGGGAATAGAGAGAGAGAGAAGCAAATCACGAAACACTCTTAAGTATAGAGAACAAACTGATGGTTACAAGAGGGTAGGTAGGTGTGGGGATGGGTTAAATAGATGATAATGTTAAAGAGTGTACTTGTTAAAGAGCACTGGCTGATGTATGGAAGTGGTAAATTACAATGTTGTGCACCTGAAACTAATACAATACTGTATGTTAACTAATTGGAGTTAAAAACTTAAAAGAATCCAATGAAGGAGACTATGGTGACAGAAACACTATCATATCTGAGGAAGGAATTAATGAACTGATAACTAATGATTGATAAAATGGAATGTGGTATAATGCCAAGAGTTGCCTAAAATTGCAAACACTAAATTGAAACTAAAAGTATCAATGGTATTTGTTAAAAAATAAAAAATATGGCAAAGAAAAACAAAGAAATAAAATGTTGGAAAAATACATTAGGCATACATTAATCATAAGAAGGCAAGTGTGTTTATTGTAATATTAGACAAAATGAAATTCAAACCAAAATACATTGCTGAAGATAAAGAGGGAGATCATAATTATAAAATGATTAATTCTTCAGAAAAACAAAATAGTTTAAAAGATGAATTTACCCAATATCACTTCATATACATAGCAAATATTGACAAAACTGAAAAAAGAATAGTTGTCACAAGAATATTTTTCAGCCTCTTCCAATAGGGTGTATTTTTTAAAATTTAATTTTAAGTTAGTTAACTTACAGCGCATTGTTGGTTTCAGGAGTAAAATTCACTGATACATCACTTACATACAACACCCAGTGCTCATCACAAGTGCCATCATTAATACTCATTACCCATCTAGCCCATCTCCTATCCACCTCCCTCCATCAACCCTCAATTTGTTCTCTATTGTTAAGAGTCTCTTGAAATTTATTTCCCTCTCTCCTCTTCCCCCCACCCCCATATGTTCATCTGTTTTGTTTCTTAAATTCCACATATGAATGAAATCATATGCTGTATTTGTCTTTCTCTGATTGCCTTATTTCACTTAGCATAATACACTATTTCTATCCACATTATTACAAATGGCAAGATTTAATTGTTTTTTGATGGCTGAGTAATATTCCATGATCATACATATACATATAGATGATAGATAGATAGATAGATAGATAGATAGATAGATAGATAGATATAGTGATTATATACAAATATATATGCCACATCATCTTTGTCCATTCATCAGTCAATGGACATTTGGGCTCACTCCACTGTTTGGCTATTGTTTTTTTTTTCCTTAAGTTTATTTATTTATTTTGAGAAAGAGAGAGAGCACACATGTGTCCATGCAAAGGGGGAGGGCAGAGAGAGAGAAAGAGAAAGAATCTTAAGCAGGCCCCATGCACAGCGCTGAGTCCAGTTTGGGGCTCAGACTTACAACCTGAGTCAAAACCAAAAGTTAGATGCTTAACAGACTGAGCCACCCAGGCACCCCTTTAGTTTGGCTATATTGTTGATAATGCTGCTGTAAACATTGGAGTGCATGTACCCCTCAGAATTTGTATTTCTGTGTCCTTTGGGTAAATACCTAAGAGAATAATTGTTGGATTGTAGGGTAGTTCTATTTTTAGTTTTTTGAGGAGCCTCCATACTGCCTTCCAGAGTGGCTGCACCAATTTGCATTCCAACCAACAGTGCAAGAGGGTTCCCCTTTCTCTGCTCAGCCTCAGCAGTCAGACAATAAAAGGAAATAAAAGGCATGCAAACCGGCAAAAAGGAGTCAAACTTTCAATGTTTGTAGGCAACCTAATACTCTATGTAGACAACCTGAAAGACTTCCACCAAAAAATTACTAGAATACAGGAATTCAGCAAAACCGCAGGATATAAAATCAATGCACAGAAATATTTTGTATTTTTATATACCAATACTGAAGCAGCAGAAAAAGAAATCAAGGAATCAATCCTTTTTGCAATTTCACCAAAACAATAAGATCCCTAGAAATCAACCTAACTAAAGAGGTAAAAGATCTATACTGTGAAAGCTATACAACATGTATGAAATGAATTGAAAAGGACACAAAGAAATGCAAAAACTTTCCATGCACATGGATTGGAAGAACAAACATTGTTAAAATGTCTATACTACCCAAACAATCTACACATTTAATGCCACCAGCATTTTTTGCAGAGCTAGAACAAACAATCCTAAAATTTGTATGGAACCACAAAAGACCCCAAATAGCCAAAGCAATCCTGAAAAAGAAAAACAAAACTGAGGCATCATGATTCTGGATTTCAAGGTATATTACAAAGCTGTAATAATCAAGACAGTTTGGTGTCCACTTTAAAAGAATAGGAATTCTTATAACAAGCCAATATGAATATGTCTATCAAAGAGACCTCAGAGGTTTAAGAATGAGAAATTTATTTTAGGAAGAAAAAGACAGAAATTATTTTTTTTTTTAATTTTTTTCAACGTTTATTTATTTTTGGGACAGACAGAGACAGAGCATGAACGGGGGAGGGGCAGAGAGAGAGGGAGACACAGAATTGGAAACAGGCTCCAGGCTCTGAGCCATCAGCCCAGAGCCCGACGCGGGGCTCGAACTCACGGACCGCGAGATCGTGACCTGGCTGAAGTCGGACGCTTAACCGACTGCGCCACCCAGGCGCCCCAAGACAGAAATTATTAAGAAGTTCTGTATTATTTAGGTGTCTTTGATGGAATAGGGAAATGACCATTAGCTATGTGAGGGGAGGGGACATTTTGTATTAATTTCTTAGTTTATTCCTAGTGATGACGGTGGACATAGCAAATGGTAGAAAAATTGATAAATAATTCTTGTATAAATGAATACACCTCTTAATCAATGCACTAGTTTCATAACCTTGTTAACTTCTCCAACAATCTAATCTTTTTTTAGTGGGTAATGTAACTATAAATGCATAACATGCAAATGTAACAAATCACAAGAATATAAATTATCTACTAAAGGCAATAGACAAAAGAGTATTTGTAGCCTGAAGTTATGCTGAAAGAGAAGCTTAATAATTGGAAAGAAAAAAATAGAATAGTTAATAGAAATACATGTAAAACTAATGCATTATTGAGTTATATTCCATAGGGAGTTACATACTTCAAATTTAGCTCTTGAAAAGATTAAGTGCTTACTATGTAATTATCGTGCTGTTATATACACCATGATATTTTTGTGGCAGCACTAAGATAATATATATGAATATATGCAGATATATTCACACATGTATGTGTATATATGTATAATATGTACATATATACACATGTATGTGTATATATGTATAATATGTGCAAATACACATGTATGTGTATATATGTATAATATGTACATATATACACATACATGTGTATATGTGTATAATATAATATGTGACTTGAAATGAAATTATTTTTTTCTATGATGTCGGTGGTGTTAAGAATTTACCTCTAGTAAGGGAGAATTGGAGCTTTTCAAAATTTGGACTAAAAAGCAACTTAGACTAAATAAAATATAATAAGATCCCTCCCAATTAAAAATGAATGCATAATATTTTTCTTCTCTGTTGGTTTAAGAGAAAGAAACTTTCCAATATCCTACTTTTATTTTCCCACATAGCTAAGTGAGATGTTTTGGAAAACAGCAACAAACAAACAAATCAAGAACACCTTGCCCTTCTTTGTCTTACTTATTGCTTCCAGAATAGAATCATAGTATTAAGGACTCCTCATTACATCATCTGAACATTTCTTTAGGATGTCCAGTAAGGCTTAAAGAAATCAAATCCTTGGACAAAATGGCTATTAGAGGTGCAAAATCTTGGGATGCCTAGATGGCTCTGTCGGTTAAGTGTTCCACTCTTGATTTCGGCCCAAGTCATGATCTCACACTGTGGAATTGAGGCCCTGTGTCAGGCTCTGTGCTAACAGTGTGGAGCCTGCTTGGGATTTTCTCTCTCCTTCTCTTTCTGCCCCTCCTTCACTCTCTCTTTGCCCTCCCTCCACACTCTCCCTCTCAAAATAAAAAAAATAAACATTAAAAAAAAGACGTGCAAATTCTTGGGGCAGATGAAAGACTTCACTGGCCAAGAAAATACACATTAAATGATGTCCACTGAACAGAATGTTATCATACTGAATATTGACCTTTACATAAGGTCATTTCAGGTGATCATAAAGTTTCAGGAGAAGAATGGACTCTGAAACCAGATTGCTGTGTTTTACATTCTAGAAAGTTTATTAATTAGCTCTATTACCGTGAGCAATTCATCAACATATATGTAATGCAGAAATGTACCTATTTCATGTTTTAATTTTGAGAGTTTTAAAGGGGTGAGTTCAGATCTATAATCACCTACCTAAAACCTTCAGATGCAGAAGTGTTTTAGAATTCACAATTTTTCCAATTTCAGAAGAGTGAAATAGTATTTATACTGAAATATTCCCAATGAGTTACAAGGCAGCTTGACATTTTTGTAGTGAAAGCTGCCAATATTCACATCAGATGGGATTAATAAAGACCATAAAATACCTCTTCATGAGTCAAATCAGGTTTTGTGCAAACAAGTTTGCATCACATATGAAAGACCTTTCACTTCTCAGAGGTTTATGGGTTGCAGAACTACAGAAGGGATCTATATACGGAAAGCACCCAGGACCATGTATAGAGAATTGAATGTATTTATTAATACAAAAGGATATGGTAATCCTACTGCACTACATGGGAATCGGCTCACATTTGGAATATTCTATCTAGCTCTATATACTTCATTTTCTGTGTAAAGTGACACACTAGCAAATGGCACATGGATATTTTTATACTAATGGGAGACCTTAGCTGAACAGGAGAAAGCACAAGTATGTTCATTCTATCACTGTCTCCTTAAACTAGGTTAATCCACATTTCTAGTTCCACCTGGCTACCTAGTCACAATGAATCCAAAATGTGTCTTGAGTTCTGTGGGAAACTGCCTGGAAACCTCCTTTCTCCCTATGATCCCAACTTTCTTGGGTTTCCTCCCCATATAACTGCCAAATGTGGCTGTGCACCCGTCACTACCATCCCATCTGTCACCCCATGGAAGAGAATGGTCCTCATCCCTTACTGCCTAGTTTTTAGCTTTGCCTTCCACTATGCCTTCAGTTCCCATATCAAGGGAGGTAGGGTCCCTTGAAACTGCCCCCACCTCTTCTTCCTCTTTCAGTAAGAGTTATCAGTTGTAACATGCAGTGCCTCAAACTGTGTGCTCGGGAGGGTAATACAGGCACCAAAGTTGACATCATAGTAATGAACAATGTGGATTTTACTTGATATAAATAAAGAATATAAAGCTGTTAATAATACTGCTCACCAGTTGGGGTGCCTCTTTCAATGGCTGTATGACCATCAGAAATTTTGAATATTGGCTACGTCCTTGGTTATTAGAAAGGATATTTACTTTCAGATTTCCTATGAATATTCTATAGTTCTAATAATAAGCTACCACATTATATAATTTATTTTTTGATTAGCACTCCCTAAAATATTTCATTGAAATATTTGTAAATATGTCTAGTTAAAATGTATACATTTTCATATTTGCACAGACAGTTTAAGTTCAGCCAATGTGTAAAATTTAGGCTGAACCAAGCTTTTAGATTTTGTGGGAGGAACGAGAGAATACTATAGATAACTATGTATTCTAAAATATGGAATGGTGCTGTTTTGGCATGACTTCTGTACGTGTTCAGATAATTTGGGCCAGTCTTGATTTATTCAAGCACTAAATGCCTAAAACAATTATTTTGACCCCACTGAGGATATTAAGATTCCTGAGAAATGTAAATGCTGAACCTCTAGTGAGATCCCTGTGGGAGAAATAAAGTGAATTTCCCTCAATGAAGAAAGCCACTGCTGTGAACTTCTTTTCTGTCAACTTGGCTAAATGTATTAAGTAAAATTTAGTGAATAAGCTACAAAAATAGCATGTGGTTGAAAATTGTTTCAAATAATGAATTGCATTTAATGCTGAAAACATGTTAAGGTAATTAAAGTAAATTTTGTTAATATTTGTACTCATTTAAATATGAGATTCTTGACAAATATAGTTTGTCTTTTTTGGTGTTAACTCAGAAAGTAAAGTAAAAGAATACTTAAAAAGGAGTCTAGATTAATGTTAAGTTTCTGTAACATAGGACTTTAAAAAAAAGTTTGTATTTATTTTTGAGAGAGAGAGAGAGAGAGAGTATGTGTGCAAGTGGGTGCAGAGAGAGGGAGGCAGAGGATCCAAAGTGGGCTGTGCCCTGTCAGCACAGAGCCCGACGCAGGGCTTGAACTCACCAACCGTGAGATTATGACCTGAGCGGAAGTCAGACGCTTACCCGACTGAGCCACCCAAGCGCCCCTATAACATAGGATTCTTAAAGAAATTCTGTAAAGCGAATACTCATTATGCCTATTATGACATTTTGTGCCTAATCATTTGAAGTCTGTTTTTGAGAGGGGAGGTAAGATGTATCTCGTTACTTCTCAAAAGATCAGGGACAAATTCCTTTTCTTTACTCCCCAGATAGCATGACACTAGTATATCCACATTATTAGAAAAGTAACTGTGTCCTGTTTGCTACATTCCTCATGAAGAACGGGCCTGCTGATTGTCAGCCCACTAAGAGATTCAAATATTTAGTGATTGTGTTTCTCTAGATGTATATTTTAAATCAACTGTTTAATTCACGTTATCCCCTTTCCTCATGAGATAAGGGATGAATAGTGACTTTCCATGAATCTGATTATAAAACAATATCTTATCTTTGTGAGATTCGTGCTACAAATCCTGTACTGCATAGTGCAAACTGCTCTACAACCTGATTTACTGTAGCCATCTGTTTCTAGTTCAATGAAACTCACCTAAAATGCAGTGGAATTTCATGTTAAAATCAGAGTGTGTATAACAGTCACTTGTTTTCATTCTATCTCTTTCTATATAAGATAATTAACTGTAGTGTTTTTAGATGGTTTGGATAAGGCAGTAAGAAATTATGTCATGATTGTTTGGGACCAGTGAAAAGCCAGTCTCCTTTACAATGTAGACACCTTGGAGAAATGTCAGAGGAGAGAGAGAAGATTTAGAATGAACTAATCTACCCACAAATCAAGAGGAAAGAGTAGAGAAATAAGCCATTTCCACAGCAGAATTTTACTTTTGTTGGGCTGTATCTTTATTACTTCTTTCAAAAAGTTAGAATGACAAAACCTATATAATGGCATCACTTTGTAGTTAATGATATTTTAAAAAATAAAGACAAAAATTCAAGTTAGAGTAATAAGATGGTCAACATAAGGTGTTTCATGTATTTTTTTAAGAGTAATGCAGCCATTATGATAGAAATTAACTATATATGTCATACATTTCATATTTAAGTATGAAAGCACTCATTGGAATTTCAAAATTAAATATCAAAATTCTAATAAATTACAAATTATGGAGTTTGTTTGAAACTAGTGGTATGTGTCTCCTAACAAAGCCAACATTGATAAAGACAATATTCACTATTTTCCCATTTGTATAATAAGTGAACATATTGTAAATTCCACAAGATCAGGAATAATTTCCTATTTCAATTTCCTCACCAAACTCAGTATAATATTATATATAGAATGACTAACACTAACTTAAGCTACTCTATTCTTGTGACCTTTTTTCTTGAATTTTGATTTAAAGATAAATTAAGACTATTTTATTTAAAATTTTAGAATAAAACATTCTCTTACTTGCTGCATATACCATGTTACAGGAGGGCATTTGCTGGTTTTCCTCCATTCTATTCTTGTAGTGTTGGATTGCCAGTACTCAACAAAGTTCAGTAAGCTTCCTTTTATACATCTAGTAAGTAGTAAGCAGAGGAACAACTAAAAGAAAATATCATTTTAGTTTATGCTGATCAACTCTGTGTTAGCAAACATTGTAATGCTTCTTATTCATATTCTCTTTCTTATAGGTTCTCTCTCTTTTATTCTGTCTGCAATTATTTTTTTGGCCAAAAATAGGATTTGTGGCTGGATAGATAGAGAGGCAGACAGACAGACAGATGATAGCCAGACAGACATCTGGGTATGATTATGCTTTTCTTTTCTGCTTCTGGGTACCAAACCATCAGAGAATAGCTGAACTCACGTGGTTTTACAATATTGCTATTTCCAGTTCCCTTAAACTTTTTGTTATACATTTCCACGGCTTCATTCATGTGGTATCAGGCTTACCTTTGTTTTTCTGGAAAATTCTTATTCATCCTTTATCATCAAGTTCCGATGTGTCTCCTCCAGGAGTTCTTTCCTGACAGCCAAGGTGAGTTGAATGAACTACTTGCACATCACACTACTTGTACATCAATTCTATCACAACCTTTCCAAATGGCATTATCTCCTTGAAAGTATCTTAAGGAAAAGGACTATATCTTCTTCACCTTTGGGACACATGTACACAGCAGAGCTTGAACATACCAGGAAGCTAACATATACACTGAATTCACTCATTTTGATCTCACTGTCTTGTAACATACTAATATTTATCTAAAAACTTAATGATACATTTTAAAGTTCTTTGTGTTCTCCTTTTATAAAGACGATTTAGTGTTCCATTACAGGATTTTAGTTATTTATAAGTGTTTAGTATTTATAAATGTTCTATCATAGGACTTTAGTCACATATTTATAAAAGTTTTGATATTCTATTTTGATGCTAATGATCTATAAATCATTGAAAATGAGTCAAGAAGAATGATAAAGTGTGAAAGTGCTAATAAACAAAGCAACTGGAAAATTAGAGGCAAGAGTAAAAAATAACATAAATGGCATTTAGATCATTCTGACAGTTTAGGGAAAAAAATAAAATCGCCGATTTATTCTTTTCACAAAAATAAATTTAAATAAATTAAATACTTTTTAGTTAAATAACATATTTTTTAAAAAAGAAGAAAATATGGATGAATATATATCTTTGTCTATAAAAGAATAATATTTCTAAATATAAAATAAGAAAAGTCATAGAAAAGGACAGGTCATCAAATATAGACATTGTATAACAATAAAAAGGGATCCACTAAATGATACATGTTACTTCCAATTGATGAAAGTCTATGCTGACACTGAAAGAAATGTGACTTATCTTTCGAAATGTTAATGATAAGATAAAACAGTAGGCAGTAAAACAAAATGCCTAGGGTACTGCTAATTTGTGTCTACTTAAGTATGTACAAAATTAAATTGATAATAGTAATTAATGAGAATATTGGCGTTAGAGAAGATTTTAAAATTCGAATTTTTTCATGACTTTTATTTTAATGTTTACTTTATTATTTCTTTTTGAGAGAGAGTCAGAGTGCGCACACATGAGCGGGGGCAAGGGAGAGAGGGAATCCTAAGCAGGATCTGTGCTGTCAGTGCAGAGCCCGACCTGGGTCTTCCCCTCAGGAGCCGTGAGACCACACCTGAGCCAAAATCAAGAGTGGGATGCTCAACCGAATGAGACCCTCAGGTGCCCCTTCATACCTTTATCTTTAAACTTCCTACAATAAATACTGATAACAGGAAAAAAGTGACTCAACTAAGAGCACATTTCAAAATATAAAAGTTCCTCTTCTCTATTAGACCTTGTTTACATCTAAGTTGTTATTAGACACTAACTGATGCATTAAAGTTTACTTTCTAGAGACAATAATCATTATTTTTATATGCTGTATATGATTTTGGAACACCCGGTCTTATAAACATATGGTCTTTCTGTGTCTACTCACGTCATCATTTCTTCACTATTTTAACACTAATTTAACTTCTCTTCCTGTAGTACACAAAAGCTAAAAACTTCTCAAAGCAGACAGTATCTCCAGAACAAGAAAGATCATACTCAGAACTCGTCGTCTCACTTGAAGATTCGACATCATAAAGAGTCAAAGATAAAATGCCTAACTGCGAACTGCGGTTTTGGTAAACAAGGTACCCTTCGGGTTATTTTAAAATTCAGCATCAGTTGCATTACTTTCCTGCTCATGTGACATTTTCATGTCCCCTTTCACTAGCCAGGTTTTGAAAAACTTGTTTCAACAATGTTCAGCTAGATAATAGGTCCCTGAGCAAGTAACAGTGAAGTGGTACAAATATTAAAAGCATTCCGTGCCCTTTGAAAATATTATGAAAGTTACTGCACAGATGGGCTGAAAGTTTAATTACCTCGAAAGAAGAGTGTCAGAGTCATCATCGCTGCTGCAACAACTGGAAATGTAACAACCAAAATATCCATCAGGAAATGACTCTGAGAGTATATATCAAATGCACTGAAGAAACAGCTGCCATTCCATTTATGTCACCCAGACATGAGAATTGCAGGGATTGGAATAACATGAAGATGCCGCATTGGCTTTTTCTTAATTTGACATTTTCTAGGCATTTCTCAAATGTGCCAGACTGGGAGAAATGTATGAAGTAGAGTAACACGCACCAAGTGAAACAACTCAGGTTCAATTTCATGTATTTTTGGTGTGCAATTTTGTGTGTGTGTGTGTTCATAGTTCTATTACAGGGTGTAAAATTTAATTTTTAGTACATTTTTATTACAGAGATAAGATAACTAATATTATCTACATAGAATTGCTAAGCTTTCTTTAAACGAAAATGTTATGCAATTTGGGTCTTCGTAAATGGTCTCTAATAATGTTTTCTACTGTTATATATTATTATATAAATACTTGATGTGAAATCCTATTTCAGCACCATAGCTGTATGGCAGATGTCAGAATGTGTGAGAAGAAACATTCAACAAAGGTTATTTTTTCAGAGTAAGTATTCATTCCTCTGCATCAAAGGAGAAAGTGCATAAGGAGATTGTAAGAATATTTAAAAACTGCTCTTCAGACAACTTACTGTAAGTCATATGGCCCACTATGGCATCTTGCCATTCTCCGCATTCTGTTGTTGCTGGCAATGTTTTAGCCAGAATTCTTTAAGCCTGATTTATTATTACAGATAATGGTAAACTATGTCGTTAGGAAGCACAATATAGTTGAGAGCTATAAAAGAGACGTGTGTTCATTTATATTTATCAGAGTAAGTTTTAAAAGTACAAGAAACAATACCGCATATTCTGGAAAATATTACAGAATCTAAGATAGTATAAAGAGATGTATATATTAATATCAATTTCTGAGAAGCATTATGATTTGTGGTTAATCAAACCTAAATATGCTGAATCCCAACTGAATTAGGGAGAACTAGTTTTTACTCCCAAACATGCATTTAATATATAAGCCAAGTCTTACCTGAGATCTTGGGAAATGAGAATAGAACTGGGAAGATAGTTACATATAGAGTGGTGGCTAATAAATAAGTAGTAGCTTCTGTAATTTGGACATGTATGTGAGCCTCTATGACCAAGAAGTTTTTGAAATTTTATGCTCAAGAGAATATGCAGAAAATCATAAAGTAGTTCTCAAGGCAGTTAACAGTTTTGAAAGTGATATAATTATGTATTTATTCAAATAATTATTATGTCTTAAAATTTTGGCATGAACTAATGGAATCTCATTTCAATAGGTCAAAAAAATTAGATTTTAAAACATTGTTCTTTCAACCAACAAACTTGGATCTGAGATTTATAAGGAAGACATTATGTTAGGCATATAGATTCAAGACCGTTGGGTGAATAGATTTAGCATGCTAAAAAGACACTGACTTCTAGAAACTTCAGTTAAATGAAGAATACAGATACATATTCAGTGCTCATCCTGCATGTCATAGCACCCCACTATTTGTCTGACCTTACGATCTATCACCCGATTCTGTTCCAGGCACACTAGACTGCCATTCCTCCAGAACAGAGGTTCTCCTGTCTCAGAACCTTTGTACATGCTGATCCCTGCCTGGGATTCTCTTCCCCAGTAAGATACACATTTTACTTCCTCATTCCTTCAGTTCTCGACACCACACCATCTTCTCACAGAGACCTCTCCTGACCAATTTATTTAGATTTTATCTCCCCATCCTGGCCCTTGCCAACTTACTCTCTACTTTTCTTGCTTAATTTGTATTCTTCTTATTACTTAGTATCTAACATGCTATATTATGTATAGATAGATGTTACCTTACTTGAGTTTTTGTTTTCCTCAGTAGAATATAAATATCTCAAGAGCAGGGATGTTTGTCTGATTTGCTGTATATCAGGCCCAGAATAATATTTGTTGCATGAATAAATGAACAAACTGGATGCAATACAAAGCAAAGTGAATTTAGTGCTGAAAAAATTGATCCAAAGAATAACTATTCTAATTTTCTCAAAACAATAAGATGAAAGGGCAGATCAGCTAATGTTTTTTTTTTCAGACTTACAATCCTTTGATTCTGTAAGAAATATATTTAAAAAGCTATTTTATGCACACACACACATTTTGTATCATTTCTCTGAAAGGGAATTAATATTCTCAATAATATAAACTGGGTTGGAGAGCAAGTAAACATACACATCTGGTGACACACTTGGGGGGGGAAGAAAGATAAGTCATCCTGTCTAGTATCTGTGTAAGCACGCTGGTAATTGTACCTTCTTATAAATAGACTAATTCTATTTGCCAGGAGGGGAGCCCTTAGTCCTTGGTTTAGGATTGTTTACAGTAACCCATCCCTTGGTTTAGGATTGTTTACGGTAACCCTACGGTAATCCAATCTATGGATTTATGAGTTGTGGCTCTCTGATGTCACATAAGTTATACAACTATCTGGGTTATACAATGGAAACATTGGTAATGTAAACACTTGTTGCTGTATGAGGTGACAAAAACCTCACTTAGAAATAATTTCTATTACTTGGCCCAGAGAAAGAATGTCAGACGCAGAAAGGAAAGACCTGGGAGCCATTGACTAATGTCTGTGTCTTCAGTTCTCACCGTTTTCTTGGGGCCTCCTTTCTGCTAGTTTCCTTGAAATTATTAATACTGTCTGATAGCTCAGTATCAAACAGCCGTAATGTCTTTAGAGGTTGATGCTGGAGCATAGTTCAAAAGGACTTTTTAAGTAATCAAAAGCTTGAAATTAGGAGACGTGAGGCTCAGGTTTGTTCCCAAGCAGGATATCTTACAGAATTTACTTAACATCACACAGCTAAGATTCTTTATTTTTAAAATAAAGATAATACTTCAAAGGTTTGAGATGAGACATGAAACAAAGCAGTGCATTTGAAATATCAGTCGCCGAGTAAATAAGAGGCATATATTTTTATGTGTGTTCTTATGTTAGACTTCCGCCTTTTGCAGAACAAAAAGATAAACATATCAGAGATCTTCTCTCCTATCTTGAGCTTTCATTTATTATCAGTAAGGAATAGTTATTGGGGAAGTCTGATTCAGGGTGAAATAGAGTAGAACCAAGATGCTGTGATTTCACACATTCATAATGATTTGGAGATAAAGATATTTTTACATTTATTAATAATCAACTCTGTGGCTGGCAGTGAATTAGATGTTGCTATCCACTTTTTCAGCTAATTCCTAGAGCAACTCTCTGATTTATTGTAATCCTCATTTTATAGAAGATAGAATGGAAGTTCAAAGAGGTTACATAATGGAAATAGAGGATTGATGTATATTGTGCATTTGTCTCTGCCTCTAGTGCCTAAGAGAGTGACTTGAACTTACCAATTAAATTTGACACATTTTATAAACAAACATTAACAACTGCTTTGTGCGAAGACAGAAAAGGGTGTATATATACGTGAAGCTGGAGACTGAAGGAAGACAGCAGAAGCGGTAAATCATTGCAACAGGCTAAACTACTGAAGGGTGTGATTGATTCTAAGTTAGGATTTGTGGAATATTTCAAAGTACAGCAAAAACCCACAAATAACAAGCCTGGCAAATATCAGTTAAAGCTGCACAGAAAATGTCAGCCTTTCTCAATTTACAAAGAAAAGACTGGTCAAGACGTTTTCTTGTGAATAGAAAGACTTTCACAAGTTTGTAATTTACAGCCTAATGCTATACTAGTTAACTTAGACCATATGCAATCTATGCCTGGATATTTAAACAATAAAATAAAAATAAAGGCAGTTTTCATCACTTTCTTTCTTTTTTTTCTTTTCAATTTATTTTTGACAGAGAGAGAGACAAAGAGACAGAGCATGAGCAGGGGAGGGGCAGAGAGAGAGGGAGACGCAGAATTGGAAGCAGACTCCAGGCTCCGAGCTGTCAGCACAGAGCCCGTCGTGGGGCTAGAACTCAGACTGCGAGACCATGACCCGAGCTGAAGCCGAAGTCGGACGCTCAACTGACTGAGCCACCCAGGCGCCCCATCATCACTTTATTTCTAATTTAATTACTTAGAAAAATTTCACAGGCTTGACTAGATTTTGCTATCTTCTTATTTCTTTGAAGACCCCAGAAGATAAAATCGTTTTAAAATTATTTTCATTTCCAAATGATATACAGCAATGATCGATGGCACATCTTGTCACTGGGCCTCTATGCTTTTTGTTTGTTTGTTTGTTTGTTTTCTGATAGTGTTAACAATGTAATTGTTCTTATTTAAACATTTCCATTCAATCCAATATGGTTTTCAAGAACAACCGTTTTAAACGGATCTTTCTCTAGAGTTCACCTTCTCAAAACAATCTATTCTGCAGTCAGCAGCACCTTAGCAACTTTCTGCCTTAAATACCGTCAGTGAGAGGAGAAAAAAAAATGTCTTGAACAAATGTCTCTCCTCAAGTGGGAGAAAGTGACATTGCCAGTGAATAGAGGTGCTGCTTCTTATCTGTGCTTAATAACCTCTCTCACTGGCACCCATTCAGCTGCCACTTAGCACAAAGACAAGTCTGCATGTCATTTAACAGGCCTGCATTAATACACCTAACCAATCAATGACTTCTACCCATTCCACAAGGACACAAGTCTGTTACCATTACTAGACACTGTCAACAGAAAATGACACCAGAGTCACAAAAGGCAAAATGATGTCAGTTTAATCAGAGAGCAGACAAAAAGGCAAACAATGCTACCCAGGATAGAAGTGTAACAAGGAGACTCAGAGGTTGGCATAAGCCACTCTTGGCAGGTCCCAGTGAAACCGGCTTGAAATTCAATGATATAAAATCCAATAGAATGACATAGACAATCAGAACTGTTTTCCTCCATTCAATTAAAATGGGTGACTGCTGTTGGCAGAGGGAAAATCTGTAACAAAATATTGGAAGAAGGTGCAACTTGAATAGATTTTATAGGAAATCAAACTATTTTTCCATTCTAAGAAAAGGACCAGCAAGCCAAATTATATTATTTTAAAATTTGTTTGATCAATTACTTCAGTTTTCTTCCCATGGAAATTAAATCGATGTTTTAAAAAGTCTTATTATATTAAGCCAACAGCTTTGAATTGGAATATGTACACGCTGACAAGATAGCTGCTCACATTAAGTAGTGATAATAATGATGGATCTGTACAATTATGCATGTGGAATAGGCCTCAGAGATGATCTGGCCCAACCTACTCATTTTACAGCTGAGAGAACCGAATCTAAGACAGTGTGAGTGAAATGCCCAGGAGCACAATGGCAGAGCCGGGTTCCTGGCTCTTGGTCCAGCTCTTTTTCCACAGCACTGTTAAAGGCTCGTGTTCTACAATAATAATGCAGTTTTTATCTAGGAAAAGAGAGCATTTCATTAATTTTCCATATGCGTGTTATGGTTGAAACAGTGAAAAAGGAAATCATTTTAATAAAGTTACTTCAAATAGAACATTCATGAACAATGCAGCAGCATTTTACTGACCCTGGAAGCCTTGTATGATTCCTGTGCTACGTCCTCCAAATTCTTGAGGATGTTCAATTCCCCGAAAATACGCTAGAGATAAGCACCCCAGCAAGGCCAAGAGGAGCCGCCTGTGAGCAGCGAAGACTTGGGCAAAATGTCAGAAATTCTATATCCCGATCCCCCACTGCCCTAATCTGAAGTATTTGGCTGGCTCCTCACCCAGTTTTTTTCACAGGGTTCAGTATTTTGGAGTCCTCTCTGACATTGTTCTCAGTACCTCTTTCTGTAGAAGTCCGGAGCTCACTGTGCTGCCCACTTCAGACACCGTTTTCAGCCAAGTCTGGCTCATCCTTTCTTCCAGTTCGATTTCCCCCAGTTCAATTTCTGCTAAGTCCTGTAGCTCTGGGACGGGTGATACATATGGAGAGCCAGGTGGATAGGCCTTTTCCCCCGGACACATTCCAGACAGCTCCCTGACTTAGGCTGACAGCTTTCCCTGGTAGCTGAAATTGAAATTTGGTTTCAAAGCTTACTCTTCCCTTATTATCTAAAGAAGTCTATCTCAACCTTTTAGAATCCATGCCTTTTTTGAATAAATAAGATATATCTCAAGGACCCTCTGCCTCTGCCGCTGATGCTGATATAAGATTTAAGGGTTATTTGTGACACTAAGAATAGTGTTACTGCTACCCATGAAGAATGTGTTGGGCATTGATATTGGGAGTTCTGTGACCGAAAACTATCTCTTTATATTTAAAAATTTTAAATACAAAATATTTAAAATGTTTATTAAAGCTTCACAGACCTTCCTCTAAGATTCTAATATGGGCTGCCTTCGTTTCCTTCTCCCCAAGCCACAATGGGAGTCTTACTGTATTGTAATCTCTTTCTCCTTTTCCTTATCTCCCTGCCTTTTACCTCTCCCAGAAAAGGTAAATTCATCACAAAGCAGTTTCTTTTTCACAGAGTTTCATATAGTCTTCCGCCTAACTTTAAAAAAAAAAATTTTTTTTTTAAATTTTTTTTTCAACATTTATTTATTTTTGGGATAGAGAGAGACAGAGCATGAACGGGGGAGGGGCAGAGAGAGAGGGAGACACAGAATCGGAAACAGGCTCCAGGCTCTGAGCCATCAGCCCAGAGCCCGACGCGGGGCTCGAACTCACGGACCGCGAGATCATGACCTGGCTGAAGTCGGACGCTTAACCGACTGCGCCACCCAGGCGCCCCTTAAAAATTTTTTTAACATTTATTCATTTTTTTGAGAGACACAGAGAGACAATGTGAGGAGGGGAGAGTCAGAGAGAGGGAAACATAGAATCCAAAGCAGGCTCCAGGCTCTGAGCTTGTTAGCACAGAGCCCAATGTGGGGCTCAAACTCATGAACTGTGAGATCATGACCTCAGCTGAAGTTGGACGCTCAACCGACTGAACCACCCAGGTGCCTCCCAACCTAACTTGCTTTGTCAATAACGGCTGTTAGTACCATTACCTCAGGAAGGTCAGCCTTTTATATTTCCTCTTAATTTTGAGAGTAAACACACATAAACACACATACACACACATGGAGAGAGAAAGAGAGAATTCTAATTATCATGGCTAATTAGTGTAAATATAGTTCCAGGAAAATTAAAAAAAAAAGATATTACCCTTACCTTAATATTAGGAAGAATAATCATTGAGTGTTATCAACTTCTGCATTCCTTTAACGTTTCTAAAAGTTGTAGCAAAATCTTTCCTTATTTCTGCTTTAATACTTTTATTATACATATAAATTGTCATTCTGCTTCATTCTGCCTCATTTAATTATAATGTTAAAATGTTGATAACTTTTTCACTAAAAATATACAGTCTTAAATTCTGAGAGACACAAACCTTGCATGTAAAGTAAATGGATCCTAAATTCTAAATAATCAACTTATAACCGTTCCCCAAACCCACCATTTTGTAAACTGAGGATAGTCTGGATAGGGTGATTTTTTAAATCTAAAAAACAATTTAGAAAAATTGCATTTCAAGATATTATATGGGAGCAGACTTAATGTTCATTGACAGATGAATAAAGAAAATGTAATATATACATACAGTGGAATATTATTTGGCATTTAAAAAGAAGGAAATGCTACCATTTGCAACAACATAGATGACCTTGGAAAACATCATGTTAGGTGAGATAAGCCAGTCACAAAAGGACAAATATTGCATTGTTTCACCTATTTGAAGAATTTAAAATAGACTCATAGAAGCATGAGTGTGGGAGGAGCAGAGAGAGAGAGAGAGAGAGAGAGAGAGAGACACAGAATCTGAAACAGGCTACAGGCTCTGAGCTGTCAGCACAGAGTCTGATGTGGGGCTTGAACCCGGGAATGGTGAGATCATCACCTGAGCCAAAGTCCGACGTTTAACTGACTGAGCCACTCAGGTGCCCCTGGAAGTTTGTACCTCTTAATCCCCTTTACCTATTTCACCCAGCCCCCTCCCCGCCATGTCCCTTCCCCTCAGGCAACCGTCAGTTTTTTCTCTGTATTTATGAGTCTGTTTCTGTTTGTTTGTTTTACTTTTTAGGTCATATATATATATATATATATATATATATATATATATATATGGGTCTGTCCATGTTGTGGCAAATGTGTATCCATTTCTAATAAACTCTCAGATGATGCTAATTTTGTTGGTCAATTAGCCACACTTTGTTCCATATGAGAATCTATATGGGACATTATGATCTTTAATACATATCAATTAAACTAATAGATCTAATTTTAATTTTCAGACCTGAAATCTTTGGGCTTTAGAGTCAATTTAACTTAAATTCTAGTTTGCAGTCCTTTGATGTCATGGAAAGTTGAGGTGATGTTGGATTTGTCTGTGTGCATATTGCCTATTTCAAATATTTATATTTTTAATATGATTATTGTAATACTTCCCTTGAATTCATCAATCTGGAAGGCCTTTTTCCAAAAACAGTATATGAGAAATGATGTGACAATAAAGTCCAAGCATAGATTTTAAACCAATGTCACCAAGTTTTGTCTTTTTATGACAAGTCTTAAGATTTAAAGTACAGCAAGGTTTAAAAAAAAGCCTTTGGTTCTTCTAGTAGTATACGCTACAGTTCAGGAGCAGTCAAACTACTACTTCACTGAAAATCTTCTTTAAATAGCACTGGTATAGAGGCTGGAAAAAAGCATGCAATATTAAAAATATGACAAGAAGAGAAGACTAGAGAGGAAAGAGAAATGTCAAATTGTAAAAATCCATTTGAGTGGAAAAGAAACATGTTCTTGGTAGGGGTACATCATGTTGGGCTTATGTACTGCAATGAAGATGAATAGGTATGAGAAAAAAGATCCTACTCATAATTAATTGAGTTTATGAACTCTTGTGTTTTTTTTTCTGATTCAGCACACTGATACATTTGTAAAATATAAAAGTCTCAAAGGAAGAAAGGCACCCATAGCTGTCATCATTCCTTAGGCTGTAATCCTAAACAAGATATGAGAGAAATAGAAATGCAAGTGACTTTTTATAAAGTTCCATTAGATATGGCAGGAAGGGGAGTAAGTGATTACCTCTCTTCTTTTAAATTTTTCATCCTGAAGTAACTTTAGATTTTCAGTAGACTCACAAGGATAGTACTGAGAGCTATTAGACATCTTTACTCAGCTTCCCCTAAAGTTCACATCTTAAAAAAACATTTCATCGAAACTAAGAAATTAACACTGGTGCAATGCTGTGAGCTAAACTACAGACTTTGTATAATGTTCATCAGTTTTTCCAGTAATGTCATTCCTGTATTCCAAGGAATCCAATCTAGTTTACTGCATGGCATGTGTTCATGAAGTTTCCTTAATCTCTGCAAATTAGGACAATTTCTTAAATCTTTCTCTGTTTTTAATGTCACGGACATTTTTGTAAAGTACTCATGAGGCATTTTATAGACTGGCCCTCCATTTGGATTTTCTCATTATTAGATTGGGGTTATAGATTTTTAAAATGCATACCACAGGGGCACTTAGGTGACTGTTGTTTAAGCATCCAACTTCGACTCAGGTCATGATCTCATGGTTTGTGGGTTTGAGCCCCGTGTTGGGCTCTGGGCTGACAACTCAGAGCCTGGAGCCTGCTTTGGATTCTGTCTCTCTCTCTCTCTCTCTCTCTCTCTCTCTCTCTCTCTCTCTGCCCTTCCCCCACTCACACTCTCTCTCTCTTTCAAAAATAAACATTAAAAAATTTTAAAAATACATAAATAAAAAGACCACCACAGAGGTGAAGCTACCTTCTCATTGCATAACATCAGAGGGTACATGATATCAACATAACTGATTACTGTTGGTGTTAAACTTGATCACTTGGTTAGGATGATTTCTGCATGATTTCTCCACTGCGTAATTATTCTTTTTCCATTTCCACACTATAAGCATGAATTGATCACTGAATTGAGCCCACCCTTAAAGGAGGGGTGGATTTCATTAAGATCCACCTCCTGGAGAGAGGAGTACTGTGTTATGCAAAATGATATCCTTCAAAGATGTCCCTTTCCTAATCCCCAGAACCTGTAAATATGCTTTTCTCTGGCTGTCTTCAAGATTTCCTCTTTGTCTTTGTTTTCAACAGTTTGAAGATATATACCTGTGTGTGCACTTTGTATTTATCCTGTTTGACTTTACCCGAGCTTCTTGGATCTGAAGTTTAACACTATTACTAACTTTGGAAATTATCAGCCATTATTTCTTAAGATAATTTTTCTGTTTTGTTTTTTGTTTTTTCCTCCTTCTGGAATTCTGATGATGTGTTCTTTAGATCATATGGTATTGTTAATGAATGCTCTGTTGTTTTCTCCCCCCCCGCCCCATTCCACTAACTTCTCTATAGTCTTCAGTTTGGATAATATCTACTGAACTATTTTCATTCTTACTGGTTATTTTCTTGGTTGTGTTTAGTCTGCAGATGAGCACGTCAAAGACATTCGTTACCTCCACCTAATGTTCTTGATTTCTAATATTTCCAATTGACTTTTTCTTAAAGTTTCCATCTCTGCTGAAATTCTTTGCCTGTTCTTGCATATCTTTACATTTTTTAATCAAAATCTTTAGCTGTTAATTGTGGCATTTTAACTTCCTTACCTGAAAGTTCCAAGATTTTTGTCCTATATGAGTCTTGATCTGATGGTGGATTTATTTCTTTAGACTGTGTTTTTTCTTGCCTTTTTATATGCAACGTATTTTTTTTTTTTTGCATGCCAGACATGGTGTATAGGACCATTTATACTGATGTATCTCATGTTTATGTTTGGAGCTGAATATGCCTTTTCTTCCTGTAGGCTTTTAATTTGGGAGTATTGTGGCTAATAGGATCAGGAGTGGGGTTTGAAGCATATTGTTATACTTAACATCACTGCACCAGAAGCTTCAAATTATTCCAGTGATGATATCTTGTGTTTATGGTATTGATTTATGTGTCACATGTTTTTCTCTCTGCTTGCACTGAACTTGATTTTAAGTCTTTCTTTGCTTCTTAGAGAAATTCTATGCCTTGCAGCACTTTCAGCCATATTCTACTGTCATTATTTCCTAATAATTGTTAGCGTGGAAGGGTGATGGGAGTGAGGAATGCACTCTCTTGTTTGAGTGAGCCTTAATATTAGGCAATCTATTGAACTCATTAGACTGGAAATTGAACCTGGATCTCCAGGTAAAGCCTACACAACTGTCATTACTTCTCTTCTACTGTAGGCTTGGACCCAACATATACCACTACCCTTCCCCCAAGGATAGAGAGTTTTTTATTCATATCCCCCTCTTTCAGCAGTTAAGTGTCCACCAGGCCTTCAGTATTCGTTTCTTTCCTTCCTGTAGATTAAGGCTTTTGTGCCTCAGGTGATATAAGACAAATGGGTATGGACAGGGTTTCTCTCCTTTCCTCTAGCCACTGTAGATTTCTACCAGAGCCCACAGGCTACTGTTTTTGTTTTCCTTCCTAAGGTGTTTTTTTTTCTTCTTTTTTTTTCTTTAGGGCATAAGGATTGGATCTGGACAGAGTATCTGTAGTGGGTATGTTTCCTCTCATCCAGCCGACACCATGAAGAAAGCTTTCTCAGGATTCATCCTGATATTCTCATTGATCAATTAATGGAGCTCCTGAGAGAGGAAGCCTGAATGTGGCTGGGAATCCTACCTATGCCCGTGGTCCTCAGGTGCCTTACACTGTCTTGAGAGCCCACAGTTAGAGGTTTAGCAATTTATTAAAAATTCTTCACTGGAAGCACCTGATTGGCTCAGCTGGCTGAATGTCCAACTCTTGATTGTAACTCAGGTCATGATCCTAGGGTCGTGAGATCAAGCCCGCCTCAGGCTCCACGCTGAATGTGGACCCTGCTTAAGATTCTCTCTCTCTCTCTCTCTCTCTCTCTCTCTCTCTCTCTCTCTTTCTGCCCCTCTCCCCTGCTCCTACTCTCTCTCTCTCTCTAAAATAAATAAATAAATTAATTAATTAATTCTTACTGAATCTTCTTTCCTACTTATATGATGGCCAGTGGCATCTGACTTGCATAAGGAATTGCTTAAGTTTCTTTCTACCTCATGGCATCCTCTCCAGATTTCAGGTTAGTCTGTTCTGCGACCTCAGTTCTTTGATGAGCTTCAGAAAACCATTAGTTTGAAGATTGTCCAGTGTTTTCTTTTGGAACAGTGGGAAGTGACACTCTTCATTTCCTTGTATCTCTGAACTAAAATTGGAAGTGGGGCCCCTGGCTGGCTCAGTCAGTAGAACATGTGACTCTTGATATTCAGGTTATGAATTCAAGCCCCACATTGGATAAAGAAAAAACATAAAAATAAAATTGGAATTGGATTATTTCCTTTTCAAATTGAGAAAATATAAGCTTGTAAGTGTTCTTCAATATTGTTTGGTCACTTTGTAATAAGTCCTGGGGATGGAGTGATTCCAAAAGTCAGGCAGAAGTCAGGAATATTCTTTTCTTGATTTTCCCAGCTTCATAGGACAGGAAACAATAGGATGCTCATAAGTATTGTTTGAAAAACGTAAGATAGATGCATTTGTCAAATGCATTTGGAAAAATGATTGCTTTAACTCTATTACACAACTTTTCTTACTGCAAATTTTCCAAATCCTTTAATATGTAAATGTGTCTGGTAAATCAACAACAATAACAATACATTTTCAAACTTACTTCGACAAAAAATGCATTTTCCACCCTCTGGAAATGTCTGGGAAGTTATTTGCTGGCAGAATATTCTTTTTAATACCTGTCTAATGTAATTAAATAATATGTAAAGTACAGTTGGCTCTCTATTTGTCACATGGTGAATCTTCATATCCATTCCTTCTTTGATGGAACTTTCTCCTCTGAAAAAACTCTTGAGATTTCAGGCAGGTCGGAGACACATGGGGCTCCTGATGCAACACCTATCTGGATGGGCCTAAAGTGGGAAGGGGGTGGGAGGTTTACCTAGAAACCCAGTGGTTATACAGCATAATTGTTAATTTCACTGGCTACACCTGAAGTTGACTCTGAAAATAATTGCCAAATTATTATGTGTTATGTGAAAAATGGGTAGAAAAACGTGGTATCAAAAATTGGGAGTAAGTTTTTCTGCTTCACATTGAGCCATTTTATTGTCCCAGCCTCTGAGACTGTGTGTGAATGCTGTAGCTCCCTTTTAAAAGAAAAACAATAATGTACATTTTTAGTCACCACTTTTATTAACATTTCTTAACCAGCTAGTTGCAATGATGCTAATTCTTCCTGGGTTTTGATATTTGAAATATGAAAAAAAAAAGGTTTTTGGTGATGGATGGATATGCTAGCCACACCCTCATTTCACTTTCATAAGAAATTGTCAGAGAAAGCTAGATTTAAAAGCTGGCCAAACAATGTTAAGAAACCCACCCGTGTTATTATGGTAGCTAAAAAAACCATTTCAAAAGGCAACAAGCTTTTGTGTTTGTTGTTTATTTTTGTGCTTTTTTACTGGGAGTTGAGAAGGCTTACAGTCAAGAGTTCATGTCTCGAGCACCCCAGGATATGAGGAGATGCTGGTTCAGTGCTGGTTTTTCAAGGTTAAAACTTGCTTTGTATAGTCATCAATTCATCTCAAATTGGTTTCCTGCAAATGTCAGGTAAGTCAGCTGGCAAGGACAAAGAAAAAATTCAAAATCCAGATCATCACACTCTCTTCATGTTATTTAATTAGCTATTTTCTTTAGGAAGAAAACATCAGAGGTTTTATTTTATGGTCACTTCTGAAGGATTCTGGAGATATCACGTAGACATGGTCTCAGGAGAGTTTCTTTCCTACTGCAGGCAACCTCTGTAGTTGGCTGTGCAGTCTTATATTACTTTAAGAGTGTGTAACTTTTGAGTCAGAGGTTCTCATGGCATGAAAAGCCTGGGCTGGCCTCAGGGGATTTGTCACACTTTATTTAGCTCAAGCGTGGACTCAGAAACCTGGAAAATGTGCTCTACTTGGCAGCCCAGCACTGCTTGCAAGTCGTAAAGTTCAAGCTATCAAAGAAGTTTTCAAGGTGACAATTATATAACATCATACATGACCTTCACAACAAGTCTTAGGTTGGGAAATCTATGCTGAGGGGTTTCCCTCCTGCTGGCACGGACCCTGCCTCCTCTCTTAAACATGCAGTTGGACAGAAAACATTCTGGCTACATGTAACCCATTTGTTCTACGCCATACTAGCTAAGGAAAGGGTTTTATCGTTACAAAGATAGTAACACACGTTACCTTCCTGCTACCTTACCTGATAATTTGAAATAATCACAGTATTCAAATACCTCCCTTCTGGTTTGTAAGAGATGGTAGTGGTCTAAGATTTGCTCACAAAAGGAATCCTTCGAAAAGATTATACTGACGACTATTATAATTGGACTATTATAGAGGCAATAAACTGGCTTAATCTACAAAATATAAAAATCTAAGAAGGTATAAAAGGAATGGAGACTCCACTTAATCGGGGATGTGAGCTGGGAGAATGCTATTTAGTCTTGATTAAGCAGAGTTGAATTAATTTTCTGTAGGTAATTTTTTTCAGTGGGATTTAATGACTTTGTATTAAGCACATGAAACTGTATAGATATATCTCATATATAGAAATACTGTGTAGAGTTTTTTCATGGGTTTTTGTTTGCTTTGTATTTAGTTTTTAGCACCTTATTTGATATGAAAAGAACATCAGGATATTTGATGTCAAAACAATGTCAGGCTTAGAGTACAACCATTTGTGACCTGCATTTTAGCGATTAGAGGGTTGTGCGAAGTATGAATGTGCATCCTTTCCCTTGGATACATTTATTGAGTACCTACTATATTCAAGAAATGTTTCTCTGAACTGTAGTGTAGCAGTGGGGGAAAAAGATTAAAAAAACCCTCTGGCTTCTCTTTTCTTGTCTTCTTCAGACAATATTATATGTTTGTTTCTTCTCGTTTTATGAAAACTGCAGAAGCTTCACACTCTTGCCAAAAAATCGCAATGGACTCTGCAAACCACACCCAGGAATGGCAAGAGAGAGAGGAGAGGCCGCTGGAGTTGACAACAGTGTAAAGGAAGTTAGAGTGTTTCTAGAGCTCTTTGCTTCACGTGCAGTCAAGGGTGACCCCCAAGAAGTGAGGATAAAAGAGGTAAAAAGAGCACTTTCTGTTAAATAAGCCCCGGGGACTGGGGTTGAATCCTAAAATTTGAGGCCCGCTTATATTGCGGTAGTATTTTACAGGATCAGGGGTTAGAAGAGAGTCTTAACAGAAAATACTTTATTTTTGAAGAAAGCCCCCCTTTTTTTTCTCATGTCTATTTTTCACTTTTTCCTCCTATCAATCAACATATTGCCTTTCCTTATAATGTCATTTTTATTCTGTTATACCATAAAACAAAACTAGCAAACAAAACTCAACCGAAATACAACAAAACTACTCTTAGGGACTACTTTAATCAATTGAATAAAGTTTCTGTTATAACTTTTGAGATTACTTTTTATTTTGTTTATAATTTTTTCCAATGTTTATTTATTTTTGAGAAAGAGACACACACAAGCACAAGTGAGGGAGGTGCAGAGAGAGAGGGAGACACAGAATCTGAAGCAGGCTCCAGGCTCTGAGATGTTAGCACAGGGCCTGACGCAGGTCTTGGGCTCACAGACTGTGAGATCATGACTTGAGCCAAAGTCAAACACTCAACCAACTGACCCACCCAGGTTCCCCAGGAGATTACTTTCTCTTTAACAATAGTTTAGGCATGTTGTAGATTTTCATGCCACAGCCTATTTAGTTGAAATATACTGGTATATTTTCATTTGAATTCTCTTTTTGAATTTTTTTTTTTTTTTTTTTTGAGAGAGAGAGAGAGACAGAGAGGAAACGTGTGTGCAAGTTGGGGAGGGACAAAGAGAGAGGGGACAGAGGATCTGAAAAGGGCTTTGCACTAATAGAGAGCCCAGTGTGGGGCTCAAACTCATGAACCATGGGATCTTGTCTTGATCTGAGCTGATGTCAGAGGCTCAACCAACTGAGCCACTCAGGTGCCCCTATTTTCATTCTAATTCTTAACAAAATAGAGGCATCTATCCCTGCTTCTATTAACATATATCAGGTATACAGAATTTAAAGCTCTCAGTTTGAATTTATATCCTACAAAAAACTTTTTTGTTTCTAATATAAATGTTTGATCTTTATCTCAACACTACAATTTAGGGTATTTCTTGATATCTGCCAAAGAGCCCTTGTGGGTGGAGTTCATAATGAAAAGTTAAAAAGATTCTTCTTGATAGAACAAAAACCTGACATTTTTATAGCCCCAAAGAAAATTTCTATATGATATATACAATAAAATTAAAGTTAAGAGAACATATTTTAGTACGAATACTTTTTTTTTAAAGTGAAGGAAACACTCTTCATCATTGAGTTCTGATGATGTACAAAATGCATATATTCTAGATAAGTTTTGACATCCAAACCTCCAGTCAAGCTACACAGACTTTACTTTCTTGGAAATTGATTGATCCTCTGAAGACTTTTCAAGGTCTAGTAGCTTGAAAAAATATCCTAGGAATTAGTGAAGCTCTTCTCAGCATTGGAAATCTCTGATATAATTGGGAATGAGTCCATCCTTGAGATCTGAGATGATGGTTTTGTGTGTAATAAGCCTGAGATTCTTAGAACCTCGAATTTACACCGAGCCCATGCAACAATTAACCAAAACAATTACTTAAAAATGATGCTAGTTTTCCTTAATACTTTCCTTTGCTACTTAAAAAAATTCTTTAATGTGAATTTATTTTTGAGAGAGAGAGAGAGAGAGAGAGAGAGAGCGCACAAGCTGGGGAGGGGCAGAGAGAGAGGGTGACACAGAATCCAAAGCAAGCTCCAGGCTCTGAGCTGTCAGCACAGAGCCCAAAGTGGGGCTTGAACTCACAAACTGCAAGATCATAACCTGAGCCACAGTTGGACACTCAACCGACTGAGCCACCCAGGCCCCCCCTACCTTTGCCACTTCTAACTGACTCTATGTGTATTACTTTTGGTCGTGGCTCAGTTGTGTGAATAGGGGAAAAGAGTTCCTGGATAGAAGAAAATAGTGTATGCCAAAAAATTGCAGGTTCTGGGTAAGTATCAGTGGGAATCATGAGAACATGGGTGGGAGTGGATTGTAGGTTATAATATAAGGAAAAGTTAAAGATATGGAGGCAGTTATTCTTTACCCTGGATGCACTGGCCTAGCCAGGATATTTGAGTGGTTCTAATGATTTGTCTGCATTCTTTTATTAAGGCATGGAAATGATGATGGATTTATATCAATATGATGTAATTACTAGAAGTTCTTTGGCATTTTATTTAGGAAGAGGCAGAAGGCTAAGAGAAGAAAGAAAGAAAGAAAGAAAGAAAGAAAGAAAGAAAGAAAGAAGAAAAATGGAGAGAGAGAGAGAAGAGGGAGGGAGAGAGGGAGGGAGGGAGGAAGAAAGAGAAAGAAAGAAAGAAAGAAAGAAAGAAAGAAAGAAAGAAAGAAAGAAAGAAAGAAAGAAGAGGGAGGGAGGGAGGGAGGGAGGAAGGAAGGAAGGAAGGAAGGAAGGAAGGAAGGAAGGAAGGAAGGAAGGAAAGAAAGAAAGAAAGAAAGAAAGAAAGAAAGAAAGAAAGAAAGAAAGAAAGAAAGAAAGAAAGAAAATCTTGTTAGTTCTCATATGGCAAGGAGAGAAATATACATTTACCTTTTTGCCCATTTTTGATGTTAACTCTCCTGATCACCTACAGATACTTTAATTATATTAGTATTCAGTAAACACCAACTGATCCGCTATATTTTTAACACGCATACTAATTGGGCCTGCCAAGCAGGAACTAGTAAGTATTTTAGGTAGCCTAGTAACAAACATGCCTGTTAGCAGCAATAAGATAAATACTTCAATGGTTCAGGGGTCTGCTAAATAAGTAAAATCCAATGATATAGGTCTTGCTGAGACATATCTTTTAAACTTAATGAAAGTGATTTGAATCTTGAAAGTTGGTACCACTAAAACTCTCAGTTTTGGTCCTTTTGGTAGACCTCTTTGGATTGCCATGGAAACATTTATCTTATTTAAAAATCTTGCTCAAAAAAATAAAAATAGAAATCCTGCTCCAACACATTGACCAATTCAAACAGATTTGTCCTGGGGCTGACAACAAATGTCTCTTCTTGGTCATCCCAATGCTAGTGCAGTAGGTACAAGAGCATAGGCACATAGGTGCAGGGATGGAGATTATGCATTGGCTTAGAAATATGGAATCAACCCTGCCAAGAATCTTCTAGCTGCTGTCACTGATGGATATCCAAATGTCAGTAGCAGAGAATGTGGCTGAGCTTTGATTCACACTATTACTTAGTGAGATTTACCAGCAGATTGATTACATAGGCTCCTTCTCCCTTGAAAGGAATGATGATTTTGTCCCTACTGAAACTGACAAAAACTCTGGACATGGATTGCATCCCTTACCTGCAACACTTCAGACTACAGTCTACAAGGGCTTACAGAACACTGAAGATAGCAAGCACAGAAAACATGTATTCCACTTATGGAAAAATAGACATGTATAATGATTTTATTTTACAGCCAATGTGCATCAGTGGGAAATACGTTAAAAAAATTGTGGTATATTACAATGGAGTATTACACTTTATTTAAAATGAATATATTAGATTTAATTCTAGCAATAAAGGTTTGTGGTAAATATATTGTTTGTATATTTTAGCTTTCTTATGTTTAACATTTTGGAAATTAAATATGTCTATATATTTTTTTCTAGAATTATCTGAAATAGTTATTAGTTTCAAACCAAATGTGGATACTCACTAGGACCAAAAACTATGGGAAATGTAAAAACATTTCCTTGGTATAGCTTCTTTTGAATTTAGGGGCGCCTGGGTGGCTCAGTCGGTTAAGCATCCGACTTCGGCTCAGGTCATGATCTCATGGTCCGTGAGTTCAAGCCCCGCATTGGGCTCTGGGCTGATGGCTCAGAGCCTGGAGCCTGTTTCAGATTCTGTCTCCCTCTCTGTCTCATCCTCCCCTGTTCATGCTCTGTCTCTCTCTCTCTCTGTCTCAAAAATAAATAAAACGTTAAAAAAATTGAATTTAAAGCTGACACCAATCATGACTGAGAATAATTACATTTGTACAGACATTATCAAACTTCCCTGATAAGAATTAGATGATGAATGTATTAAATGATACAATTCCAAGCCTTACACCTGGATATTAATATTTATTTAGCTATCTGTGGTGAAGCTAAGGATTTTGACTTTGTAACTGAACTAACGTTGTTCATAACATCAGATCAAATGGGGAAATAATACACTGAACTGTAACATTAGGGAAGCCTCAACAACAAATTGAGGGCGTTAAGACTTAAGCATGGAACGGATAATATTTTTATGACAAGCATGTTAAATTACAGTGTTTATTGCATTGTCTTTTTGTTCTCTTGGTTCACATTTTTTAAACTTAATTTTTATACTTAATTTTTATACTTAATGTCAATTTATGTTTTATTTTTTCACAATTAAGCATTGTCTTACATAAAATTTGAAAATTGAATGCCTGCTTTTTCCTGAACTCTAATATATGCTATAAAAATCATGCAAATTATAATGGTGTTACTAAATTACTCACCTGGCCAAAAATTATGAAATGAAATGTGAAATATTTCTACTTTGATATTGAAAATAATGTTAATTATAGACAAACAATTTCATCCTTCCTTAACATAAGAGTGGATATAGTCATCTTAAAAGCCAGATAATAAGGTTGACTTATAACACTTCATTTCATATAGTTAAAAGTGAAATGAAAGAAATAGATATAGCCCTCCATACCTTGATGTTTCAAAGCAGAAAATAACTTCCATGAGCACCTGGGAACTCTTAGGGTAGTTAGCACTAAATTTCAAAGTGATAAACCAGATACATTGCTGTGCTACAAAGTAATAGATTGTGTCACATAAACACAGGAAAAAATATACATTATATGCTTCTTTGGCTGTCTTTTGCATAAACAGCCTCAGAGTTTTCTGGTTCTTGAGAATAAGGGTGTATCATAGAAATTTAAAGTTTTATCTGTTAGCATTTTTTCTTTTTTGGTACATAAGTTAAAATCTCTGATCTAGCATATGCAATACTATAACACACTAATTTTCAATCTGACGAGGTGCCTTCTATATATAAAACTGTTAGAAAAAATACATTATATCTTGTGATTTCAAGTTGTAAATTTTATAGAAAATGAATATCTTGTTTGTTGTTAAAACACAAGAAATACACATCCCCAAAGGCAAGGGAATTAAAAGCAAAAATGAACTACTGGGACCTTATGAAGATAAAAACTTTCTGCACAGCAAAGGAAACAACCAACAAAACTAAAAGGCAAACAACCGAATGGGAAAAGATATTTGCAAATGACATATCGGACAAAGGGCTAGTATCCAAAATCTATAAATAGCTCACCAAACTCCACACCCGAAAAACAACCCAGTGAAGAAATGGGCAGAAAACACGAATAGACACTTCTCTAAAGAAGACATCCGGATGGCCAACAGGCATATGAAAAGATGCTCAACGTCACTCCTCATCAGGGAAATACACATCAAAACCACACTGAGATATCACCTCACGCCAGTCAGAGTGGCCAAAATGAACAAATCAGGAGACTATTGATGCTGGAGAAGATGTGGAGAAACGGGAACCCTCTTGCACTGTTGGTGGGAATGCAAACTGGTGCAGCCACTCTGGAAAACAGTGTGGAGGTTCTTAAAAAAATTAAAAATAGACCTACCCTATGACCCAGCAATAGCACTGCTAGGAATTTACCCAAGGGATACAGGAGTGCTGATGCATAGGGGCACTTGTACCCCAATGTTTATAGCAGCACTCTCAACAATAGTCAAATTATGGAAAGAGCTCAAATGTCCATCAACTGATGAATGGATAAAGAAATTGTGGTTTATATACACAATAGAGTACTATGTGGCAATGAGAAAGAATGAAATATGGCCCTTTGTAGCAACGTGGATGGAACTGGAGAGTGTGATGCTAAGTGAAATAAGCCATACAGAGAAAGACAGATACCATATGTGTTCACTCTTACGTGGATCCTGAGAAACTTAACAGAAACCCATGGAGGAGGGGAAGGAAAAAAAAAAAAGAGGTTAGAGTGGGAGAGAGCCAAAGCATAAGAGACTCTTAAAAACTGAGAACAAACTGAGGGTTGATGGGGGGCGGGGGGGGAGGGAGGGTGGGTGATGGGTATTGAGGAGGGCACCTTTTGGGATGAGCACTGGGTGTTGTATGGAAACCAATTTGACAATAAATTTCATGTATTGAAAAAAATAAAAAAATAAAACACAAGAAATAATATTTTGGGCTAAATTAATAACAAACAAGAAGCAACCAACTTTTTTTACTATTTGCTAATCAAAGACTTTCTTAAAGCTGTATCTCTAGCATTTATATTTATGTGAGTTAAAAAAATTGTTTTTTTTCTATTCAGGTATGACATTGCCAAAGAAAGCAATTTTTTTCTCATTATCTGACAAAATGTATACATATGATATGTTCTATATCTCTTCAATAGGGTTTTCTCCAGACAATTAAGGAACACTAATTACGTTCAGGGTAGATATTTTTAGCACAAATTGCTTTCTTCAATATCTGTAACATAAAGCTTTTAGTAGTGAGTATTTTATAAAGTGAAAGTTAGGTAAATATTCAGGGTTACAGGTCCTCGTGGTGAACTCCCATGATGTTTTAACCAAATGAAAACACTGTCTTGAATAGATCATAGTAACTATATAGATCATTAAGTTTATTTCATAAAAAAATATAATTCACAACTCTGATCCTTGTTAAAATCTACTTTTCTAATTCTGCCTTTGTCTTTCTTGAGTATCATTTTTCATATCTGAGATATTATCTACCTTAAGATATGGGAACACTATTGTTTTCTATTCAAAGGATTTTGAAGTGCTACAATGTCCATAAGTACTTGAAAATTCTTCATCACATCTGCAAGGGCTTTTTGGGAAGTTAAAGGAAGAAACAGGTTATTCAAGTGGAAAAGATGAAATTGGATCCCTGCCTCAGACAAATAAGGCACCAGGTAGGTTCAAGATGAAATGTCAAAATATAAAACTTTAAATTTGTCAGTAAATTTTTAAATTAATTATCTTTTGAATATTGTGTAGAAAAACACTTATTGAATAAGATACAAAAAAAGCTTAACAAATTTGACTCTATTAAAATTAAGAACTCTTGTTTATTAAAATACACATTAAAAGAAGGTAAAAAAGGATCCTATACACTGAAAAAATATAATTGTTTTCTTTCAAAACTACATAAAAACATCAGCAAATCAATGAAAAGAACACAGACACAAAACAGAAAAAATGGACAAAAGACACAAAAGTGTATATTCCTTAAGGTCTAAAAAAAAAAAAAAGACAACCTCATCTATGATCAGCAAAATATACAAAAACAACTTTATGACATTCTGTCATATTTCTATTACACTGGCAAAATTTAATCTGGCATTACCAGGTGTTAGGGACAAGAGGATCCACAGAATCCCTTATATGTTATTTGTTGGAGAGTTCATTGATTTACTACCGAAACAGTTTGATTTATAAAATAAACAGCATTATTTTCATAAGTTGATTGTTCTTACATCCTGCAACACAGAAAACTCTATCTAGCTATGTCCACAAAAGATTCTTTTGTGCCTGCATATCAAAGACAGGCTCAGAAGTATGATACCAGTAAAGTTCACAACAACAAAAACTTGGAAACAACTCAAGTGCCCATTAATGGACCTGACATTTAAGAAATAAATTATCATTGTATAACCAGAAAATGGTATATTACACAACAATTAAAGCTAAATCTAAGACTATGGATGAATTTTACCAATATAACACCAAGTGAAAAATGTTTTTTGAAGTGATATCCTTTTGTAGTGAAAGAAAACTCAAGATACATTTTTTAGACATATATGGAGCTAAAGATTTAGAATGAATAGTGGAGGGAGGAAATGGTATGAAAGCAGAAGACCATTTGGTTAGATATCGTTTATTTTCAAAGTACTAGATGTTATTTTGGATGATGTTTAAGATTGTTAATTACACAATTAAAATATACTAGTACATAAACAAGGACATATAAGCCAATCATATCTAGGCAGTTGATTAAAATATTTCGTAAATCAAAGATTTTGATTAATCAGTTCTGAATAATGAGCAACCATTGAAAATTAATAACTGTGGAGGAGTAGCTGCCTCCTCCCATGCCTCAATAACACTTTAAAAAATTTTTGTATCACACCGTTATATTATTTATGTAACTGTGTACACTAAAACGTATTCTTTATCTTATATGGGCTTAAAAACTATTTCTCTATCCCTTTGTCTCTCTGTTTTTGTGGTATTATTTTAGACTTCCATGTTAATATCACACACTTGAACATGCAGTGAAGGAATATAAGTAATACCTAGTCAGACGCTCCCCCCCCCCCCCCCCCCCCCGGCCCCAAAAGGTTTTCACCAGAACGGTGCATACAATTGTGCCATTTACTATTGCAGCCTTCTCTTTCTCTATGTTGTGGACACAAGAAGCTGGAGGGGAAAAGATAAAACTGTTTTCTAGGTTAGGTGTGGTAAACCATTCTGCAAGTTTATGAGAAATATATTTATCAGAGCTAATGTAGCATTTTTTAAAAAAAAAGAATTAACAGACTTTTTTTCTTTAGAGCAGTTTTAGGTTCCCTGCAAAAATCAGCAGAAAATAGTTTCCATATATTCCCTGCAGCCACACACAACCTTTCTCCACTATCGACATCTCCCACAGACTGATAACATTTGTTATAATGGACGAACCACATTGACACATCATTATCAACCGAAGTCCACATTTTACGTTAGAACTCATTCTTGGTGCATATCCTGTGGGTTTTGACAAATACAAAATGACATGCAATCATCATTTGTTGGTATCCTTTAACTACCCTTTATTATTGAAGTATAGTTAATAAACAGTACAGAGAGAAAGGGGCGCCCGGGGGGCTCAGTCAGTTAAAGCATCAGACTCGGTATCGGCACACGTCGGGATCTCATAGTCCTGAGATCCAGCCCTGTGTCAGGGTCTGTGCTGACAGTGCTGAGCCTGCTTAGGATTCTCTCCCTCCCTCTCTGTCCCTCCTCCACTGGCACTCTCTCTCAAAATAAATAAATAAACTTAAAAAAATAGAGAGAGAGATGAAATGTACAACATAGGGAATGTAGTCAATAATACTGTAATAACCTTTTATAGTGACAGTGGGCAACTACACTTATCATGGTAAGCACTGAGTAATGTAAACAACTGTCAAATCACTGTTGTACATGTGAAACTAATATATCATTATATGTCAACTTTTTTAATAAAAATGTTTATTTATTTATTTTTGAGAGAGAGAGAGATACAGAGCAGAGCTGAGAGAGAGGGAGAGAGAAAATCCCAAGAAGCCTTCACAGTGTCAACACAGAGCCCGACATGGAGTTTGATCCCATGAACCATGAGACCATGACCTGAGCCAAAATCAAGGGTTGGATCTTAACTGACTGAGCCACCCCGGAGCCCCTCATTGTGTTTCAACTTTTAACTCCCCTTTCGAAAACCTTTGGGATTCTACCATGTTAGATTATACTCTCTACTCTTATAATATGTACAGCATTGTCTTCATTTGTTATTATACATTTGTCTTCCCCACTATTATGTTGATAAATACACAAAAGGGCCTATACCTTGTGGTTTTTCATAGCTTCAGAATTTGTCAGAATGCCTTACAAATAGCAGAATCCCTATTAATGCCTACTAAATAAGTAGGACCTGGGTATACAACTCATATTATGCCTATCCTTTTTCATCTACTTCATCAGAGTACCCTGATGATTCATGGTTTTAAAAAAAGAGTCAAGGGGTGACTGGGTGGCCTAATCCATTAAGCGACCAACTTTGGCTCAGGTCATGATCTCACAGTTTGTGAATTCAAGCTCCACGGAGGCTCTGTGCTGACAGCTTGGAGCCTGGAGCCTGCTTCAGATTCTGTGTCTCCCTCTCTCTCACTCCTGCTCACTCTCTGTCTCTCTCTCTCATTCAAAAATAAATAAAACATTTAAAAAATTAAAAATAAATAAATAAAATGAAAAAGTCAAGCTAGGACAATGTCTTGTTTTTGACATCAAAGCAGAAATAATTTTTCTCGTAACCAAGTGATAAGGACACCAAAATGGAAAGACTGTCCCTTGAAAGGAAAAAAAAAATACTAGAGCTAAGTATAAAGACTACTGAGAGCAGCCTGTTGCAACAACTGTAGGATGGCGGAGTGAAGGGAGGTACAAGAAGTCAGCACACAAATGTGCACTAAAAAGAGTTTCCAGTACTTTGTCATGAAAGTCAACTTTGAGAGAACTGCAGACAGAGCAAACCCCCGTGTTGCAATCAGGGACTGCAGAGATTTTAGAGCAAGAGGATCTGGGCCTAAGGTGAGCCACAGAAGCAGAGTTGCACACAATGACAAGGTCTGCAAATAACAGCTGCAAATCAAAGAGCAATCTCCATGTGTGCACCGTGTGGAAGGGACTGGAGGTTACAGATTGGTCTTTTCTGCTTCACCCACACACACAAATAGCAATCACTGACAGTAACATCATCTTTGAATAATAGGAAAGGCCCAGGGAAGTTTATTTATTTATATATTTTTATCCTTTGTACTTACTGTGAGGCAGTTTTATCAGGAAGGATCCAATTTAATAAATCTAATACATAAAATCTGAAATAAGATTATTTATGTTGTAAGAATGAATGCCTGCGGCTGATTTTGACCTCTAATAAAAGACATTTTATTTAATCTGATTCTTTTTAAGGCAGTAACTGCTCCCAGCACATAGGTCCAATGACTATTATAGTTACATAGCTGTATTTTGAAACAGTAGGATGCTGAATCAAAAACGTCATCTCTGGGGAGCACTTCTGACATGTAACCTGTGTTATGCATCGCCTTCCCCGAGAGTGTGAGGAAAACTAATTCCGTTCCTGGAAGGATAGACTGACTCAGATACAATTCACATTCAGCGTGCCTCCACAAAGAAGATAATGAAACTATCTATATGGTATCCAAGCATTCTCAGTGTCTGAAAATAAAAGTAATTAGATATTCTTAATAAGTTGTTACTCTCCATTCCTTTTAGAAATACTAGGGGGAAAAAGAGCACAAAGGATCCATTTCCAGGAAGTGATTACTCAGAACTGAAATTATTTTTACTCAGATTCCGTTGAAAATTTCCCTTAGGTACATCCCAATTGTGGGGAAGCAAGAAAAAAAGAAACACCGCTAAGTTCAAATTCGTTTTTGGCTTCCATCTCTGAGCAAGTGAATTAGTTAAGTATTTTCTCTTATGTAAGCAGAACAAGTAACAAGAGAAATCCATGCAGTCACCATCAGGCATTTATTAGGCACTTAGATATTGTTCACGTTGCTAGTCACTAAAGACAAAGAGACATGAATAAACCAATGACTTGCCCTTGTAAAGGTCACAGCCTAGTAGGGGGAGACGGATGTGTCAACAAATGAGTACAGTGCATCAAGGAATGCTCTCATGCAACAATGTTCTGTTTGCTGGAACCACAGAGGAAGTACTCAATGTTTCTCATGGGTTGAGAAGAGCTAGGGGTTGAATATGGAAGGCTTTGTAGAAGAGGTAATATTAGACCCCACTTTGAAAGATGAATAGGAATATTCATGGATGAAAAGGAGGCCAGGAGGAAGGGCAAGAGCACTTCAGACTTTGGGAATATGACTCAAAGGCAAAAAAGAAACATTACTCATGCTGCACGTGTGTATTTTCTGGAGATTTAAAGCTTAGATCACAAGAATGAACTTTGCCAGTAAATATATTCTTGAAACACGTGAAACTTTTTTTTTAAATAATATATTGCCCCCTCAGGGTTGTGAAAACATAACCATCCTTGCTCTTTGAACATAGAGGCATCATGAATAGTGGAAAAAGAGCATCAGCTCTGAGGTCTGGTACACTTCAGTTGAGATACTGTCTCAGCCACTTACGAGCCAAGTTACTTTTGACATATACCTTCACTTGCGGCCTGGATTTCCTCAGGTTTTGCTGTAATGGAAGTTCTACCTCACAAGGTGTGGTGTAAAGGAGATCTTCCGCCCAGATCCGATTAGATAGAAAACAGGCCAAAAGACACATTAGCGTATAACCCCTTGCGTTCCCCATCTGTTTACCACTTCTAAACCCATTACTTCATTGTGGCTATATACTATGGCTTTAAAGCATTAAGGTAAATTAAAATAGGGTTTTTCAGTATTTTTAGCAAAGGTAATACTTAAAGACTTGAGGCTGTTATCAGTCATTTTCATTTTTGTCTAAATGCATTATATAAACTTCCTTGTGGGCTCCTGGGTGGCTCAGTCGGTTAAACGTCTGACTCTTGATTTCTGCTCAAGTCACAGTCTCAGGGTTTGTGAGTTTGAGTCCAGCATCAGGCTTTGTGCTGACAGTGAGGAGCCTGCTTGGGATTCTCTCTCTCTCTCTCTCTCTCTCTCTCTCTCTCTCTCTCTCTCTGCCCCTCCTGTGTGCTTTCTCTCTCATTCTCTCAAAATAAATAAAAACTTTAAAAAATTCCTTGGAATCAAGTTTGTGTGGAAAAAATGCAGTGGGATATATGGAAAAGTAAGACTAAACAGTGTGATTTTGAAAGTCAAAGATAAGGTCTATTTCACACCCCTACATATCTCATTCTAGGTTTGTCAGCTCTGGCTCCCACAGATTCTCATTTCTTAATCCAGGTTACTTGTAAATGATCCTTAAGGAATTTGTGAGCAAAATCAAGAAATATGGTAATTTCATCCACATTTACTGTCTTTTGCTTAAACTGTGAATTAGTTTAGAGGATTAAGCAATCAAGAATTTTGTGAAATAGTTACATGAATTTTCCTAGAAAATGTACATGTACCTAGTTAATATTTTTACCAGCCTGAAAACTTAAGATAAATATTATGATGGTGAGAGGAAATGCCTTAAAGTGCACGTTACTGAACAGACATTGGGGAAAACTGGTGGCGTTCCAACAGTCTGGATGGCTCTGAAATGTTATGTTCTTGTATAGAACTTGGGAGCACCAATTGTTTTACCTCTCATTTTACTGAAAGAAATGACAGCAGTGATATTTACAGCAGTGGCAATAACTGAATATTTTGCGCTTTTATTGCCACATTTAATCATTACAAAAATGTTCTCAGATAGCTTTTATTACTCACATTTTGCAAGGAAAGGACTGAAAGGTAGGTTTCAGGGATCACACAAGGAGTAAGTACACACAAGGAAGGCAGTACTGTCTGATTCTAGTGCAGAGAATGTGTTCATACTATATCACCTCTTACTCTTCCTAGATTGTTGCGAAATGCAAGGAAGTAGTGTTCCCGAACTCTTCCTTTTTAAAAGGTATTCAATATCGTGCAATATTTCCAAAGTTCTCTTAAAATTCTATGATGTTTTTCTACCCAGTGGCTCTATTTTCATTTTCCCCAGAGAGGTTCACTGCAAGTTTCCCAGACAGTAAGCTTCTATATCTGGCGCCATAGTCTTTTCTATTATTGTATTATTGTGTCTTCTCTTTCCACATAATCTGTTGGCATGATCTAGGCCCTTCACTGCTCCAATGGTTCCTCCAGACAAGTAGAGGATGTGACCTTATTTAGCCAAGGGTGAATACCAACATTGGCCCTGTGTAAATCATGTTTTTACAGGAGATTCAACTCTTTCACTGGACCTTTACCTTGGTGTATTTCTTCCTTTCTGAAAAGCTGACTCAGGTTCATTGGAAGACTGTTCCAGATAACTTGAGAGACTACCATTTCATTTTCAAGAACATTCCATCTTACAACTCCTTAACCTTGGATTAAATTTATGCACACTAATTCTCATTCAGTAGAGCAAATTTCTTGTCTATGCTAATCTCTTTACTGCATGAGTATTTTAAAGAACATGTTTATATAAACCAGATGTTTTTAAACTTGACATTAGAGGCTGATAATTAATCTTAATAAATTATTTTATGGCTAGTTTATGAGGGCTGAGAACCATAAGGGATTTCAACCCCCATCTCACATATTTCTGTGTATAGGAGCTCTTCTTATGGAAACCATACTACATTCTCTCCTCAGGAGTTCTAGCAGAGGAACTAGGTCTTGGATAATTTTATCCACCATAGATGAGATGTACAATAATACATATTTCACAGCTTTAAATAGCTTTATTAGGGAGACTTTTATGTTAGAAAAGGCCTACATAACAAGCTTTTTTCACCAGGGTCAGACTGCTTTGGTGTTCCCCATACCAATATTTTCAAAAGTTTCCAGCTGTGCTATCATAGACATTTGCTTCTTGACAGTTATAGTGTCCTACCCCCAGAGTTTATTGTGATTTTCTTTTAAAACAACAACAACAACAATCTGTAGTTAAACATTAATTGTCTACATGGCAAGATGGGAATCATTAATAAAATGAAACAGTATGGCTTATGAAATCTGTATTTGTACTTACTAATATGTAAAGTGCAGGAAACAGGGAATTGAAAGACTACTGAACCATGCTATGTTTTTTTAACATAAATTGCAAGAATCATTAACATTTTAATGTCATATAATGTAGACAATAATAATTCGTTTCAAAAGGAGAGATACTAACTCTGCCAGGTAGCTTATTTTATTTATTTTTTTAGCATGGGAAAATAAATATATATATGTAAATAACTATATTTAAGATGTTTCAACTATCTTTAAGCTCCATTTTGAGCAGAAGATTTTACTAGAACTAGCAATAATTTCTACTTGCCTCTATTATCCTGTGAAACTTACCTGCATATGAAAGCTAAAGGTGCTTTTTTAGCTTACCTTGGTTTTTCTGATGGTAGTAAATTTAACGTGACTGATTTTCTGCTCTAGTTTCTTTATGTATTTGTTCTATAAGCAGAAAATACAGCAAACTAACTTAAAGGTGATTCTATTTTGGAATTGTCTCTTAAGTCATATATTGAATTTTATTTAATTTTAAGTAGTGTTCTCAAACTATATCATTCATAAGTCAGTAATTCGATAAACCACAATCTATTAACTAAATCGAGTGTATTTTCAGACAATGTCATTTCAAATCTCATACATGAATGCAGTTCTCAAAAAAAATTTATCATAAAAAAGCAATTTACTCTTACTTGAGTCTGATTTATTTCATGGGACTCTTTTGCATTTGGAAAAGCAATTAGAATGAAAGTGTGTGTCCATGCATTCCATCTAGATATATGTGTTGCACATGAATTGTCACAAAGGCGGAAATACAGGTTTCTGTAATAATCATAACTGAAAATTACTACATGCGATATTGTTTATCCCTTAAAAATAATATATGCTATAAGTATTTAATGGATGAAACTGTGAGTGTTTTGTAAGTACTAGACCACCTATTGACAAATTTTACTATTGATTCATTTTCTCTAAAATATGGTAACATAAATCAGACCCAATTCAAGTTGAGATATTTATTAAACAACTACTGTTTTGCAAAAACATTTTTCAAGCATATAAGACACTCTTGAAACATGTAATTCCAAACAGACACAAATTTGTATACAGTCATATAGTCGATACCTATTTGGAACCTTCAACACGTCAGGCTGTATGTTTAGTGTTGGGACTAGTATTAAGAACATGAATAACCTGATCCTTATTCTTATGGAATTTACAATCTGGGAAATGTTTTTCTTTCAAAAAACTAAAGGTAAGGAATTTCATGGACTAAAAAATTTTAATGAATATTTAGCTCTGAAATAAGATATTTACTATCCATTAACGCTTGTTATTATTTAACTTTTGAATCCTAGTAAATATGGGATATAGCCTGTGTTCATGTCACCTATCAGCTAATATAAATTAGATTTGTTATGAGAAAAAACCACTTGCTTTCTTACTTTCAGCTTAGCTAAATGGCATGTAATGTAACAAACCATTGCTTACCTACTTTACTACTTGAACAAGATTTATTTGAATTTTTCCTTTGAAAGTTACCTAAAATACTATTCATCATTTACTTGAAGAGCAATTGGGAAACTTAGAGTTATAAGGTTTAGATTAACAGATTTAAACAACTGATCTCTTACTCTCCTAGGACTTCAGAAATTTAAATTCTTTTTTTTTTTAATTTTTTTTCAACGTTTATTTATTTTTGGGACAGAGAGAGACAGAGCATGAACGGGGGAGGGGCAGAGAGAGAGGGAGACACAGAATCAGAAACAGGCTCCAGGCTCTGAGTCATCAGCCCAGAGCCTGACGCGGGGCTCGAACTCACGGACCGTGAGATCGTGACCTGGCTGAAGTCGGACGCTTAACTGACTGCGCCACCCAGGCGCCCCTGGAAATTTAAATTCTTATGAATAAAATGTTATATTTTTACCGTTTGCATTATATATGCTATATATAACATAAATACAGTATTTCCTATGTATTATGTATCTATTTATTGTATATTATGATATACATATTGGGACAAATGAAGATTATAAAATATTTTTATTATACAACACTATGGGAAATTATTTTATAATTTAATTTAAAATTTACTACAAGTCTATTAGATCGATACTTCTCACACATTAAAGTGCACATAAATCACTAGGGGGGATCATTTTAAACTGCAGGTTCCTGAGTTCAACTCTCAATGATTTTCATCTAGTAGGTTTGGAGGCCTGCCATTAATCTGGATTTCTTACTCTCAGGTGATACTGATGCCTAGACTATAGTTTGAAGAGTATTACACTAGACGAAAACTATTGGGGAGTCTTGTCCTCTGGTATTTTTCTTCTCTAAGCTGCCTGTTTTATCAAAGAAGAACAGCTGAGATATAGAAATGTTTACATCAAGATTATGTGTGTATCTATGAGACCAAACCTAACAGATCACAAGGCACAAACAAGGTAATAAAAAAATGAAACATGTTTTGTTGCTAAATATATATATATAAATGTATATTTATATATAATATATTTATAAATATTTATATTTATAATATTTATATTTAAATATATTTATATTATATTTAAATATAAATACTACATATATATTCAGAGAAACTGTGGTGATTCTACTTAAATGTAAGTTTGTATTGCAATATTATTAAGGGTATTAATTAAAAAAAAACTCCTATGTTTAGAGCTATATCTACTAGTAAAAGTTTTAAAATATTACTCAAGGAGTATGAAGGAATTACGCAATACAGGAATCAGTCTCTGCTTGAACTTCCAAAAACAAAATGCCTCTTGCAAAATATAAACTTACCTGCTGAATTTTACAGTTTTTAATCAGAATACCCTTGTAAAGAGAAGTAGGAAACATGGAAAGAGTGACTTTCTATAGCCCTTCTAGTTATTTTGCAAAGTAAGTAGGAAACATTCTGGAGGATATTCTGGGAGGAAATAAGGATTTCCATAAAACTCATTTGAAGAAGATTTAGTACTTTATAAATTTATTTTTAAGAAATAAATTAGTGCAAAAACAAAGCATATAATATGGATATTTATATGATTCTTGATACAAAAGGTCAAGTGGATAAAGAATATTTTTACTCACTCAAAATTAATTTATATCAGATTATAGCCTATACTTTCACCAGTATACAGTTTCTGAGTGATTTTTGGGGGGAGGGGTAATGGATCTTTACAACAGAAATCATTAAATATGATTTATAGTTAGTTGTCAATGAATTTGTAGAAAATTAAGACAATGTTCAAACATTATTGGTAAGCTTTTTTGACATCAAAATATTTTAGAAGATTTTCAGATATTATTTTGACTTTTGTAAAGGATTCTACTTTACAATTATTATCTGCATACCAGGATACAGAGTGGACAAATACAGCTAAAAACACATCATACAGAACTCAGCATTAACAAAGTTTACTTCTCTGGATATGCTGTTAACTTATGAATCACTGTAAATTTATGGGGGTTTTTGCCTCTCCTTTGTCAGCTGCCCAAAACATTTTTCTGTTCTGTTTTACAGTTTCTGAATGTAGAAAGTCATCTTAGTAATACATACTTTGCTCTTCTAGTCTAATATGCTTTGTCCTTTTAATTTAAAAAAAAAAAAGAGGCTAAAAGCAAATACTTATAATGATACTCAGATCTTGTTCTTCTCTATTCTCATTGATGACTTACCTAGTTTCATTTACAATGGATATAAAGACTGAAAGAAAAACTATATTATAACACAGAAATGTTTCATTTAATAGATGTCTAAGTGTGTCAACTTCCTGGTATTTCTGACAACCAATGTAGAAAGACTATAAAACTGAAGTGCCTATTTTGAGCCTGGCATGCACTCTAAAATCTGTTTAATGAAACATTTCTACCAAAACCAAAAACAAGACAAACAAAAAAAGAACACTAATGTTTTTGAATGATATGAGTGTTTTTATTTTAAAAATGGGATGTTATTAGAAAAGTATGTAAAAGTAAATGGGGGAAAAGAAGGTAACAAATATACCAAATGTATCTCTGTTTTCACAGTCCTGGATTTGATTCAGACATGCAATTTATTATCTACACCTATAGGAGACAGTTACTCAGGAAACCTTGGGAATTTATGTCCATGTTAGTCATATGCCAGTATGTCTGAGCATGATCTAACTACCTAGAGGCCCTGTACCTGATTACTAGTTGAGTTGTTTTCATTCCTCATAACTATTAGTCTATAACCTTCTGGTGTCAGAAAATTTTCTTGCTATAAATATGCTGAAGCATTACAACACCCCCTGGGTAAAAGCTACACATATTCCATATATAAATAGTCTAACAGACTAGTGCAATTAATGTTTGAGCTATACATAGTAAAAATAAATGTTACTGTCATGATATCAGAGTTTTGTGATGCTAAACGTGAACCATGATATATTCTATTCAATTTTGGCAAAAGAAAATAGAATACTGAATAAACCAGTTAAGATGATAGCAAGAGTTTGGTTAGTACTCTTAATATATTCATTCTTCAAAAGACCCCAGACTTTTTGTGGGTGGAGAAATTTTTTTATACAGCAGAGAAAAGGAAAGGGTGTCAATTTCACACACCAATGCCATGTCTTCTTTCAGTCAACTGCTAAAATGAATTCCAGATTTATTTCCTATGCTCATCATTTATTATTTCTTCTCTTTCTCTCTTTCTCTCAACTTCTGTGGACTGCACATTCATGAGACTTGTGAATGGCCAACATCAGATGTTCTTACTATGCATTGATTATGCCAAAATATGAGTCAAAATTATTAGAAGGCTTATAGTTTGTCTATTTACTTTTGGTTTTAGAAATAGCAAAAAAAAAAAAAAAAAGAGAGACATGTTCTGTGCAAGTTTTTATTTTCTTTATCCCCATCCCTCTTTTTATACAAAGTTCCTCATTAAGCTAGACTTCCATGCTCTCAAAGACTGCAATACTCAATGCGGCACCTGGTTGGTTCAGTTGGTTAAGCGGCCAGCTTCAGCTCAGGTCAAGATCTCACTGTTTGTGGTTTCGAGTTCCGCACTGGGCTCTGTGCTGATGGCTCAGAGCCTGGCGCCTGCTTTGGATTCTATGTCTCCCTCTCTCTCTGCCCCTGCCCCACTCTCTCTCTCTCTCTCAAAAATAAACATTAATAAAATAAAATAAGTAAAAAATATAGCGATACTCGAGGATTTACAAAATCATCTGTTCTTAGGGAAGTGGCATCATTCATATATATTTGAGCAATGCTTCAATAGGACTATGTCATTACCTCTATGATCATTTTAGTAAACTATTAACAATTATATGCTATTTTTCGCATGTAATAAATTTCATTTAATTTATAAATTTTCTTTCATCATGACTTGTCAAGCCAATTATTCTTAACACTAACTTATGTGTTTTATTTTGGTTTTGCCTTGCTGTTTTTTATAATTGTTGCCATAATTTCATGTGTGAGAAGGTTAGCTGTCTTTGTAGTTGACAAAACATGACATGCCATTTCAACTTTGCTAATAATCTTGGTCAAGAACTGAAATACTTTATAAGAAAACCTTAATATATCAGACATTAAATGAGCAATATTATTAATTGAAAAATATAATGAAACTTTTTAACTCTGTATGATAATACATTTTAATATTTCTGATAAATTTGTAGTAACTGTGTATATTGCATTTCCCTTTTTTTTTTTAATTGTGGAAGGAATTTCAACAAAGTTCGGAAGCTGTTTGCAATGTTTTACTTCTTATGGTTTTAGAACAGGAAATTCAACAAGAATAGGAAAACATAGTGTTTAAAGGAATCTAATTTTTATGCTGTTGACTTACTAATAAGCCTCCAGGTTTTAGTCAAATCCATTATTTAATGGAATGTCAAATTTTTTTTTTGTTATTTTTGAATAACAACTGAATGTAAGAATGTGTTGTCTCAGAGTATTTACTCCCAAAGGTAATCCTTTCCGACTGAGAAGGTCATTGGGGAATTAGGATCTGAGCTGCTATTAGACTAAACACTTTATCTATTTTTGCAGTATGTTTTATTTGTTGTGATCACTGTGACTGTTCAGATAACATGCCTCCATTTTTATGCTCTGCTTAAACCTCTATGTGTCACCTTCTCTATAGAATGTCAGTGGCTGAACAATCAGAAATGGAGGAATAAAAATTTTCAAACCATTCAGACATAGTATTAGTGACTGTAAAAGATTATGTTTGAACTCAGTGATATAAATCAGAGTAAGCAATAGAAGGCCGAAGAAGCTGCATTAGCTAGTGCTTATCTAGCCTAAGATTTATACACTTGGGTGGTCAAGCTGAATGTTAATATCAGACAATCCAAGATTTGGTAGGAGGACACAGCAAATGCTTAGGCTGGTCCCATTAGATAAGGACAAGAATAAGGAAAGCAAAGTAGAAGACATTTCATTCCCTCTGTTCTTTCTCCAACTAGTTTTTTCTGTCAGTATTTTCATGAAACCTGAACAAAGCAACTCAGTTATTTCCTGAATCACGCTGATTTCATGAGTTAGCTTCCATCAATGCAAAGGAGAGTGATGATTTTCCATGCTACTAAATCTTTCATCACGGGTCCCCATTTTGAAAACTCACGAAACTATGCTTCGATGTATTCACCACCATAAAATTTTTTCTAAAAAAGGCTTTACTTTAAAACAAACATAACTTTTTTGTTCTCCCAATGACAGTTGGTAAACATTTGCTTGGAAATAGCATATGTTATAAAGCCCCCACTCCCCCCATGGTTTTGCCTTGTTGCTTACAACCCTGGTTTTTTGCTTTGTGTTTTTGGAACTATTTTGTTGCCCTTTAAAAATGGCCATTTTAAAAGTTTGCTTCAAAATGACATTAGTGTTCAGTATGATATATAATAATATGATTGTTATGATAAAAATAAGTCTAGACAATTAAACACACATTTGAAGAAATCCAGCAAAAAATAAGTTATTTCTTTTCTTAATAATCAAAATCATTTTAATGGTATAGTACCTTTAATAGTTGGTTTAAGGACACATCTGCGATTTTTTTTCTCCTACTTTGAGCAATGAAAAAATGTATGTAGTACAGCCACAATTACTTTCAACTTCATGTTAAACTAGTCCATGCATTAAAAATGTATAAACTACGTCTTTCCCTTGAGGTAACGATTATAGATTAGGGTTTAGTTCTGTGTGGCACCTTAAATTTCTCAAGAAATCACTTGTTACTAGATTCCTCCCCCCCCGCCCCCAATTTATGGGCTTCTAAACCTGCAGGATGGGGAAGCAGCTGCCTGGCTCATATTTTGCTATTTTCCAGCTCCCCCATGCTGTGCACTTCTGTCGCATTATGCTGAGAAAAAGTAAAAAGAATCAGCCCGAGAATGCGCCCACCTGTCCAGTTGCTTTGAGGAAGAAGTCAGCCCTCTTCCAACTCCCAATCTCCCCACCCCATCACTTCTGTACTTATTAGTAGAGAGGTGGGGTGTCCTCCAACAGGTCAGAAAATTGGTTTCTATGGGGGGAGACAAAAAAAAAAGCCAGCTTGGACTTTCACTGTTCAGAGAAATACAATCTCTGAATATCTTTTGTTTATAACTCTACCAAATAAATAAGCATCATTAGCATAAGAATTCATGTCGGGTTTTTAATGCAAAGGAGTTATGCATTTGTTCATTAAATTAAAAAACTTTACTGTCTTACACGCAAGTAATTTATCACCTATCTTTGAATATTGTTGAGTATTGTCACTGATAGAAAGATTAGAAAAAATACAGAAAAAAAACAGCATGAAAGACATCACATGTCAAAGCAGAAAGGTAAAAGTAAGGAGACTCTAAAAAGGGGAGAAAAAAAATCAGTATTTAAGAAACAAGAGTCGTGTTCTAATCTCCTGACATATTGCTCATAATGTGTCTCTATTTGACAGATTTTTCAACCTAGCTCTTGATGAATTCAAAATGTGAATTTTGAACTAAGTCCAAACAATTTGGAACTGCATAGGTTCCAAACAACTTGGCCTAGCAGTTACGACCTTCTATAATGTGCCCCTAAGTTTATTATGTTCCTTATGCAGAATTCTCCACCTAAAGATCTTTTATCTCTGTCTTCGCAAATACAAATTTTATCTGAGTTTCAAAGCTCTGATAAAGTGCCTCTTGTAACACTGAGATATCCTTGATTCTTGAAATTTTCTTTGTATTTTTCTCTGCCCTAACTATCCTCAATGGAGTGGGGAAAAGACAGAAGGTGGGGAATATCTTTTATTTCTCTGAATATTTATAGGATTTTTACCTCTTCTGGAGGTGAATTGGGCCGAACTGTTGAATTGCTTTTATTGACTTAACTTCTGTATTAGAATATATACATTTTAAGATGATGTTCAAGTCTGATAAATCTTTCTATTACTCAAGGAGTGGGGGTAATGGGTTAAGTAGGTGATGGGTATTAAGGAGCACGCTTGTTATAACAAGCCCTTGGTGACATACAGAACTGTTGCTTCACTATATTATACACCAGAAGTTAATATAATACTGTATGTTAACTAACTGGAATTAAACAAAAACTTAAAAAAAAAACCTTCCTATTACTCAGTGATCATACCCTGTATTGTTCATAGTAAGTGCCCATTCAATGTATAGTAATCGCACAGCGTATTTTTGAAAAATAACAAGTAAATCTTTATTGCTTAAATATATTATTTCTTTTTAAACTTTTTTTTCAACATTTATTCATTTTTGGGACAGAGAGAGACAGAGCATGAACGGGGGAGGGGCAGAGAGAGAGGGAGACACAGAATCGGAAACAGGCTCCAGGCTCTGAGCCATCAGCCCAGAGCCCGACGCGGGGCTCGAACTCACGGACCGCGAGATCGTGACCTGGCTGAAGTCGGAGGCTCAACCAACTGCGCCACCCAGGCGCCCCTTAAATATATTATTTCAATAAATATTCACAACTTTTTATTCCCTTAGTATTTCTTTTGAACTATTGTGATAATTTTCAACTTGCCTGAAGAGGTTGGTAAGATATAGCTTCCCCATCAATGTAGTTCCTTCCCTTTCTTATGAATTTAAGGATCATTGTGGTCAATGATACCATGCATATGTTGGGTAGGGTAAAATGGAGAATCTTTATGGAAGATTATGGAATCTATATTTAGGATATGTTATCTAAAGTTCACTGTTATTTTAGGGATTAATAAAATGGAGTAGTTATGATTATCAAAGTAGGTTTGGTAGTATGTTTATCACAAATGACAATTTGTCCCTCAAATCTTCCATTACCAGTAGAGGAAAGTGAGATGGAGGTAGGACCACCTACCTAGGTCATATGTAGTGACACTGAATGGGAAAAAAAAACTTGTATATCAGATATTTTATGAGATTCTAATCTTTAATATGTACTAAGTAGTGGTATCTGAGTGAAACTCTAACCAAGTTCAATAAAACTAACGCATTTGTCACCCACAATTTCTGTTATATTTATTAAGGTACACTGGGTTTTATTAGTACTCATAACTGTCTTTAATTCTGTCCTGTAATTTGTGGTAGTCACTGCTGTGATCTAACTCCCCTTCTTTCTGGCTAAAGGAATTGCAGTGTTTGTTCTGGAGCTAGTCAGATATTTGAACAATTATCTCTAGAAGATGAACTCTTGTGCTCATGATTGGCTTAGGGGTGGTTATATGACCAGATATGGCAAAATATAAGGGGAATTTTTACTGACAGAGAGACTTCTGCAAAATATTTATTTATTTAAGAAAGAGAGAAATGCTATGTAAGCTATCTCACCATACTTCGTCTCACACCTCTTTCTTCGTTTGGGATATTTTTGTATATGGCTTAGAGATGCTAGAAGCCATTTCGTAACCATGAGGAGAAGGGCAAGAGCTTTGCAGAGAAGTTGACCCAGATTCCTGACATTATTGAGCCACAGAACAAACTCTGGATCTTCTGACCTATGTATAGCTATTATGTTGTGATAATAAATCTTTTATGCTTAAGACTTACTTAAAAATAACTATTCTGTTATTTGCAGGAAAAACATAATTGACACAAATAGTAATTTTAATATGGCTACATTGTCATATAAATGATCATTGCACTAAGGAGTATTTAATAGTACTTGAAATAATCTGTAGCCTCTTGGAAATAGGGTGATTAACCTTTAGAAACAATTTCTACTATACTACAAATAAGATATGATGTCTTTAAAATACCAAAGCCAAATAAAACAAATACTAGTTGATATCTATGGCACGGAGGCCACTCAACCAAGAGCAGTGGCCTGATTCTAACTCTGGCTCTTTACTGCCATTTTCAATAAAACTTCAAGCTCAATAGGCATGTGGCCTGCCTTCCAAGTTATTAGTAATAATGAGTTGCCCCAAAATTTGTCAGTTCACAACAAAGATAGGTAGCTTTCCAACGTCTGGTATCTGTTTTCTCACACTGCCTGTCGATTACACCAGTGTCACATTTTAGTTTTATATTACAGAATAACTCCACTTGTGTTACCAGTGTTAATGACTAAGGACTGAAGGGGTTTTGAGGGACAAAAGTTTTGTAAGACTTCTTATTTAAGCAAATGACATATATCACAGAAAATATTAAAACGTATTGTTTCAGATTAGAATTTATTGTTAAAAACTTGAGCCTTTCAGATCGCTTAAAGTAGCCATCACAAAGTAAGGGCAGTGAGTGAACATGGATGCAAGGAAGCCAAAAATAATAAAAGGGACTTTAAAATTATGTACAAGAAAGGACTTTGAGTATGGTTACACTATATGGAACAGTTTGAAAAAAGCAAATCAAATATACCATTCAAAAATTTTTAAATTTGAAATTATTATAGGTGCACGCGTCATTGCAAAGATAGGGAAACAGCTCATGTATTCTTCACCCAGTTTCCCCCAGTGGTAACATTTGCATAATTGTAGTACAGGATCAAAACCAAATCCTGTAGTACAGGATTCTGACACTGGTACAATGTGTGTGTATTTTTGCAATGAGTAGTCCTGGCCTTGGGGATGGGATGGTACAGAGAAAATAAAGCTGATCTGTTTTTCCATTCTGTGCTGTTATTCTCAAGTTTTTTTTCTTCCAGTATATTGCTGAAGCTTCTTAAGTGGACTCTGGAGCTCTCCCAAAACTGATTTGTTTCTTTATAGATGTCTAAGTATTGACCTTTGTGGAAGAATGTAAGCTGGGGTCTTTGCCATCTTGGGAATGTCATTCTCCTCTATCCATTTCTAATGGAATTTCTACCTCTATTTGGGGTATTGCAGCTGTTATAAGTGTAATTTGGGGGCTGAAGTTGTTAACAAATAAGCCCACCTGCTTACTTATTAACTAGCAATTTGAGGAAACATTGATGATAGAGGCAAGATTTGGAAGGAACCTGACTTCTTGAATTGCCTCATGGAAGGTTGCTTACTGAAAATCTACACTGCAATGTTCAATAAGTGAGAAAGAAAATTCCACTGGGGTTTATCTGTTGGAACAATCATCATTATTCTATTACAGGACCCACAGAAACTATTACAGCTAGTAGCCATATAATCTCACAATTTTCCTTTTTTTTTTTTTTTGATGGATCTGAAGCTCCAGGAAGTATATAGACACAGCAAAATAGAAACCATAACTTAGTTTTCACAAAGTCTAATGTTTCCCCTTTCTGTTACCTTAAATTCTTTTTACAAAGTTAAGGAGAATTTCTTCTCCAAAGAAGGCAACATAATATTGTAAGTACTATGAACATTCAACACATTTTTATCTACCAAGTGCTAAGGTGTAAGTAAATTTGTGTGAATAGTACATAAACACAAGTAGCTACATAAATACAGTAGATTTTTCTTAAGCATGGCTACAAAAATGTATTATCTTTCTCTCTAGAAAAAAACCCCACAAATCACTATTATTTTCTATCTAAATGTTACAGCACATACCAACTGATGAAATTGCAGTGAGGGAAGACCTCAACAGCCCTATTCTCTGAAGGGTGATCCTTGTCTATTTAAGGAAGAATAGAACTCAATGTTGAAATAGTTTATCTCCTTCCCAGTCTTTAAATATGTATGAAGGGTAGGTGTTTGTTTTGATATACTGGATTAATAGTGTTAATATTTAAATAGTTCCTCTTTTATTTCTAAAGTAACGCTTCATTAATATGTGAAATATAACATCACCTTTGGTCATATTGTTTTAGTCTATTTGGCTGAAGGCTTAGTGTGACAATCTTGCATCAATTTACATAGTGAAGATTATTTTTTGCTGCTGAAGGGTACTAAAATTTCACATTAAGCATACGTTTTTTGAAAGGAATAAGAGAAAATTGTTAGGATCTATGGATTTCAAATCACTGTTGGATATGAAATATTTTGGTGTCTAAAGATTCTTCTTTTTGATTAAGCAATACATATCAGCTTCTTCTTAATTATAAGAGATCATCATTAAACTAACAAGATTGAAAATTGATGTTCTCAAAATCTTTCAGGATTAGTACTATTTAACAAATTTCTATCAGAAAGTCAAACCCAGAAATATTACTCATATGCCTTTTCTTAACCTTTAAATTTCTTTTATTGAAGTATAATTAACATTCAGTGTTCTATTAATTTCAGATGTACAATATAGAGATTCAACATTTCTATACATTGCCCAGTGCTCATCACATTAAGTGTACTCTTAACCCTCTTTATCTATCTTAGCCTTTTATCATGAGTAAAACTTCTGCATTTGACTTTTTATTATGGAAAATTTCAAACATATACAAAAGGATAATGAATAGTGTAACTAACCCTCAAGTATCAATTCTTGGCCAATATTGTTTGATTTGTATCCCCACCCATTTTTCTTCCCCCTAAATTAATTTGAAGTAAATCCCAGATGTCATAAAATTTCCTTAAATCAATGGCTTAAGCAGAATTAGAGTTATGGCAAATAACAAGGAGTATCAGTAAGAAGAGAGTTATAAGAAAATATATATGTATATCTTCCACAATAATATCCAGTTTGTGTGTATATATATACTGAATGCTTGCTGTTTCTCTGCCTTAGAATGACTAATCAGGAATAATTATCACTTTGTCAGTCTACTATAATTTATCAACTTTACCTCAGGAACTTACTAATATCAGTAGTTAAGAAATATATTGCAAGACAAATCTTGCCATTCTGGAATTTACATTGTAGAAAGGTACATAGACATGGATAAGAAAACAGCAATGATGATAAGCTATATATCAAACGCATGCTGTGACTTTTAAAAACACTAAGGCAAGATGATTGAAAGAGAAAAATCCCAACTCCTTATTTATTATCAAGTCTTCTTATCTATCTTTGGGTAGATGCAGAAGTTGCAGTTCAAGATGTAGTAGCCAATGCCCATACCCATTTTTTAGTGGTACTTCCCATGGATATATCTAACAAACTTTTTTAAATAAGCAATGCAATCTCTGGACATATTTTTTTAATGTTTATTTGAGAGAGAGAGAGAGAATGAGAAGGGTAGGGGCAGAGAGAGGGGGACAGAGGATCCAAAGTGGATGTGGGGTTCAAACTCAGGAACCATGAGATCGTGACCTGAGCCAAAGTCAAATGCTTAAATGACTAGGCCTCCCAGGTGCCCCATCTGGACATAATTTTTAACTGTGAGCTGTTTTTTGTTTGTTTGTTTGTTTGTTTGTTTTTAAGAGAGTGAGTACAGAGCAGGTGGGAGGGGTGGAGGGAGAAAATGAATCTTAAATAAGCTCCACACAGAGCCACCACCTGGGATCATGACCTGAGCTGAAATTAAGACTCAAACTCTCAATGAACTGAGCCACCCACGCACCCTGATTAGGAGCTGTTCTTCATGTCTTGATGTTGACATTTTTAAACTGATTTCCTGAATATATGCTAGCTTAAGTAAGAGATAAATACAAATATTATAGAATGAATATATAGTACACTAAAGATGGCTTCACATTTCTGGACAATCCTCCCACTGAAAAGTGGGGTCTGTGCCAAACCCTATTTTAGAATCTATGAAGGCTCTGTGACTAATTAATCAGAAAAAATACAGGGAAAGTAGATTGTGTCTCATTCTGGGATGATCCCTTGTAGGATTGGTGACTTCTATTTCCTGTCTCTTAGAATATTTTGTAACTTAGCCACCATCTTGTGAGGAAGCGCAAGCTTCCCCCATGTGAAAGGGCCCAGTGAAGGGGGCGCAGGCCCTGCTTCTAACCATAACTAAACTTTCAGATGAGCTGCCTGCACCAATTTACTTGCTATACAAACCAACCACCCTAGAAGTGGTCCTCTAATTCAAGCGGAGACGTTGTATCTCAAATTGATTAAAGCAAGGATGAAGTGTCTTTCATTGTAGATTCAGGAGCAGAATAACTGATAACTATTTAAACCACTAGGTTTTGTTTTTTATGAAGCATTAAGTAATCCTAGCAGAATAAATCTCCACACAATTTACTTTAGGTAATAGGCTGTATGAAGGAGAGCTATTTCTGATGTTTATACTGTATTCTCAGATATTACTATCACCATTAAAACATCAAAGTGTGTGTTTGTGGAGTGATCTGTGTCCTGCTTGATGCCTCCACTAATACTGTATATGACTGCACAAATTCCTTTAATTTTTCCCCCTGTATTTTTTGTATTCCTCGTGGCTTAGTACTCTTAAAAGTTACAGGGTATGTTTGAGATATTTTCAACTTCATATGATCTGGTGTCAAGCTGTTGTCTACACAAGATATAAAATCTTTGAAAATAAGAACTGTGTTTTTAATTTCTCAAAGGAACATATTTGTCACATAATCAATGTTTATTTTTGAATGAATGAATGCTCTAAATACTGTTTTGCTTAAGGTTCTTATTCAGTGGGTCTATATAGTTTTTGTCCTTAAGTATAGCTCACTGTAGTAACTTTATAAACTCTAATCTATCTTTTTTCCAATACGATTACTTGAAGTATATTATAATCAAAATGATACCTTTTTTTTATAACAATGATGTATGTTGAAATAAAACCTAGTAGGGTAACTGTAAGATGCAGCTTTTTTTTTTTTAACCTTAGAAAAATACTATAAATCAGTCCTATGATCCAGTGTTTTCTAGGGGAAATTGTACATGCAGGGGAGTTGAGGAGAGAAATGAACTCCCAGCTTTTATCTCTCTAGTTATTTCCACTTAAGTACATATAGCTAGGAGTTAGTGGCCTGAAATAAGAAATGGTATATCCGGTCAGGAGATCAGAGACGACATCATTATTTTAACAAAGAGAATTTCATATGAGGAATTCTTATCCAAGGATTAGAAAAATGAACAGACAAAGAGGAAACACTATGGTAGTAACTATAAAAGATACCTACTACCACCGGGGTGAGAAGGGGTTGGAATTATTAAGCCTTGCAAACTTGGACAAGAAGCCCTATGGAGCTGGGTGCTAGATTTCTGAGAAAGGGGATCAATGGGTTGTGGCTTGTTCTTCTGAAGGGGGACGAAGGGGTTATTCCAAGAATAAAAGAAAATCCCAACCCGGAACCTACGGCCGCTGGAGGGACAAACTGCTATGTCAGGGTAAAGAACTACTGCTGGAGTTTTGCAGGAAGTAGGGTGTCCCTTCTCCCTCCTTCAAATGCCCTCTGTTAGCAGAGTCCAGCAGGAAGCCTGCTGGAAAAACTGAAACTTGTTTTCCAGCATCCCAACCTTACATAACAGTATAAGAGGGTTGTCCTTTAAGCTAAGGGAAAATAGCTTAAAAAATCAATCCATATGGATTATTAATAAAACCATTGGTTACTCAATTATCATGGTACTTATGGCAAGAGGGAGTCCTTAACACATCAGAAGAGTGTTCTTTCACAGCTTCAATACTTATAATTTAAAATAAAAAGATCCAGGGGTGCCTGGGTGGCTCAGTTGGTAAAGCATCCAATTTTGGCTCAGGTCATGGTTTCACAGTTCATGGGTTCAAGCCCCATTTCTGGCTCTGTGCTGACAGCTCAGAGCCTGGTGTCTGCTTCAGATTCTGTGTCTTCCTCTCTCTCTCTGACCCTTCCCTGCTCACACTCTGTGTTTCTCTCTCTCGAAAATAAATAAACATTAAACAAATGTTTTAAATAAAAGGACACAACTTCATATCTATGGTTTTAATTTGGAGTACTTTATGCAGTTACACAACGAAAACAGAATCTCTAAATTTGAATTAATTTGGCCTTTTAGTTTTGGTATTTGTAAGACACGCATATATCAAGATACATTTATAATGCCCATGTAGTTCCATTGCTTATCTTAACTGCATATAAAATATTGAGCTATTTCAGAAATACATGACTCCAAAATATCAACTACTCTAATGAGGGAGATAAGAGAGTGAATAGGCTGCCATTATTAAGTTTGCTCTTTTTAATAGAGACACATTTAAAATATTTGAAATTTTTAGAAAAGGCTTAGAGACAGGGAAAAAAAAAAGAAGAGGAACAATGGAGAGAATAAGAAGAAGGGAAAATAGAAAAATGACAACAGAATGAAAAAAGAATTGAAGTGAGCAGAGAGAGGAGACAGAGAGAAGGTAAAGAAAGGGAAGGAAAAGTGAGAGCAAGTAGGTAAGAGAGAAAAATATTATAAAAAAAGTCTTGTCAGATCATGTCTAAGATTATATCTGCTTCGTTATTAAATAGAGACTCTGCAGAGTCATAGAAAATCCACTAGTTAGGAGGTTGATTTTTTATATACAACTGAATTTTCTAATGATCTTAATCAGAGTGTAATTTCTTGTGCATGAAGCCATTCTGGTGTTTTTAAAGAGCTTTACATAAGTATTTCTATTTTCTTCAGATTCTAAAATTTCACAAAGGCCTAGATTTTGCCACTTCTAAAATACTCAACACACTGTAAATTAATGCACCATTTTCTTGTTAAAATCAGCCTTGCATAAAATGATCTGTAGCTGAACAGGAGCAATAGCAAAGGTGTGAACTACTTCAGGGAAGTGCTAACTTCAGAGCCCAAATGAGAACATTTAAATGCTAAAATTTTTCAGCAACAGCAAACAGATGTTTCTGCAAAATATCATTTTTTTCATGTTTTCCAAACTGCTTTTTCTATGTACATTCACTTCTTCATTCTTCAAACTTGGACTTTCCTGCCACTTTACCAATTTTCAGTGCCCATTCATCCTTGAAATGTTTCATTTTTACTTCTCAATCTCTCCTCCTCTGCAGTAATTGCAATGGAAGATGGGTATATGGTTTTGCTCTAAAAAATGAATTCAGTATTAGTGACATGTACCAGGCTGATGGCACTGCAAACTGAAGCCCATTGTTTTACGCACAGTAACGCGGGCACCAAGCAATGTATCTCACAGTTGCCTGAACAACTATTCTCAATTGTATTCTGAAAGAAGGGACGATGATTAACCCTTTGGCTTAAAACGTAATTTGTGCTAAATTTTGAAATGACTGTGCATGATATAGGTCTCTGCTAGAGAAGACATATTGTATTGATGATGCCAATCAAATAGCCATTAAATGCTATTGAATTTGGATGGCTCACTAAAGCATACACCTGCCTACTAATTGTAAGTTCCAATTAAATTTGTGATTGCATAGAAATTAACTCTCAAAAAGATAAACACACATTTCAAAGGCAACTTGGATAGTTCTAATATCATTAGCAAATTTTGTATTCCACAGGTCATATACATTTCTGGTAATGTGTGTTTTAAAATATGAAAGAAATAAAACTGGTCTCTCCATGCATAAGTATGCTATGCATGGACTACATACTAACTTGAGAATAAGTTTCCTACTGTTTAAAACAACACCTTATCCCCACAAACATTGGCTGATAGGGGTTTTATGGAGTTATAATAAAAAAAATGAGCATAAGACTCAGGAAGAATAGATTTAAGTAAGAGACATCTTCATAGTGAACTAATGGCATGACCCTGTGCAAATTTCTAAATTTCTCTGGGCATTACTTTTGTCAGCTATAAAAAGATAAGGTAGAGTAGATAGTCACAAAGGTCTCATACTCTTAATGCTCTCTGACTGAAATGGCCATGGGCTTTTGAATCTAAAACAAACTCTATGGAAAAGTAGAGAAATTGAGAGTGTGTCTCAATGAATCTTGAAAAGAGTATGACCCCTTGTGGGTAGTTAGAATCAGAAGTTTTTCAAGTTGTGATTTGATGTAGGTTTAAACTCTTTCTAAAATATAATCTCATATAACTTCACCATTAGAATGTAATTACCTTGTACTTTAATGGGCTTTCCTTATCAAGATTCCCCTTAAAAATCAAATAACCGTTAGGATGCCCCATACTTTATATTTGTCATTAGCTAATATAATAACTCAGATTGGTTTATAGCCTAAACCCACAGAATAGAACATAAAGTACATGGGGCTAGAGACTTGTCTTTGAGGAAGGGAATGGGATCGGAGAAGGAAAGAACAATTCCTAGCTGCTAACTCAAGTGTTTGGTGAACTAGATTACATTTCATGGATTAAGGTGATGATGAGATTATTTGAATTCCAATTATGAGAGGTACAAACTGACTGAATTAGGAAGATATAGTTTGAAGAGAAAAAAAAAAAAAAAGCTAGAGAGTGAAGCATGACAACATCTGCAAATATTAGAATGATTACCAGGATGTCAAAGGATTAAAATCAGCACAAATAAGTAGAAATTAAAAAAATAAATTATAAATAATACCAACATAAACTTCTTAACATTTATAGCTGTGAAAAGACAGAATCATGTGTTTCTAGAGTTTCTTCAAACTTTCACCCTTGAAAGTTTTCAGTAGAGTTTGGACAGACATTGTCAGAAAAATATGTAAACAGATTTCTGGCCTAAAATTAGCACTTAGACTAACATTTATAAGAAGTATTCCACACAATGTTAATCCCAAAGGATACTATCTATTATCTCTAAAGGGGAAACAGATTCTGTTGTCAAATAACAGCAGTAAATGGCATTTGAGTAAAGTTAATTATGCAACTTTAACATACATCTTCTCCTCATCTTTAGAGTAATAACACATTACTCAAATCACCAGTGGGAAATAGTGCTTTTTAAAGTAGGTAACTATGGAATCCTTTTTTGTATTTTTTAAGTTTATTTACTTATTGTGTGAGAGAGAAAGAGCACATGTGCATGTGTACATGTGCACAGGGGAGGGGCAGAGAGAGAGAAAGAGAGAGAGGGTCCCAGCAGGCCCCACGCTCAGCACAGAGCCCTATGTGGGGCTCAATCTCATGACTGCAAGATCATGACCTGAGCAGGTTATCAAGAGTCAGATGCATAACCAACTGAGTCACCCAGGCACCCCTAGAATCCTTTTTTGTGAATGTCCATATGATATAATGTTTTATACAATATATGTTGAAAAGTGTAATCTGTTTCACAAATTAGACAAGATCATATGCTCTTTCAGAATTTAATCTGGTTCAAACTATTAATATCCCCTATTGGAATATAGTGTGGCAACTATGATTTAAGTATAAAATACTTTTAAGTGCTACAACTTTTTTTCCCCTAAATCATATCTCATAGATAAATGCCCAGCTTGCCTATACAAAAGATTGGGTAACATCATATCTTTAGAAAGTGCAATCTTTGTTAGAAAGGCTATGGCAATATTATAAATATACATGATGTTCTTAAAGAATCAACATGAATTACGACAGTTAATTCTTACAATAAACATATAGGGGCATACTATTATTGTGATTTTACAAATGAGAAAACCATGTATCAGGTAATTGAAATAACTTGTCCAAGATCAAAATTTTAAAAAATGGGTAAGACTCAAATGTTTTGCCTTCAGAGTCTGTCCTAAAATTCCTACTACTTTCTTATGAAATCAGATATGAGTGATGTTTCTTCCACAAGCTATCAGGAAATGATCTTTAAAAGTAGAATAGACAGTAAGTGATCTTAATTATTCAGCTACTTTCTCACATGAAAACACTAGGGTGAATAAATTATCCCTGGAATTTCTTTTTGGCTTTGTGATGGTAGAGATCAACTGAAAAATAATTTCCATACAAGGAAGAAATTTGCACACTGTTATTAGATAAAGAGGGCTTACCATCACTTGTTATAGACTTCTGTGAAAAACAGGATTGATTTTTATCAGTCTGAAATTGCTCAGTGGAAATAGTCATTGCTTAGCAGAGAAGAATGAACCAAATTTCCTCTAAGCTTCCTTCATCTCTATAAGTGTAGGAGCCAAATTTTAACTATTTCTCCTGCAAAAGATACATATGATGAACATTAAAAAAATAGACACATGGTCTTTTCAGAAATTTAGCAATTTTTGTAAGCCAATAGCACTGCCAATTTGCTGAGAAACATAAAGAATTTTAAGAAAATTAGCTCTAACTTCAAGGCTATGAGGAAAAGTCTAGCATTACCATACATATGCCAAGATGGTTTTAAATTCTTTGGATTGAGTATTTTATTTTTTTGAAATTGCCCACAGTTTGTTAGGAGATAACCTAAATTAGCAATTCCTGTAAAATGAATGATTGCATTTTCCCATTCATTGACATTGTTCAACATTAAATCTGCATTCATTATGGATCCCTGAGATATGTAGTTTTAGTTATTTTTTTCCAATTGTGGAAAAGTGGTAGAAACTGTAAACTATCAGAGGAAAAAAATTTTCCTCAATCTAATAAAGCACTAATAAATCAGAGATAAGTAGGTTAGACTTAGTCTTGTTCACTTTTCAGATGACATTTTGCTAGTAGCTATATAATTTAAACCTTATTCTGAATCTATATTTAATAGAGCTTTCAGGACTTATTAGATCAACTAAAGCTGTCTTTTCCAGAAAAAGTACACTGTCCATGATTCTTAATGCTTACCTGATCAGAATCCATAAATAAGAAGAGCACTAAATTCATCTATAAGTGCTATTTAATTTTCTTTAGTTTTCCTTCATTTTATTGGGGAAAGGTTTATAGTGACTAATAAACATGACCTCTGGGCTCCATAAAGCTCAGTGCTTTTGGTTTGTCTAAGACCTCCTGGTAAAACACTCATGACTAAAGCATTAAAACCTATTTTGTTGCTTCCTTGCACTACCTTAGTTCATGAAGATGTTTTGAGGGTGTACCATCTGCTTTCTGAACTTTCCTGAATGAAAGTTGCCTAGTTAATCAGGGGTAGGTTTCTAAAATACTGTTTTAATCTGCTATCCTTTCCTTGATTCTTGTTTTTGCATCTCAGAAATAGAACGAACAAATCAGAAGAGTAGAAATAAATTGGAGGAATAAATCCTATCACTTCTTCCTAATCCATGTAATATGGAAAATATTTAATCTTTCCATAATTCTTTAAATGTATAAAAAATTAACTAGGCAGCTATGTTACTAGCATAACTTGGAGACTGAGTGTAACTCAGATAATTTCTCCCATCCTGCTTATCCACAGTCAGTAAGAACTGGAGACTTTCTTTTCCAAAATCTGCAGTTTGATCAGAGAAATTGGTTCATCAAAAGATGAATTTTGGGGAGCGCCTGGGTGGCTCGATCGGTTACATGTCCAACTCTTTATTTCAGCTCAGGTCATGATCTCACAGTTCATGAGTTCGAGCCCCATGTCAGCCTCTGTGCTGACACTGCAGAGCCTGTTTGGGATTCCCTCTCTTGCTCTCTCTCTGCTCCTCCCCTGCTTATACTTTCTCTCCCTCTCAAAATAAACATCAAAAAAAGATTATTTTTTATTCTTGACACATATTTGAAATTAATACTTTAGTATTTTCTTTTCCTTACAACAATTATCTATCGATAATGCACATTTTATAAATATATGATTTAAGGTTTGTGGGTAGTGATTCCTTCTTGCCTGCCTGCCTTCCTCCCTTCCTTCCTTCCTTCCTTCCTTCCTTCCTTCCTTCCTTCCTTTCTTCCTTCCTAAATGAGTACTATTTTATTGCTGGGTCAAATGCTAAGACATGGGATACAGTGGACGATGCAATTATTGTGACCCTTCTTTTCACATTGCTTAGAGTCTAAGGGGACAACAGGAAACTATCAAAATTGTATATAAATAGATTTTTGGTATGTTTTATATTGTATATTGTGGCAAGTGCAGTGAAGTCAATAGCCAAAGATTTTGAAATAGATTAATAGTTATAGAGTGCAGCTACAACATTAGATAGAATAGTAAAGAATGCTTCTCTGAGAAAGTAGCACTTTAAACTGATACTTGAGCAATGAGGAGGAGACACCCATGGAAAAGAATGAGTGTGCTTCTGAGAGAGAATGATTCACTCAAGAGACTAGCATAAACAGTCTGACTCCACTGAGAGACGGGCAATGAGGATGGATGGTATTAAGCAGAAGAGCGACTTGGCTTGAAGTTGGAGAAATAAGCCCAGGCCGCATCAGATAGGTCATGCAATCTACATTAAGGAGTTTAAATTCCTGTATGAGTGCCACGGAGAAACACAGAAAACACTAAGCCAAGGTGTTACAAGATTTATTTTACACTTACAAAAATATTGATGTTATCTGTATGGAAATATAGCCAGAGTGAAAGGGGGACACAAATTAGTGGCTTATTAAAATTAGCCAGATTAGTGTTGGTGGTGAGGACTGGTTTGATTAGGAGAGGTAGGACACTGGAAAGAATGTAAGTTTGATTTTGGAGGCACTTTGGCGTAATTAGTGGTGATAGAGGGGTCTCTGGGAGGGGAAGAGTGGAATCCAATGTGATTCCTCAATTTGCAGCTTGAATGACTCAGTAAATAGTAGAACCATTCACTGCAATGTGGATGCCTGACATTGGTTTGTAGGAGGGGGAGGGGAGCAGTTGAGAGGGGAAAATTACGAGTTTACTACATGTTAAATTTGAAAGTAACTTTCATTCATTTGTTTTGCTTACACATGAAGAGAGACACCTGTATTGACAGAAACTGGAATAGAATATAATCTTGGGAAGGCAATAGGGTCACTCGCTTAGCTTCCCAGGGCTGCTATAATAAAGTAGCACAGAGGGACTTAAACCACAGAAATTTACTCTTCCACTGTTCTGAAGGTTTGAAGAAATAAATCAAGGTGTCTAGAGGGCCATGCTCCCTCTGAAGTCTCTAAGGAAAGATTTCTGCTTTTCTTTTCCTGTTTCTGGAGGCATCAGGTGTCCCCTGTTTGTGGCAGCATGACTCCTATCTAGGCCCCCATTTTCACATGGCCATCTTCCCAATGTGTCTCTGTGCCTTCGTATGACATTTTGCTTTTTGTGTCTCTCTCTCCTTGTAAGGATATCAGGCGTATTGGATTAAGTTCCCAGACTACTCCGGTCTGACCTCATCTTAACTAATTACATCTGTAAGGTCACTCTTTCCAAATCTGGTCACATTCTGAGGTATTGGGGGGTCAGGACTCCAACATATATTTTTGTGGAACACAATTTAACCCATAACTCACCGATCAAGAGAGTGCAGAGAAAGAGAAAATACAAGCTTAGCACTGAACATTTGAAAAATTTTAGCATTTAGATTTCTTGTGAAGGCACTGATGAAATTCTACAGTGTTAGCTAGGAGGAAGTCTGGCATGTATTTCACTACATTGAGTTAAGAGACTATTTAAGGCAGGAATGGTAAACAAAGTTCAATTTTATTGCGAGTAGTAAAGTAAAGGCAGAAAATGGCTAAGGTCATCAATGAGCAATGAAATTACTCAGCTTTATAATGATAATCCTGGCCATTAATAAAATATTAAGATATATCAAGTCAACATTATTAACAAAGCAAGAAAATGTGAAGTGTCTTTTAGAAGGATTTACATAGAAGTTATTATTCATAACATTATTGTGTAATTTAGGTGTTGATGGTCTCTAGAAACTCAATGATGAATAACAGCTAATTTCCAAGATTTAGAGGATTCTGTATGGCTAATTAGCCATACGTTTTCTATGTATATGATGGAATAGAGGACCTCTCTTTCCTTTTAGCTCACTATGGAAGGAAATAAATTTGGACTCTGGCTTTACACTGAATAATAAGAAATTCTACCCCCACAAGTGACATAAATGTAGAAAACAAAAAAAATTGAAAGGGGAATATAAAACACATATACATAGTATAGAATTGATGACTTAGTATTAGAAAGCTATAAGTTACAGAATAAAAGATAGAAATATTTGATTATGTAAAAAAATCCAAAAATGACACGAGATATCATAAGCCAAGACATAAACACTAATTGATTATTTCTAGTGCTAAAATGTATAATATAGAACTCTCTTATACATTTATTTTACAAACACCAAAAATGAAAGGCAGAGAGTAGGAGTGAGGTACGATAAAGAAAAAAAATTGAAAACAAATGTGTATGTGATAAAAATAATAACTGTGTTATTTAAATAAAAGCAAGTGTGTGTATGTAGGTATGCACAGCATACATGTCTGCATAAAGAGATGGATGCAATTTAGTCCCTGAATAATGCTTAATTTAAAGAGATGAGAATGTAGGTAATACCATCTGTGAATATTTGTAAATTTAGTATGATGCAGAGAAAAGCAACAAGTATCCTATTGTGAATAAATGAGCTGATTCAGTTTTTTTAGATAGATTTTGGTGTCTACAATTCATTCTATCTTGCACATTAAAAAAAAAATCTCCTGAATACACACTTATGATTATCTTCTCTGAGTAAGGAATTAGGAATGAGAACTATATACATGCCCTTATGGGCGCGGTATTGGAATGGATAAAATACATCTCAAAACAAGTGCATTATTTTTCCTTTTTTCCTTTTTACTTTATAAGCACCATAATGTGAACCAAGGAATTTTTTTATTTAAAAAAAATTTTTTTTCAACGTTTATTTATTTTTGGGACAGAGAGAGACAGAGCATGAATGGGGGAGGGGCAGAGAGAGAGGGAGACACAGAATCGGAAACAGGCTCCAGGCTCTGAGCCATCAGCCCAGAGCCCGACGCGGGGCTCGAACTCACGGACCGCGAGATCGTGACCTGGCTGAAGTCGGACGCTTAACCGACTGCGCCACCCAGGCGCCCCAGGAATTTTATATATAAAGATTTATTTTGTATAACTTTTCTTTTTGCCAGTTCTCAAATATCTTGGCCTTAGGTAACTTGTACTCCTAGACTACTTACCGTTCCTCATCTTAAAATTAACAAAGAAAGGCAATCTACAGGACATCTAAAGACTGGCTAAATAGATCAAATTAAACTTTCATACAGGTGTGAATAATAAAAGGAAATCGCAAGAATATATGTACTTAAACAAAAATGTGCATTTTCATTATATTAAACAAGTACCTCATGTTTCTCATGATAATGCATAAAGGTGACTCAATTCAATAACAGTGAGATGTATTTCATTATGAAACAGGTTAATGCAATCTTCTATCGAGCCCAAACTTTATAGCATTTTAATTTATGTGCCATTGTTTAGAAGAGGAAAAGGTCAAATTAGTCCCATAAGCAAACTGGGGAAATTTCCTAGTCTTCCAAAACTATCCAATGAAGAAACAACATCCTTTCTCTGTATCATATGCAATGCAATAAGCAGAAAAGTAATGAAAACCTAGGGAAATATGGGCTCACATTTACCCAGTATAGTTCTGAAATACTCCACGAGAAAATCTCAAGAACCGAGGAAGCGGAAAATATTCTCCCATTATTTTCTTGTACTCTCTCCATAAAGCTGGTTTGAAGGAGGAATTGCTCAGTTAATAGTTTCTATAGAAGCAGTTTAACCAGTTTCCAAGGGAGCATAGTTGCTTAGGAAACTCAAATATATTAGAGCACAGAGGCTGAGACTAGACACCTGCTGGTACACAAAGTTTCATGCTGCCATTTTTACCCGCTCTCTCTCTCTCTCTTAGGTTATGCTTTCATAGGACAGAAGTGCAGAACTGGAAGACCAATGCAATTCTTGGTAGAGGGTGGGGAACATGTAATTGCTTGTGGCCTTACCATAAAGACCACCATTGGTAGGTAATTCATTTTTGAAGGCAGATTGGGTGGCATTTTCCTTCCCTGCACACAGCTTCCACTGGCCAGTGGGATAATCTCTGTGAATTTACTATAATCATATTCTCTGGAAACCCTGGTACATTAAGAAATAGTAATTGAATTTCATAAGAGCAATTTCCAAAATCTGCTCAATTAAGAAAAAAAAATCAAAGGCGTAGGTAGACAAGACACATTTTAAACCTCAGGGCTAGTTTCCCAAAAATAGCAATGATGTTTTCCCTTTGAAATGTATAATGATATATAAAAATAGAGTGCCTATTATGTAACCACTTTAGGATTTTTGCCTCAATGAATAATTCTGGTTTCAATTAGCTGTTTTTATTTTTTACATAAAATATAGGTTGTGTAGATATTAAGTTGTACACATTTATCTGTCTATCCATCTATCTATCTAAATGGATTTTGTAATGCCTTTTGAAAGTTGGTCACTCATTTTCAGCTGATATCCTTTAAAAATGTGAAATGATAATGGCCAGGCGGTAACACGTGCTGCAAATGTGACTTGTGGTCTCCACACACCAGGCTGCCACATTTCACAGCTGTTCAGTAGACACAAGGAGCTAAGCAACAGAACCCATGCAAGTGGGCTGGGAACCCCTAGATGACACAGCATTATAAAAAGAGAAAAAAAAAAACTCTGCAATTAACCAAAGCAATCCCTGAGGTTTGAGTCTCAGCATTATCCTTGCCTTCTGCATTCTGTCTATAAAGCTTTTAGAGACAGGCAATCACAACGTTTTCACAAAAACATTTGATTGTAACAGATTACAGAAAAGCTATTCATATTTTAGCAGTCAACGATCTCAGATATTCACAGACAGAGAGAGAGAGAGAGAGAGAGAGAGAGAGAGGAGAAGAGTGGTCTAAAACCTAATTCATGTTACCTTAGAGTTAAAGTGAACCTTAAATTGTTTTACAAAATGTTTAACTTTCCAATTAACTCTGTTTTCTTTGATGGTTAGGAGAACCCTGAGACGCTGTTGAGACACTACCTGCTTTAGGGTCAAGATCACACTTTAGATTTTTGTCTTCTTTTTGTGTCAAGATTTCCTGAACATAAAATGCCAAATGTTTTATCCACAAGTAACACTCAATGGAATCCTCTTGCCAGAAAATCCTCTAATTTGGACATCCCTCCATGATCATTGGCTCTTCAAACTGGAATGAACCCAGCTTCACTAGGATGTCCTGCTCAACCTTGGGCTGCCAGGAACATATGCTTGTCAGTGACCTGTTAAAGTGGTATGCTGCTCTTTCTGGAGCAAAGGTAAATTACATAATCTGTGTCTTGTCTCCAGTAAAATGGCAGCTCAAGTAAAGATTCTGAGATGCCTCTTCTTCTTTTCTTTTTTCAGTTTCACGCAATAATTGTTCGGCATTAACTTTGTGCTTAATTGTGCTAGGTACTATGTCTACACAGATACAAATACGAACCAAGATCTTTGTGGAACTTACGTTCCATTTCGCAGTTCTCCATCACTAGTTTTAGTACCTCCCTGTCTGTGGGATGTCGACTGCCTCTAGGCAATCCATTTACACTAGCTGATTTTGTACCTGGCCATTCTTAGACTCTATGGCTGCTTGATAATATTCTTGGGGCCTCTCTTTAAGCAGAAGCAAATAGCCTCTTCGGGGCAGATTTTTGTTCTTTCTAATTTTCTGTCTGTCTTCCTGTTAAAAGGTAAAAAGATCACAGCGGAGGGTTAATGTGGATGGGGAGAAAGAGCAACAGAAGGAAATAACCAAAAGCATATTAAATCGTTTTACATATAATAAATATTTATGTGTCTAAACTAACAAAATGACTCTAGGTCTGTGAACATTTCCAACAAGTTAATGTAGTCATTTTAATTTATCCTCAAGTTTCCCATTTTCTTTGCAGGATTTTGGATTTTCTTTTAAAATACAACTTTACTTGCTTCATTAAAAATGTATTTTCCACAGAGCAGCCAGAGAGCCATTTAAAACTTTTTTCAAACCCTATTATGCCCCTGTTCAAAGCACTCCAGTGTCTTTCCATCACACTATTAAAAATACTCAAAGGTCATACCTACAAACCCCTACATGATCTGCCCCTGAGTACTTCCCTCCCCTTTGTACACTACAGAGGAGGCCTCTACACTCTCCTGCTATGTGCCCTGCATGCTCCTGCCTCAGGTCCTTTTCCTCAGTATTCCTTCTGTTTCGAAAACTTGTCCCCAGGTAGTTGATGGCCCATTCCCTCATTCCTTCAGTACACTGTTGTTGTGTTTCCTTCTCAGGATACCTTTTTCTACCCCTGTATCTAAATGTCAATCCTTACCCCCCCTTTATTCCTTTACTTCCCTAATTATTTTATTCTTGGTATGCATTTCTACGTGATATAAGCTTATTATTTCATTTTGTTTATCTTGGAACTTTGTGTAAGTTCCATGAGGGTAGAGAACTCTATCTTGTTCATTGTTTTATTCTTAGTATGGAAAAGGCTGCCTGGAAAATAACAGAGATCAAAGTATTAGTGATTTGAATGAAATAATGGATGGATGGATGGATAGATACATGGATAGTTGGTTGAATGGATGGATGGAGATCTCCATGGGTAGCAAGCAGGGTAGTGTTCATGTTGTCTTAAGTTACTTCAGAAAACCTCTTCTGAGTGACACTTTGCCAGATTCTTCTGGGTATGTCTTTTCATGAAATAAAGCAGAGATCGGGATTTGACATACTTTTTTCAAGAATGGTTAATAATTTAAACAATACCAAAATGAGGGGCAAAAATGTCTCCTGTGTTAGCTTGGGTGTCCTCAAGAACAGAGTTGAGACAATACTTCTGTGCAGGTAGTTTGAGAGCATATGCCAGAGAGTAGGAGAGAGGAATCAGAGAAAGTGAAACAGAGAGAGAGAGGAAAAACCAATATAAAGGTGCATTATTGATTTATTTCAATAGGCAACAGATGCTTCTGGGGAACATATGGAATGCCTTCTAAGACTGTTCTAATCAAAGTATTTGTCCATCAGCTCTCATGGGAATTGATCAAAGATTTCTGCTTCAGAGTTTTTATGCCTGTACTTCTGAGGAGCCCATGCTATGAGTGCTTTCTACTTCTACCTTGGCAGAAATCATGGGAGAAGCCTAGTAGTTGTGAGTCTGGGGCACTGGTGATAAAAGGATGAAAAATCCATCCCACACTCCATCTACATGTGCACTGCATGAAGTCCACCTTGTTACTGAGTCTTCAAGTTTTCCACAGAGGATTTAATATGCAAGGGATAGTAGAATAAGCTACAGTTCTCTTTACTGAAGTGGCCCTAAGACTGTTAGTGATATTTATCATCTCCTTTCTCCATCACCAATTTTGGCCATGTCTCCCCTTCAAGCAGCATTTCCTCTGGTCTTGGTTGCTTGCCTGATGAGTTGACACAGACCTTTATCTCTGAGGAGTATAAACCTTGAGACTCTTGATCATAACTGAAATTGCTGCAATTGTCCTTTTACCATAGTGATGAGCATGGAAGCACCAAGAGAGGGCCAAGTGGATCTTCTGATTTCCATACTACTCCCAGTATGTGTACCTAGAACTTCCATGCTCCCTAGTATAAATATCCCCAGCCTCCTACCCCCAGGAATCAGCACATCTAATCCAGCAGAGGCTAACGTTTTGGGCAAGCCAGCGTTAATTTCTTATTGGTGACTGACAGTGATGGTGAGAGAAGCCAGCTCTACCCAATCCCTGCCCTGTGTGTTACTGAGTACAAATTGTTGAATACAAGCTCCATATTTCAAGAAATCAGTTCAATGCATACACTGTATCCTGGCAAACAATGTCTCAACCCTGAGAAGTGTTTTTTTTCAAAAATGTTGCCTTAGTTGAGCCTTTATTAAGATATCTTATTATTCCATAATGCCAGGTAATTCTGGATAAAGTAGAATCAATGGATCTCATGTGCTCATTGAAACATTACCTTCCCTGTAAAATGGGTCTTTTAGATGGGGTGATGCCACATGCTACAAGTCTTGAATTGTGGTGCTAGTAAACACTTTGGGCAGGAAAGGATAACCTATACTGAAGACTCAATCCTGTTTAGGATGAAATACTGTGCTCCAGGATGAAAGTGCCTGATGTAGTTACTTTGCTGTGAATTGACTAGACAAGTTTCCTGGAAGGATGATACCATTTCATAGGCTCAATATTGGTCTCTGCTATGAAAATTTCAGACCTCCAAGCATCAGTAGAAGGTATATCTGGTTTTTTGAGAAGAAGTCCAAATCCCTGGCCACACCCATAGTTTCCATCCTGCTACCACAGGCATTGTATCCATGGCTTCTTCCACAACCAGTAGAGTGGTCAAATACATAAGTTGGCTAATGTCCACTGGTTGTCTCATCCTGTCTACCTAGGTTTTGAATGTGTTCTTTTTAATGTTTATTTTTGAAAGAGAGAGAGAGAGAGAGAGAGAGAGAGAGAGCGCGCATGAATGGGGGAGGGGCAGAAAGAGGGAGACTTAGAATCTGAAGCAGGTTCCAGGCTTCAAACTGTCAGCACAGAGCTTGATGCAGGGCTCGAACCCATGAAATGTGAGATCATGACCTGAGCCAAAGCCAGACACTCAGCAGATTGAGCCACCCAGGCATCTCTGAATGTGTTCTTTGTGGTGTATCAGCTTTAGTGGCCATTAATTTGAGATACAAAAATCTTAACTCCTGTAAATCTAAATGTACGCTGATTTCTTCAACCTCTTTGACATTGAGTTTCTGATCTCAATCCTTTCAGGCTCATCATCAACTGCCAAATGATCATCACTTCCCAGAAAATGTGTTTCCTGATCTCAGATCAGGTCTTTCTTCATGCCAAGTGACTACCAAGTATACACCTTCCGGTCCTTCCCATAGTGAGTATTCTTATTGTCACTGCCCTTTACTGCCACTCCTTATTGTATGTTGAATTGTGTTCCCCTAAATGTTAAAGTCTCCGCCCCTGGTACCTGTGAATGTGACCTTATTTAGAAATACTGTTTGTGTGGATGTAACCAAGTTAGTATGAGGTCATAATGGATTAGGTTGGCCCCTAAAACAGTGACTGGTGTCTTTATAAGAGAAAGGAGAGGGAAATTTGGATACAAGACAAGTACAAGGAGAACATCATATGAACATCAAGGTGGAGATTGGAGTGATTCAGATGTAAGACACAGAACACAAACAATTTCTGTCAATCACTGGGAGCTAGGAACAGGCAAGAAAGGATTCTTCTCCAGAGCCTTCAGAGGGAACATGAACTTGCTGACACCTTGAGTTAAGCCATTTAGCTTCCAGAACTATGTAAGAATAAATTTGTGCTGTTTTATGCCACCCAGTTTGTGGTACCTTGTTATGAAAGCCCAAGGAAACTAGTGAAATCCTCATTTCTCTGTCTTGTGGCAGCTTTACATTTTCACCTTGCATACAACTTTTCAAGCCACCTATGGACTGTGCTTGTGTCAGCCAGGAGATCAGAGTTGGGAACTGGGGGATAGACACTGGTGAGGCAGAATCTAGGCTACTGCTTATAGTACCTACAAGCAGTCTTGTAGGTACTTGTAGTACCTACAAGCAGATCTGTAGAACAGATCCACCCCCTCTGGATCTGTTCAGGCACAGTACCATTGGGAAAGAACCATTCTCATTGCCCAATGGATGGCTTCTGCAAACACCTGACTCTGTGATTTGGTAACCTGACAATAGCAGGATGAATGCTGGGCATCATTGATAGCAGTCACTTGCCTTGGTCAGGCATTCCTCTATTTAACAGAAGTTATTTTTCACACAAAGAGTGGTTCTTTGCTGCTGAAGACGTGGCTCTGCTACAGAACACTAGCATCTGTGCTGAGACACTCCAATTAGAGCTTTCCAGAGACCTCATACAGCTTCTCCATCTCATATGGATGCCTTTAGTATCATTGAATTCCTTGAGTCATACAACCAGACTGCAGGGAGTCTTGAACAACAGCTTGGACCTGTTTGCAAAGCCTTCTCTTTGTCTCTCAAACTAAAATTTACTAAAGAGGACAGGTTTTAATGTTTTGAAGACAGAAATTAATTTTTTTTTCTCGAGCAACCTGCCTCCATGAAGTAAGAAGACCTATGAAAAACTTAATTCCTTGGACTGACTGGGTTTTCAAGGTTGTTTCTTTCTCTCACTTTCCAAATCCTGCAGATGTCCTGTTATGTGGATTAATCAGTCCAGGGTCTTCAGTACAGATTTCTCTGTCCCTCTCACCATTAGCTGTCTGATAGCAGGTGTCCCAAAATACTCCTGAGAAAAGGAGGACATCAAACTGATTAGGGGTCTCATTTAACGTTCACTTCTAGCTCAGGGCCCCAAAGCAGACTTTTCTTGAGTTCACTGATATATAGGGTATATAAATGCTACTTATAAGATGGTAGCTTAATTCACTCTCTTCAAATAAACCTTTTGAATCAGTCTCCATCTAGGGCAAGATTTGAATGTTCTGTATTTCTAGACATAAAAACCATCAAATTCCATTAAAAAATAAACCATTATCTGTAACTATGTTAGATTGCGAACAGTACACCCTAAGCCAACAGACATAACAGCTCTTATTCCTACAGCTTTAAAATATGAGAAGGACGCACATTTCCTTTTCTCTCCGATTTCATACCCACCTCCCTCAGTCTTTGTTCTGCCCTTCTCCTTTTAGAGAAGTAATGTCTAAAGTACCCTAACAGATGTATGTGTTTTTCTCCAACAATTAGATCTATATCAGGGACATATCCCTCAATAGTCTCTGAATTTGACTTTAATGTCTCAGAGGATGAGTTTAAACACTTAAGTTCCAAGCAAATTTCAGAAAAGGGTTCCTTACTTATTATTAAGTAAAAGCACATGAAATAAAAGTTCCATTTAGTTCTTAGGCCTTACACTCCTATATTACCCTCCCCAGTGGAATCCAGTCTTCATGCTATGTACACTTGGCTATTCAGTGTGGAATTATACCAATATTTGCATATATGGTCTTATTTTTTCCTATTACTTCAGAGTCGTTTTACAAGGAACATGCCCAAAGAATGAACACATTTAGCATACTGAAATTCAAAGCTAATTAAAAAATCTTTCCTGGGGTACCTGGGTGGCTCAGTCAGTTAAGCATCTGACCTCAGCATAGGTCATGATCCCGCAGTTTGTGGGTTTGAGCCCCCCGTCGGGCTCTGTGTTGACAGCTCAGAGCCTTGAGCCTACTTCAGATTCTTTGTCTCCCTCTCTCTGCCCCTCCCTGCTCATGCTCTGTCTCTGTCTCTCTCAAAAATTAATAAAAACCATTAAAAATTATTTGCCAATTTGATGAATTAATAAAAGATGTTAAAAAAATCTTTCCTCAACTTTTGCTTCTGAGAAATGATATCCAAAAAAAAAAATGCAAAATTTGGCCTAAGTCTATTCCTGTATACCACAGAAGAAACACAAAGCAAATGTGTCTGCTTGTTACTAAGAATCCCTTGTTTGCTTCTAGAGTATGTGGGCAGCAGTTGGGCAAGGTGTGATGTTTTTGAAGTTTAAAAATAATGTTGAAATATTTTCATGATATAAGCTTTTTGGTTTAAAAAAGTTTGAGTTTTCTAAATTAACAATAAATTGTAACTAAATATATAATTTCTTTTTGAATAGTTTTCTGAATAATTTCCTATGTATCTGTTTGGACATATTTTAAGGTTTTCATTTTAGAGTCATTTTCTTAATGCTCATTTTCACCTTTTTTTCTGCCTTTATTGTAGTGAATAGAGTGGGGCATGCTTTTTTCCCCATTCTCCTCTCTCTCTGCCTCCATCTCCTTCTCTCCTTCTCTTTCTCCCTCCCTTTACTTTTGCCTTTCTCTCTATCTCCTTCCTTCTCTCCCTGCCGTTCTTTAGTTCTCTTGAAACACTCATTTCTTGAGTATCCTGCTTCTTCTGTCCAAAGACCACTCAAACCAAAATCCTTCCCAACCAAATTGAACACCTTTTCCTTACTGTATTGTGTGTGTGTGTAATTTTTACCAGAATCCTCTTTCTTCACTAATTAAGACATAGAACATTAGTTCATATTTATCCTGGAGACACATGCCTACTATTTATTTCAATGGTAATCATGAATTTTTAAAATACAAATGTGCTTATTTTCTACATAGGTATCATATTTTCAGTGCCTGAGATACAACTTGTTCACATACAAGAACTCCATTAGCATTTTCACGATCCTTCACTTGGTATATTCCAAGACATTGCTGAAACCATTTGTTCATCCATATATGAGTACATTGCTATAATACATAACTATAAATATGCATTTTCTAGCTTAAATATGGTAGGCAAGACTCTAAGATGGTCCCCTCACATTCTCAATCTGGGGTATACACATGCTGTATAATGCCATACCCTTGAGTGTGTATTCAATCTGTGGTTATGATGGAATGTCATTCCCACGATAACATTAGTAGTTAGCTCTTTTTGAGTTAACTAGAAAGACATTTATCTTAGATGGGCCTGACATAGCCAGGTAGGGTTTTTTTTTTAACTTTATTTATTTATTTTGAGAGAGAGAGAGAGAGCAGTGCAGGAGGGGCAAGGAGTGAGAGAATCCTAAGCAATCTCTGCACTGTTGGTGTAGAGCCTGGTGCAGGGCTTAAACTCAAGAACCGTGAGGTCATGACCTGAGCCAAAACCAAGAGTCAGGCACTTAACCTACTGAGCCAGGCACCCAGATTTTTTATTTTAAAGTTTAAACATTAGAGACTCTCCTGCTGGTCTTAAATACAGCCTCCATGAGTTCTACTGCTGCAAGGAAGGCAATTCTTCCAACAACCAGCAAGCTTGGAAGAGGATCCTGAGCCTCAAATGAAACCCTGATCCTAGGTAACACTTGATGCAGGCTCATGGGAACCAGAGTAGAGACCCTCTCTTAAGACTTCCCAGGATTCCTAATCAATGGAACTATTAGACAATGAAAGGGTATTGTTTTCAGTCACTAAGTTTGCAGCAATTTGCTACATAGCAATAGAAAATAAACACACTGATCCAAGGTTAGAAAGAAACAGCTCACAATTGCTTATGACTTGTTCGTAATTCTAACTTGTTCAACAGTCTACCTAAATCGATTTCTATTAAAAAAAACAATTATTAAAATATTAACAGTACAATTGTTACATATGGAATGTCTTAATTCTTTACATATGGTAGATCATGTTAATTGTTATAAAGACTCTATGAAGTGAGCATTAAATTTCTGAATTCATAAGTAGTAAATAGAGTCTTAAGGAATTTAGCTATCTTATCAGAAGGGGCAGAGGTAGCGTGATGTGTTGACTGGGAGGGATGAGGAAAAGCCCTCTGGGAGACAGAACCTTCTCCTCTGGTTTCCAAGCTCACACCTTTCCCACCTTGGTATATTGCATTTCATTATGTATAGAAAATTATACACAAGGTATCCTCTTCTGCCCTGGGTTGCTAAGATCAATAAAGTATGCACCCATAATGAAGGACTTTAAAATCCAGCAGGGAAAACAGACATGAATCACACAATATCTTCCAAGGTCTAATGAAACCCTTGCACACTGGGGTGATATTCTGGTGGGATTAGAAAGCACTTAGAGAAGCCATGGCAAATGAGCTAAGCCTTAAATACTCTAAATGATCTTTCTGGTAGAAAAATTGGAGCTGTAATCCTTTGGGGTGGAGAAATAAAATGCTGCACTTAGAATTGTAAATGTACAGAGCATGTTCACAGAATGTTTAGTAGATAGGAGCACAGGGGAGTCAAAGATATAACTGAGTTTTATACCCTGAATGTGTGTTTCCTACATTGTTTACAGCTTTTTGATACCTGTCTTTGTCTGTTTCACTCTTTCAGTTTCCACATTCCTTAATCTAACTGGTTTTTGCCTACTATAGTGAAATTTTTGGATCATGGTGTCAGCAATACATTTGGGAAAATATCTCAATAAAACATAATTTTAAGATTCAGTTCTCACATACACACACACACACACACACACACACACACACACACACACCACTGTGTGATTGTAGTTTATTGCTAAATTCATGGTTAATGCTTAAAATATGTATCATATATATTACTTTTTGTCCTTGATACTTAAAGTATTTTTAAATGATATTCTTGATTTCTAGAGGTACATGGCAAAATTCTAGGTACTAAGGACACAGAAATAACCCAGTTTGGCAAGAACACTGAAATAGAGAGTGGGAATGATGATGTTTGGGGGGAAAGCTGGGGTCAAATATACCAGGAAAAAGTAAACAAAGTATATATGTCAGAGAACAACGTATCTTAGAGAATCAAACAGAAAGATATGTTAGCAAATGACTGAGGAACTGTCAGAACAAATCATCAAAGAAAGGAATTTTAAAGACACAGCGTCTGAACATGTATATTATAAGTTATCTGATCCATCAAATACATAGTCTACAGTGAGCTGTCTCTGGCTTTGAAGATCTCATGTTTGATTAAGTATAGCTCTTAATGTAAAAAAGATATTGTTAAAAAACAACACCTACTTCCAGGGGTGCCTGGGCGGTTCAGTTGGTTAAACGACCGACTCTAGATTTTGGCTCAGGTCATAATCTCATGATTTGTGAGTTCGAGCCCTGTGTTGCACTCTGCACTGACAGTGTGGAGCTTGCTTGGGATTCTATGTCTCCCTCTCTTTCTCCAAAAAATAAATAAACATTTTTTAAAAAATCCTACTTCTGTACAAGAAAAATGTACATGTCTAATACTAAGGGAAAAAAAGAAAATGCCATGAAAATCCCTATTAATGCATTATAAAAACAAAAGCTGCCTAAAATAAATATGAGATCATGGACAACTTTAACAAGCAAAGTATATCTATCAAATTAATTTCCTTGTTGTATTCCTCTTATCAATAACAAATAAACTAGATGACCTGAACCAAACTGAAAGGCACCTATCAAATTTTCCAAAATTATCATTCAGGGATTCTCAGAATTCAAGCATTTTATATGGGAGACGTGTTATTTTTGCATTCACTTCAATTTTACAAACTCGGTCATGTATCCTCTTTACAGGTTTCTCTTTTTTATCCACAGAAGAAAAAAAGGAAAAAGTAAAAAGCCCGTCGCCAAGCAGTTCATCACCTCACTTGTGGGGAAAGTCAGAGTAATACACATCCTGTGGTAACTGAGAGGGATACAGGATAGGCTATTTTGGGGCTCACTAGAGAAATATAAATCTTTTGAAATTTTTCCACTTATTTCTTGTATTCTATCTATTTGGTATATTAAATTCATATATAATAAACTTGGAAAGCAGTCATTTTACATGAAACTAATTATGTGCGGTGGAGACCCAGAGGACAGATCCATCCTGACAGAGTACTTTCAACACCATTTACTTGTAGCTTGCTATATAGACAGTGCAGCGCCTCAGTTAGAACCACATATACAGCTAGTGATTTACACTTCCTCACGCACGAACAGCTTTTTTAATGTTGTTTACTTAACTCTTTTCGAAGAACTTCTAAAAAATGCTTCCCAGATTTTTATGGGTTAAAGGAAGCATCAATTTAGAAATTATAATTTAGATACATAGAATAATAACTGATTTCACAGTTCATTAATTCAATTGATGAACAACAATAAAAGAGAATTACTGCAAAATATAACCATGTGATGTGAAAAGGTGGGAGGGGAAGTGTATGATTTTACTCACTTTATTCAAAAGAAATAAATGATCAAATGTACTTTATATAAAATGGTAAACTCACTATCGAAAATGATCAAATCTAATTAAGATAACATTTTAAAAGCTGTACTTCAAAGATAAAATTGGAGAGGTATTTTTTTGGAAGATGTAATTCTGATATAACTTAAGAAGATTTAAATTTCTGCTGCAGGGAATAAGGACTACTTTTCTACAATGACTTCCATAAAATGTCCAGTTTTCCTCATGTGTTAGTTTGCATTTGTGGGTATTGCAGAAAATGCAGATTTTATATGAACGATGTGTGGTATTTTTTAGTCACAATAGCACTACATTTTTTTTAATGTTTCTTTATTTTTGAGAGAGAGAGACACAGGGCACAAGCGACAGAGAAAGAGAGAGGGAGACACAGAATCTGAAGCAGGCTCCAGGCTCTGAGCTGCCAGCACAGAGCCTGACATAGGACTTGAACTCACCAGTTGCAAGATCATGACCTGAAACCAAAGTAGGACACTTAACTGACTGAGCCACCCAGGCGCCCGAGCACTATGTTTTTAAACACTAAATGCCTATTTTTATGTTTTTGCCTCAATGAAATGGGCATTTTTTCTAATTTAGATTCTATTAAAGGAAGGTAACATATTTTTCCAGAACTCTGTTTTCTAAATAATATAAATAAATAAGCCTGTATGCCTGTGAATACACACACATATACACATACACACATGCCATGACCAGAATACAGAACACATATATAACATTTACATGTTATTACCTTACTGTCCCGTAAATCTTCACTAGTTTAAATATTTCCAAGGCATAAATTGACTTCAGTATACACATAGGTTATGTAATAAATATATTTTAAGCTAGGGATAAACGTGCTCTAACATATAAACGGAGACCTATAAGGCTCATGGCCGATCTCTCTACTGAAACTTGGCAGGCCAGAAAGGAATGGCAGGAGATCTTCAATGTGATGAACAGAAAAAATATGCAGCCGAGAATCCTTTATCCAGTAAGTCTGTCATTTAGAATAGAAGGAGAGATAAAGGTCTTCCCAAACAAACAAAAACTGAAGGAATTCGTCACCACTAAACCAGCCCTACAAGAGATGCTAAGGGGGATCTTGTGAGACAAAGTACCAGAGACATCACTACAAGCATGAAACGTACAGACATCACGACTCTAAACCCATATCTTTCTGTAATAACACTGAACATAAATGGACTAAATGCGCCAACTAAAAGACATAGGGTACCAGAATGGATAAAAAAAACAAGACCCACCTGTTTGCTGTCTACAAGAGACTCATTTTAGACCTGAGGACACCTTCAGATTGAGAGTGAGGGAATGGAGAACTATTTATCATGCCACTGGAAGTCAAAAGAAAGCTGGAGTAGCCATACTTATACCAGACAAACTAGACTTTAAATTAAAGGCTGTAACAACAGATGAAGAAGGGCATTATATAATAATCACAGGGTCTATCCATCAGGACGAGCTAACAATTATAAATGTCTAAGTGCCGAATACGGAGCCCCAAAATATATAAAACAATTACTCATAAACATAAGCAACCATATTGATAAGAATGTGGTAATTGCAGGGGACTTTAACACTCCACTTATAGAAATGGATAGATCATCTAGACACACAGTCAATAAAGAAACAAGGGCCCTGAATGATACATTGGATCAGATGGACTTGACAGATATATTTAGAACTCTGCATCCCAAAGCAACAGAATATACTTTCTTCTCGAGTGCACATGGAACATTCTCCAAGATAGATCACATACTGGGTCACAAAACAGTCCTTCATAAGTATACAAGAATTGAGAGCATACCATGCATACTTTCAGACCACAATGCTATGAAGCTTGAAATCAACCACAGGAAAAAGTCTGGAAAACCTCCAAAAGCATGGAGGTTAAAGAACACCCTACTAAAGAATGAATAGGTCAACCAGGCAATTAGAGAAGAAATTTAAAAATATATGGAAACAAACGAAAATGAAAATACAACAATCCAAATGCTTTGGGATGCAGCGAAGGCAGTCCTGAGAGGAAAATACATTGCAATCCAGGCCTTTCTCAAGAACAAGAAAAATCCCAAATACAAAATCTAACAGCACACCTAAAGGAAATAGAAGCAAAACAGCAAAGACAGCCTAAACCCAGCAGAAGAAGAGAAATAATAAAGATCAGAACAGAAATAAACAATATAGAATCTAAAAAAAAACTGTAGAGCAGATTAATGAAACCAAGAGTCGGTTTTTTTTTTTTTTGAAAAAATAAACAAAATTGATAAACCTCTGGCCAGGCTTCTCAAAAAGAAAAAGGGAGATGACCCAAATAGATAAAATCATGAATGAAAATGAAATTATTACAACCAATCCCTCAGAGATACAAGCAATTATCAGGAAATACTATGAAAAATTCTATGCCAACAAACTGGACAACCTGGAAGAAATGAACAAATTCCTAAACACCCACATGCTTCCAAAACTCAATCAGGAGGAAATAGAAAGCTTGAACAGACCCATAACCAGGCAAGAAATTGAATCAGTCATCAAAAATCTCCCAACAAATAAGAGTCCGGGACCAGATGGCTTCCCAGGGGAATTCTACCAGACATTTCAAGCCTGGGTGGCGCAGTCGGTTAAGCGTCCGACTTCAGCCAGGTCACGATCTCGCGGTCCGTGAGTTCGAGCCCCGCGTCAGGCTCTGGGCTGATAGCTCAGAGCCTGGAGCCTGTTTCCGATTCTGTGTCTCCCTCTCTCTATGCCCCTCCCCTGTTCATGCTCTCTCTCTCTCTGTCCCAAAAATAAATAAATGTTGAAAAATAAATAAATAAAGCAGAGATAATACCTAGCCCTCTAAAGCTATTCCAAAAAATAGAAAGGGAAGAAAAACTTCCAGACTCATTCTATGAAGCCAGTATTACTTTGATTCCTAAACCAGACAGAGACCCAGTAAAAAAAAAGAGAACTACGGGCCAATATCCCTGATGAATCTGGATGCAAAAATTCTCAATAAGATACTAGCAAATTGAATTCAACAGCATATAAAAAGAATTATTCACCATGATCAAGTGAGATTCATTCCTGGGAGGCAGGGCTGGTTCAACATTTGCAAATCAATCAACGTGATACATCAAATTAATACAAGAAAAGATAAGAACCATATGATCCTGTTAATCGATGCAGAAAAGGCCTTTGACAAAATTCAGCAACCTTTCTGAAAAAAAAAAAAACCCTCGAGAAGTCGGGATAGAAGGAACATACTTAAAGATCATAAAAGCCATTTATGAAAAGCCCACAGCTAACATCATCCTCAATGGGGAAAAACTGAGAGCTTTTTCCCTGAGATCAGGAACACGACAGGGATGTCCACTCTCACCACTGTTGTTTAACATAGTGTTGGAAGTTCTAGCATCAGCAATCAGACAACAAAAGGAAATCAAAGGCATCAAAATTGGCAAAGATGAAGTCAAGCTTTCACTTTTTGCAGATGACATGATATTATACATGGAAAATCCGATAGACTCCACCAAAAGTCTGCTAGAACTGATACGTGAATTCAGAAAAGTTGCAGGATACAAAATCAATGTACAGAAATCAGTTGCATTCTTATACACTAAGAATGAAGCAACAGAAAAATAAAGAAACTGATCCCATTCACAATTGCACCAAGAAGCATAAAATACCTAGGAATAAATCTAACCAAAGATGTACAAGATCTGTATGCTGAAAACTATAGAAACCTTATGAAGGAAATTGAACAAGATATAAACAAATGGAAAAACATTCCGTGCTCATGGATTGGAAGAATAAATATTGTCAAAATGTCAATACCCAAAGCTATCTACACATTCAATGCAATCCCAATCAAAATTGCACCAGCATTCTTCTTGAAACTAGAACAAGCCATCCTAAAATTCATATGGAACCACAAAAGGCCCTGGATAGCCAAAGTAATTTTGAAGAAGAAGACCAAAGCAGGAGGCATCACAATCCCAGACTTCAGCCTCTATTACAAAGCTGTAATCATCAAGACAGCATGGTATTGGCACAAAAACAGACACATAGACCAATGGAATAGAATAGAAACCCCAGAACTAGGCCCACAAAAGTATAGCCAACTCATCTTTGACAAAGCAGGAAAGAACATCCAATGGAAAAAAGACAGCCTCTTTAACAAATGGTGCTGGGAGAACTGGACAGCAACATGCAGAAGGTTGAAACTAGACCACTTTCTCACACCATTCACAAAAATAAACTCAAAATGGATAAAGGACCTGAATGTGAGACAGGAAACCATCAAAACCCTAGAGGAGAAAGCAGGAAAAGACCTCCTGACCTCAGCCGCAGCAATTTCTTACTTGACACATCTCCAAAGGCTAGGGAATTAAAAGCAAAAATGAACTATTGGGACCTCATGAAGATAAAAAGCTTCTGCACAGCAAAGGAAACAATCAACAAAACTAAAAGGCAACCAATGGAATGGGAAAAGATATTTGCAAATGACATATTGGACAAAGGGCTAGTATCCAAAATCTATAAAGAGCTCACCAAACTCCACACCCGAAAAACAAATAACCCAGTGAAGAAATGGGCAGAAAACATGAATAGACACTTCTCTAAAGAAGACATCCAGATGGCCAACAGGCACATGAAAAGATGCTCAACGTCGCTCCTCATCAGGGAAATGCAAATCAAAACCACACTCAGATATCACCTCACGCCAGTCAGAGTGGCCAAAATGAACAAATCAGGAGACTATAGATGCTGGGGAGGATGTGGAGAAACGGGAACCCTCTTGCACTGTTGGTGGGAATGCAAACTGGTGCAGCCACTCTGGAACAGTGTGGAGGTTCCTCAAAAAATTAAAAATAGACCTACCCTATGACCCAGCAGTAGCACTACTAGGAATTTACCCAAGGGATACAGGAGTGATGATGCATAGGGGCATTTGTACCCCAATGTTTATAGCAGCACTGTCAACAATAGCCAAATTATGGAAAGAGCCTAAATGTCCATTAACTGATGAATGGATAAAGAAATTGTGGTTTATATACACAACGGAGTACTACGTGGCAATGAGAAAGAATGAAATATGGCCCTTTGTAGCAACGTGGATGGAACTGGAGAGTGTGATGCTAAGTGAAATAAGCCATACAGTGAAAGACAGGTACCATATGCTTTCACTCTTATGTGGATGCTGAGAAACTTAACAGAAACCCATGGGGAAGGGGAAGGGACAAAAAAAAAGAGGTTAGAGTGGGAGAGAGCCAAAGCATAAGAGACTCTTAAAAACTGAGTGCAAACCGAGGGTTGGTGGGGGGTGATGGTTATTGAGGAGGGCACCTTTTGGGATGAGCACTGGGTATTGTATGGAAACCAATTTGACATTAAATTTCATATATTGAAAAAAATAATAAATATATTTTAAATGTCATGTTTATATGTCTATAGGGTGTAAAATTAATGTTGTATGTGGGTGTGTAGATAAAATTTCTACTGTAATGTACCTGGAGAAAAGAAACAAAAGGGACATTTTCTCTTCTTTTTTTTTGAATTTTTAAAATGTTTTTATTTATTTTTGAAAGAAACAGAGTGTGAGTGGGGCAGAGGCAGAGAGAGAGGGAGACACAGAATCTGAAAAAGGCTCCAGGCTCTCAGCTATCATACCGTGTTCAAACTTGGGAACTGCGAGAACATGACCTAGGCCGAAGTCACACACTTAACCAACTGGCACACCCAGGCACCGCTAGGAACATTTTATTTTCTAATTATGGGAAGAAAAGTTAGCAAATTACTTTTGAAATGCCAGCATACAGTTGCCACACATAAGCTAGTCCAGCAAATTATTATATCAACCTTATTCTACAATTACAATTGCTATCTCATAACCAGACCCTTATTATTTTCATACAATGTTAAAAAGCACAAAATAAGTTTACTCTGAAGGTTAAGTGTATTCAAGTCTGAACTCTTATGGTACACAAATGAGGATTAAAGTTAGAAACTCTGCTGCACCAAGGCTTTAGAATTAATATAACATGACCACAATAGTGACAGAGCCGATGAGTCACTGCCCACTCTGAATAAATGCTAGAAGTAGCTAAAGAAAAACTGCCAAGGTCAAAGCTCAGCGCAGTTTCAGATGGATGTTATTCTCTCTATAGCAGTCACTCTCTCCTCCTTCCAGCTTTCCAAAAGGAACTGGTGCACTGCGGGCACTCAGGATGAACCTGCCAGATTTAATAATAATCAAGAACACTCTTAAATAATTGTCGCCAGGAAGAGAAGCAATTGGAAAACTTAAAAGTAAGGACTCCTTGAACTGTGGCTCATTTCAGAAAGCACACCCTTCTCTCCTCATTTCAAAACAAAGGTACTAAGGAAGCATAGGGAAGAGTCACAGAGAAATTCACTTGTTGCAGCCAAAAAGATCATCACATTCTCGCCTCTTTCCTGGGTCATTCCGGTAACCTATAGCCAACATTCTGGAGAAACACAATGTGGAAAGGAGCAAGTAATTTTGATTCAGTATTCATTGGTGGAGATTTGCATTTTAACTCAACCAGAAGGCATATTGTTGGCCTTCTATAGACTTGTAAGGCCTTCTAAAATTTAGAGGAAAACATTGAGTTTTCTGTGATGTTGAAGTTTAATATCAATATGTTGAGTTCCTCATAGTATAGGTGCTCCGGTAACTTTTCCTTGCTACTATTTTCTTTACTTTTATTCAGGTTGTAAGTGTATTTCTAGCATCAGCCATCACTTAGCCTTTCAGTGAAATGTTTCCCAGTGAGAAATGTGACATTGTGTGCATATTTTGGCTATCCAATAGCCAAAATACATAGCACTTTTGAACCTTCCAAACAGTGAAAATTAATCAGGAAACATCCTAAGCCTGGCTGAGAAAGATAACACCTCACCACCGTGCACTACCACAACAATTACTACTTCTCAGAGCAATGTCCATTCAAGTATATGAACTCCTTTAGTAGAGTGTCCATGAGAGATGCAGCCATTTCACATAGGAGCATTACTTCAATCGCATTAGTCACATGTCGTTTACAAGATACCATGAACTAAAAGTAAACCTCAGATGTTAGAAACAATAAGCATGTTCTAGTTGCTATTTATGTGTAATAATAAATCATCCAGAATTGTATAACTCTGCATTGGTCCTTTGTTAAAAGCAGGTTGGTTATGGAAATGGGTCATGCCTGGGGGTCACGTGGCTTTCTTCTGGCAAGCAATTCCCAGGTAGGCAATAGGTTGAGAGTGGTCAGCTTCCAATAACCCTAGAACCCGTGGGATTGCTTCATTTATAAAAGGGGTGAGGCTGAATCTAGACCCAGCAGACAGCATTTTCTTTTACTTCTTCCTCAATTTCTTTCAAATCCTTCTACTGCTCTTCACTCTCACTGCCACCATTCTAATCAAAGCTAGTCACTTCTTATTGAAGTGGCTCTTTTTTGTTCTCAACCTATTGTTTTTTCCAACATTGCATACAATGTTACAAATAACAAATATCTTCCTATCAGAAACCTCTTAATACCCTTTAATGTTTTCTTATTGCTCTATGTAAAATAAAACAGTATGGAGTTTCCTCAAAAAACTAAAAATAGAACTACTCTACGACCCAGGAATTGCACTACTAGGCATTTATCTATGGGACAGGTGTGCTGTTTTGAAGGGACACATGCACCCCCATGTTTATAGCAGCACTATCAACAATAGCCAAAGTATGGAGAGAGCCCAAATGTCCATCGATGGATGAATGGATAAAGAAGATGTGGTATATATACACAATGAAGTATTACTCGGCAATCAAAAAGAATGAAATTTTGCCATTGGCTACTATGTGGATGGAACTAGAGGGGATTATGCTAAGTGAAATTAGTCAGAGAAAGATAAAAATCAGATAACTTCACTCATATGAGGACTTTAGGAGACAAAACAGATGAACATAAGGGAAGGGAAACAAAAATAATATAAAAACAGGGAGGGGGAAAAGACAGAAGAGACTCATAAATACGGAGAACAAACTGAGGGTTACTGGAGGGGTTGTGGGAGGGGGGATGGGCTAAATGGGTAAGGGGCATTAGGGAATCTACTCCTGAAATCATTGTTTCACTGTATGCTAACTAATTTGTATGTAAATTTTAAAAAATAAAAAAATAAATTAAATTTAAAAAAATAAATTAAGAAAAAAAAAAAAAACCTTCTATTTATATCTGTTCATTTTGTCCCAAACAGCATGGAAGACTTTGTCAAATTCCCTGGAAATTTTCAGATACCTTGGATCTTTGATGATGGTTCTCAACCATATGAAATGTACTCGGGGGAAGAAACAGATTTTCACGACACCAGGGAGGGGGGACAGAGGGAAAGATTTTTCTAGCATCCAGTTGACTGAGGCCATGAACACTGCTAATCATCCTACAATACATAAGATGGCACCCTCCATAACAAAAAATCATCAGGACAATATAGCAACAATGCCAATATTGAAAAGTCGTAGGTGCACCTGAGTGGCTCAGTCGGTTAGGTGTCTGACTCTTGATTGCGGCTCTGGTCATAATCTCAATGGTTCATGACATCGAGTCCCACACCGGGCTCTGTGCTGACAGCATGGAGCCTGCTTGGGATTCTCTCCCTCCTTCTCTCTCTTTCTGCTCCTCCTCTACTTGTGTTTGCTCTCTCTCTCTCTCTCTCGCTCTCTCTCTCTCTCTCTCAAAATAAATCCATAGACATTAAAAAAGAAAACCCTAAACTGTATCATCCCCCCAATTAATGATGATAAATGCATAGAAAGAAAGGAAAAGAGGAAATGAGTGTGTTTGCTGAGATTTGTTTTTGTAATTCTTGTGTTTTTATTCCAGCTTTTAACAATGACCTCTTCCCTTCTTGTCTTTCCAAGTTCTCATAGGCATCTGCTTGATAAAACAGTCTTAAACTGTCTGTCATTTTCCACGAATTAGCCAGCCTGACAGCTTTTAGGACTGTGTTATTTTCAAGATAGTTCCTCAGAGACCGTTAACTGCCGTTCAGTGATATCAATGCAAATCTTACTGTACCTCAGAAAGTAATTTGTCTAATTCAAGACACCCAAAGTTATTTAGAGTACCAAGGTGCCCACTTGATAATTCCTAATGTATTTTGAACTTTGACTATTTTCTATCAAAGATGGGTCAGCCCTCTCTTATCTGATAATCATTAGACTTGAAAGGGAAGTTGGAAGCGGTAAATTTCTCATCAATTTCTAAATTTGATGGACAATTTCAAGCCTCTATACCATGTTTTTTTTTCAGATTTTATAGCCATCCCTCCTTCTTACATATTGAAAATGAACTTCCTTATGGTAAAGTCTTCCTTAATCATAAATAAATCATTCTCAATTTCATATTCCAGCACCATACTCTGACCCATTTCTACCTTTCACACCACTGAGCATTGATTCTTGCAATATGTTTACCAGTGTTTCTAGAATAAAATCATCACAGAATACAAAAAAATTAACCTATGTATATTTTAGGTTTGGTAACACATACACTTATACTTAATGTGTATTTTGTCCATTTCCAACTTTATTAGGTCCCTTTAAAAATAAAAAATATTAGAGTTTATATTTTTATGATTTATTTAGTAAATGTTTTGACTATCCATAGTCCTTTAATGGGTAATATTTCATAAGTAGTAATTTATTTCTGCTTCTTCAATGTATCATTATCCTTTCATCTTAAAGAAACTCAGTTTTATTCTCTTGAAATTTTACTTTCTTTTTCAAATACCACCTCTTGTGATTACATGTAACTTTATCGCACAAAATGCCCTATTAAGTGCTGTTCTAGTGTATTTGATGCAAATCTCACTTCTTAACCTTTATGATAGCATATTTTTGTCATGCATTTTTATCTTGGACTGTTTTTGAAACTTTCTATTTGAACCAAGTTTTCTATTCTACTTTCAGGCATATTCTGTGTATCACTCTGAGTATATTATCACGTGCCCTGTGGAACAGATGCTACAAGGACTTCTAGTGACATTTTTCCTGGAAAGTATCCCTTTTATCCCAATACTTAGAATGCAGAATGTTAGCATCTATAACTCAGAGGCTTTCAACATATTAGCATTTAGTGCTATGCCAGAATGACTATACATTCTGTTATTCTGTTAGAATGGAAAGATTTAGTGATCAGTATGCAGTCAGTCTTGACCACCATAGTATGACTTTGACACAGTCAAAGATAGGATCACTTTGCTTTGAGGATGGCAGTGGTGGGAGGCAAGACCAATGAGGGCAATGATATGCCACAGTGACAAGAGTACCTGGAACTCTATTAGAATAAATGACAGACACACACACACACACACACACACACACACACACAAATGTGTGATCTTAAGAATGATGGTAACAAGATGGCAATAAGAGATACAGCATTTAACTTAATGCTATACAAGATTGTCCAGAGCCAAAAGAAGACAGTGTCAAGTTGATAGCAGCCACAAGGCCAACTGTGGCAGGAGCTGAGAAGTAGTTCAATAAGGACAGGAAACCTTTCTTGTAATTATGGGGGACATATTTAGCAAAAATAAGTCAGTCCTTATCAGAGATCTAGCAAAGGATTCTTTTTAACTTGTGAAATCTGGGGCGCCTGGGTGGCTCGGTCGGTTAAGCGTCTGACTTCGGCTCAGGTCATGATCTCACGGTCCGTGGGTTCAAGCCCCGCGTTGGGCTCTGTGCTGACAGCTCAGAGCCTGGAGCCTGTTTCAGATTCTGTGTCTCCCTCTCTCTGTGACCCTTCCCCGTTCATGCTCTGTCTCTCTCTGTCTCAAAAATAAATAAACGTTAAAAAAAAATTTAAAAAAAAAAACTTGTGAAATCATTTGTATGAACAATCTTCCAAATAACTCCAGAAATTATATTGTTATATTTAAAAATAACATAAGCATGCTTGGGTGGCTCAGTTGGTTAAATGTCTGACTCTTCATTGCAACTCAGGTCATGATCTCATGGTTCCTAAGATCAATCCAGGCACCAGGCTCCATGCTTTTGGGATTCTCTCTCTCCCCTTCTCTCTGCCCCTCCTCTGCTTGCATGCATGCACACATGTGTACATGCGCGCGTGCTCTCTCTCTCTCAAAAATAAACTTAAACAATTAAACTAAAATAAAAATAATAATCACATAAAATTGAGGTGGCTACTGTAGTTCTGGCTGAATGGTTATTTTAACTACAGCAGGCAGACATTGAGGATCTGCAAAGGAATTCTTTGAGATACTGCATTAATAGGTGAATAATTCACCATCAGTTGGTGGAATAAGGAATAGCATTTCAGAGATAAATGGATCTTGGTCCCAAATAAAGAATTTTTCATTAAAAATGCCTGTCAGTAGTGGTTTCCTTTGCAGTATTTCAAAAAGTTAAGTTTTGCATAAGTTTAAGAAATGGACAACTCTAGAATGAAAAATACTTTTAGAAATATCGAAATACCGCGAAGGTTGAAGTGGAAAAGCTTACCTCCGTTATATTCCCACTCTACTGTCACTAATTCATACTCCTGGGTAAAATCTGGTATTTGTTATTATTAGATACATTCATTATTCATACACTGAAACATTATTATGTTGATTAAATTGACCCAATTTCTAAAAGCAAACAAACTTTCTTAAAAACCTGCCAAGGAACTTTATGAGTGTTCTCTCATGACTTACTTTAATTGAATTAATTTAAAAACCATTAAAAAAACCCTGGATAATCTGGACATAGATCTAATCACTATTTTGTGAAGTATACAGTAACTTTTAATTCTGTATGTCAACCAAAAGGAACTTAAATTTAAACAAACACAGAATATTAAAAATATTTTGTGTTCTATCGAGTGAAATTGACCCTAAGTCCTGTGATCCCTAGATAGGATTACTAGCTAATAGGAATAAACTTGGTATTTCAAAGAATAAAATGTACTTGTTAGATAAGCAATAGATAAATTAATTTGTTTATGTGTAGTGAATATATCATTATATTAGGAGACTTTACAGTCCTTAGCCACACTCTTGAGACATTTGACAAGTTATCCACTGGAGTAAGTATTCACCTCAGTGAATCTGAGCACATGCCCAACTCTGTGTCAATGTACTATCAAGGGTAGAGTTTCTATCACTAAACATTTATTTGTTATGAATCCTGAAAGTTTCACTCTCCAAATATCTTTCTTTTAAAATACAAGTATAAATTAAATGGCAAAATCTTTGTCATTTTTTAACCTATTAGATTTTTTGGAAAACAGCCAATGAGCCAGTGAAGAAGGAAGAGCACAAGTACTTGGAAGGTTTTGAGAGAAGAAAAAGAAAGAAGAAAATGTAACCAGATGAGTTCCTTGGCTTAATTATTTTGCCAAAAGCTCATTTTTTCAGACACTTTAGTTTTATTTAATGAACATCTTTTGTGAGTGCATGTTTGTGTACGTTTAGGGAAGAGTCAAAACTGTGCATTGAGTGAGTTTATAATAGAATGCCTTTAGTGCCTTTTTCCCATTTAGCTTGTTTTTACTGAATGATTACTTATAACACTACCCTTTAATACAATACTGAAAAATGTATATATCCAAATGTCTATATCCAATGTCTATATCCAAAAACATGGGTTGCACAAGGTGGGGGAGGCTTTGAATAAGACTTCTTCTCTGTCATCCTAGGGAAGCGCTTCTCTAAAGTATTTTCATGTCGACTGATGAATGCATACAGAAGATGTGGCATATATATATGTACGTGTGTGTGTGTGTATACATACATATACATATATATATATATATATATATATATATATATATAATGGAAAACTACTCAGAAATGAAAAAGAATGAAATCTTGCCATTTGCAACAATATGGATGGAACTGGACAGTATTATGCTAAGAAAATAAGTCAGAGAAAGAAAGATATCGTATGATTTCACTCATATGTAGAATTTGAGAAGCTCAACAGATGCACACAGGGGAAGGGAAGGAAAAATAAGACAAAAATAAAGAGGGAAGCAAACCATAAGAGACTTTTAAATATAGAGAACAAACTGAGGGTTGCTGGAGGTGAGGTAGGGGAGATGGGTTAAGTGGGTGATGGGCTTTAAAGAGGGCACTTTATGGGATGAGCACTGGATGTCATATGTAAGAGATGAATCACTGGGTTCTACTCCTGAAGCCAAGACTACACTGTATGTTAACTAACTTGAATTTAGAAAGAGAAGAAAGAAAGAAAGAAAGAAAGAAAGAAAGAAAGAAAGAAAGAAAGAAAGAAGAAAGAAAAGAAAGAAAGAAAGAAAGAAAGAAAGAAAGAAAGAAAGAAAGAAAGAAAGAAAGAAAGAAAGAAAGAAAGAAAAAGAAAAGAGAAATACATAGATAGGAAACAAAATAATTTTCATGCTTTTAAATACAACTGTCCCAATCTTTTAAAAAAATATGATATGGGGCACCTGGGTTGCTCAGTCATTTGAATGTCCAACTTGAGCTCAGGTCATGATCTCATGGTTCATGAGTTTGAGCTCCATATTGGGCTTGCTCCTGTTAGTGCAGAGCCAGCTTCTGATCCTTTGTCCACCCCCTCCAACCTCTGTTTCTCCCCCGCTTATGCTCTCTCAAAAAATAAAAAAAACATTAAAAACATTAAAAAATATGATGTAACGTTTTTTAAAGTGATAGATAAAACTGAAGGAAACTCCATTAGAATAATTCTCCATGTTGCTATTGTGAACATGTAGATTTTAATGTAACCTTTATAAATATATAAGAAATCAAAACAGAGGCATTTCAAAGGCCATTACCAATTCTGACCTGCCATACTGTCTATGTCAGTTGAATTGCATTTTACCCTTGAAGCCATCTATTTCAGTTATATAAAGAGGAACAAGAAAGACATGAATATTTAAATAGAACAGAAAAAAATAGTGTAATTTCACATCGCAGGTTTTTGTATTCTCCTCACATAATGTATTCGGAGCACTCAGTCACTAGTCCTATTCCGTGCATTGCCTTGCAGTATATATACTGTTTCTCAAAGACTGGGATCAACTTCCCTGATATATATTTTTAATTTCTTTCTTCTAACTTGCTGTCTGTTCTATAACATCTTAAATTTCACCCCAACGTGTGTAGACATTTTGTCTTATTCGTGGTCAAGGATGAGAAGAGCCAGATTTCCACTCTGCAGCCCACCTGTGGCTTTTGCTCTCAATTCTGGTTGAAGTTGGGATTTCAACCTTTTAAAAATGGATTCTAGACAAGAGGAATAATTTAGCTTCTATGTGAGGCCTCATTACCCTAACACAAGAAATGTCCTTGTTCTAAGGAACAGGTTTAACAGTATGACATATCAACACAACATAATAAAATGAAATTTGTCTTACTTAAGACATGTTTAGGTTGCAAGTGACAGAAAATGAACTCAACCGAGCTTACTCAAAAATGGTTATATGGCTTAGAGTATGTCCCCCAATTACTTAAATTAATATGTATATATTCATATATTCATATATATGTCTATTTATATTTTAAAAACACAGATGGAAAGGGCAGGAATAAAGGTCAGTTTCAAAAGAATTGCAAAGAGAATCTACCTTTCTCAAAGAAACTCTACCTTTCTCCTTTCTGCTTCTCTTTGAATATTGGTTTATCATTTCATTTCACATTAGTTTTCTTCATAAGGCAGACACCACAGTCAACCAAACATAGAGCAAAACCAAGTCTAAAACTCCCAGAAAAAGTGATTGTTACTTTCCTTCTCCTCATCCTCCTCCTTTATTTGCCTAGCTTGGACCAATCAAACATGAGAGACTCAATTTGTGGGGAAAAAATAGAAACTTCAGTAAAAACAATATGGAAGAGGTAGGAAGAAGAGAATGCTAAGAAAGGTGGTTTTCTTTTGCAAAATGGGGAAGCATTCTCTAAAAAGGAATAATAGAGACACACTAAAATTTATCAAGTTAGTGTTCCCCACATAGGAATAAGGAAGCCTTCATCGTATAGAAACTGATAAGCGTTATAAAATAATTTTGATGGAACAATTTATAGAACACTCATATAAATGTCTGACACAAAATTTAATAATGGAAAAAATATAAGGATATGTACTTATAACCATATGTATGAAAAGACTACGTTTCAATATACACATTTTAATATTAAAAAAAATTTTTTTTCACCGTTTATTTATTTTGGGGACAGAGAGAGACAGAGCATGAACGGGGGAGGGGCAGAGAGAGAGGGAGACACAGAATCAGAAACAGGCTCCAGGCTCTGAGCCGTCAGCCCAGAGCCTGACGCGGGGCTCGAACTCCCAGACCGCGAGATCGTGACCTGGCTGAAGTCTGACGCTTACCCTACTGCGACACCCAGGCGCCCCTTAATATTTTAATATTGTACATATGTGTGAAGCAGATCACATATTGCTTGTATTCTTCAAGTTGTAACTAGAAAAATTAAACCACTCCACAAATTTAAAGCAGAGAGAACTTAATAAAGAGAAATGCTGGCACTGATAATGGAAAAGCTGAGCAACGAAATGGGGTCGATGGTAAAATATAGATAGCCGCGACAACGGGGAGCCTCTAGTTCATTCTGGCTGGAGGTAAAAAGTAAAGAGGCCATGTTACTCATGCTAACGAGAGAGGTTTATCTGCAACAGCCAAATTTGGTCAGTCCTGTCTAGTGAGAGTTAGAGCCACAGAGGGCATGTGGGCATTGCTGGGGGTAGCATTGGCACAGTGATAATAATGCTGGCAAGGGGAAGAAATGCTGACTTCTTCCTTTCTCCCATTACCCTGTCTCCCCCATGGTCCCCATGGGCAAGAGTCAGATGTCTGCTGATGTGAGAGCTTGGAAAATGAACCCTTAAGGTCAGGAACCCTATCATATAAGCAGAGAAGCAAATAGTGAGGAATGGATCTTAAGGGACTATGTTTCATGTTTCTGTTTTTCTTCTCAGAGTGACTTTATAATAGAATGACTATACTGCTGTTTTTCCCTCCATTTAGCTTGTTTTTACTGAAAGATTACTTATAACACTATCCTAGGTATATCTAAAAGTGTCTGTATCTGACTTCCAAGAATATAAATTTTGTTTTTATAAAGATTTAAAACAGTCTACTTATGTAAACTTACTTCAGATGTGTTCAAATTGTATTTATTTTTAGCTTTTCATCATAATCTTATGTCAGGAAAAGTAGTCGTCCTTGGTATGCTTAAAATTCTAAAAGTTCACAATGGAGGCAATCAAGAATTGAACAGACTGAACGAGTACAAGACATAAAGACTTGTACTGAAAGGTGACATACAAAGAAATGAGTATTGAAAACATGACAGTCCTTGAGGATAGGAGAAGGATCCAAACAGCAACACTGTTGTACTTGATGATATTTGTTTCCTCTGCCTGGGGCTGAATAATTTTCTTGCTGATGTGTTCAGTGAAAAAGACAACAATAATCCTTTCAGGATTTTTTCCATTTATAATACAGAATGTTTGCTTACTGGTGATTTCCTATCTAAATTGCTCTGATATGAGAAATGCATGTCATAACAATCGTTTCCCTTTAAACATGGGTTCAATTTAACACTCTGTCCTCCTTTGCAGCAAAATATTTTGTACTAACCTTGGTTGCTTAAAAAGAGAAGGTTCTGTTTCTTTTCTTTCTTGTCTTAATTTTTGTGCGTGTGTGAATTTTTTTCTTCCTTGAGGATGAATGTTCAGCAATAGTGAAATTTCAAACTTTGAACAGTGCAAACATTATGTCCTTCTGAACAGAAAAAGGAGAGAGGTGCTTTTTGCCTTTTCCAGACACAGTTTCCCCAACATTTCAGCTTCCCACTGTCTTCTAGAAGATTTTAGAAGCTGTGCTAAGGAGAGCTCTCTCTTCTTTCTAACCTAACCCTCCCTCCCAAATCATTTTTTATTTCTTGCCATGCTTGATTTCTTCATTGTGTTTAATGCTATTTACTTCACCTTATTTATTTCCTTGTTTATACTGTATTTCTATCCAATCCCATTGAACTGTGAGCTCCTTGAAGGAGGGGAATTTTTCTTGCTGATCTTTCTGTCTCCTGGGTGTAGAACAGTGCCTGACACATTCCAGGTGTTCTTTAAATATTTGTTGACTGACAAGGAGAAAATTAACATACATGTCGTATATGAAACCCCACGTATAGCAAAGGATAGGTATTAACCTACTATTAATGTCCTTTAATACTGGGGCAGTTACAGAAGATAGATTCCACTAATTTGAGAGATTCTTAAAAATAGGGACTTGGTTTGAAGTAATTGTATAATGTAACTGGGCACAGTGACTAACAAATAATGGGTATCCATCAGATGCTTATTGAATGAGAGAATGCATGAATAAGTAACAATCTACTAAACCTCTTCCAAACATTCACTGATTCATTGATTGATTCATTCAACAAATATTTGAGTGCTCTCTATATGCCAGCATCTGTCTAGACACAGGCTGCATCAATTAATAAAACAAATTATCCGTTCTTGTGTATCTTACAAATAGATTTTAGAAAAAAAGCAGCAGCTAGAAGATTTCTTATCATAATTTTTCTATGAACTGGTGACCAAATAGTGATAATAGTTCATGTGTTTTTAACCTGTGGTGGAAGGTATGGCAACTTACTTAAAACTTGGTCATCGGTTTCTAAGTTTGAGGCCAAAGACGTCGGCAGCCTGGTGAGCAGCAGCTGTTATCTTTTGGAAAATGTTTTCCTAAGTGGAACATTACTAGCAAGATGCAGCATTGTCTTACCAAATTGTGGGTCATGATCCACTTAGCAAATTGTGAATTCATTTTATTTTATTTTGATCAGCCTTTAAGAGACTCTTAAAAACTGAGAATAAACTGAGGGTTGATGGGGGGTGGGAGGGAAAGGAAAGTGGGTGATGGGCATTGAGGAGAGCACCTGTTGGGATGAGCACTGGGTGTGGTATGAAAACCAATTTGACAATAAATTTCATAGAAAAATTAAAAATAAAAAAGGAGAAAATAACAGAAAAGTCTAGAATAAAGCACAGAATAAAGTAGTATAAAGTAGAACAAAATAAAAAATTAAGAATGGTAGAACCAACTCACTTGCCAAGGGTTAGTATGATTTCATAAAATTGTATTTCAGTATGTGTGTGCTTGTGTGTATGAATTTTTATACTGGCCCATTAGGTATAAGATGAAGTGAAAAAGAAAAAAACTGAAGCCATTACGTGCTAGAGAAACAAGAACAAGGTCCTGATTCTAGCATAAAGATTGGGCAGCAAAGCACTGCCACGGCTCAGGGAATGATTACTGACTGGCCTTGGAGGTGGGAGTGCCCTGGGTAAATCTCCCACCTCCCTCCAGACACACACATCCAAATCTAAGGAAGTGAGGTACAGGTCATGAAGAGGTGGCCAATCCTATAGATGGGGGAAACAAGGTGATACCTAAATGTGTTGTATGGTGGGGGATGGAGGGGCAACTGCACGAACAAGGTGATGGTTTGGGGTATGGTGGGGTGGAAGAGAGAGTTGTGTTTTACAAGGGGTAAGAGGGAAAAGTAATTATTTTAATAAGGCAGAGCATATGATGGTATTCAGATCTTGCACCAGATATGCTAAATTGTAGTTTCACATACATACAATAGGGGATGAATGGTAGAATAATCCAGTGTAAAGATTTTATTAGAAAAACAAAGAAAAGGTTTAACTGCATTTGTTATGAAATGAGGGTAAGAAAATGCTGATGTTAAAAGCACCTGCTGTTTTATAGATCAGAATTGGCTTAGAATATGGTTGGTATTAGGACCCATCTGAGTTTTTTTGCATTTGTAGAAGATTCTCTGTGTATTTTATGGGAAAAGGTTTAATAACCTTGAGAAACTGGAAGGAAATTAGGAACTAGTAATTCACAAACTGTTACTGGAGTTTACTAACATTTCAAACAAAGACAAGAACACTTGTGTATCTACCTCCAGGACTACTGAAAGCATTGAATGAGATGACATGTGAACAAAGCACTAGTTGTTTTTGGAGTAGGTGTTATTATCATAATCATCATCATCATCATCATCATCATTATGTCTTCCTAATGGGTGAGTGAACATACAGCAGAGATTGGGGAAATAGCTTTATAGCGGGAGAGTAAAGTAAAGCCCTAATTCAGGTCATGATAGGGTAGAAGGTCATAATAGAACAAGCCTTCAGTACTGAATGAAAACTGTTACAAGGGACAATAATGATGATGGCAGGGGAAGAGAATGTCTAGTTGAAGGAAAATCTTCCTTCTTTTCTTACTTCCTCCCTCCCTCCGTCTCACTCTGCCTCTCTCCTTCCCTCTCTCTCTCTTTTCCTTTCCTTCTTCCTACCTTCCATCCCTCCTTCCTCCCTCTCTCCTTCTCTCCCTCCTCTCCTTCTTCCTTCCTTCCTTCCTTCCTTCCTTCCTTCCTTCCTTCCTTCCTTCCTTCCTTCCCTTCTTCCTTTCCTTCCTACCTTCCTTCCTTCTTTCCTTCCTTCCTTCATTCCTTTTATTTGTAATTGTTTTAGGTTCTTAAATATATATACACATAGGGATCTGTGTGAATATTTCTAGTACTTGGGATCACATTATAGTTTACATTCTTTCTTTTTATCCATTTAAAAACAACAATGCAGTTTCTGGCTCTTATTTATTTCTTCTATACTTGGTCTCTTTGACATTGATCTTAGAAGTTTTAATTATTTTTAATTCTATTGTGAATTGTCTTCACTGTATGGAGAAACCATTTTTAGCCTCATGGAAGATATAGTGACTTTTCTTAAAAACTTGTAAGAAGTACTTTCTCTTAAAAGGCTGTTGACAAATATTCTAAGGCCCAAATGAACAGGACCTTATAACTTTTACTTTGGATATTTAAAGGAACCAGTGCATACTAGTAAAAATATAAAATTAAGAATTTGTTCTTATCTTATAATGGCTCTAAACTACTTTAGGATGGGCATACCACTTTAGTCATCTTTTTAATTATGTTCCCTGACAGAGGGAGTAAGTTCTACTTAGCCAATATCTGTTGAATTACACAGATGTTGAAAAATCACCCTACAAAGATTTAAAATTTGCAGTTTTTAAAAAAATTCAAAACCAGAAAAAATACTTTCAGGTATCTATGCTTAATAAATGAAACTATGATATCCTGGCTTCATATTCCAAAGCCACGGATAAAATAATTCTAAACTGAATATTGGACCATGAAGTGAGCATCTATTTAGCAAGTAGATCTTTTGTAAGTATGGCTTTCAACCACACTGGCCCTTTCAGGGTACTACTTCTTTCAAATCTAGTTCAATGTTGCCAACATAAGCTAAATTCTACACCTAATTAGACAGTGTTCACAACAGTTGGAATAAATTACATTAAAATGGTCCCTTACCTTTATCTGCAATCTAACAGAATAATAATAAGAAATATTTTCTTCACCTTCAAATTCAAGTTTAGGAAGACACTTTAAGTGTTACTTTTTTTGGTTGCTAAGCATGACCTTCCAAAGTTGTGTTTCTTAGATCTTAAAACTCCTTTTGGGAGTCTAATATATATGTGTGAGTTATTTCTTTGGAAAATGTCCAGTCCAATTTAAATTCTCTTAAGATTCTTAAAAAGAAACTTATAGATTTATCATATTAACAATGTGTTCCCATTAAACAAAAATCCTCAAAATTTAAAGCCAACCAAAATTTCCAAGCTTCCAATCTGAAGAAGAGATCATCTTAGGTCATTTTGAGGTTCTCAGTGGAGCCCATTTACTCATTTATAATACAGATCATCTATCATCCAGAATAGTAGTTCTCTCACAATATCCCAGTGACACAAAAAGGAAGTTAATTTTGAAAAGTCATGAGACCTACTTAGAGCTGCATCACATCTTTGAACTCCTGATAGAGATCTGAATAAAATTTCCGCTCTGGGATGCTGCATTTAGCAGTCTACAACAGCAACACATTTTTGCGTCTCTTAAACTGTCATCATCTGGTGAACTCAAAAGAAATTTAAGTTCCAGCAGTGATCCCATTAATAGTTCTTTTTCCTCCCGAGGATTTACAATTTGGGAAAATAAAAAATCACTCCATGATTCTGTACACAGGACAGCAACCTGAAGAAAATTTAATTTAAACCATTTCTATGTGCTTCTGTAGACAAAGTTTGGTTATTTATATCTTCTGGGATTTCAAAATAATAACTTCATATATTTTGTTTATTTCAACATATAGAAAATACTTCTATTGTGTAAAATAATTACTTCTGCAGAATATAATGCAGTAAATGTTTTACTCTTCCTTAGATTACATATATATTCTACAGATAATAATAAAATCCATGAGGGTTTTAAAAATTGGATATTGTCAGGTCTAAAATATCACACTTCAAGACACAATATTTTATTATAATGAATTTCAACTTACATTTTAAAACGTGTACATATCAGAGTATTTCTTAGTAAACAAGATATAAGGACATATTAAAAATTAAAAGAAAAGCTGAAGTCCTTATAGCTTTCCTCCATTGAAAAATATATCTGGCAGAATAAGACTTTGGAAGATTAACCTATGTCATTTTCCATATATTGCTATGTACCCCTTACTGTCTCCAAAATAGTTCATTTCATTTTTTTAAGTTTTAATTTATTTTGAGAGAGAGAGAGAACAAACTGGGGAGGGGCTGAGGGAGGGAGAAAGAATCCAAAGCAGGCTCCACACTGTCAGCACAGAGCCCCACATGGGCTCTATCCCATGAATTGTGAGATCTTGACCTAAGCTGAAATCAAGAGTTGGACGCTTAACTGACGGAGCCACACAGGTCCACCCAAAATCGTGCATTTTACAAACCAAAGCTAGAAGGTTGGATTTAAGGAATATCATTAAATTTATGAACAATAGATTTAGAAGGGTAGATTAAGAGTCAAGAGTAAACTGAACTAAATAAAGATGCTCTAGATTGAGAAAAAGAAAATGATGGAACCAGATGCTGAGGACTTTGTTTCTAATTGACTCTAAGAAAGACTGGTATTAGAATACCCAGATAATTTGGGCTATTGAGAGTAGGGTCCTCTGCTTGATATTTAAGTGTCCTTGCACCAATGTGGTAGGGAATGAAGAGAAATGTCTTTGTGAATTGTCTATACAGGTATGTCTGAGGCAGCCTCCAGAGTTTTCCCCAGCTCCAGTTTGCTCTGGAACCTGGTACGTAAGAGTACCATGGGCGTAGTGCCAAGGGCCAATGAACTTGACGTGGTTTGCAGTCTGGATGAGGAGGAAAAAATCGTGCAATGTGTGGAGTTCTAAAGATCAGCTGCAAAAGTAAGTGTCTCTGTGTAAATCAGTAATACTAGATGATAATACACCAAAAAATACAAAGTCTTCTAATGTCGCAGGCCCTTGCAATTTGGACTCTGGCACAGAAAACTGGAGCCAGCTAGAACAGGAAGGATGGGAAGAAGTTGAACTGACTGAAAATAAATTGCTGTATGCATAATAGAAGTTCACAAAATGGCAATTTACATTTTTGAAAGATGACATTACACATCTTACACAATCGCTTTTATGATTTTATTGATTTTATGTTTACCAGTTATATACAGGGAACCTATACTCCAGGTAGCATTAAATTTTAAACACACATTATGTGCAAAATCTTATCATTTGATAACTACATCAAATATGAGCATGCATTATACTGGAATTATAGTATGATGTGGCAGAACTGGGTAGAAGAAGAAGAAGGAAAAGAGCTCTAGACATTTATTCTGGAAAACAGAATGTTGCTGTGGTACCATGCACAAACAATAAACTAGAATTCTTGGTTTACATTATCTAGGTGTTTGAAAGTGCTCCCTATAATGAGCCTTAGTTTTCTCAGACTATTAGCTTTGACAAAGAGAAAAGTTACCACTGGAAACTGGAAGATGGTCTGACACTACCATCTACAGCTTGGTGCTGCTCCGAGCTGCCTTGGCATGCTCAGCCAAGCCATGGTGTTCTCCTACTTGACATAAACAACTTCATAACACATTCAAATCTGACAAAGCCATTGTGAGCATGAAGGATCAATACAAAAACAAGACCACTCCATAACCATTTCTGAGCACAGAACAAGCCAAGAATATTTTCCAAAAGTAAAAAAAAAAAAAGACCAATCACTATTTTGTATTTTGGCTGATATGCATAACTGCTTCTCCTCTACCAACCTCATGTTAGCCTTTATTTGTTACTCCCATCTTGCAGATAAAAATTATTAACACAACCAACCTTGACATTATGTGGTACTAATCATGTATGAGGATTAGCTTTTAGTCAAAGAAGCTACATAATTTACTATAATTCAGTGACTTATTGTGTATCAATATGGTCTGCCTAATACCGTCATAATCGATCTATCTGTAACTATACTTTGTTTTCTTGTTACTTTTTCTTCCTGGCAGTACTTCTCCCTGTAGTACTCATGTGCCCCCCATGAACGTTTCTAACATAACAATTTCAATCACATTCTGTTTTTTTATGGTGTCTTTCTATATAAGAAAACCAATAAACTTCATCATATACTGAATATGAATGGAAAATGCTAATGAATTCACTTTTATGTATTTGGTCATTTCATGTTGCCTCTAATTTATGAGTATTTTATGTAGAAGTGTGTGGAAACTGAATATCAAGTCAGCCGTGAGATCACTTATGCAATAAGGTCGTGTAAAGAGTAACAATTTTTAGATATTTTGCTATATTTGGAGCTCAAAATAATACATAAGCCAATATCTTAAACATATTAGTGACTAGATTCATATTTTTTATTAGTATCTGGTTTCTTGCTGGTTGCTTTTCAAAATATATGTTGATATTCTGAATATTTTTCCATATCTTAAGGGAAGCTTATGAGAATATTTGTGGTTCTACATGTATCTTGTCTAGTGCAACCTTAATGTTTTCTATGGATAGCTGGTGTTCATTATGCTTTTTTGCACAACTGAATCTAATAAAAGTTCTGAATAATTCCCTAGAGACTGTTGATTAATATGTAAGCTTTCATATAGCTGTAAGGTCATGCCAACTGCATCAGTTGTTCAGTTGTCTAACATATTAATTAATAATGTTCTATTTAAATCATGGTAAAAGAAATATGTTACCAAACTAAGCATTTAAGTAACCAGATTAATGAGAAATATTATGTAGAGTATAAAGTTATATAGATGTTTACTAACGTGCCATAATTAAAAAGGAAGCAGAATATTGGTCATCATGTTTAACATTGATTTTAGTTAGCATCGCAAGAGGGGACATATTCACCAACACGGAGTCTTGGAAGACAGCCAATCCAACAGCAGCGAAGTTACAGTTGCTACAATGCATCTCCACTGGACTGCACAAGTGTAAAAAATGGATGGCAGCAGGATACCTGGCCAGCTGTTGTATGGTGAGCTGAAGTGGGGAGATCTCAAATGGGGTAAGCTGAAGGAACATGCTGCAGACACATTGAAGAACAATTTCAAGTAATGAAGCATGGCTACAGAATACTGGGAAATAATATCAGGGGAAAGACTGGCCCACTGTGGAGCAATCAGAGCGGCAAAGGTGTTGTGCAGCCAGGTGAAGAAGAAGCATTTCAGATTGCAACAGCTCTTGTAAAGAGCAGTCATTCTCCCAATCCAAGAGCACCATCCAATGAATATAGGATATTCATTGTGTTAACTGGCTGATTTCTTAGCTTACATTTTAGTATTATTAAAAATTAAAAAATACATATATAATCTCATGAAAAAAATCCTATCCATGCTATTTTTCCAATTATGCACAGGACTGTCTAGTTTCTAAAAGTTATTTTATAATGACTGGCATAATATACACACCATTCCCATAGTATGTTTAAATATGTTTTCAGGTGCCTGATTATACAGCAATCCAACACAGAAGATAATTGTGGTAGGGAATTTTCACGCATTGAGAATATTTGCTCTGGGAATTTTCTTGGAAGGTCACTTAATCTATGACCAGCAGGATATACTGAAGTAGTTAAGAGCAGTCTTAGGAGTCAGACTGTCCAAGAGTTGAAATCATGTCCCTCGACAATGACACAATTTTAGCCCTGGGCAAGTTGCAAACCTCTCGTAGCTTCAGTTACTGTATCTCTATAAGGAGGCACTCATAGGGCTATTGGGAATACAGTGTGCTGAAAATGTTCAACTGGTTATTACTGGTTATTACTGGAGATGTATATAGAGCTCTATATAAAATCAATGAAGATTCTGTAGTTCCCATGTACAACATTGCTGCCTGAAGGGTATGTGTAGAATCCATGCACAATGTAGTATCTATCCCCGTCAATATTAGTGTACATTTTTAATGTGAAAATAAACTATAAATGGTAAAGAAAAAAAAAGGTTTCTGAAGGAATACTTAAATGAAAGTAGATGAAATTTTTAGGAGTGACATTTGAAACTAACTTGCAGCTGAATTCTATGGGTTTCTTACATTTTCCATCTTGATGTATCTGGTGCCTGGCATAGTGCCTGAGAAAGTGACATAGTAAGGCAGTAGTTGTAGATGGAATGGATGTATTGTGTCTATATATCAACCTCCAGGGTGTTGATTTAGTTACTAACAGACATTATTTAATTCAAATAAATTTTGTCAGGTATTATGTCTTGTCTCCAAATATTAGAAGTGCCATTAGAAAAAGTAACCTTATTTTTGTCTCCATATAATGAAGGAAATTGGGCTTTCCATTCTGAATTACATATCTAAAGTATGGCACTATTTAAAACAATTGAATAAGTTCTAGTTTTCCTTTTACTTTGGAGGAGGTAGAACCATACTATTTTCTAATCATTTCGCTCTTTTAGGGAATTTCTTCATGTCCTTGAAAGATTCATCCTTGATCTAATAAAATTCTCCATACTTGCATTCCTTTCTATTTTCATTATTAAAATATCTAATTGCTTTTTTCCCCAATCTACAGCTTAAAGATTATGTGATGTATAATTTATAGTTTTTCACATTGGCATAGCAATAATCCATGATCATATAGCTGCTACTTTTTACATAAATACAACAGAAATCTATAATCAAATAATAATCTCTCCTGGATAGAAAGCAATCTCAAAAAAAAAAAAGGCATACTTTGAGTTGCATCTATACTCTTTCTTATACTTTCTGCCAGGTTTTGGAAACTGAGAAATTTGATCAAGGAAATTAAACAACTTACCTTAAATTTTACTTTTTTTTTTGTATGCCTGATTCACCATATTAAATTTTGTGCTTGTTGCGAACCATGATTTTTAATCTTTGACTTCAAGATTCTCACTGTTCTTCATAGGGACTTTTGATGCTTTGAGGTACAGAAAGATTAAGGACTGTCATTTCAAATGTCCGTTGTCTGGAGACAGTAACCTATTGAAACTTTTAGGTGGTAAGTTTAAAAGCAAATGCAGTGATTGCAAGAAATGGCTGGTCCAAAGAAGAGCTCTCTGACCATTTCCATTAATATGGCTAAACTTTATTTGAAGATGTTTAGTGACTTTGCCATAGCTACCTCATTATTAAAACTTTTCTAGTTTGATTGACCTTACTGTCAAAAAGTTTTCCAAATATCCAAGATAAGTACAACTTTCTTCAATTTCAGCCCAGCCTGGCTAGTTTTAACATTAGCATCTGTTATTAACATTTCTTCCTAATCTTTGCCAGATTCTTGCAATGTCACCAGAAATCTTTATTACCTATCGTGTTTTGTTTCCGAATTTTTTTCCTACTTTTTTTAAATGAAAAATTACGGTAGCTTAGGGTTTTAATATGTCACATAGGAACGTATCGTAAAATTCTGATTACAAACAGATTTACAAATGGGAAAGATTAACCCCTCTACCATACAACACTCAGGGTTGTGCTTCATTTATCAATCTATATATCTTTTGTGTCCACAGCTCTATCAGGCTCCCTGGAGCGTCCCAATAAGCTCTTACATGCAGGCTGATTAGAAGCTGCATCCTGAGGCAGCAGCTATGAAAGTATGCAGTCAAATCCCTTTCCGGGAGAAACTGGTAGCTGGACATTTTTGCCTGCTCCCTCTGCATTGAGCCTGGAAAGAAGAGCTGTAGTAGGGAGTGTGTGCCCATTTGATAACTGTTTTTTGTTTGTTTCCTTGTTTGTTTAATATGTTCCTATGGGACTCACTAATGCAAAGCCCCATTGGCTATCAGACTAGGTGATTCGAATCCATCTCCTGGGTGGCAGCTGCAAAAGTTTGGGTGCTAGATATATTGGCAAGTTGCTTCTAGGGAGAAGCTGCAGGCTTGATTTTATTGTTGAAGCAAGTGGAGAGAAGATGGTAGGGGAAGTGCCCACTGGCTCTTTCTGGCTACAGCCTGGATACCACTCGGTGTCTAGATCGGGAGTTGTTAGGAGCCAGACTCTCTGGCAGCATCTGAGTAGTATGCAGTCAAATCTTTTCCATGGCAAATCTGGGAGATGGGTGTTTTTGTCTGTTCTCTCACTGCTGGATGGGAATAGCCACGAACAGTCCTCACATACCCATTTAACAACTGCTTCTCGGTTTGCTATAGTCTTGTGAAACTTGTAAATGCAAGTCTCTTTGGCTCTCAGAGCTAGATGATTTAGGAGCTCATTCCTCAGTTGGCAGTCTTAAAAGCTAGGGTGCTAGCTGTGTGGCCTAAGTGCTCCTTCATCCCTCAGGGCGAAGCTGAGAGTTGGAAGTTCCCTCCCACTTGTTAAGACACTGTTCTGGAGCTGGAGTTTACTGTGAGAGTTTGTCTCTGCCTTTCCTATCCATTTCAACGTAGGTATTTATTTTCTCAGTTGCCCAGGATAGAGGACTCAGTCAACTAGTTTCTGGATTTGTCTCAGAGGGACCTGATCTCTGTATAGTTGTGTAGTTGATGCCTCCAATGGGAAGAGAAAAATTCAGCCGCGTCCTCTGTCACCATCTTGGTTGGCATTTCTTTCAGGCAAAGATACTGTTTTACATATTTCTTAATGGGATCACATATACTAGGCACTCAATAAGTTTTGTAAAATAAATATATAAACATCTGCATATATTTTATCTGGATTCCTCATATAGCACATTCCTCATATAGCACAAAGCTGAACACTAAGCAATTTTTTGCATGACTCATGAACTAGTCTGTCTGCTAATTCAAAGGCAATAGCTAAGGGACAGGAGTAAAAACTGAAGTTAGATTAGGTCTTAAGTTGCAGGAATATAATGTAATATCAAGTAATGCAAATTATTTAATCTTTTTTAAAAGAATTGTTAATATGCATATGTTTAGTCTATGAGTGCTAAGGCAATATACAAATTCATGCTTCCAGGAGGAGCCAAGATGGTGGAACAGCACGGAAGCTTTTCGTGTGTCTGCATCCATGAAATACAGCCAGACCAACACTAAACCATCCTACACACCTAGAAAACTGATTGGAGGAGTAACACAACAATCTGCACAACCTGAACCACAGAATTCAGCACGTACGTGGCACGGAGAGCTAAACTTTGGGAAGCAAGAAGCCGCGAAAGGTAGGCAACCCCTTTTGCGGGCGGAGAGAGGACGGAGACTGGGGGGAGGCATTCGGGAAAAGCACCCCTCCCCAAAAGCAGCTGGAGGGAAAGTGGAAAATTGGAAACAGCTGCAGGGACTGAACTAAAAAGGGAGAAAGAGGAAAGGAGAAAGGAGAGGGTTTAAATTCCATTAAGACTGTAAACAAGGGGAGCGCAAAGGCTGCAACTCTGCAGCTCCATACCTGGTGGTGCTCTGGTGGGAAGGGCGAATCCCCAGGAACAGAGTGAGGTCCAGGAGGTTCTCGGGCCACATGGGGAAAAGCTGTTCCACTACTGGAAGGACATTCGGTAGAGACTGTTGAAGCCACCTAGTCCCAGCGGACCCCAAGAATGGCCACATTCGCTGGTGCTGGTGCAAAGTCATTGAGGGTGAAGCCTGGTGCCAGATGTGTGTTGTGATTTTCCGTAATCCCTGAGGCGCTGCTGCTACACTGTCTCGCCAACATTTTCTGGGGCGGGCTGGCACCTGGCTGCAGTCTCAGGGCACCGGCAACAACAGGGTCAAGTGGGCGTTCTGGGGTGCAGCCGACATTCAGCCATTGCTCATTTGGCCATTGCTCAGTGAGACCCTCTTGCAGAGGGGCAGAACAGGTCAAAGCCGCAGTCCTTTGGAAGTAAGGGGCTGGGGAAAACAGTTGCATCTGAGACAAAACTTGGGAGAGGGCACTGCCTGGGGCCTGGTCACAGAGAATGAAAAAGTGGGGAGTGGATGAGAGCTGAAGACAGAGGACTGGTGTGTGATTGCTGATCCGCGAGAACAGACTGGGTAGGTGGGTGGCGCCATTTTCACGGCTCCCGTGCACAGAACCTACAAGCACTGCAACAATCCACCCCAGTAGGCTAGCCGCACCATCTAGTGGAGAACGCAGCTGTTATACCGAGCTCCGCCAAATGGGCCAACTTCGCTCTTCAAGAACACAGGTCTCACCGCCGGCTTAATTTATAGATGATAAAGAGCTACATGGACTGACATCTAGGGGAAAACGAAGTAATTTTTGTCTTCAATCTGTTACCAGGTTCATCTATTCAATTTTTTTCTTTTTTTTCTCTTTTTCCTTTTTCTCTTTCACAATTCTTTTCTTTTTCTTGAATACAGAAAGAGAAAAAACTCATTTTTATTTTCAATTTTTATTAAAAGTATGTCTTTAATTTTTATTACTATATTTTTACTTTTGTGTAATTTTTTTCAAATTCTACTTTACTTCCATCATTTTATTTTAGTCTATTCCAGTGTACTCACCTTTTCTAATTTTCCAACAGTTTCCTTTATTCTTTCTTTTTCTTTTTTCTCTTTTTCATTTCTTTTCTTTTTCTTGAATGCAGAAAGATAAAAACTTCATTTTTACTTTCAATTTCTTTTAAGAATATTTTTATTTAATTTTTATTACTATATTTTTTATTTTATGTAAATTTTTTCAAATTCTAACTTACTCCCATCATTTTATTTTAGTCTACTACAGTGTATTCACTTTTTCAAATTTTCAAATGATTTCTTTTTTCTTTTTTCTTTCTTTTTTATCTTTTCTCCTTTTCATTTCTTTTCTATTCTTTTTTCTTAAATACAGAAAATGAAAAAAATCATTTCTTTTTAATATTTAATTAAAAATATTTTTCTTTGATTTTTTCTACTATATTCTCTACTTTTGTGTATATTTTTTCAAATTCTATTTTACCCACATCATCTCATTTTAGTCTACTTTAGTGTATTCATTTTTTCAAATTTTCAAACGATTTCCTTCCCCCCCCCTTTTTTTCTCTAACCTGTCAAACCACTTTCAACACCCAGACCAAAACACACCTTGGATGTAGCATCATCTATTCGATTTTTGTGTGTGTGTTTTTAATTTTTAATTTTAATATTTTTAATTTTAATGTTTTAAATTTCAATTTTTCTACCTCATTAATTCCTTTTCTCCCTTCAACATGACAAAACAAAGGAATTCACCCCAAGGAAAGAGCACAAAGAAATGAGGGCCAGGTATGTAACCAATACAGACACAAGCAAGATGTCTGAACCAGAATTTAGAATCACAATAATAAGATTACTAGCTGGAGTCTAAAATAGATTAGAATCCCTTTCTGCAGAGAAGGAAGAAGTAAAAAAATAGCCAGAATGAAATTAAAAATTCTATAACTGAGCTGCAATCATGGATGGATGAAGCGGCGGCAAGGATGGATGAGGCAGAACAGAGAATCAGTGATATAGAGGACAAATTTATAGAGAATAACAAAGCAGAAAAAAAGAGGGAGATTAAGGCAAAAGAGCACGGTTTAATAATTAGAGAAATCAGTGACTCATGAAAAAGGAACATCAGAAACATAAGGGTCCCAGAGGAGAAAGAGAGAAATAGGGGTAGAAGGGTTATGTGAGCAAACCATAGCACAAAACTTTCCAAAACTGGGGAAAGACACAGACATCAAAATCCAGGAAGCACAGAGGACTCCCATTAGATTCAACAAAAACTGACCATCAACAAGGCATATCAGAGTCAAATTCACAAAATACTCAGGCAAGGAGAGAATCATGAAAGCAGCAAGGGAAAAAAAGTCCCTAACCAACAGGAAAGACAGATCAGGTTTGCAGCAGACCTATCCACAGAAACTAGGCAGGCCACAAAAGAGTGGAGGGATATATTCAGTGTGATGAATCAGAAAAATATGCAGCCAAGAATTCTTTATTGAGCAAGGCTGTCATTCAAAACAGAAGGAGAGATAAAAAGTTTCCCAGACAAACAAAAATAAAAGGGGTTTGTGACCACTAAACCAGCCCTGCAAGAAATTTTAAGGGGGACTCTCTGAGGGGAGAAAAGATGAAAATAGATGTGGAAAATAAATAAATACCAAAAGCAAGAAAAGATTAGAAAGGACCAGAGAACACCACCAGAAACTCCAACTTTACAAGCATCATAATGGCAATAAGTGGCAATAAATTCATATCTTTCAGTACTCACTCTAAGTGTCAATGTACTCAATGCTCCAATCAAAAGATATAGGGTAACAGAATGGATAAGAAAACAAGATCCATCTATACTCTGTTTACAAGAAACCCATTAGACCTAAAGACACCTTCAGATTGAAAATAAGGGGATGCTAATGGTCAACAAAAGAAAGCCAGAGTAGCCATACTGATATCAGACAATCTAGACTTTAAAATAAAGTATGTATCAAAAGATGCAGAAAGGCATTGTATCATAATTAAAGGGTCTATCCACCAGGAAGACCTAACAATTGTAAACATTTATGTGCCAAATGTGGGACACCCAAATATATAAATCTATTAATCATAAACATAAAGAAATCCATCAAAAGTAATACCATAATAGTAGACTTCAACACCCCACTCACAACAATGGACAGATCATCTAATCAAAAAATCAACAAGGAAACAATGGCTTTGAATGACACATTGGACCAGAAGGACTTAACATATATATTCAGAACATTTCATCCTAAAGCAGCAGAATATACCTTCTTCTCCAGTGCACATGAAATGCTCTCCAGAATAGACAATATACTGGGGCACAAATCAGTCCTAAGTAAGTACAAAAAGATCGAGATCATACTGTGCATATTTTCAGACCACAACACTATGAAACTTGAAATCAACCACAAGAAAAAATTTGGAAAGGTAACAAATACTTGGAGACTGAAGAACATCCTATTAAAGAATGAATGGACTAACCAAGCAGTTAAAGAGGAAATTAAAAACTATATGGAAGTCAATGAAAATGATAGCACCACAACCAAAAACCTCTGGGATGCAGCAAAGGTGGTCATAAGAGGAAAGTATATAGCAATCCAGGCCTTCCTAAAGAAGGAAGAAAGATCTCAGATACACAACCTAACCTATGCTTTAAGGAGCTGGAAAAACAACAGCAAATAAAACCCAAAAACAGAAGAAGACAGGAAATAATAAAGATTAGAGCAGAAATTAATGCTATCGAAACCAAAAAAAACAGTGGAACAGATCAATGAAACCAGAAGCTGGTTCTTTGAGGAATTAACAAAACTGATAAACCGCTAGTCAGTTTGATCACAAAGAAAAAGGAAAGGACTCAAATACATAAAATCAAGAATGAAAGAGGAGAGATCACAACCAACACAACAGAAATAAAAACAATATAAGAGAAAATTATGAGCAATTATATGCCAATAAAGTGGGCAATCTGGAAGAAATGGACAAATCCGTAGAAACATATACACTACCAAAACTGAAACAGGAAGAAATAGAAAATTTGAACAGACCCATAACCAGTAAGGAAATCAAATTAATAATCAAAATCTGCCAAAAAACAAGAATCCAGGGCAAGATGGCTTTCCAGGGGAATTCTACCAAACATTTAAGGAAGAGTTAACACCTATTCTCTTGAAACTGTTTCAAAAAATAGAAATGGAAGGAAAACTTCCAAACTCTTTCTATGAAGCCAACATTACCTTGATTCCAAAACAAGACAGAAACCTCACTAAAAAGGAGAACTATAGACCAATTTCCCTGATGAACATGGATGCAAAAATCCTCAACAAGATATTAGCCAACCAGATCCAACAATACATTAAAAAAATTGTTCACCACGACCAAGTGGGATTTATACCTGGGATGCAGGGCTTGTTCAATATCTGCAAAAACAATTAATGTAATTCATCACATCAATAAAAGAAAGGACAAAACCGTATGATCCTCTCAATAGATGCATAGAAGGCATTTGACAAAATACAGTATGCTTTCTTGATAAAACCCTCAAGAAAGTAGGGATAGAAGGATCAGACCTCAAGATCATAAAAGCCATATATGAATGACCCAATGCTAATATCATCCTCAATGGGGAAAAACTAAGAGCTTTCCCCCTGTCTTGTTCCTGACAGGGATGTCCACTCTCACCAGTGTTATTCAACATAGTATGCAAAGTCTTAGTCTCTGCAATCAGACAACACAAAGAAATTAAAGGCATCCAATCAGCCAGGAGGAGGTCAAACTGTCACTCTTTGCAGATGACATGACACTCTATATGGAAAACCCTAAAGATTCCACCAAAAAAACTGCTAGCACTGATCCACGAATTCAGCAAAGTTGCAGGATATAAAATCAATGCATAGAAATCGGTTGCATTCCTATACACCAACAATGAAGTGACAGAGAAATCAAGGAATTGATCCCATTTATAGTTGCACCAAAAACCACACATACCTAGGAATAAATCTAGCCAAAGAGGTGAAAAATCTATACACTGAAAACTATAGAAAGCTTATGAAAGGAATTGAAGAAGACACAAAAAAATGGAAAAAGATTCCATGCTCCTGGATAGGAAGACAAATATTGTTAAAATGTCAATACTACCCAAAGCAATCTACATATTCAAAGCAATCCCTATCAAAATAGCACCAGCATTCTTCACAGAGCTAGAACAAACAATCCTAAAATTTTTATGGAACCAGAAAAGACCCTGAGTAGCCAAAACAATCTTGAAAAAGAAAACCATAGCAGGAGGCATCACAATCACAGACTTCGAGCTATACTACAAAGCTGTAATCATCAACACAGTATGGTACTGGCACAAGAACAGACACTCAGATCAATGGAACAGAATAGAGAACCATACATGGACCCACAAATGTATGGCCAACTAATCTTTGACAAAGCAGGAAAGAATATCCAATGGAATAAAGACAGTCTCTTCAGCAAGTTGTACTGGAAAACTGGACAGCGACATGCAGAAGAATGAACCTGGACCACTTTCTTACACCACACACAAAAATAAACTCAAAGTGGATGAAAGATCTCAATGTAAGACAGGAAGCCATCAAAATCCTTGAGGAGAAAGCAGGCAAAAACCTCTTTGATCTTCCCTGTGCCAACTTCTTACTCAACACTTCTCTGGAGGCAAGGGAAACAAAAGCAAAAATGAACTACTGGGAACTCATCAAAATAAAAAAATCTTCTGCACAGTGAAGGAAACAATCAGAAAACTAAAAGGCAATCAACAGAATGGGAGAAGATATTTGCAAATGACATATCAGATAAAGGGTTAGTACCCAAAATCTACAAAGAACTTATCAAACTCAACACCCAAAAAACAAACAATCCAGCGAAGAAATGGGCAAAAAACACGAATAGACACTTCTCCAAAGTAGACATCCAGATGGCCAACCGACACATGAAAAAATGCTCCACATCACTCATCATCAGGGAAATACAAATCAAAACCACAATGAGATACCACCTCACACCTGTCAGAATGGCTAACAGTAACAACTCAGGCTGCTGAGGATGAAGAGAAAGAGGATCTCTTTTGCATTGTTGGTGGCAATGCAAGCTGGTACAGCCACTCTGGAAAACAGTATGGAGGTTCCTCAAAAAACTAAAAATAGAAATACCCTACGACCCAGCAATTGCACTACTAGGCATTTATCTATGGGATGCAGGTGTGCTGTTTCATCAACGTTTTTTTTTTTGTTTGTTTGTTTTGTTTTATTTTTGGGACAGAGAGAGACAGAGCGTGAATGGGGGAGGGGCAGAGAGAGAGGGAGACACAGAATCGGAAGCAGGCTCCAGGCCCTGAGCCATCAGCCCAGAGCCTGATGCAGGGCTCGAACTCACAGACCGCGAGATCGTGACCTGGCTGAAGTCGGACGCTTAACCGACTGCGCCACCCAGGCGCCCCGCAGGTGTGCTGTTTCAAAGGGACACATGCACCCCCATGTTTATAGCAGCACTATCAACAATAGCCAAAGTATGGAAAGAGCCCAAACGTCCATCGATGGATGAATGGATAAAGAAGTGGTATGTATATATACAATGGAGTGTTACTCAGCAATCAAAAAGAATGAAATCTTTCCATTTGCAACTATGTGGATAGAACTGGAGGGTATTATGCTAAATGAAATTAGGCAGTCAGAGAAAGACAAAAATCATATGACTTCACTCATATGAGGACTTTAAGAGACAAAACAGATGAACATAAGGGAAGGGAGACAAAAATAATATAAAAACAGGGAGGGCGACAAAACAGAAGAGACTCATAAGTATGGAGAACAAACTGAGGGTTGCTGGAGGGGTTGTGGGAGGGGGGATGGACTAAATGGGTAAGGGGCATTAAGAAATCTACTCCTGAAATCATTGCATCACTATATGCTAACTAATTTGGATGTAAATTTTAAAAAATAAAAAATAAAGTTAAAAAAAACAAATTCATGCTTCCACAGTGAAAATCATCCTAATACTTTTACATAGTTTACCTCTAGAGTTACTAGCACAAAATCAGTGCATAATAAAGTTCCTGATTTTCACTTTTGTGAATACTTTCCGTTTCTTTTTTAATAAGACAGCAAATGATAATTACACGTATATGATAAATATCTTTGGCAATGTGCTTCACTGAATCAGATATCTATTGCTTTGTCATTCTAATTTTCTTAAGAGGAGGAGTCTAGATATAAAAATAAATCTTCTGTGGTATTATTTCTTCCCCTGTTTTTTTTCCCTTTGGATCTATAAAAGCTTTCAGTAAATATTATAAGCTTTTATGTTTCTGTATAAATACTTGTCATTGTATAATTTTTGATAACAAGCCTCCATATTTAGAAGTATAATAAAATTGAATTTTACCGTTTATACTTAAAATCATATGCAAGTTAGACTCCACATGAAATAATCTAATAAAATCAAAATGTGTGTGACCAAAGAAATGCTAACAAACCACTTCTGTTCAATTGTTGACAGCTTAGCATGCTACTCATTTTCAAGGCAATCAGGAGTCTATCATTTTTTCTGTTTATTCCTACTATGAGACACACTAATTAAATTCCCCTTTGCCTGATTCTTTTCATATACCACATGAATAGCAGGTAAAGTCAATTTGTGAACTTATTGTCCTTGACATAGTGTAGAAGTGTTTCCAGCTGGAACTGATTATGTTTATTCTTCTGTGTTATCCAGGTAAAAAATAATCTAAAAGATAACAATAAATAATTGCAGCTCTAACTTTATTTAAATTTGTTCTGCTACTGTTATGGAACAATGCAGATAAATAACAAAGGATCTTTCACATTGTCCAAAGAATGCTGCTGTAGCTGTAATTATTTTCTCGCATGTGACCATATGCCCTCTGCAGCAGGTGACAGGTAAATGATTTTAAAATATGAGAAAATCAAATTGAGATACTCATTATCCTTTCAGGAAATAGATTCAGGACTAGGATGTGCAAGTCCTACACTCCATCTTCCTGAGCAAGGCAATATAGACACATGCTAGAAGGTCAACTTGTAAAAATTTTATTGTGCTTTTTTTTTATTGTGATAAGAACAGGTAATGTGAGATCTACCCTCTTAATAAATTTTAAATATGCAGTACAGTATTTTTAACTACAGGCACAGTGTTGTACAGCAGGTCTCTAGAACTTCTACATCTTGCACAACTGAAACTTTAAGCCCATTAAATACTAACTCCTCATTCCTCCTCCCTTTTCACAGAGGCCAACCTTCCACTTTCCACTTCTATGAGTTTGAATATTTTAGATATCTCATAGAAGTGGAATCACGTAATATTTATCCTTCTGTATCTGGCTCTTTTCACGTAGCCCAATATTCTCAAAGTTCATCCATGTTGTCATATATGGCAGGAACTCCTTTTCTATATTGAATAATATTCTGGCAAATGTATATACTACATCTTTATGCATTCATGTGCCAGTGGAAAGGTTGTTTCCACTTCTTTGCTATTGTGAATAATGCTGCAATGAAATCAGGAGTGCATATATCTCTTAGAGAGCCTGATTTTAATTCTTTTTGGCCAAATAACCAAGAATTGGGATTCCTGGATCATATGGTTATTCTATTTTTAATGTTTTGAGGTAAACTTTATCTGTATTTTATAGAAGCATTTGGGATTTCTCTTATATTCTTAAAGATGCCATTCTTACAGGCTTGTCACACTGATTATTTTTAACATGGAAAAAGGTTGGTTTACAAACATGACAGAATCTGTAAGCTATATTTTGGACAATGTGGGAGTATATATACCTATTATATAAATATTCAAATAATACAAATACATTAATATAACATATTATGTATCCATAGACATAATATTTATACATCATATGTACTTTATGATTTTATATACAATTAAAAAGCCCGAGTAACAAAACTATTTTATAAGTGCCAAATTTCATAAATTTAATAATAAAGTTAAAGGAGCTAGACAACTCTAATTACATGATGGTTTAGATTTCAGACCCAAGTACTGAATATCTAGGAAACCAATTCATTGTATTAAGATGCAACAGTATGCTGTGGTGTTTAAACTCACATAGGCTTGTGAATTTTGAACTGAGAAACAGAATAATAAAAAGAAGCTTTTACATGTGTTAAGTGATATTAATTTGAAATATACACATTACAATTTAAATGAAATGGCTTTGGGAATTTGGTATCTCTTATTGAATGTCATTTCATAGAAAAATCACCTTTCAATCTTTAATTATTGCAGGCTTATAAACTTTAATCCATAAAAACTTTTTCTTAACACATCTTTATTAATTTCTTTTTAAAAAAGAAAAAAAAGATTAAATGATACATCGGGTATTAAAACATCATCAGTAGTTTATTTCAACATGTAATAAGTTTTCTTATGAAAATCTTAATCAAATTTGTTTTACTTGTTTTCATATGAAGCTAATTTACAGTTGATGGAGAACTCCATACACAATATCTGGGAGGAAAAGATACTTTATGAAAAAATATGTAATTATAAAAAGTTATTTTAGCATTTTATGAAGTGAAATGAAGATACATAAGTAGAAAAATAAATTTATCAAATTATTTATATCAATGATATACTAACACTACAATGATTCTGTATAAATGAAAATTAAAAAAAAATAGTGTTTATTTATTCTGGAGACAGAGAGAGACAGGAGTGCAAGTGGGGGAGAGAGGGAGACACAGAATTCAAAGTAGGTTCCAGGCTCCAAGCTGTCAGCACAGAGCCGGACATGGGGCTCGAACTCATGAACCGCAAAATCATGACCTGAGCTGAAGTCAGACGCTAAACTGACTGAGCCACCCAGATGCCCCTGTATAAACCAAATTTTTAAATAATCTGAATTTCCAGCATGGATCAAAGTTAATACGTTAACTCCAATTCATCTCTATAGAAAGTCTCCTTTTGTGTTTAGCTCTCTTAATCTTACTTACTTATTAGTATTACTTTGTATTTAATGCTTACTTTATAGAATCATGAACTTTATAATACCTTGGATTTCTACTATACTCTGACATGTGTAATCTTGTGTTGTTCTTTCAAAGTTCATGAAGGAAGCAGAGACAATGCTACTATGTCAACGTATGAGTAAATGTGCTTGCTGGAGAGATTAGATTGCTTGTTGCATATCATACAATAAATTTGTTGTGTAGTTAGATGCATAAACAATTGTAGCCACTCAGTTATGGGTTTCTTCCCCTTGGTACTGTTTATGAGAAATCAAGATTAAACACACACACACACACACACACACACACACACACACACACCTTGTTAAAATAGATATTAGCAATAATCCTTAAAAAAGATGGTTAAAAGAATCAGAAAAAAATTTTAAATTACACATGAGAAATTTGTGGAAGGAAAGAGGGATAACACAAGCCCCAGTTTGGATTGAAGTGAGATCATTAAATGTGAAGTTATATACATAAACATCTCAGAGCAAAAGCATTTTCGTAGTGCTTCCTCTCCTAATCTATGGTCTCTAATCCCTGAAGCAATGCAAGTTGTCATATTTTTACTTCAGCTACAATCCAGGGATATACTCTGCCTCGCTTGGATTCAAGGCCTTGCCCTGGACTTTGCCATTATGTGTATCTTAATTCTTGAAAGAAATTTCTTCAATATCTCAGGCTCACACTAGTTTTTCCTTTCCTTGCTACAGGTATAACTCGGTTTGAGTCTCCCTGTCTTCTGACCCTGGCATTCCCATCCAATCTTTCTGTGGCTCTTGTATTTATTTCCTTACCTCTTCAGTCTGGAAATAGGAGCTCTCTTGCTTTCATCAATTTCTCCTCAGTGACCTGAAACCCTGTGCTCTGTCACCTATATGAATACAGCAGTCCTTCATCTATGGATATAGTTGTCATTTCTGCACCCCAGTTTCTGAGTATTAGCGAAGCAAATCACTGAGCTGTGTAGTTTGCTGATATTATAATAAACCTTATCTTTATCCTCAATAATGTCTGCACACCATTCTGTTTCCATTATTTCTTCTCCATTTTCTTGCCTGCAGTAATTTTAAATTTCCAATGTTTTCAATTCCTTATTTCTACCTTCATTATGTTTTGAGAATATTAACTTCTACTTCCCATGGCAAATAGAAAGCAAGGCAATAATACCTTTTAAAAAAATCCTATAGGCCCTTGTGCCACCTAAAAATGTATTTATATCCATTGTCTTTGCTTCTTTTCCCTGTATAGCATTGGGAGAATGTTTCTCTTCTTACTCAAGAGTTCTGATTCCCTCTGTGTGCTAATTGCCTACCCCTTCTTCATAGAATTTGCCCTATTCTATTTCCTTTATTTTGAAGCCTTAACTTGTATTCCTGTTTCCCCAACATCCGGATGTGACCAAGTCTCTTTTCTGATGGCCAAACAAATCAGAACGTCTACCCTCAGCAGTTTACAGTCACTGCCCTAAGGTCTTGCGTCTTATTTATACTTTAACACTTTTACTATAAATATATCATACACAGTAGTTAATATAGTAGATTTGTGCAGTTTAAAAAATAATAAAGAAACAAACACCCATTTGCTCATTACATAGCTCAGGACATGGAAAATTACCAGGTAATACAAAGCTTCCTGTGTTCTCCACAACTATACCACCCCACATTTCCTGGGAAGGAAAACTCTCCTGCACTTTGTATGCTTTCTCAAGGTTTTACCACATACGCATATTTTTGTATTTTATATAATTCATTTTATATTATATGCGTTGTTAGATCAATTTATATCCTGCTAACAATGAATGAGAAATCCCATTGATTTACAACCTCAGCAGCAAGTAATTATCCTTTGTAGTTTTAACATGAATATTTCTAATTACTAAAATGAGGTTGAGCACCTTTTCATATAGTCATGTTGTTTGTGTTTTGTTTATTGGTAAGTGTTTGTGGATAATATTTAGCCACTGGTCTCTTGGGTTGTTGGTGTTATTGATATTTACGTGTCATTTATATTCTTCATATCAATCCTGTTCTGCTATACATGTTAAAAACGTTTGCTTCCAGGGGCACCTGGGTGGCTCAGTCGGTTAAGCGTCCGACTTCGGCTTAGGTCATGATCCCCCAGTACATGGGTTCGAGCCCCGCATCGGCTCTGTGCTGACAGCTCAGAGCCTAGACCCTGTTTCAGATTCTGTGTCTCCCTCTCTCTCTACCCCTCCCCCACTCGCACTCTGTCTCCCTCTGTCTCAAAAATAAATAAACATTAAAAAGAGAAAAAAATGTTTGCGTCCAGTTTGAGGCATATAATTTTACTTTTCTGTGGTACATTTTAGTAAATATAATTTTAATTTTAGTGTGTTGAAGTTGTCACTCTTATCAAGCATAGTCTGGCATTTGTCTTGCTTATGAAATACTCCTTCACTGCAAATTCATAAAAATATCCTAATGTTGATTTTTTAATGTAAGCCTTGATACACCAGCAATTGATTTTTGCATGGGATAGATAGAAATTTAAAAATTGTGGGGGTACCCGGGTGGCTCAGTCAGTTAAGTGTTTGCCTCTTGATTTTGGCTCAGGTCATGATCTCACTGTTTTTTGTGTCTGAGCCCCACACTGGGCTCCATGTTAATGGTGCAGAGCCTGCTTGGGATCAGCTCCTCAATCATGCTCTCTCCCTCTCTCTCTCTCTCTCTCTCTCTCTCTCAAAATATACTTAAAATAAATATACTTAAATATTATAATTATTATATTTATATTATTATATTATTATATAATATAAATATTATATATTTATATAATATATTATATATTTATATAATTTATATATTATATATATAATATATAATATAATATTATATTATTATAATTATAAATATACTTAAATAAATATACTTAAAGAATAAATAAAAAAAAACAGTAAAGTTTAGATTCTTTCAACACTGATCTAAAATACAAACTCTGGTGCCAGATAGATAAATATACATACACCAGCATACACACACATATATGCAAACCTCCAGATTATATGCTTTTTCTTAATGTCTGTCTTTTTATGAATAAAATTTATGATTTTCTGTTTCCAATATTATTGTTGAACTAATTTGAACGTTTTATACTATTAAAACATTCTTATTCTATATAGCAGTTATAAAATCTAACAGGAATAATCACATAATAGTTAACTATTTATTGGCACAACAACTTTAGAAAAGTCAATGATAAATGTGCCTTTAACAAAAATTTTTATGAATAATATACAAAGGAAACACATGTGCCATAGTAACTCATTGTAACAATCCATATATTTCGGTAGCATCATCAAGGTCAAGGGAACAATAGCATTAGTGGCTTTCCCCATGATATTGTGTAGAATATAAAGTGCATTTGAGGATATGTCATGTTATAGCATATATCACATATATTACATAGCATGTTATATAGCATGTCATATGGCATATGTTACATATGTCATGTTATAGCATGCCATAAGTATGCCATAAATATATCTGTCACAAATTTCAATACATTTGGGACTTTAAGGAAGATATTTTTAATACAGCCTATGGATTAGGTATATTGTCTATGGTTTTTGAAAGGACTGACTTGAAACTACTGGACACTGGGGGCGCCCGTGTCAGACTCTGTGCTCGGAGCCTGAAGCCTGCTTTGGATTCTGTGTCTCCATCTCTCTCTGCCCCTCCCCACTTGTGCTCTGTCTCCCTCTGTCTCTCAAAAATAAATAAATGTAAAAAAATATTTTCAACTAGTGGACACTATATTTAAGGTATTAAAGTTTTTAAAAATTATGTGTAAGTTTTGCAAATTTTCCAAAAATCATTAAAGAAGTTTCTTCAACTATTTCATGATAGCGAGTTCCCAGAAAACAAGAAACGTCAGTTAATTATGATCATCAGTGATATGATACAGCAGATTACGAAGTGATTATGATAACCAGTTTAGTTCCACTTTTAGATTTTAGCATTGTCTAAAGTAGTCTAATATACGCTATCATTGAGATAATTTTTTGAATTTCTTTTTAGACATAACAAGGAATAAATTTAGCCTAGTCACTTCATTTAACTTTTAGCAAGAAAAAAATAGTATTTAACATTTAATTCCTGCTATAAGAAAGTAGTTACAGATCATGGAAGCAGAGGGAAAAAAAACAGCTGGAGCATATAGTTATTCAGATTGTTTTTCCTTCAAAAAAAAGCTTCACTTTAGAAAGAAATAAAAATGGTGGTAATGATTTCAAGAATTGTTAGCAAGTGCCTTCTTACAATAATAGTTAAAGCAACTCCATTGACGTTCTTAACCCATTGATAACAGAGAACTATTGTTAACTTGGGGCAACATTAATTTCAAAATTTCTTAATAACCTAAACAAATGTATTCATATTGGTAAATTATATATTTTCATATTTATTTGGTAGATCTCTTTGGTGTTAGATCTATTTGCCCCATGTCTTTTACATGTTAATGTGGGTGGTAACTACAACCAGCATTTCAAAATCTACCTTGAAGAAGCAATGTTATGTGTGGTTTAGTATATGATGATGTACTTTTTGGAAAAATAACTTATTTTTTTCTTATAGGAAAATATTGGGGAAATGGCATTTGATACCTAGTTTTAGGTCACATTAGCAAATCATATCTGTATTAAAATCCTTGAGATTACACACATATGTGCTCCCACACACACACAAACACATATACGCACCTACCCACACATACACACACAGGCAAGGAGAAATACAACCAGAGAGTTTCAATTTTATTTAAAATAAAGTATTTCAGGGGCACCTGGGTGGTTTAGTAGGTTAAGCATCCGACTTCAGCTCAGGTCATGATCCCGCCGTTTGTGAGATCCAGCCCCACGTTGGGCTCTGTGCTGACAGCTCAAAGCCTGGAAACTGCTTCAGATCCCTCTCCCTCTTTACCCCTCCCCCCACTCATACTTTGTCTCTCTCCAAAATAAATAAACATTTAAAAAAAATTAAAAATAAATAAAGTATTTCAGGTTAATGAAATTTGAAGGAAAGATACTGCTAAAATACCACTCTAAGGATAGGACCTACCTGTGTATTATAGTGGTTGAATTTTGGCTTAATAATTTCCAGACTACAAATAATCACATGCCTTATCCACAAAATATAGAATGCATATATTATAAAATGAAATCAAAGGAAGAAGCAATGATATATTGGTCATTTGTACATGAGGCTTAACTAACTAATACACCTAAAGCATTGCTAGGGTATGAAAAAGCGTATTCTTTTTTTTCTCTAATTAAATAGTAATAATAGTTTGAAGAGTGGTTTTTATGTCAAATACATAACTTAATTTGTCATTTATGCCAAATATGTAACTTAATTTGTCAAAATTGAGATACAAGGAGGATGAATATTAAGAATCTCAACCAAAATAAAATTCAAATAGGTAATAATACACTAATATTCGTAGTTCCATACTTACTATATACAAACATTAAATAACATTAGTTATTCCTTTTCTTTTTTTTTTAAATTTTTTTTCAACGTTTATTTATTTTTGGGACAGAGAGAGACAGAGCATGAACGGGGGAGGGGCAGAGAGAGAGGGAGACACAGAATCGGAAACAGGCTCCAGGCTCTGAGCTATCAGCCCAGAGCCCGACGCGGGGCTCGAACTCACCGACCGCGAGATCCTGACCTGGCTGAAGTCGGAGGCTGAACCGACTGCGCCACCCAGGCGCCCCAAGTTATTCCTTTTCAATAGGACATATTTTCAAGTTTAGAAAAGATCTCAGTAATTACATTTGGGATGATATATGACTATGTACACCAATTATTTCTATTTCCAAAAACTTTCACATATTTTCAACCTATTTGTATAGATTGCAATGGAATGATCTGAAGGAAGGATGATTTAAATCTTATTTTAAATATCGGTATAAACAAATATTAGGGTTTTTTTAATTTTTTTTTTTTTTTTTTTTTTTGAGAGAGAGACTGAGCACAAGCGGGGAAATGGCAGAGAGTGAGAGGGAGACACAGAATCCAAAGCAGGCTCAGGCTCTGACCTGCCATCACCGAGCCGACATGGGGCTCTATCTTATGAACTGTGAGATCGTGATCTGAGCCGAAGTTTAATGCTTAACCGACAGCCACCCAGGTGCCCTGATAATAGTTATTTTTTAAGTAAAGTTTTGTTTTTAATAATGGTTCCTAGGAATAACATTTTTAAATGTTATGTGTTTTTTCTTCTTTTATGAAATAGTCTATGTTTTCTGAGTTAGAAAAAAAAAATTAAACCTGAGAAGAAATAAGGCAGCAGTTAACGGCATTTTTGAAAAAAGAAATTTTCACTTCATTTTAAACTGTTTCATCTGTAATGCATTAGAACAAATTTACTTGTGTCTCTGAAGGAAAGTATTAATTTAACTCTTAGATAAACTTTGATATACTCACGAATTAATTTGACCTTATATTTACATTTTCTGGGGGGGGGGGGGGAAGCATTAAAATAGCTACAAAGCTGGCAAAGAAGTGAATAGCAAACTTTCTCCATTTCTTATTTGATTACAGCTGTTGCTATAGTTACCTCTTCAACATAGCTTTAGGCTTGAACTTCAGATTGACCTGAGTCCAGTGTTATGTATGTATACTATAGAATATCTTTCTTCCTTCCTTCCTTCCTTCCTTCCTTCCTTCCTTCCTTCCTTCCTTCCTTCCTTCCTTCCTTTTCCTTTCTTTCTTTCTTTCTTTTTCTTTCTTTCTTTCTTTCTTTCTTTCTTTCTTTCTTTCTTTCTTTTTCTTTCTTTCCTTCTCTTTTTTTAAGAACTGATTTTTTTTAACTGATGGATTACCTGTAAGGTAACATACAGACATAAAGACTACATACTGACAAATTTCAATTTACAAAACCTCAAAGGTGATAAAAACTATGCATATTAATTTTTCCAAAATATATTATTTACCATAGAAGGCTATTTATGTCTTCTGTCCACCATTTTATTTCCTGATATAAGTTATCTTCCAGATATACTCCTTTTATAACTATAATTTGGAAGCATCTTCAGCTTTGCTATCCCTACTGAAATTCTTCCAACTTGGATAAATTGCACCTGATAAATAATAACACTGCTGATTTATTCACATTTTTATATCTATTTAGACACTCTTCTTGTATGATGTAAAACTCCTGACCTGGTAAGTCTTTTATCATTTGTCTTTAATTATACACAATCACAGATAAAAATACGACTTAGAAAAATTAAGTTTTCAGATACTAATTTAATGTTTATGTTTTTCTCTACATACTACAGAAGTACTCTAAAGTCAGAAGGTATATTGGCAATGGCTAACATAAAATGAGAGAAATACTGAGGCAAAAATAAGTTTAAGGTAATGAGTTTGGAAATAGTCAAAGAAGAAAATTTAAAAAGCATGTTAAATAATGTTTAGAGAATACAGTCACACCCTATAAGATCATACAAGATTTTCAAGGCACATTACTAAAGGTTGTCATTCACAAAGATTACAAGAAGACTTTGTTTCCATAGAGTTGAGTAGTGTGATCATTTTGAGATTGTTTGTATGAAAAGTTGTACATACAAATGAAAAGTTTAAAAAAGGGTAATGGAAATGCAAATTTGTGGGTAAATAAATAAGACTTTTAATTAGATTGTTATTTATAAATAGATATATTTACATTGTTAAATATTGGTTGTCATGAGATGATTGTTCTGTAGAATTGAGATACGGGACAAGAGCACAAAAAGTAGGAAGGGAGTAAGTGAATTTAAACTGAAGTAAGATTCTTACATTGTTCGGGATACAGATTATTCTGGAATAATTTAATGACTTGAAGGTATTTGATCCACTATCTAGAACAACAGCTAAAATATAACAAAAATAAAGCTAAGACATCAATATCAATAGGACAGTTAAAGGTATTAAAGTATTAAAGGTATTAAGGTATTAAAAATTTTGATTCACTGGAAAGAAGGATAGGAATGAGGAACAGAGAATCAGACCAATAAGTGCACATAACAAGAAGACAGACTTTAACCCAACAATATTAACAATCACTTTTACTGTAAATGGACAAAACACACAAATTAAAAGGCAAAGATTGATAATAAGAAATACGGAATCACATGCTCTTTAACCATATTTTAAATGTTGAGAATAAAATGGTTAGAAGTAAAAGGACAGAAAAATATGCCATGCAAGCCCATTAAGCATTAGAAAGCTGATATAACTACATTGATATCACACAAAGTAAACATTAACAAACATCATGGCCAAATAAAAGAGGAACGTTTCATGATATAAAGGAGTTACTTCAAGTTATAATAATATTAAATGTGTAAACAATAATAAAACCACTTCAGAACAAAAACTGACAACTGCAGGAAGAATTCACGAGAATATTTTGCAATTTTGAGAGCCTTGTCTCAGAGACTGATAGACCAATTAGCCCAAGAAAAAATCAAGAAGATAAAAGATTAGAACAATACTATTAATCAGTTTAACCTAAATGACAATTACAGAATACTGTGACAACTGTTGAATGCATAGTTCTTTGTACATGCATATGAAACATTCACTTAAATCTGAGCCATAAAATAAGCATCAATAAATTACAAATGATTGAAATAATACAGAATACACTGTGTGATCAAAATTATGCTAAATTCAAAGCCAATAACAGGTAAATATCTTAAAAATCCTAAATATTTAAAAATAAAATAATATATTTCTAAATAATTCATCATTGAAATAATTAAGAAGAAATTTTTTAAACGTTTAAATGACAGTGGAAAGATAGAAAAATTTGTGAAATGCAGACAAGCCAGTGCTTAAATGAAATTTTATAGTTTCAAATGCCTATTTCAGAAAAGAATATAGGTATAAAAGTTAATGATCAAGTATAACTCCTTAGGAAGATCAAAGAAGAGACTATTAATATCAAAGTAAATAGAATAAGGAAATATTAAAATAAATGTAAATAAGGGAATTTTAAAAAGAAAAATACATCTTTTTTTTAACCTTGGTTAAAATAAAAGCTCATTATTTGAGAAAGACAAATACCATATGGTCACACCCATACGTGGAATTTAAGAAACAAAATAAACGAACAAAAGGGGAAAAAGGCAAGCCATTATCACACTTATTAGACATTTTGAAACATATTTTTAGTGAATTATTTACCTTGTATGGCAATCAGTATTTTATCAGGAAATTGAAATTAAACACATATGGTTTGAGGTACATAACTTAATGATTGTACAGTAATAATGTGTATTTTTATCTACTAATGGAAATAACATGATTTACAGGGTGAATGAAGGACCCCTTTCAGGCTAAAATGAACAGGTTAGAGTCTTCTTATGTTAGCATTAGAATCCTCTGAACTGTAATTGGAACCCAATCACCAAAATTAATCAAATTTGTATCGCCAGTGTCTAGAAGTAATTTTATCCTATAATCAGTGCTCTATTTAATATTCTTGGGTGGATCTTCTAAGTCATATTATGCATTCCATGCATGCATGTATTGGAATCTCACTCCTTGTTTCTCCATTATCATTATCTTCCATTTCTGGTTTAATCTTGGCAAAGGTGAAAATAAAAACCTCAGGATATCATGAAAGAAGCATCAAGAGACATTAGTGTTCACTACTCATATACAGGGAAATATTGAAATGGGTCAGTTGTACATAGTTCAGCACAGTGGCAAATTCTGAAGGCCAGCATATTTATCTCTGTTTCAAAGGTCAGTATGCTCATTTTTTTTCTTTTTCTAAATACCTGAAAAAAAACTAAATGTGATTTTGTTCTCATGTTTTGCTATTTTTTAAACTCTTTCTACCAACACCTTATTCCCATGTCTCCATTGCCTTTTAGATTTCAGACATTTTATTCCCTTAATGAATTATAGTTGATAAAGTGTCCCTTCTCCCAGGGGTCTTTGAATCTTAATAGGGATCAGAGCCTAAAGATAAAAGAATTAACTTCAACAATAAAACTTCCTTTGGACTTTTCTGAGTTAACACTAAGTTTTTATCTATTCTCCTTGAGCATAAAGCTGACCTAGGATATTGCGCATTAATGATACTCTTTAGTTTGTTGTATTGCTATTAAGAAAAAAAAACTATAGGAATTTATTATTTTAATGGTATGGAGTAGTTGTATATAATGGAAGAGTTTGTGCTTCATGTTTGCATCATTGAGAAACTCCAGGCTTATTGTGGGGATTCTACAACCAATACAGGTGCAAATAGATTTTTCAATCTTTTTTATACTGTCTAAATATAGCCTGATGTCATGTGTAAGTGATAAATTAGGTTGGTGAAAAATTATATGCCATTGATGTTGGTTACATTTTGTAAAATCTACAACACATTTACTGTAAATAGATCAGAATATTTACTAAAGATTCCAATGACTTAGATTTTAAAATTTTATAAAATATCTTGTAAGTCTTGTTTTCAAATTGAAAAAAAAAAGACATTGAAGAATTATTTAGTCAAACTCACTTTCTAATCAGGAGTTTAGAAATAAACACACCTAAGATTTGCAAGGGACTTTAGACAGAATTTATGGATTTTACCACATAATACCTACACACAAAGCCACAGCTCTATACACACAACACAAATAAGGTAAACTATAGTAATTATTTGTTAAGGTGTATTAGTGACAATAACTAGTATTTAGAATTTTTTTCCTCAAAATGCGCCACTTATATATTTGTTCCACTGGTTACAAAATTAAGCACCTATTTGCTTTACCTTCCTAATTATTTAGATTTGCTTTCTATGCTCATCATATTAAACAGGTATCTTCCTTTCCATACATATGCACACAAAATAAACATTTGTAGGTATATAGAGTTTGAAGCTTATTTAGGGAAATTAGTTTACTGAGAGCCTTTTCCGAAATTCAAAGTCATCACTCCTAATTTCATACTTAGCAATCTCAGGATACTTTCCAGTAAAGGATAGCAGAGTGCCGAAAAAGGAGATCAACAGGAAGAGACTTATGGTGGTCAGGTGGGTGAGTGAAACAAAAAGATCTTGGACATTTAAATATGGAAGAATGTGATGAAGATTAGTAAAACTGAAACATTGACATATAACAGCTCTTAAAGGAATCTGATATGTGAGGTTTGATTATTATTGTGCTTAATCTATTTTTTCAATTGTTTTCATTCTCTTTTTTTCATCCCCACTGAACAAAGAGTAATCTATTCGTACAAAATAGTTTCTTTTCTTAATGGTTATTTTTTTTCAGATATTCTTGCAAATATTTGCAATTAAAACTAGCTCAGTTATATCAACTATAAGTTTCACAGCTAATTTAGCCTCCCCTCTTAATTATGTAGTCTTTGATACGTATGCATACCTAGTAAGTAGCAGTCTGGGGAGAGTGAGCATGCTGTTCTCCCAATTATGATTACCTATAACATACTCTTTTTTTTTTAACATGAAATGAAAATTTTATGACTTAGCCAAATTGATACAGGCATTTCAGCTTGCAGAAATATATAAAATATAAATCTTTTTATTCTACAACTTTCCAGTTTCTAATACTATACTACCTGGTTCAGAAATGAAATCCTCATCATAATATGCCTCTGCTGTCACATGATGGTTGGATTAACTATTTCCATTGGAAATCAGGTTCATTGTATCATTCTGCTTCTCTCCTACAATATTGATTTGCAAGTGTGTGAACAACAGTTATGTGAATATCTTATCACAATGCCTTCCTGTTTTGGTATTTCACAGAAAGAGCCAAGAATATCTCATAGAAATGAGGATACACGTTTTGCAGAATAGGAAATAAGCATGGAATAATGAGTAACTCATTAAAAATATTTATTGCACAATATATGTCTAAAACATTTCTAGGGCTTACATAGAGAGTGTTACTGAATCATCTCAAAGCCTCATGTGTATTAAGGTATTGCTATATTTATTTTAAGGAAAAGAAATTAAGTGAGAGAGTTGAAATTTTTTAAGAATGGCAGTCTCCTACGTCAGTATTAATACCAATTATAGTCTAGATATTTTCATCGCTTGAAGTGGTTATGGCTACTGATTGATAATGCTGAGTAATTTTATTTTAAAAAAACAAATACATGGGGCGCCTGGGTGGCTCAGTCGGTAAAGCTTCCGACTTCGGCTCAGGTCATGATCTTGCGGTCCGTGAGTTCGAGCCCCTCGTCGGGCTCTGTGCTGACAGCTCAGAGCCTGGAGCCTGTTTCCGATTCTGTGTCTCCCTCTCTGTCTCTGACCCTCCCCCATTCATGCTCCGTCTCTCTCTGTCTCAAAAATAAATAAACGTTAAAAAAAATAAATAAATTAATAAAAATAAAAAAACTAATACAAAAGTTGGCATCCTGGAATATTTCTAGAAAGGTATTCTTAGGCTACATCTCACAACAATTTAAAATGCATTTCATACATCGTTTAGGACATTGTTTTGACTTTGGGGGAGGGGAAATCAGGTGAAAGGGCATCTTACCACATTACATTTCTCAGTCAATTAATTGTAACACAAAGTTGAAAAGTGTGTTTTGTGGGGAGCAAAGTGGTAAATTTTATTCTCTCTAGCTTTGAATTTTATGTCTCCTTAAGATTATAAGCATAATTTAATTCATAATAAGACATTTTTTTTATTTTTTTAACATTTATTTATTTTTGAGAGTAAGAGAGACAGAGCATGAGCGGGGGAGGGGCAGAGAGAGAGAGAGGGAGACACAGAATCTGAAGCAGGCTCCGGGCTCTGAGCTCTCAGCACAGAGCCCGACACAGGGCTTGAACTCACGAACTGTGAGATCATGACCTGAGCTGAAGTCAGATGCTTAACCTACTGAGTGACCCAGGCACCCCAATAAGACACTTTTAAAATGCCAGTAAAAAAGGAAAGTTACATTCATATTTAAACTTACAATAACTTTGTATCTCTTTTTTTCCCCTCTAAATCTTGCTCTTAGTGTTCATAGTAATTTTTTGGGCTAGTTTTTAATGTGGGCAATTGTACTTAGTTCTGATGAAATGTCATTCTCTGTCTACCTAGAAATAAGATGGTTCTTGACATTGGGAGTTTGTCATTGATTAAATTGTCATAGTCTATTTGAAACCTAAATGCTGCCTTTGGTCATTGTTCTTTTTCTTCTTTAGAAAGTGACCTTTGTGAATAATTGCATGCCCTAGATGTGTCAAAATGAAGAGAAAGCAGCATTCCTAACTAGGAACATTTTATAAACTATTTGTCTCTGCTGTCTTGAGCAGCTTTATGGAAATGAAATATTTCAAAATTGTATTGCAGAATCAAAGACATTTTAACAGTCTTAGGTGTAAAATGAATGCAGTGCAGAATTACAGGATTTATTACTTATTGATTGATATTCTTCATTTTCCCACCAATATAAATTTATCAAAATTGTTATATATAGTCTTAAGAACAATTATAAAACATTTATTTTGAGAGAGATGATGATGATGATGATGACGATAAATTCTAAAATGTAAAAACATTTTAAAACATTTTCATTATATCCTGTTTTCACTTCATCAGAAGTTTTAAACATCTCCTTATGTAAAAAGATGAATAAAGTTTGTCTCAAAGTGTTTTTAAAAATATCTGTATCACTTTTGACTTGGAGTAATGGTTATGTCAGTGTAGGTGTATAAGAATTGTTAAATGTAGAATGTAGTCATACTTTTTTGAATATTAGTATTTTCTATTAAAAATAACTAAGTTTTATTTACTACTTGAATTTAGAAGTATAAACCACTTTTCAACTTTAATCTCTGAGGATATGTAAAATGTTTTCATCAATAAGCATGAGTAAAAGTATAAAAGTAAATATATCCACAAGACATACATATTCAGGTAATAATATTCATGATACAAGTTATGAGAGAGTTTGAATCTAAAGAGAATAACCTCATCATGGAGTAGAAAGAGAATGAATGGAAATATTGGAGTTTAGCTGTAGAATTTGAAGCTCTACATTAACACATTGAATGATATGAAGGAGAATCTGTTTCATTGTTGCTAAGAAAATAAAATTTTAAAAAGTTTTTCAAAAAGTCAAATTTATTGAAAGGTTTTAAGAAGAGTGATTTGGGAAGTGTGTGTGTGAGTGTGTGTTATTTTCACACAGATTACTGTAAACCACTCCGGGTTCTTGTGTGGGAGTAAATATGATGAAAAATGTCTTTTAAAACTATAATCTGGCAGTGGCGGATAGTGAAAGGAATCTGGAGCCAGTGAGCTGGATAGAAAATATTTATAGTTATTTAAGGGATTACAGTGAAGGCCATGGGAAAAGAAATATAAAGGATAAGTCCAAGAAAGATTATGAAGGAAATACTAAGAGCAAACAAAGCAAAAGAGATAAAAATAAAGAATATTGATTTAAAGATGAGTCCAAGATTTCCAGACTCGGACATATCAATAAAAGAAACAGGAAATCTGTAAAGAGAAAGAAATTTAAAGAAGAAAGTTGATTTTTTTAATCTTGCAAGACTGAGATAAAAGTCCATTATCTAAATCATGCCACATTTCAAGTGTTAGGTTATGGTCGTGCACGTAAAAGATCAAAATTGGACAAGTGGTTTTCAATATAAATGTAATAGATGGAGTCATAAGCATGGGTAAATTCATCGAGGTTAGCAGTGTAGAAAGATAAGGATGAAGGATATAGGACTAGAGATAAGTTTCAATCGATAGATCCAACTGAAAAAAAAGGAAAAGTTCCAGAATAGGACTCAAAGAATTAGAAGGTGAAGGGATACAGATGCTAGGGACAAAAAGATTCAATGCAATTTTTAAAAAGTTTAAATATTCAAATTCATGAGCTACAGAAATCATTTCTGCAATTTTATTACAGCCAGGAGATATAAAATAAGCACATTTTGTGGAACGTGTCTCTTGTGTATATCTAATTATAATCTTAAGCAGAAGCCAAATGGATCCATACGCACCCCAGATTGGATTGTACTCCCCTCCCCTTGCTACCAGCTGTACAACACATTCACTCAGCACTCAGCTGCCTGGCTACTACACGTTAGGTACTATGCAGGTACAAAAATAAAAAGGTGAACTAGGAAGTGAATGACCCTACTCATCTGCATGTACTATTGCAAGAAATAAACAATAAGCAAGGCAATAAATATGATCATTAGAGACTGGGACGAGTGCTGTGAAGGAATAACAAAAATCCAAATGATAGGATAACAACTGAAGTGGAAAAAGACACTTTTGGTAAGGACGTACAAAACAGCCTCCATAAGGTGACAGTTTTACTGAGATCTGAAGAATCCAAAAAGCCAGGTTGTGAAGGAGTAACTTTTCAGTTTGTGGGTGTAAATAATGCAAAGACCTAGAGGAAGAGAAAAGTTTGTGTTCAGAGAACGGAAAAGAGACTGGTGTTTCTAGACAAGAGTAGGGTGAGGAATGGTCATATTTATATGACTATATGACTGGGATTACATTTTCATATCGGGTGATGGAAATGCATTTGATTCTTAAAATTAAAAGAGCATATTATTTTTTAAAAACATTGCTCTAGCTGAAGTGTAGAGAATTGATTGAACATTACAAGAATTGGAAGCAGGAGATCCATTAAAAGCAGCTTTATAAGAGCTCTTAGGGTAGCTTGGGCTACAATGGTGTCAAAGAAAATTCACGATATATATTTTAAGACTGAATGAACATCAGGGATCAAATGGGGTGGGGAGCAAAAGGACAGAAAACTGATAATTCTCTGTTTTGTTTATTCATGTATCTACTGACATCTAGATATACACAGCTTTATATGCAGCTATTATATATTTTGTGATTTAGGACTCTGAAGCAGCCCATATTCTGTTTTGTTTTGTTTTTTTTAATTAAGTAAACATTCCTATTTATTAGAGCCCTGTACCATCCTATAACTATGGTCTGTTTTACCTAAACAAATGATGTTCTTTCACTCTCCTGAGATTGATTTCTGAGCAAAGACCTGGAAACAAATTTTCTCTCATGGAAGTAGAGTTTTAAAACCCAAAAATAATCTTGAAGGTAGTCTCCCAAACTGTCTTTGTGTTGTTTTACTTAAGCTTTTGAATTTGCCTGGTGGAAGAATAGAGGGATGGATAGATCCATGCTGTACATGTAACCCTCCATTATCCTGAGGGGACAAGAGTCCTTGTCAGTGACATACATGCAGAAACGCATGCCTCCTTTATATAGATTTGTGCTTACGGGGAGGACCTAGAAATGTGTTAAGATTATAAATGGCTCTTAATACACTTGTATTTCCTTAATTAGAAGGAGCTGAGATTTACTTTTGGAATAACTGGTTTATGTTGTTGTTATCACTGTATCTCCCTTTTCTTTGATTACCATTTGCATTCCAGGAGGAAAATTCTTTGAAACAAACATGTGGCCATCGCCACTTATCCTAACGTCTGAGACCATAGTAGGTACACAAATCTATCTCAGACTAGAAAACATTTAATCACCTAAAGCAAAATTTCTGACGTATTGTTAAGTGGAAAAACCAGGCTTGAACTCTGTAATATATATCAATTTGATTTAAATTATGCATAAAAAATAAAGCACATCCTCAAAAATATTAATTAAAAATGTAATTACAAAAACCATACTAAACCCTATTATAAATCATTTTTATATCACCCTTCATTTTGTATTTTATGTTTCTCCTCATCTCAAGCGTATGTAAGATAACATCTACTCCAACTCTGAGTGTTCAACACTACAACGCCCTCCTGCTGGGAAAGAAAAAAAACCTTCCCAGACACCAAACTGTGAAAGATTCTGAAGATTTTAGAGCTCATGCCAAAAAACGGATCATTTGGATTAAAAGAGAAAAGGCAGCCAAGTAGTAAAATTTTCTTGAGTTATCAGAGAATGCTAACAAAAGGTCACTCAGTCTAATTCAGCTATGATCTATATAATCTAATTATGCTCATTTCTAAAGTAAATGTGTTATTTGCACTGCATTGGTATGCAGATTACAAAGTGTTCTTATAGGATTATAAATGGAATGCTGGTTTGCACTTTGTATGAAAAAGACCTGTAAATACTATTTAGCTTCACTTTTATGCGGCTAGGATTTAGTGCACACTAAAAGGCTGAGCCAGTGCAATATTAGGTTCCAGATAGTGAAGTCAGCTAACTGAACACCGACGCTAAATAAAGCCGGGTGAGGGCAGTTTCAGGCTCATCTCTTCATTTATTACATTTTCTTTCATCCATCAGAAATATGAAGTTAATAAATTCCATGTTCCATCCCTCTGAAAATTAAAAGCAACTTTTGTTTTAACCATTAGCATAAGAATTCTGTTATGGGAATCTTAAATTACTGAAATTCTTTTTTTCTTTTTTTAAGATACGGAGCATATACTTTCACGCTGTATTTATACATGAAGCTGAGAGTCAAACGCCTTTGCTTATATTCTTTAAGGAATTGTGTAAAACACAGTTTGGGGACTCTGGCAGGTTCAATAATATTTGTCTCGGCAGTTAGTACTATTGCAGTTCAGCAGCTGCATTAGCAATGATGCTTTAAAATGATTTTCAAGTAATTCATTACTTCCCTTTCTCGTGCATTAAATTTAATATAGCTTGCAGGTTCTAATTCATCTTCATGCATGCTAATAAATTGTGCACTACAAATAAATTCTGCATTCGTTTTAAAGCAATCTCACTTCATCTATATATCAAACATGGAGTTGCTGGTTGGTTTGTAGCCAGCTGCGAATAAGTCCAGAATCTTATCTATGTAGTTACATGATCAATGACTATAATAACCCATCTTTGTAACGATGACATATTCCTTTTAATATTTTTTAAAAAGAAAGACAATATATATATTTTTTACTTTCTAAGGTGGTAAAAACTCTTGAGGACACCACTCTAGAATATGAATGAACCCAATGAAAGCATCTTAAAATTCATATGCCATACCACAATGGTTCTCTCCTTTTATATCTAGGCTTTATAACTAGAACTGCAGAAGGAAAGAAAATATTCTGTCCTCTCCCCTCTTGGATCCTTCTATCAAATTGGTTTAGTGCTGGCAGTCTTTGCAGCTGCTGAGTGACAGTTTCCTAAGCAGTTTTCACAGCTAAAAAAAGGACATGGACTGTGGCACCGATGTGGGGCGGGGAGGGCTGGGAGGCGTTAGGTGCAAACAGTACTATAATCTGCTTATATAGTGCTATATTGTATAAGAAGCACATTCATGTAGATCATCCTATTTAAATATTAGAACCATAGTTTTTATTGAGATATAATTGACATATGACATTGTGTAAGTTTAAGGTGCACAATGTGTTGATTTGATATGCTTATGCTGGGATATGATTACCCCTATAATATGAGCTGACACCTCCATCATGTCACACAATTATCATCTCTTTTCTGTGGTGAGAACATTTAAGATCTAATGCCTTAGCAACTTTTCAGATATAATGAAATACCGTTAGCTATAATCACATTAGATCCCAGAACTTATTCATCTTCTAACGTCAAGTTTGTTCTCTTTGGCCACCATTTCCCTGGTTCCTTCACCCTCCAGTCCCTGGTAACCACCATTCTATTCTCTGCTTCTACAAGTTCGGCTTTTCTGGATTCCACAGTTAAGTGAGATCATGCAGGAACTGTCTTCGAGTATCTGACTTATTTCACTTCAAAACTGCCCCCAAAATCCGTCCATGTTGACACAAATGGCAGGATTTCTTTCTTTCTCATGGATAAATAATATTCCACCATACATATATACACTACATCTTCCTTATCCATTTTATCCGTTAATAGACATAGAAGTTGTTTGCATATCTTAGCTATTGAGAATAATGTCACAACGAACATAAGAGCTCAGGTGTCTACTGGAGATTCTGTTTTCATTTCTTTTGGATATATGCCCAGAAGTGGGGTTGCCAGATCACATGGTTGTTCTATTTTAATGTTTTTAGGAACCTCTAGATGGGATGAGAATCTCAATTTTACATGGAAGGAAACCTCAGAATGATAGGTTATTTTTTTCAATGTCACATGAGTTCAGTGTTGGAAACTACAACCAAATTTAAGGTGTCTGATTAAAAATGAACAAACAAACAAAAACTCATTCCTTTTTCACTATATGACACTTTATCCTGCACATCTTTCTGTCTATCCTATGTGGAATGACCATGTAATAACACACTGATGACTCTATTCCACAGTGAGATCTCCAGAAGAAACTGGAGTTGTTGTTTTCACTGCAAGTTTGGGAGTCAGTTGTTTTCACTGCAAGTTTGGGAGAGAGGGTCTCTTAAGAGTTTTGCTGCTTCAAGTATGGCCCTTGGACGCGCAGCATTGGTATCACGTAGGAGCTTGTTGGAAATGCAGGCCACAGGGCTCACCCTAGATCTACTAAATCCAGTTCTCCATTTCGGCAAGGTCCCAGGTGAGACATAGGAAGCTTGAAGTTTGAGAAACGCTGTTTTTGAGGCAAACAAAAAGAGCTATGGAAAAAATATCTTTTGAGTAAGGAAAAATCTTTCAGGTAGCACTGAAGTGAAAGGACATATATATTATTTTCCCCTCCTGTAGCAATGTTGAAGTTCTATAATATTTATAATGCTTCATCCACCCACTCATTTTTGGCAGTACTTTTGCTATAGGTATCAGCAAAGCACATGAGTGATGTGGGAAACCCTGTGTCTAAAGAAGTTTCTGAATTGTGAGAAATACACTAGGAAATAAAAATCTAAACAACAGATACTCTGTTTATGAAATCTGTGTAGTATAATTCAGACTGCTTTAGCAGTTTTAAGATTATAGTTTAAGCAAATACATAAGCATTCTCTCCAGAATGTTTCCCGATTCTAATACATGGAAGTGACTGATTCTATGTGTAATGTCTACATTTCTTACATTATTAAACTAAATGGAATTCATTTCTCAATTGATATGAAATCATTTCAAGGTAGCCCTCTTGTTGTGCTTATAAACATACCAACCAATCATTTTCCATTGTTGCTGAAGATAAGTACCAGGAACTTCATCACCCTAAGTGTTACTCCTAGTCTCTAATTTACATCCAGATTATGCAGGTCCAATCATTGGTAAACCTTAGAAAATTACAACTGACCAGGTTTCTTGGAAAGACGTGGTACGAAATGTGTGACTAGACTGTGCACATAGAATATGTTATCCCTGCTAATGTAACTGACTAGGGAGGCTTAATTTCCTTATAGAATCAACATCAAGGCACACGAAATCTTTCAGATGGTTCTAAGGAAGAACTATTTTATTTGTAATCAGAGTAGATAGATAGATAGATAGATAGATAGATAGATAGATAGATAATAGATGAAAAGAAGAAAGAATCGAGGAAGGAAGGATGGAAGGAAGGAAGGAAGGAAGGAAGGAAGGAAGGAAGGAAGGAAGGAAGGAAGGAATTTTCTGGTGTGTGTTCTCGTCTGTTATATTATATCCAAAATAAACATCTAGGTTCTGGCCTAACTTATCCACTTTGTTTTTTGTTGTTGTTTGGATAACTGACAGTTTGGGCTTGAATTCAGGTCTGAACTTTGACTTTCTTACTGACCTCTAGAATATTTATAACTCCACTTTATTTTTTTTATTTTTTTAATGTTTATTTATTTTTGAGAGTGAGAGAGAGAGAGAGAGAGAGAGAGAGAGAGAGAGAGAGAGAGAGCATAAGCAGGGAGAGACACACAAGAGAGAGAGGGAGACACAGAATCCAAAGCAGGCTCCAGGCTCTGAGCCATTAGCACAGAGCCCAACGCGGGGCTTGAAGCCATTAATTGTGAGATCATGATCTGAGTTGAAGTTGGACGCTTAACTGACTGAGCCACTCAGGCACCCCATCCTAACTCCACTTTAAATGAAATCTTATGTACATGACTGAATGCCTGATTAAACTTGAATTAGAAACTCTCTTGTTTTAGGGAACAATAGATGGTGGGATAACTGGTAATAATAAGTATAAATCATCAACAATTCAAGTTAAGACATATCTTTTCAGAGGTTCACCTATTCTCTTCAGTGAAAATTCTATCCAGACTTTTCTATTTACTAATACAATAAATCATATTAAAAAGCACAACTTCTTTTCCAAGGAAAATGTCTTGTTCTGGGTTAGCTGAGAAATGATAATATGCTTCAGGAAGGACAATTTTTTGGCATGAAGTTGAAAACTTGGAGGAAAATGTGTTTTTTGTGCAGTTACTATCCTAGTTTGACTATCCTAGAGATAACCAGTTCAAATCACCATTTTACAGATGCAGAAACATACATTTCAGTTAAAAAAATTTGCAGCAGTATAGAAATTGGAATCTTTATCCATCTCAAAGCAGTAAAGTAGTACTTCTCAAAGTTGAATGTACATAGGGACTCCAAGGAGATTGTCTTGCAAAGCTGAACAAGGTTGAAGCAAGCTTCCAAGAAATTACAGTGTAGCTTGGTCAGTTTGAAAAGCTAAGCTCCACAGAGCATGTTCAATTTCTTGAATAATGGGACAAAGTGACAGTGCTATCCTTGCTATCCTGCCTTTTTAATGTTTATGGTCATTCTTGGTACACTTATCATATTTTGTGATTATCATCATTAGTTGGCTGGATTTTTTTTCCTGTGCTCTTTTCTACTTCTCACCACCATAAATTGTGTGGAACAGGATCTGCATTTTTCTTCTTTATTGTTTGCATTGCCTGCCTCCTACCTTTGAAGACTCAAGCATCACAGTTGCAACTCAGATTTTGCACAGATTTTCTTCAGGAGGAATCCAGCATTAAGGTTCCACATTAAGGCAATTTTGCTGCCTATCTCATCCATATATTAAGACCTAGCTTGGTTCATAAGCTTATTGTTATAATTTTTTTTACTTACTATTAATATTTTCTTTTTACCTGACATAATCCATTCTTCACTTGCAATAGGTGAGTTCTGTCTGTCTTTGATTGGTTGAATTTTGTCTCTCAAGGAAATGTATGTTGAAGTCCTAACCTCCAGTACGTCAGAGCATGACCTTATTTGGAAAAGGACAGATGTAAATACTTAAAGTAAAGTTATATTTGAGTAGAGTGGACTCTTAATGTAATATGACATTAGCTTGTAACAAGCAGAATATGTGAAGACAGAGACACACAAGGAGAATACCATGGGACAAGGAAGCCAGAGAGTGGGGTTATGTACCTACAAGCCAAGGAGCTGAAGATTGACCGAGGAAGAGGTAAAGACCTGTAGGCAAGGAAATTATGTCACCTATGTCCTTATTTAGTAAACATTAAAAGGACTGAGAGTGTTATAGGAATATTGGTCTTTGTTGTTTAGCACACACTGTTTTGTGTGTGTATCTATGTGGAAACAATAGCTATTAAATGAAAAGAGTTGACATTTCTTTGTTATGTTCTGTTAGGAATAGCACTCCCCCATTTTTAATAGGGGATGTAGAGTTTCCTTAATTGTGGAAGAAATCTAAAGTAGACAATTAGAAAAAGTGAAAAAGTGTGTTTTAAAAAATTAGACATTGGCTAATAAATTTAAGAGGTACTATTGTGACCAATTAAAAATTGCAAAAGGCAAAGGGAAAGTTTTATCAACAATGGACACTTACCTTCCAAATTTCTTTTAATTAAAAAAAAAATGACCACAAGGGCGTCTGGCTGGCTCATTTGATAGAGCATGTGAGTCTTGATCTCAGGGTTGTAAGCCCCACACTGAATGTAGAGATTATTTAAATAAAATCTTAGGAGCGCCTTTGTGCCTCAGTCGGTTAAGCATCCAACTCTTGATATTGGTTCAGGTCATGATCTCATGGTTGTGACATACATGCCCAGTGCAGAATGTCTGCTTACGTAACTGACTAGGCAGTCAGTTAAGATTCTCTCTCTCCCTCTCCTTCTGCCTCTCCCCAGCTTGTGTGTGCTTTTTCTCTCCCACTCAATAAATAAATAAATAAATAAATAAATAAATAAATAAATAAAATCTTAAAAAAAAAAATAAATTAATACAAAATTAAAAAATGACCACTGTTCAATCTAAACAGGTATTTTAACAAAAAACAAGTGACCACTTTAAATCTGTGAAAGTTGTTGAGTCATTTACATCACCCTCATCAATATGTTAGTATCCTAAATGTCAAGTTGTATAAAGTATACATTATAACCTATCAGTTCATGACATGTTCCAAAAGTCCTGCTTATTGTTTAGTTGAATATGTTTATCATTGTGACTATAGCTATTTTATTCCGTTTTAAAATGTAGAGTTAAGATGTATAGTGAAAGTTTCTTTGCTTTATTTACTTGCAATATGGGTGGTATCAGTGACTCTGTATCTAAATAATTGCCTCTGTGAAAACCAAGTCCATAGATATATCTCAGTAGGGCCCAGTTTTAATATGAGGGATGTCCCTTACATTTCCTTGAGCACAAATACAATTTTTAAATCATTTTTAAGCTACATATTTACCACACCTATACTGCAATAGGGATAATTTATTTGCCTTTTGCTTGTTTTAACCAACTCCTATTTGGTGGAAAACTTAGAACAAAAATAATTTGTAATTTTTATGGAAATTTTCAATTATAAATTTCTGTGCTTTAAAATTATTTTGGGGAGGGTGCTTAGGTGGCTCAGTCGGTTGGGCGCCCAACTTCAGCTCAGGTCATGATCTCGCAGTTTGTGAGTTCAAGACCTGCGTCAGGCTCTGTGCTGACAGCTTGGAGCCTGGAGCCTGCTTCAGATTCTGTGTCTCCCTCTCTTTCTCTGCCCCTCCCCTGCTCATGCTCTCTCTCTGTGTCTCAAAAATGAATAAATGTAAAAAAATAAAATAAAATAAAATAAAATATATTTTTGGAAAACATATAATAACACTGGAGAATTGTGAAGGAATGATAACCAATGGAAAACTGGCATGTATAAAATTTTCATATATTTTTTCATTGTTAATATATTTCATAGTATATCCCATATTGTCAATTAAAATATTAATGTAGCTACTCATACAGTTAAATGATCAGAAATATAAGATATAATATAATATTATATTATATATAATTATATATAATATCTTAATTATAAGATAATATTATATCTTATATTTCTGATCATTTAAGTGTAGACCTATCATCTTTGGAAACCCAAGGACAAAATCATTTTGCAATAGAGTAATTGAAAAATATTGTGTAGCTAATAAAATTGCAAATATTTCTTCATATTTTGTTTTATTAAAAATTGGAAACTTATATAGAGAAATTAATTATGTATCAGTATAGTTCTCTATAAATCTGATACAGTAATAAATTTCCAAAAGCAGGAAGCAAATATGTGTTTTATATTTATTCATTTTAGAAAAGTAATATAATCATATACGATATGTTATAACTGAATGCTCAAAAAGTGGATATATCTTTATTTCTCATGTTCACTGAGTGAGATGGCTGAAATCATTTAATAGTGCAATCTTAGTAAATTTGTTAAAAACAATGATGTTTTAGATTTTTTTTAATCATAGAATACACCTATAAAGGTAAAATCTAACTGTATCCTCTTCATTACTGTGTAATATTTCCATGATGTTGATTTACAACCGCCTCAGGATTTTCCCAGTATAAACTGAAAGTGACCCCTGTACATGGAAGCAGGAAGAGTCCAGAGGCAGACTTCATCAAACTGGTAGGTAGCAGGTGTAATTAGCAAGGGGAACTTACTTATGAGGCTGTACTCTCCACCAAATCTTAGGCACTTATATAGAGTCCTTAATTGGGTTCATATTTAAAATACATTGAGAATTCATAAAACTCAACAATAACAGGAAAATCCAATGTAAAAAAAATGCCACAGGATTTAATAGATATTTTTCCAAAGAAGACACATAAACGGCCAACAGGCACATGAAAAGATGTTCCATATCACTAATCATTAGGACAATGCAAATCAAAACCATAATGAGATATCACCTTACATGGGTCAGAATGGCTATTAGAAAAGGCAACAAAACAAGTGTGGAAGAGGATGAACGGATAAGGAAGCCCTTGTACACTGTTGGTGGAAACGTAAATTGGTGCAGCTACTATGGAAAAGAGTCTGGAGGTTCCTCAAAAGATTAAAGATAGAGCTACCATATAATACAGCAATTCCACTACTGAGTATCTATCCAAAGAAAACAAAAACACTCATTTGAAAATATATAGGCACTGCTAAGTTCATTGCATATAATTTACAATAGTCAAGGCAGGGAAAAGCCTAAGTGTCCATTGATGGATAAATGGATAAGAAGTGACATATATACAAGAAGATGGAATACTGCTTAATCAAAAAAGGAATAAAATCTTGTCATTTGCAACAACATGGATGGATCTTGAGGGTATTATGCTAAGTGAAATAAGTCAGAGAAACACAAATACTAATTGGTTTCACCTACATGTAAAATCTAAAATGAAAACAGACAAACAAAACCTATATACATAGACACAGAAAACAGATGTGGTTGCCAGAAGGGGATGGGTTGTGGAAAGTGGCAGTATGGGTAAAGGGGATTAAGAATTACAAGCTGCCATTTATAAAATAAATAAGTCATGATGTGTAATGTATAGTATGGAAAATATAGTCAATAATATTGTATTAGCTGGAAGGTGACAGATTGCAACTATAATTATTGTGGTGACTTTTTCACAATGTATATAAATTTCAAATAACTTCTTGTGCACTTGAAACTACATAATATTGTAGTTATGTAGTTATGTCAATGATGCCTCAGTAAAAATAAGTAATAAAATTGGTGTCCTGCACTACTGAATTTGCAGGTTTAAACTTAATAATTTTGGAGGCAAAGAGGTAAACAATTTTTAAAAAATTAACTTGGAATTAACTTATTTCAAATCAATATTTTAAGAATTATATATCTCTCAAGAAATTATGACAGATAAAATAGATTACAATAAAATACATATTTTTCTTCTTAAAAACAATGCAAAATATATATTTGTAGTAAGTAGAGCATTTGTAAGTTCAGAAAATAAAATTACATTTTAAAATATGCTTAAACTATGGAAATATTCTCATCACTTGTCTATGAAAGAATATTACTTTGAGAGGTTGTCTCCAGATTGAATTATCCACTTTGCAGTTTGCAAGGTTTGTAGTGCTTATTCCAGCATTCTTTTCTTTAAATTCCACCTGGGCAAAGGATCAAGTTCAATAGGGGCAGGAAGTGCTTGGGACAATCAGATCATGTCTGATTAACATGCTGGTGGATGTCACTGGCAACTCTGTCTCTATTGACTTTCATAATGCTAATATGAAGTTTCTAATTGAATAATAATGTTAAAATGCCACTTTGTGTTCAATACAGAGACCGTTCTTTCAGTTTCTAGTATACTCAAGATTTCTTAGTCTCCTCTGTTTCAAGAAAAATGCATGATTCATTGACAGTCAATCTGGAGGCAACTATAATGCTGAAAAGAATGCTAGATAATGCAATTAAGATCTACCTGAGAACGAGTAGGTAGTCTACTGATTACCATTTGTGTTACTTAAATACTTACAGGATTTTTTGAAATTATATATAGCTTAGTACTCTCATCTCCATGTAATAATGGACATTGTAGTAATTGTTCTCTCTCACATGTACATGTCAAGCTCAAATGAAATCTACTTGTGAATGAAGGGCATATGTGGCAAAATATAAATTCACATGACTATTTATGGTGAAAAGGAAGGGTAGTAACTTCCACAGTAATTGTGACAGATGTTCAAATAGAAATTGCAAATTCTTTAGAGGAGAACGAAAAATAGAGGGAAAAAGGAAGCCTCTTACTACCTCAGCTTTTTGTCTTCTCCTATATTTTCTAGCATCATGTTAAATCTATATCTGTATCTATACCCTTTTCTGCTACCTGTTGGATTGTTTACATTTTCTTAATGTCTACCCTTTTTCCCTCAAATTTTTCATAAACATAACAATTTTTAAATTGTTCAAGTTTACACTTGATTTAACAAAATGTAAATATAAACAGAATAATATAAAGACATTTGGGTGGCTTACCTCATTAAACCATTTATATTATTACCATCTTAAATTTTAGTTCTGCCTTTTTTTCTAAATCCTATTAGTTAATATAATTTTTTGGATTGCTGTGCTATTAGCAACACCTATTTTACTTTGTCTATATCTTTACCAGTCTCTGTTGACCATTCCTTCTTTCATCTCTTGACATCAGTCTGTGTTAAATTTCCTATTTCTTTGCTGGAAATGAACTACAGTCATATAGTCGAGATAAGCAGAGACTAATTATTCAGAGGTTACTCTAGGAGGTGAGTTGACCTACAACCATTTGCTTTGGCAGAGACTCAAAGGCAGAAAAGTGGGCAAACTTTATATTGAGGAAAAAAAAGGAAGACTTCAAGTGTGCTCTCTTTGGAAACTGTTGTCATGAGGAAGCTGGAAGAAGACTAACTAGAAGTGGGTTTATCTGTTTTGTATTTTGTTAGAAGTAGAGGTGGAAATACAGGGAAGTTGGTAGCTGGGAACCAGGTCCTGCCCATTCTGGGCAAATTGTTCCAGAAGTTGTTACTTGGTCTCCTGAAATGGTTGCTGCAGTCTGTGGGTCAGAGTTCCATTCTCATGTATGGTCTGGCCATTGTCTATGTGTATATTCAGAATTTCACCTTGTTCCTAAGAAGAGGTGTGAATTATTTTTCCAATGTCCTTGAGTGGGAAACCTTCTCACTTAGTTCACATAAAACTATTTTGTTTGTCTTCAGTTTTGAATAACAGTTTTTCTGAGTCTAGAATTCCATTTTGTTGGATTTCTTCTCCACAGAAATTTGAAGATATCTCAACGTCTTCTAGGGCACATTTCTCATAAGCTGACATTAAATAGTTTTACAAATGTTATCTTTTATTTCTAGAATATGCATCCTGCCTCTTTCTTGGGCTACCTGCTTCTCACTGTTTAGATGTCAGTTGATTTGTTGCCTAGTGAAAAAAATGTTTGAATATTATAATAAAAGTGGTCCCTACTTCATTATTTTCTATTTATGTTTATATTCTCTATTTTTTATAATATTTATTACAAATAAGACAATTTTTATTCATCTGCTTTCGGATGTAAATTCTGTGAGTTCATATACTCTGATTATTGATATTGAGTTTCCTGGGCTGACTACAAAAACCAGGATTTTTTTGTAATTATAATTACCTTATTTCTATCCTCTTTTTATTCTTTGGGAACAAGTGGTCTAAGCAAATTTTCAAACAAAAAATCAGCAAATCCAATAATTTGTCAATTAAGAGAATATGTGTGTTATCATTCTTGTTCTTTTCTAGAAAATATATTTAAATCAGTTTTTAATTAGGAAATATGAGAAAATTGTGATTCAGTCTTAGGAATGGAGAATTTTTTAGGGTATATAAATCATATAAAATTTTAAAAATTTAAATTCATATAATGAAATTAGAGGGAGCATCAGCATTCCTTCATAACTGGATGTTGCTAGGGAAATTTTTAAAGTGTGCTTGCATAATACATATGTGTAATGTACCTCAGTGTTTTACAGACACAACCCGATTAAAAAGAGACACCGTGTGGCAGTAGAGATAAGATGTAGTCATTTCAAAAAAGACACTTTCCTTTTTCTCAAGTAGGATTTGAGGTAAGAGAAATGACATGAGGCATAAGTCACCTTAAGAGAGGGTTGTAATAGATCACCACTTGTCAGTTTTAGCACAAGCAGAAACTTTAGAAAAAAAGAATGTTTTATTCTTTGAGAGAGCCATCACAAAATAGTCCAAGCCTTTTATACCCTTGAGGGATGTCTCTTAACGGACTTGATTGGTTCTGGATACCTCATTTTAAGATGGACATCTACAACCAAATTGAATCCAGACCTTGTAACATTAGGGCATAAAGATGTCATGAGGAATGATACCAGAGACTGAAGAACTTTAGCCTGGAACAGATAACACCTAAAGTATATCAAATTGTAGGCTTTTTATACACAAAATATTGTTTTATAAAATGGAAATTTGACTTAGTCTGCATAGGTGCAGAATTGTTAACCAGAATCAACACAGGAATGTGTTTAGGTCATCTGCTTTCAAATATGCAACAAATGTGAGGATGTATTTTCTGACAATGAAAAATTAGAAATAAAATGGGCTAATACTGTGGGATAATAAATAGCACTTGAGGATTGGTATTCAAATAAAGGAGGTTTGTCCATTCTCCAGAAATATTGTATGTAAATGTATAAATGCATGAATGATTTATATTAGTGTTTCAACTATTAGACTTCATAGATGTCTTCAAAATTTCCATGATAAGCAAAGATGCCTTACACACTAGCCATTGTAAGACACAGTTGAAGTTCTTTCAAATGCAATTGGTGATTTTATCATTTTTAGAAAAGTAAAAAAAAAAATATGATAAATTGAACTTTGACGTGAAACTTCTACTTAAATTTCCAGGGATACACAAATTCTCCAGTACTCACATAGTCATTATCTACAATCTGGTAGAAATCAAAGGTTGTCATAACATGATGTTATTTACTAATACCACTAATTTATCTAGTTTCCACCTCAAAGTCCCTTTTCTGCTTCCCAATATTTATCCCAATACACTGAGCAACACCTCTTTTGGTCATTTTCCTTTTGGTTTTAGGATGTAGTATAGATCCGAAAAAGCCATACAGTATAATGCAAAGTGAAATTGCAATGTTGCAAAAAACTGCATGATTTCATAAAGCCAATGAAGTAAAGTTAGAATTACTTTACTCACAAGCAAAGAAAGCCTTTGACAAATGAGGTTGTAGCAGAGTTAGACTGGTTAAAATTGAAGAAAAATATTGGCAAGGATGATGATAGAATATGTGCTTCAAAAAAGAATGATTTGAATATCAAAGAATTGAGAAAACTCCTTGGGAAAATTGATGAAACTCTAAAATATTTTGGCAAAAATGGCCTCTTTGTGATTGTTCTCTGAAACAATCACAGTGCAATACACTATTAAGTTTTGGCCCAAATTACAAACTCATATAGGTACACAAACAAAAGTTAGCTTAACACATCCTTAAAGTATTCAAAGAATGAATGCATCGTGAAATAACCTAATTCTGTTGTAAATAAGGTAAATAAAATAGTTTAAAAAATTTTTTTAACGTTTGTTTATTTTTGAGACAGAGAGAGACAGAGCATGAATGGGGGAGGGGCAGAGAGAGAGGGAGACACAGAATCAGAAGCAGGCTCCAGGCTCTGAGCCATCAGCCCAGAGCCCGACGCGGGGCTCGAACTCACGGACCACGAGATCATGACCTGAGTTGAAGTCAGACCCCTAACAGACTGAGCCACCCAGGCACCCCATAAAATAGTTTTAAATATTTATATTATTTTAGATGCATTTTGTAGATAAAATTATAATCATATTATTTAACCATTCTACTATGGAATTAAGGTGAATGTTGCAAATATTTTATAGTGGCGGGTTGTTTTAGAACTAATTATATTTACATAATGGTGAATTTCCATATGTTCTTTTTTATTATTTAGGTAAGATTGGTATTTAACATTACAGTAGTTTCAGGTGTACAACATAATAATTTGATATTCACATGCACTACAAAGTGATTACCACAATAGGTCTAGTTAACATTCATCACCATACAATTGACCACCTTCACTCTTTCACTCACACCCCCAACCCCTTTTCTCCTCTGATAACCACCAGTTTGTTTATCTATGAATTTCATTTTGGCTGGTTTTGTTTGGTTTGTTTATTTGTTTTCTTATTTAGATTCCACATAAGTGAAATAATATTGTACTTGTTTTTCTCTGTCTGACTTATTTCACTTAGCATAATACTCTCAAGATCCAGCCATGTTGTTGCAAATGGCAAGATTTTATTCTTTTTTCATGGCTGAGTAGTGCTCCAATGTATGTATATACCACATCTTTATCCATTCGTCCATCAATGGACATTGAGGTTATAGACCTCTCTTGGCTATCGTAAATAATGCTGCAATAAACATAAGGGTGCATGTACCTTTTCAGATTTGTATTTTGTTTTCTTCAGATAAATACCCAGTAGTGACATTGGTGGATTATATGACAGCTATATTTTAAATTTTTTGAGATAACTCCAGACTATTTTCTGCACTGATTGTACCAATTTACATTCTGCCTACGGTGTACAAGGATTCCCTTTCTCCACATCATTACCAACATTTGTTATTTTTTGCCTTTTTGCTAATATCCATTCTGACAGGTGTGAAGTGGTATCTCATTGTGGTTTTGATTTGCATTTCTTTGATGATCTGAGATGATACTGAGCATCTTTCCTTGTGCCTGGTGGCCATTTGTGTGTCTTTGGGAAAAGTTTATTAGATCCTCTGCTCATTTTTAGATTTGTTTTATTTTGTTTGTTTACTTGTTTTATTCTGTGTTTTGTTTTGTTTTGTTTTTTGCTGTTGAGTTGTAGGAGTTCTTCATATATTTTTATTATTAACTCCTTTTTTGACATATGATTTGCAAATATTTCTTTTACATTTACTAATTTAGTTTTCATTTTGTTAATAGTTTCCTTGGATGCTGTGCAGAAGCTTTTAAGTTTAATATTGTCCCACTTGTGTACTTTTGCTTTTGTTGCATTTGCTTTTGGAGTCAGATCCGAAAATTAAAGGCAAAGACCAATGTTAAGGAGCTTACTGCTTATGGTTTCTTCTAAAATTTTTATAGTTTCAGTCTTCCATTCAAATCTTTAATACATTTGAGTTGATTCTTATATGTGGTGTAAGATATTTGTCCAGACTCATTCTTTTGCACACATCTGTCCAGGTTTCTAGTAAACACCATTTACTAGAGAGACTGTCCTTTCCCCACTGTATATTCTTGGCTTCAATTGACCATGTATGTGTGGGTTTATTTCTGGGGGCACTATTCTATTCCATCAATCTATATGTATCTCTTTTTGATAACACCACAGTTTCGATTACTATAGCTTTGTAGTATAATTCGAAATCAGGGAGCATGATTTCATATGTTCTTTAGCAAGTCTCACAAGATGTCATTATTTTGCTTCTGGTAATGAATGCTATTACAATTTGTGAATATTAAAAGTGATTGGTAAATACCAAACTGTTATACCACTAATTTAAAAAAAAAATCTCTTCATCAGCAATACATCAAAAATACAATATTATGGTCATAGCTACACAGAATCTCTCTTTCTTGGAAACTGCAAAAGCAACTCCAATACGTTACCTACATTATCCATTACCCAGCAAATACTAATTTTCTATGAAAGCATCATGTATTCAAAGACTGAAATAATATACTTTCTGGAAAAGAATTCCAAATTTGTTATTACACATAGATGGAAAATAAATTGACACAATATCCAGGGGGAAAACATTGAGTCATTTAAGAACCTGCAAAAAAATGTAAATATAACTTACAGAGGAAAAGAGTAATTAACAGTGAATCTCTGTGTTTGGCAAGATTATATTCTGCATGTATTAGGATTTGTGCATCTGTGACACAGCAGGTTGTTAAATTGCTCAGTTATCAGAGATAGCATCTGCCATTTGTTCAGATGAAGTAACTTGCTGGAAACTATACGAATCTGTGTAAAAGATAAATCAATAAAAGAAGCCTACCAATATTTGCTTTTCAAAATCTGCTGTCTTGGAAGGTGTAGTCATCTTTAATAGGTATATATTTCAAAATATAAACTCTTAACATTAAACTCTACTAGGTGTGACTCAAAGTGTATTATAAATTCATTGGTTTATGGATCTGTTTTATGTTTATGTTCATACATTATTTGTTTTGTTCCATATTCTTCATATAGTTGAAAAATTGTTTACACTTGTGAAATTGACTGAAGGTTTATGAGGATTTTGAGATAATTTAGTGTGGGGAGGGGGATAGATTTTTTCCCCTAAGGTGACTGCACATTATCAGTTAAATAAGGAGACTGAAATGCATCAGATAATTAACTAAATTTTCTACTTTTTAAACTTGTTATGTATAGCATATTAATGGAAATTTAGTTACTTGAAAGCCAATGTAGGTTTGTTATACTGAATATTTTGTCAAGACTTTAAGAATACCCTCTAGTATAAAGGCAGGAAATATAAAAATTGCTAACATTTTTGAGTTTGCCGTGTATTCTCTTAAATATTATGCACATGTTTTGCTATTATATTCTCAAAATGATCTTGTATGGACATTTCTAAAGCTGCATATCACAGATGAAGAAATGAGAAAAAAAAAACAACAACATAAGTAAGGTCTGCCTAGTAAGAGCTAGTCCCAAGATTTTAACATGACTTTAGCAGTCTGATTCTTGAGCTTACAAATTTAAATGAAAAGCTGTTCTTTGCCCATTATCACACCTTATGGAAAATATCACAAACATGTATTTCATAGCTTTTAAATCTGATTCTATAATATCCCTCTAAAGGAATTTAAACAATTTTGAAAAAAAATTTTTACAATGGTAAAAAATATATGTATCATAAAATCTTCCATTTCAAGTAATTTGAAGTGTGCCATTCAGTGCTTTTGAAGTTTGCCTTTTTGTGGTTGAGATGTAGAAGTTCTTTATTATAATCTGGATATTAAACGCTCTTTTAATGTTTAGTTTTGAGAGAGAGAGAGAGAGAGACAGAGAGAGAACAAGCACAAGCAGAGGAGGGGCAGAGAGAGAGAAGGAGACAAAAATCGGTCTGAAGTAGGTCCTCATTGCCAGCACAAAGCCCAAGGTAGGACTCGAACTCACGAACCAGAGATCACGACCTGAGCTGAAGTCAGATGCTCAGCCAACTGAGCCATCCAGGAGCCCCTGGATATTAAACTCTTAACAGAGAAATTATTTGCAAATATCTTCTACCATTCTGTTGTGTGCCTTTTCACTTTTTTGATGAGGTCCTTAGATACACATGACTTTTTAATTTTGATAAAGTCTAATTTGCATATTTTTCCTTTGTTGCTCCTCCTTTTGCTAACATATTTAAGAATCCACTGCAAATCCAAGGTCATGAGGATTTATCCCTGTGCTTTCTTCTAAGAGTTTTATAGTTTTAGTTCTTATCTTTAGGTCATTGATTCATTTCTTTTTTTACTGAGCTATAATTGACATACAACATTGTGTAAGTTTAAGGTGTACAATGTGTTGATTTGATATATTTATATATTGCAATATGATTAACACTATAGCATTAGTTAACATCCCTTTTGAGTTAATTTTGTATATGGTATAAAATAATATTCCAATGTCACTCATTTGCATGTGGAAATCCAGCTCTCCCAGTATCATCTTTTGCAGACATTTCTTTTCCTATTGGGTGGGCATGGAACCTTTGTGAAAAATCAAATATCCGTAAATGTATGGATTTATTTCTGGAATCTCAATTGTTCCATGGCATATATGTCTGTTCTTATGCCAGTGAAACAGTTTTGAACACTGTAGTCTTGTATCAAGTTTTAAATTTTGGAATGTGAATCTTTTGACATTGTTCTCATTTTTTTAAGATTATTCTGATTTTCTGAACCCCTTGCAACTCCATGTAAATTTGATGATTGGCTTTCTCATTTCATCAAAAAACTGTTGGTATTTTAATATGGATTAGATTGAATCTGTGGATTGCTTTGGGTAGAACAATATCAATTTTTGCTATTCATGAACATGATATCATTACATATCGTTACATTTATTTACAAGTATTTCATTTCCTTTAATAAATTTATTACCAGGTATTTTATTATTTTAGAAGCTATTGTAGGTAATATTGTTTTCTTACTTTCCTTCTCAGATTATACAATGCTGGCATATAAAAACACGACTGATTTTAGTGTGTTGATCTTGTACCCTACAATTTTGATGTATTTCTTTACTAGATCTCGTAGTTTACTTTTGTATACTTTGGGGAAAAAAATTAAGCATTACTTCTTCTAGTGTTTGCAGGTAATGTCTGTGCTGAAGCATTTATTCAATTCTTAAGCTTCTGCAGAGCCTAAGAATCGGCCTGAGATGAAAGCTTAGGATTTTCTTTCATCTATCTTAAACATACATAGGACCTTCTAAATTCTCCCACGTACATGGATACACTTGAATGTCCTAATTTCACAAAGAAAGTTTCACTGACTTTTTTTCTCCCAGGCATTATGTGGCCTATCTTGCATATATTAGATCTTTTTTTAATGTAGGTGACTGCAGGTCATTTGTTCCACTTCCATTGTTTATGAACAATTCCTCCTTTCCAGCCTGAGATTCAAGTTAGGCAAAACAAGAGACAAGCACCAGGTCCTTCAGGTAGTCCTCAGACAGATTAGAACAGACATATACAATCTGCAGATAAGGTCTGCTCTGCTCCCCTCTGGAACCCTGGACAAGAGTTCCTCCCTGGGAAGGTGTTGGGGCAAGGACAAATTAAAACACCACAAAGCTTTCCCAGTATTATCAAGTTGCCTTTTTCTTGACTCAGCATTCACTTGGCTGCTGTATACCTTTGACTCTTTTCAGAATTCTGACAAAGTTGGCGCTGGTAGTTTCTAATTATTTTTCAGTGTTTTTGAGGAAGGACAAGAGCTTGGAGCTGCCTACTCTGCCATTTGCTGATGTTCTCAATTGGTATTTTTCTAGAAATGTTATTATTTATCCTTCAGCTCCTAAAATAGATTTAATTGTCTTTAAGATTAAAGTGAAATTATAGGGAGGGGTAAGTTCATGATAATGTGGATAATAATGTGGATAATAATGTGGAAAAATTTGTGGCTGGATAAATGTTAGGATTCATATTTTTCAAAATACATTAATATAGTTTGAAATATGTATAATGAGAATTGGGAAACAAGCTATTTATTCAACAAGTGGAAATGGTTAAAAAAATAATAAACTATTTTAGTATGATGGAATCCCAGGACAGCATTAAAATTAAGTTTTCTTAAGAGAATTAAAGTTTTGGATAAACTTTTATAATACAATATAATATAAAATCATAAAACCCAATTAAAAATAAATTTGAAAACATCTTCTCCTGCTGCATCTTGAAAACCAACTATAGTAATATAGTTTTTAGTTATAGCTAAACAAACAAAAACTTTTATTTATAAGCTTATTTGTTTTTATAGTAAATAAACAGAAAGAAGGAGAATGGTAAATGACACATCATCAACAAACTGTTGATGTTGGAAATCAAATGGGTCTGTTGTTAAACCACTTAGAAAACTTACCCAAAATGAATCCTTGGCTAGCAGTGAGGAAAGCTAAGGAATGGCTAAGCTTATACCTCAAAATTTTCCCAAAATGCCAAAAATAGACATATAGATCAATGGAACAGAATAGAGAGCCTAGAAATAAACCCACAGTTATGAGTTCAACTGATCTTTGAATTAATTGCAAGAATAAACAATGGGAAAAAGACAGATTCCTCAACAAATGGTATGGAGAAAACTGGACAGCTACAATCCAAAGAATGAAACTGGACCACTTTCTTCAAACACACAAAAATAAACTCAAAATGGATTAAGGACCTAAATGTGAAACCTGAAACCATAAAAATCCTTGAAGAGTGCACAAGCAGTAATTTCTCTGACAGCCATAGCAACATTTTTCTAGATACGTCTTCTAAGGCAAGGAAAACAAAAGCCAAAATAAACTATTGGGACTACATCAAAATAAAAAGCTTCTGTACAGCAAAGGAAACAATCAACAAAACTAAAACACAACCTATTGAATGGTAGAAGATATTTGCAAATGACATATTCAATAAAAGGGTGGTATCCAAAATATATAAGAAACTTATACAACTTAACACAAAAAAATACGAATAATCCAATAGAAAATGGGCAAAAGACATGAACAGGCATATCTTCAAAGAAAACATCCAGATGGCCAACAGACACATGAAAAGATGCTCAAGACCATTAATCATCAAGGAAATGCAAATCAAAACTGCAATGAGAGATCACTTCACAACTGTCAGAATGGCAAAAATCAAAAACACAAGAAACAGTGTTGATGAGGATGAGGACAAAAAGGAACCCTGAGCACCATTGGTAGGAGTGCAACTGGTGCAGCCACTCTGGTAATAATATGAAGGTTATTAAAAAAGTTAAAAATAGAACTACCATATGATTCAGTATTTACCCAGAGAATATGAAAACCTAATTTGAAAAGATATATGCATCCTTGTGTCTATTATAGCATTATTTACAAGAGTCAAATTATGGAGAAGCCCAAGTGTCCTTTAATTAAAAAAAATGAGTTTTGCTATTTGCAGCAACATGGATGGATTTAGAGAGTATTATGCGGAGTGAAATAAGTCAGTCAGAGAAAAGCAAATATATAATTTCACTCATATGTGGAATTTAAGAAACAAAACAAATGAATAGAGAAAAAAGAGACAAACCAAAAACAGACTCTTAACTATAGAGAACAAACTGATTTTTGGTTGAGGGGAAGTGGGTGGGGGAATGGGTGGAATAGGTGAAGGGGATTAAAGAATATATTTATTAGGATGAGCACTGAGTAAGGAATAGAATTGCTGAACCACTATATGGTAGACCTGAAACTAATATAACACTGGATGTTAACTATACTGGAATTAGAATAATACATACATACATACATACATACATACATACATACATTTTCTGAGATGCTCAGCATATGGTATTATCAGGTACCGCTGGAAATTAGAAAAAGAGCAAGGATTGGGCTAAAATAAGGAGAATTAACTGACTGTAAGGAATATTTTACATTCCTTGATGCCTTGCAATATGCCAGTGTGGGGAATAAGCTTAAGAATCCCCTGGGCTTACACCAATGGGTTAACAAGGCATAAAGAAGTACAAAACCATAAGATACACCTGAGTTTAGGTAAACATGATAAGGCACCCAAGAATAGGGAGGTGCAAAGGCACCCCAGTATAGAGAGGTGTGCAAAGGCACCCAATACATAGGTATATGAAATAAACAAGATTAGGTGTTCAGGGTGGAAGCACCCCAATTTAGTACTATAGCAGAAGCTGCTTTCATAGGAAGGAAGGACCAAGTTAGGTAAAACAGGTAAATTGGACTATAGACTGCTGCACTGCAGGTGATGCAGGCCAGAGTGGAGATGGTTAAAAAAGTTAAGGTGCCTTGTTAACCCTGAGGTTATTTCTCCCTATCTGTCTTATCACCTAGGCTAGCTAATATAAACAGACACAGCTCTTCCTGTCTGCCATTAATAACCATCTGCCCATCTTCCTGGCACCAGGATTTTGTTTTATATTGACCCAAACCTCAAACACCATACACCTCCTTTTCCCTCACATCCTCAAGTTAATGTTTCCAGTTTCTTTGTCTCTTTGTGCACCTTTGTAAGCCTTATGATCTTAATAAACATAGGGAAAGGACCCTTATTCGTGGCTCTTGCCATCTCTCACTTTTCATCCTGCGTCCCACTCTCTTGCTAGACAAGAGAAAACTCTAGACCCAGAGTCTATGACATTCCAGGGAAGCAGATATATATCATCTTTTACTCTGAAAAAATGCCTAAGAATTATTCTCTGAGGAGAGCAAAACAAAGTGTCACTTTGTGCATTTCTTTTTAAGGTTCTTGATTTCTTAGTTTCCTTCAATCATGCTTCTCCACCCACTTCCCCCCTTGTTTTGGTCTCTACAATACTAGCTAGAGTTTTTTTTTTCTTCAGAAATCTTATCCTCTGCTTATATTTAAAAGTATATCATTAGTTGATTGCTAATTCTGAGTGAAGTTCATGGTTAGTAAGCAATTTCCTGAGCTATAGAAAAAGTAGCATTTTTAAACAAATTCTTAACCTTAAAAATAAAGTCTGTTTAAAAAGGAGGAATAGTAGAATAAAACTATATAAAGAAAAAAAGATACTTTTGAGAAATAAAGAAAGAACATTCATGAAGCAAATAAGATAATCATATATAAGGGGTGTGTGAGTGTATGTGTGTGGGGGGGTAATTATGTATGAATAAGGGACACTGATTTGCAATTTGAAATCAAAAGCTCTATATAGTATGGTTGAAAGATATAGGTAAGGAAACCTCACAGAAAGAAGAGAAAAAAAATAATGAAAGACACACATAGACAAGAGGATAGTAAAGTGTAAGAAAAAAGTGACACACTTTATTAATTCAAATACCCACATAATAGTAGTTTGAGGAAGAAACTACATGAGATATCAAAAAAGAAAAATTATTAAATAAACTTTTTGGGAAATTTTCATAAACATTAAGAACAGGCATTTTCATTTTTCAAGGATACATTAAGTGTCTGTGAGTAGGGAAAATAAGACCAATACCAAGGCACAACATTTTGAAATTTAGAATATTGGATTCAGTGAAAATATCCTAGATTATCCCATATTTTTAAAAAATCTAGTTTACATACTGAGGCTCAGTCATTAGTATGGATTCAGGCTTTTATGGAAAACAATAGAAGCTAAAAATAAAATCAGAAATGCCTTAAAAATTCTGAAGAAAGGTGAAATCTAGATCCATAACCAACCACACTATCACTCAATTGTCAATGTTAAGGTAGACTTCTTATTCACATAGATATTCAAGGACAAAAAAAATTAAAGTTTATTACTCAGATCTGAATAGTGTATGTATAGTAATCATGAAAGGCATACAAATATTGGCCTAACCCAAATTATGATAAGCCCTAATGAGAGGATGGGGTGGTGGGTACAAAATGATGAGTGTGTAGTGTAGTTACAGAAAAACAAAAGCAAATTAAATTCTAATTCTTCAGAGGGTAGAGAATAGATACGTTAAAAAAATAAACTTAGCAACACTATCTTATTTAGAGACAAACCACTCCTAAAATAATTCCTAAATTATGTGAAAGTAGCTATTTCTGGTGCATAGTTATGAAAGAGGGGGCAGAGGAAGATTTTTTTAAATAAATTTTGTAAAATGTCTTGATTTAAAAATATTTTCACATTTACACACATTCAAATTTCATATTTGCGCTATCAGGTTACAAAAGTAAGCAAATCCATCAATATAATAACAGATTTTAGTGGATTATGTATAATGGTAGTTCTCTTATTTCTGTTTTTCTTCATTTTTGAAAAGAAAAATGTCTGCAATTTCTATATATTTTATAATAAGCTTAATTAAAAGAAATGGCATATAAATAGAAAGTTCTTTGGGTCTTTAGTGCTGGACATCATATGTGTCCACATAGCCATATATGTCCACATAGCCATTAGGCTATGTGACCTAGCCAAATCATAATGTTTTATTCAAGTTCAATGTATGCTGACAAAAAGTGACTCCAACAATACTAATAAGGATAAGCTAAGTTAGTCCATCATAACAACCTTCAAACCACAGTGACCTGAAAGATTAAAGATTTACTCTTAGTCATAAAATATGTCCATTTCAGATCAGCAGCCATGTTTGTTTCTTCCATCATCACTCCTGAGCCTGACAGAGGGATCTATTCATACAAGATGCTGTGGCAAGAGTGAGTAAATGGAGAATTTACTCTTGATCATGAATAGTTTGGAAGGGACACGTGTCATTTTTGTTTACTGTTGCTTGACCAGTGTAAATCATATGACCATGTTTAAATTTGGGGAGTAAAGTAAAATCCTCCTATGTGCTCAGAATGGGAGGTGAATAGGCATAAATCCACCAGGACTCAGCTACGGTAAATTTGGTTTTCTTTTAATTTAGTTTTCTCACTGAGTTTGCAGGCCTGGGGAATATAGATACTAAGAGTTATTTCCCGTTACCAGACAGCTTTGCTGCTTAAAACCAAATCTCTGTTTTATTTTAAAAAACTCAAGACAACATTTAAAAAAAAACACTCTGCTATATTTTACCTCAAACAAATATTTAACATATAGAATATCTTCCTCTAATACTTATATCTACATAATTTTCAGCATAATTAGTTAACCTTTTTCACCTGTAACATGGGGATAATAATATCTCTTTCCTTATAGAATTTTTCTAAGGATTAAATACATTAATATATAGAAAAATGCTTGTAAGAGTGCTTAGAAAATAGTAAGCTTATATAAGTGCTTTGTGTTATTACTACTAGTATGAATATTTTACAATTTTGTATTAGGATGATTACAAAAGTGGATTGCATGCCTATGGAGGTATGTAGATAGCAGAGAGATTTCCTTAGACCTTTAGTGTTTGAATTTCAAGATTGTCCTAAAAGGATCAAAACTATAACCACATCCCTAAGCAGTTCACTCCTGAATCTACCAAATTTATCAACCTTTATCACTCTTACAGAAGAGCATTCTCTAGGGGTGGGGGTGGGAAGGATACATACTTAGATACGAATATACGTATATACCCCCCCCACACACACACACACAATCTATTCATCTCTGTTGTTCTTTACACAAAGGAATAAAACTTTTCAAAACAAGTAAAGATGCAATACATACATCATTTGAAAAATCAGTTAATAGAGATGCGTTGATGATCTAGATATTGGAGCTGCAGACAAGAATATTGGCCACCAAGGGCACCTGGGTGGCTTAGTCTGTTAGGTCTCTGACTTCAGCTCAGGTCATGCTCTCATAGTTTGTGGGTTTGAGCCCTGCCTCTGGCTCTGTGCTGGCAGTGTGAACCCTGGAGCCTGCATTAGATTTTATGTCTCTCTCATCTGCCCCTCCCCCTCTTGTCACTGTCTCTCAAAAATAAATAAACGTTGAAAAAAATTTTAAAAAAGAAGAGAAAATTAGGGTTTAACTACGTTTGATGCAAGCTGTTTTAGCAGAAAACTTGGGAAAATATTAGGCATAGAATAATGATAAACTGGATTATGTCCAAGGGAGTAATATTTTAATATTAACTCTAGCATTCAGTAATTAAAATAACATGGAAAATGGAAAGATAATATGGTGTAAGCATATGTTAAAATGTGGGATCAAATGATATATTTATGAAGAATATTTTTTTTAATTTTTTTTTCAACGTTTATTTATTTTTGGGACAGAGAGAGACAGAGCATGAACGGGGGAGGGGCAGAGAGAGAGGGAGACACAGAATCGGAAACAGGCTCCAGGTTCTGAGCCATCAGCCCAGAGCCTGAGGCGGGGCTCGAACTCACGGACCGCGAGATCATGACCTGGCTGAAGTCGGACGCTTAACCGACTGCGCCACCCAGGCGCCCCTATGAAGAATATTTCTACATGAGAAACGTAAGATGGAAGAAAATGTAACGACGTAATAGTATTTAGCTTGGCTTACGACACTATGAAGAATTGTTTTCCTTTTTTCAAATTTTAAGTGCATATAAAACATAATAAAAATGTATGAGATGCTAAAATGTTATAATTTCCTATATTAGAATACAGAGAAGTGGGAAATAAAAAAATAATATGAATGGGGGCACCTGGGTGGCCCAGTAGGTTAAGCGTCCAACATTGGTTCAGGTCATGATCTCACAGTTTGTGGGTTCATGCCCCATGTTGGGCTCTGGGCTGACAGTTCAGAGCCTGGAGCTTGCTTCAGATTCTGTGTCTCCCTCTCTCTCTACCCCTTCCTTGCTCACGCTCTGTCTCTCTCTCTCAAAATTAAATAGAAGTTAAAAAAAAATTTTTAATAATATGGTTGAACATGATTGAATGAGGAAAACTCAAAATTTCTGATGTTCGTTTTTTTAAAAAAAAATTTAGCATTTATTTATTTTTGAGAGACAGAGAGAGACAGAGCATGAGCTGGGGAGGGACAGAGAGAGAGAGAGACAGAATCTGAAGCAGGCTCCAGGCTTTGAGCTGACAGCACAGAGACTGATGCGGCTCAAATTCACGAACCATGAGATCATGACCTGAACAGGAGTCGGAGGCTCAACTGACTGAGCCACCCAGGCGCTGCATGATGTTTGTTTTAGAGTATGTATGAATGGTGGTAAAATGTTTATGGTAGTTTTTTTTTTTTGATGAAGCACTAGAATTCCAGTTCTTCCTCCACATAACATTTCATAAAAATATACTCATATACAAAATAATAAAAAATCAAAATATAAAAGGGAAACTAGAAACTCACATTTTAAATTCTATTTTTGGGGGGGTTTCTTAGATGCCTGGTGATGATATTAGAATTTCAAATATTTCTGGAAACTCACCTTTGTTAATATGAGTAGTATACATAAAAACACTAGAATACAGAGCTTCCATGAAATTTTAGAAAATTCAATGACCAAAAGAAATTCTTAACAGAATTTGGTCATCCAAGAAAATTCTATCCCAAATGACTAGTATTTGATCTCCTTGTAGCAGCATCAATGACCCAGAGTTAAAACACTTACACAAGAAACAGCTATCCATAGTAACACTGCTACTGTCTTATTTCATCAAATCTAAGATCCATTAATTATACAATGAAGTCCAATTTCAGAGATGTTGAAATATGAAAAAAGTGCATTTTCATGAAATATGGTACCAAAAATGGGCTAATATGTAATGAATGTCTATTATGTATCATATATAATTATATTTAATTTTAAATATAGTTTTAATATAATAATATAACAAAATAATTTATACTATTTAACATGCTTCTGTCTAGTAGGTTCTGATATTTCTATTTTATATATTAGGAAATAGATGCTCAGTAACATTGAGAACTTGCATTTCTGAAGCTAGGATTTAATACCAATTCAATGTGACATCCTTTGATTAAAAATTTTTCAAAAAGTTTTATAATTCTCCTCATAAAATAATGCAATGAGTTATTTTAGTACAATATTTGCACAGCTTTTTAAAAATCAGATCTCAAGGGAAAAGTTGTAGGGGACAGTATCGAAAGATCCAGTTTGTATATCCTTAAGCATTTTCAGCCCCTGGATAAACTAAATTCAGGAAATGATCATCTGTGGTTTTTAACATCACAAGTGAAGTATACTTCCTAGAAGTATACAACTCTATATATAAACTATTCAAAAACAAACAAAAAAAACCCTCTATCCTCAAAATTAGGAAATAGCAGAAATGTTCTGTGAAGATCGCATAAGTAAATTTTTGGTTTGGTGGGCCATATGGTTTCTATCATGACTGCTCAACTCTGCCTTTTCAGGAGTACACAGCCATAGACAATAAATACGTAAATGAATGCTTGTGGCTATGTCCCAATAAATCTTTATTTGCAAAAGTAAGCTGCAAGTTGAATTTGGTCACAGGCTATAGTTTGCCACTTTTCACTCTTCATTTAACTAGCATCTTCAGAAAATGCAAGAAATAAACACGCAAGTTAAAAAATTCAAGGAGGAAAATTAGCAAAATCCAGACTCCAGTAGATACTATATGGCAAACATCTTTTTTTTTTCGAAACACATATTGCAAGAAACAAAAAAAAAATGAAGACAGAAGGGTAGCCTACATATTAAAAGACAGTTATAAGACTTACGGACTAATCTAAATGTAGGGACTTTACTTGAATATAAATCTGAATAAAGAAACTCTAAAAACAAAAGACTAGTAATTATTTTTAAGTGTGATAATGGTATTCTAGCTAAGATGCACATATATATGATTTCGTGAATTTTGATGGTATAGATTTTAGATATAATAATGTTAGATTAAATAACCTTATGTCTTTTATTGTATTCAACATAATCTGTGATAGGGGAAATGAGTGTGAGAAGTAGTTTTGTTTCTTGATGAAACAAGATAGGCCAAGAATTGACAATTGTTGGAGCTGGATGACAGCACATGAGTGTCCTATTGTACTATTATACTTTGTATATATTTCAATTATTCCATAATAAAATTAAAAAAATAATTTCAAAATGCATACAGCAACACATAATAGGGGTACAACGAAGTTAGTTACACGGATAGATTGAGAAATACTTTTGACTAGAATTGTGTAGGATTATGTTGGGTTTGACTTGGCAAAATAGCAAAGTTGACAGGTTTGTGAATGCTGTGTTTTTCTTTTCTCTCACCTACCCCCGACTTATTCAACTACTATTAACTTCCTCATTTTTTCCCTTTCTTCTCCTTCACATCCAGGCAATCTTACCTGAACAATACTGTCCTACAGACCAAACTCTCAAGATATTTATTGTTAAATTACTCTGATTTTAGTTAAGTAACAATTTGAAAGAATTCTGAACTAATGTCAATTGAAAATGGTAACCTTGACCAAAAAGTTCATGACACAACTGCTGTGTATTTTTATTTAAACTCAAAAGAAAAAAAATACCTTGAATGAATGAATGTTAGAAATCTCAGGCAACATTTGTATTAATAGAAGATGGTGAGATACTTGATAAAAACGAAGACCTTTTATGACTTCTCAAATAATATTCCTAGAAATTTATAGATATTCTTTGAAATAGTGTGTGTGTCTATTCTAAGGCATTGAGTGGGTCTACCCATGCTAAGAAATGGAGTTTGTACATCCATATGAAGAGACTGACATATGACACTCTGTATGTCCGTGCTAAGGAATTCAGTGGTTAGGTCCACACTAAAGCATTAAGTGGGTATGTCCATGCTAGGGCAATGAATGGATATATGCATGTTAAAGAACTTTATTTGGTAAAGGTTAGGGTGAGTTTTTGATACTTTACTCTGTCATGAGGATAAGAAAATCATCAGGATTCCGGTTTGGGTTAAGTAGTTCCTGTCTATGAGGATGCAAAATCCCACAGGCGCAGTGTTCTAGTGTAATCCTAAATGAAAAAGAAAGGGGAGGGAGGGTGGGGTACTAACTAGAAGCAGAAGAGAACAATTTGTTTTGACATAAAAAAAGGCATTTTGTTTCTGTGATTTTTCTATCTCTGTGATTTTCTGTGATGCAGCTTTCTTTTTCACTGGTCTTTGTTTTTCCTCACCTAAAACAAATGCTATGTGAAAATCTTAGCTGTAAGTAAGTTTAAACTCAGAAAATTTTTGTTTGAATTTCTGCAAATTTTAATAAAAATTTAGGATGAACTATAGTTATAGTAGGTTTCCTTCAACTACAGGGTTTGCTGATTTATTTAATGTTTTTTTATTTCCTTACATTTATTTGTGGAATATCTGAATTTGAACAACTCTCTAACTAGAGCAAATAATTATGTAAATGAACTTAGATCTTTCAACATTTCAAAAAACAACAAATTTAGTTGCTACTAGATACTACGCAGAATCAGTTTATTCCAGTATAGTTCGGCATTTGCTAACAAATGAAGAAGTCAGGATGCTTAATTTATTGTAAATCTACAGATAAATTATAACTTGGCCGATGGTATCTTTTAATGGCCCCAAGAGTTATAGCGAGAAATTAGATGAACCAAATAGTCAATGGCAGGGGCATTGCTACTGCAATATGGATAGGGAATAAAAGTTTCTCCAGCTCCAAATAGTTAATTTGCATCTATATGTGCAAGGCACTGTAAAGAGGGCAGATCATTTTATTTCCTTGGAGCTTAGTTTGGTGCCAGAAAAGGAATTTTATGTGCTGAGTTGACTAGTAAAATCTTTCAGGTACGGTACATTCTGCATACTATAGAAAAACATCAGACAATTTATTTTCAGGAAGACTTCCAAATGCTGCAGCATTAGCAAAGATTGAACAAGGGGCAGTGTGATCTTAAGCAAACCTCCCATCTCTCTAAAGATGTTTGTGTTGGGAGAAATGATCTTTGAAGTGTTTGCCTGGAAATGTCATGAGAACAGACAGTTACCAAGCGTTGGTGGAACTATACGCTGGAAAAGGCACCCCAAAAATGCAATTGAGCAAATGAAGACAGGGTGGCAAGAGAGATGCTTAACTGTTAACAGAAATCTGATAAGCTCAAATTAGGGATATTATATAATTTGAACTGAAATGATGTCTCTTATGACACATGATGTCATACACACACAAAAATATTGTCCCTTGATGATGTAAAAGGGAAAATTAAAATAAACCCTGTATAAGAAGCTGTAGTTATTTTCGATATTATTTTTTTTTATTTTTTTTAAAAAAAAATTTTTTCAACGTTTATTTATTTTTGGGACAGAGAGAGACAGAGCATGAACGGGGGAGGGGCAGAGAGAGAGGGAGACACAGAATCGGACACAGGCTCCAGGCTCTGAGCCATCAGCCCAGAGCCCGACGCGGGGCTCGAACTCACGGACCGCGAGATCATGACCTGGCTGAAGTCGGACGCTTAACCGACTGCGCCACCCAGGCGCCCCTATTTTTGATATTAATTTTAAAATACTTCACGTGAAACAGTCAGAAAAGTGCATTAGTGACTTTACTTTCTCATCCAGTATTGTAAAAAGTACCTTTTCTCCACTATATACTTTAGTACGTAGTTAGAGGCTTTTATGCTGATATTATTAAAAATTCAGACTTTGATTTGGAATTTCGGAACTTATGACATATGTATTTTATTTAGTTATTCTCTTAGAAGAGGAAAATGTATAAAGAAAGAATAACCTAAGGTTACTTCCTATTTAGTGTAAGTGCCTTGATGGTATAACATTCTATTTACAGTGGTTGGTGCTATTGGATCTAATTAATATGAAATGTGAAAAACAAACAAAATATAAGTCAGAACCTCTTAGCTAGAAAATATTTTTCACTTTGTCACTTTACCAAGTATATTCACTTGTTTATTTTTAATTACAATCTCCAGGTTATACTTTGAGAAAGGAATTAAGGCAAAAAGAAATCAGAATACTAACTAAAGGTCAAACAGTAAAATTGTGAGTGACAGAACTTAGAATAAGAACCAGCATTTCTGACTTGTAGTAAGCAATTCATTTTAAATATCCAGAAGAAACCATTAATCATTATTACATGTATTATTTGCCAGTTTCTATATAAAAGTTTTAGTTAGCAGAAGCATTTCTTGAGTTCACCTGGCACAGTTACTATTTTGGAAAATTGCAACTCTGTTTTTCTTGTTCTAATTAGTGTTCCTGTATGAGTCATTCAGCAAAAATTTTAATAATCTGTTCTCTGAATATTTAAACACAGTTATCCACAAAATGGAAAACTATCATTAAAGCACAATTAGAAGAGAATCAAGTTTAGTGAAACCACCATCTGAAATGTTCCAACAGCCTTTCTTTAGACAGGTAGATTTATGTGATTAGCAAAACAATATTAAAGAAACAATACTGGGTTTATAAGAATTCTGTGCAGAGAAGAGGATTTAGATCGGCTACCTACTTTAGTGGATTAGTGCATTAATCCCAGCCTCTGTTTAAAAACACTAGTGAAGCAACTTGCATAAGAGATAGAAAGACTATGTATGTTTCCATATAAAGGAAAATGTTTAAAAATCTGTAAACTTATGATCAAAATATTTTCAGAACAACTACAGTCTCAAGCAACCTATTGAAATTATGTCATCATACCCTTTCCAGTAATTTCTTACTCCCAGATTCTTTCCTGTGGCAGTCCTGACTCTAACACCCAGGATAGCTTGGATGTTAGCAAAAAAAACAGAGGTAGTACATAAGTGTTAACCTCAGCTGAACAGGCAAACTAAAGTTTATTTACCTTCTTCATTTAATAAAGAATTGAGTCTCAGAGATGACTGTGATGATTTAATGGAAGAGTATTCATTATTTTTTAAAATTTTTTATGTTTTTATTTATTTTTGAGACAGAGAGAGACAGAGCATGAGCAGAGGAGGGGCAGAGAGAGATGGAAACACAGAATCTGAGGTAGGTTCCAGGCTCTGAGCTGTCAGCACAGAGCCCAACGTGGGGCTTGAACTCACAGACTGTGAGATCAGGACCTAAGCTGAAGTCAGACGCTTAACCGACTGAGCCACCCAGGCTCCCCCCCAGAAGAGTATTCATTATTGACTGACACTCTTCATTCATAAAATGTTAGGTTTTAATGCAGGCTTTCAACTAACTATATGCAAAACTTAAGTCCTTTCTCAGAGAAAATTGTCCATTTAAAAATAATGTGATGGGGCACCTGGGTGGCTCAGTCAGTTAAGTGTCCTACTTCAGCTCAGGTCATGATCTCACAGTTCATGGATTCGAGCCCCATGTCAGGCTCTGTGCTAACAGCTCAGAGCCTGCAACCTGCTCCGGATTCTGTGTCTCTCTGCCCCCGCCCCACTCGTGTTCTGCCTCACTCTATCAAAAATAAATACATGTAAAAAAAAATAAAACAATGTGAAGTGGCAGTGAATGTTCTTAATATATTATGTAAATGTGACATAATAAATTATAAGTTATTTCTACCACTTTTAGAATACTAGGAATGAATATGTTTTCAAATTTATTCAAGAAATTGTGATCTTTCCCACCTGCTTTAAGGATTATTAATGTAGAGAGAGAAGATTACCCATCATACTGCACAGATAGGGCGGCAGTGGAAAATGTTGCAATCCACACTTTGATATCAAAGGAGAAATTCAGGCAAACAAATTTAAAATATTTTGTTTACATTGCCCAGATCCAGTAAGGAGTTAAGTCATCTTGCAGATATTCATAAAATATGGAGAGATAATCTGAAAAAGAACTAAAACTATAAAGCACAAGGAATCAAGGAAGAATGGGGATTTTTTTAAATTTTTTAAATCGTTATTTATTTTTGAGAAAGAGAGAGAGACAGAGTGAGAATGGGGGAGGAGCAGAGAGAGGGAGACAGAATCCTAAGCAGGCTCCAGGCTCCAAGCTGTCAGCACAGAGCCCGATGCGGGGTTCAAACTCAAAAACCATGAGATCGTGATCTGAGCCAAAGTTGGAGGCTTAATGACTGAGCCACTCAGGTGCCCAAGAATGGGGATATTAAATGAAGCCAGGAATGAAATGAATATATTCAGTGAATGTCCTAAAATCTTGCAATGCTTGCAAAAGACTCAGAGACAGGGCAAGTATCTCCTAAGAGAGTAGCTGAATTTCCCCACCACCACATGGGTAAAACAATTTATTGGTAGTAGAACTCTCCACTTTTGCCAACTTTTTGTTTTACTAGAAGTAATGTAAACATAGTGTAAATAATATCTGATAGAAGGACTTTCAGTAAGAATCAAGGATCATTTGGGCCCGCGGTGGCTCAGTTAAGTGTCCAACTCTTGGTTTCAGCTCAGGTCATGATCTCACTGTTGCTTGAGTTCGAGCCTCACGTCGGACTCCACACTGACAGATCAGATTGTCTTTCTCTCTCTCTGTCTCATTCTCTCTCAAATTAAATAAATTTAAAAAACAAAAAAGGATCAGAGATCATTCACTCAACTTTTTCTACCCTCAGTCAGATTACCCATACTCCATGTTAACTTTTATTTATTTATTTACTTACTTATTTTGGTGTGGAGGGGATATTCTGGTGATTTCTTATCATTTTATTTATTTATTTATTTATTTATTTATTTATTTATTTATTTATTTATTTTTGATTTCTTATCATTTTATTTATTTATTTTTTTAATATATGAAATTTATTGTCAAATTGGTTTCCATACAACACCCAGTGCTCATCCCAAAAGGTGCCCTCCTCAATACCCATCACCCACCCTCCCCTCCCTCCCACCCCCCATCAACCCTCAGTTTGTTCTCAGTTTTTAACAGTCTCTTATGCTTTGGCTCTCTCCCACTCTAACCTCTTTTTTTTTTTTTTCCTTCCCCTCCCCCATGGGTTTCTGTTAAGTTTCTCAGGATCCACATAAGAGTGAAAGCATATGGTATCTGTCTTTCTCTGTATGGCTTATTGCACTTAGCATAACACTCTCCAGTTCCATCCACGTTGCTACAAAGGGCCATATTTCATTCTTTCTCATTGCCACGTAGTACTCCGTTGTGTATATAAACCACAATTTCTTTATCCATTCATCAGTTGATGGACATTTAGGCTCTTTTCATAATTTGGCTATTGTTGAGAGTGCTGCTATGAACATTGGGGTACAAGTGCCCCTATGCATCAGCACTCCTGTATCCCTTGGATAAATTCCTAGCAGTGCTATTGCTGGGTCATAGGGTAGGTCTATTTTTAATTTTCTGAGGAACCTCCACACTGCTTTCCAGAGCGGCTGCACCAATTTGCATTCCCACCAACAGTGCAAGAGGGTTCCCGTTTCTCCACATCCTCTCCAGCATCTATAGTCTCCTGATTTGTTCATTTTGGCCACTCTGACTGGCATGAGGTGATATCTGAGTGTGGTTTTGATTTGTATTTCCCTGATAAGGAGCGACGTTGAACATCTTTTCATGTGCCTGTTGGCCATCCGGATGTCTTCTTTAGAGAAGTGTCTATTCATGTTTTCTGCCCATTTCTTCACTGGGTTATTTGTTTTTCGGGTGTGGAGTTTGGTGAGCTCTTTATAGATTTTGGATACTAGCCCTTTGTCTGATATGTCATTTGCAAATATCTTTTCCCATTCGGTTGTTTGCCTTTTAGTTTTGTTGGTTGTTTCCTTTGCTGTGCAGAAGCTTTTTATCTTCATAAGGTCCCAGTAATTCACTTTTGCTTTTAATTTTAAATAACATGATTAAGGACCCATCAACCTGAGTATTCTTTGTCGTGTTAATACCATGTAAGATGAGTATTTAACTCAATTACACTATTCTAGTTTCCCTCAACTTTTATTGTTGTTTAAAAAATAATTTTAAATTCCTCCCTGAGTAATTTTCTAAATTTGAAGAACATACTTAAAACTATTTCTTATTCTGGCAGATATCTAGAGTATGTTTTGTCTCCACACAATAAAAATTGAAATCAAATCAACTGTGTTTCCACTAACATTTTATTAGCATTATGCTTACTTTTCCATGGCCAAAACAAAAATATAATACTAATGTAATTAATTATAATAAAATAATAATAGTATTTCTAATGGACTAGTGTTATAATGAATAACAACAGCAATAATGCAATACTATTATAATAATATATGTTTCTTGTTAACTTCATGTAAGTCTTCTGACTTTTCCTTTGCTGCACTCTGAATGTCTAATTAAAAGCCTTCATATAACATGTACATTAGTTGAATACAGTTTATGGTAAAAACAATGAAGATGTGAAGATCATACACATATTCTTCTATGGCTCCAAAGAAAAAACTCCTATGTTAATTAAAGGGATTGAAATCTCTGAAAGGAGGCATTTTTTCCCTATATTTTATCAGTTGTTAAAAAGCATTTGTGCCATGTTGCATGACAACTCCTTGTACAAAAGCAGGATTGTTGTGATTTTGTGTTTTTCCTTATTTGTTATTGAATGATTTATTTTATTTGGGGAAAAAAAGATATACTTTATTTTAACAAGTATCTAAAGATCTTCTAGGTTTTTATTCACTTATTTTACTGAATCATATCCATATTTCACTTCATTCAGAGAATATTACTTTTGAAATTTGTACCAATTGCAAAGAAAATGATACTTTTCTTTTATAATAGATGGTTATACCAATATATTCTTCCTATGAAAAAAATTCACCTTAACAGATAAGGCAACCAAGTCTGTGATCCTTGATTGTCACAGTTTCTGACTCCCTCCCTAGAATAAACACCTGCATCACTAAAGGTCTTTATGTTCCTAGGCATTTATACATTGTAGTTCATGTGTTGGTGTGCCCCCCAGATCATCCTTGTAAGAGGAGGCCTTCATATCCTGGGTTGGCTAACAGCTCTCAGCTAACCTCCTGTAATCACCTTATGTTGAAGAGTCACCTCACTCAAAGTTATGTGCCCTGCCAGGAGGCAGCTTACATCTAATGCCTGTTCAATGGAAAGGTATACAGATTTGGTATCATCTCATTCAGAATATCTCAAAAAGGCCTCTCACAGTTCAATTTTTTCCTCTGCCCAATCCTGCTGCATTCATTCACTCCTCTATGTTGACCCTGAAATCACACCCTCCAAAACTTCTTGTACAAGAATGCCTCTGTGTTTGTTTCCTAAGGAACAAAATCAAAGAGAATCAAAACCAAATCTGGGCTGACAAAGCAACTGTACAATAAGATTTGGAGCTAGATCATCTATTGGCTAGCTGGTAGTGAGGACAAAATCCTGGTAGTAAGTGGAGAAATGATAAGTCTTGGTTGTGGCAGTGATCCAATTCTTAAAATTTTCACCTGCAGTGAACTGGAATGGAATATGGATGTCTCACATATAAGGAAGGCACTTCACATATAAGGAAAAGACTATAGCAAAAAAACTCTAATTGTGAAAATTATGGAATTATATGGTACTTACCAGACCAAATGGATTCACTGGAGAAAGACAATAAAAGGTTGAGGATGATTAATCACTTATTAAAGGCTAAGAGTAAAAATGAAAAGGTTTTCTGGATATCATACAGAGATTTTCATTTCCTGGAAACTGAGGTGGGAATAAAGCTGATGTTCAAGCCCAGGATTTATATAGTTTGCAGAAATCTAAAAAAGTTTGAGTTCTCAGTCTTGGCAACTTCTCTAGACCAAACTCTGAGGTCAAATTAGGAAAGACTGAGACTCTGAGTTTGGGTATTGTGGGGATGGGGTTTGTGCACATGAAAATATGGAATCCTCAGAATTCATGTGGTACCTATGGAAGGGGTCTCCTCTTCTATCTAGAGACCTGCACTCTGTCTTCACTTGAACATGATGCCAAGGTTACTGCTCTGTGAGACAACGTGTAAAAGACAAGGTAAAAGACACTTTGTTCCCTGGCCATCAAACCAATAATTATTATAAACTCACTTAGCTACTCAGGCCACACCACATAACATAATCTAAGTCTACATCTAATGAAAGAGAAAAGTGTCCTGGAGCAGGTTCAGAACCTAATAAACATGTGGGGCACCTCAGTGGCTCAGTTGGTTAAGCTCTGGACTTTGGCTCAGGGCTCAGGTCATGATCTTGCGGTCCATGACTTTGAGCCCCAAGTTGGGCACTGTGCTAACAGCTCGGAGCCTAGAGCCTGCTTTAGATTCTGTGTCTCCCTCTCTCTCTGCCCTTCTCATGTTCATGCTGTCTCTCTCTTTCAAAAATGAATAAACATTAAAAAAAAAAAAGAACCTAATCAACATGTGACAGCAGGAGCCTAGAGAAAATATGTGGCACTAGGTCTGAAGGTTCTGAATCAACAGGACCAAACATAAGGTGATAAGTGAAATGTTAGTGTGAGAGAAATTTCCTATCATACAGGATTAATCCCTTGGCCAAAATCAATGGCGTCAGTGCTAACACGTGGTCAAAATAGCTCTTGGGTGCCTGAAGAAAGCAGTGCCGCACACTAGGAGAAGTAGAAATGCCAGAATTGCCAGGGCAGGTGGTGGCAGAACAGATCAAAATGCCCAGGGAAGTGCCCATGCTAGATTAGTAAAGCTGGGAAACAGACCAGATGGGTGCACCCGCTGGAAGACCTTGAGGTCAAGCCATTCACTAGAGACTAGACGGATGAGACATGGGGCATGAGAGGGGCGAACGCACCACTAGGACACGCAGTGGCGACTGCTCCGCTATGTGGATGGTATCAGGGATGGCCGAAGATGCTATTACAATATTAAGCTCACTGCTATCCAAAGGGATACAGAATCATGAAATAATGGAGGCCCAACGTTTAACTGTCATAAGCAAAGTGGGAGAAATTATGGTGATGAACGATGGCCTCAAAACTGTAGGCAGAAATGCTTAACCAGCAGGGTGCTATGGAAGTACTTACATCATGCTCAGTAAAGATGGCTACCCAACATCAGTATGGCAAATCAGTCGAGGAATAGTGAATGACTGGTAGGCTGAGGAGAGCTGTTCTGGCCAAATTGTGGACCTAAGCCAGTTTTCCTTCAAAGAACGCAGTGACTGAGGAGAGGCTGGATCCTCAGTAGTAAGGACCCTGTAACACTACAGCAAGTGCGTATGGTAATAATTTATCCATATTTATGCTAGAATGTTATATACGTTATATATGTTAAATACAAACTTGGGTTTTAATTCTGTAATGCGAATAAATCCATATGTATGTTAACTTGTGTTTTAACAAGAGTCGAAAATGTATTTATTTTACCTTACATTTAGTTGATAATTTGACCTCAGAGATGTAAAAATATTTCCCCTCAGAACTTGGAATGTGGGGCTTGTTTTTTTACAATATATTATCTAGATATTTGAAACCTGTTTGTCACTTGTTTTGTACTTTCATTTTTGTATTGTTAATCACTCACTACCACCCACGTTTTTCAACACTAATTCCTTTTTTACTTACCCGGCTTTATTTTCAGTGAATTCTTTTATTCTTAAGATGCAGGAATTTCATCTTTGGATCTTTTATTTCTGCCTTGATAATTTTCTCCCTGCATTTATTTATTGCACTCAATATTAATTGGCTGTTATACATCCTGAATAGTTTCTATACTTTTCATCTTATCTCATACTTTCGAATTCTGTGTTTTTGTTTTCTGCTCTGTAAAATACTGTCAAATTAAATCTTTAACACAATTGAATTTTTGTTATTTGTAAGCGTTTTTTTTTAAATCTCATGAGCATTTTGTGATTCCTTTAGTTACTGTCAATTTGATAGCTAGCAATCTGCTCTTGATTTTCTAAATTACCTTATATTTTTGTCCTCTGGGGTTAATTTTCTTATTTATTTCAATGTTTTAAATTTATTTTATCCCATGAGTTTTCTTCACACATTATCAATCTTAGGCCTCCCATTCTTATATTTGATGGAGTTTGGTTTGATTTCTTTGGTATATAAGTGAATAATCTTTCTTCAATAATCATTTAACAGAGGGTGAAAGATGACTGAAACCTGTATATGCCAAGAGCATATTGATCAGGGCTTCTAATTTAGAGTGATTAAAGAGGCTTTTCCTATCAGGTGAGCTGAAAGGCCTTTAAAATGTTAGAATCACAAAGGATTATCTGTAGGAAGCCAACTTTCTACCACTATTTGTCCACCCCTACTTGCTCCAGGATATCCATTTGATTTATTTAGTGATCATTACTTTAATTTGATTTGGAGTTAATTTTGTTTGCTTGTTTGTTTGTTTTGTTTTTTAGTAGGCATCATGCCCAGCTCAGGACCCAATGCAGGGCTTGAACTCACAACCCTGAAATCAAGACCTGAGCTGAGAACTAAGATCAAAACGCTTACCCAACTGAGCCACTCAGGCATCCCTGATTTGTAGTGAATGTTTTATAATTGCATGTTTTCGCATGCCTACCTTTAGTATCTGAATTAAACTGACTCCTACACTCAAAAAACTTTGTACACATCCCCTCAAGAGATCCTGTTAAATACTTTTCAGATACTATTTTATCTAAGCCTGAAATTAATTATTCTGTTATTTGGATGAAGGAACTGAAGCTTAATAAGATTAAGTAAATTTCCCCTATCACATGTTTGTGTTTGAACATAGGCAATGTGGGCCCCAAAACTGCACTTTTTACCACTAAGGTATAACATCATCCATTTCCCATTGCAGTTCTTTCCTGCTTCTGCTTTTCATAAGGGCTATTTCTACACTTACTTATCCATTATCATGTTTCTCTTCCAAACTAGTTACTGAGATTTGACTTTCTAGAGAATTGGGACTTTTTATTACTGCCTGAAATAAAGTTATATCAAAATAATTATGTTCATATTACATATGATGAAGCAATATGGAACCTTAATAATTTCATCAATGTGTCCATGGACAAGGATTAATTTTTAAAAATAAAATAAAATTATATATTTAACAGATACTCCCTAACTCAATTCAGAATGGAAATTGTGTTGAGATAATGTACATGCTATTTTGTCCTAATCCCTTGTTAGCTGCCTCAGGTTTCATAAAAGGGTACTTACTTTTTTAGAATGAGAATTTCTGGTCAGGCACATGAGATAGATTTCAACTCACAAATAGTAGAGAAGAGCACTCCAGGCATTAGCCCGGGGGGATAATTTCAAGCTTACAACCATTCAATGTTTATCAAAAGCTTAGTTCAAAGAAACAATATTTGTGGAGGATTGCCTGAAGGATGTAAAAATTCATGTGTTCATCTGGTTTCCATGAAATATAGCTCTAGGTTTTACCAGCCATTTGGATTGGTGTACCATATTGTTCTTATAGTAAATTTCCTTTGATTGAATCATGTTTTCATTAGATGCCATCAACCCATGTTGAGAAACTCTCCAAGAAATTAGTCCTAACAAATTTGTTACTATGTTTTCAATAAAGAAAATGATAGTTACAGGATAGACTATTTTCCTTTTAAAATTTTAGAACATATTGATTGATTATGGACCAAGAATGGTAATGCTATGACCAAGAAATTATCTGGTTTAAATATATGCCAATAGTCATTTGTGTAACATTAGGGATTGGATGCCCTAAAAAGCTAATATCTTGGAGAATTTTTTGCCATCATAACTACATATTCAACTTTATTTTAATACCACTAACTATCTTTGTTTTTTTATTCCCTTCCTGTTGTGATTTATATTGCCTTGATCTAAGTTTTAAATCCTAATAATGAGAACTTAAGAACTTTTGAGGAAAGAAACAAAAGAAAATAATTGAATTACTTAATCACTTGAAAATCAGAGAATAATTTTGATAAAAATTTAATACTGTTTTCCAGAAGTCAATATAAAAGACTAAACATGACTAGTTTAGAGTTCACCATGACCTTAATACAAAAAGAAATACACTTTTCAGAAATGTAACTATTTCTGGGGAAAAAAAAGAGGAAAATTCTACTGAAAACCTATTAAGAGGAAAATTGTAATATAATAAAATTCTCTTCAACATAGTATATATTTGAGAGAACTTTCAAACTATTTTCTAAATGTTGGTTGATAGAATATCAACTAAGCATAATTGAATAAAAATCAACTTTTCTGCATGAGATGTTATGTGGTTAGAGAGAACTGGAACACATTCAGTTAATAATTCCTTTGAAGCTGAAGTATATCTTTCCATATTACAATACAGCATTTTATTTATATTATTGTGCTCATAATCCAATGAAGATTATGTGAAGATATTTTTTGCATACAGATACTCTTGCAAACAATTTTATTAAATTTGGTAGATAAATTCAAAGTAAATAAAAAAGAAACCATATGTTTCAAGCATAGCTTAACATCATGCTGGACATAAACAAGTACATCCAGTTCTCATTGATTTTTTACTATTTCAGTAATCTATACAGTACATAAATTTGATAATATTGAAAAAAAGCTTGATTTTTTCTTTTAATAATTTTCAGTAGATGATATCCCATTGCTAATTAAGAGAGTATTTATATCATGACACTACAAAAGGCTACCACTAATACATATAGTGATGTATTTACATATATTTATCTAACATGCATATATATATTAGATGCATGCATATATATTTATGTTTTCCAATTTATATTCTTAATGTATTTTTATTGTCACCTTTCCCTGAATTAATAAAGCAATTCACACAGTCTCACTATGTGCTGCTGAATTAGCCAATTGTGGGGCAAGGGAAAAAGCAAATGAAGGTATGTACCAAAATTGGTGTCTTAATGTATCTTATTCAAATTTAGAAAACTAGTCCTCTGTGAATAATTCAGTTTTAATATAATTTTATGCATATTTGCTAAACATGCTTAATATTAAAACCATTTATTGAATGCTGTTCACAGTCACTAATGTAGTACAATTTTATTGAACATTACACACATTTTTCTAGTAATGCTTAGATGTGGAAAATCTGCAAATTTAATCTCAGGGTAGGGCAAAGAGAGGAAAGAGAGCCAAGAATTCTATTCTCATATATTTAGACTATGTGCTTTAAAGAATTGCAGAAAACACCGACTGACTTTTTTTTAGCTCCACTTTTAGTGTATGACTTTATTAATATTTATAAGTTGGATTAGTTCTCTTTTTCTAATAAAAAAGTGAAACAGCTCTGAAAACTTACATTGAACCAAGTCTTTCACAATATATCTTTCCAAGACTAGGCAAACTTTGTAATGGCTTGAGATGTAAATATTCAAATGAATTGTATACTTTTTCTCCTAATTTTTTTCTTGACAGTTTAATAATTAAATTAAATTAAAATACAAATAAAGCCATGTAAAAGTGTTAAGAATACTATATTTGCTGTTTTATTGTCCCATGAAGCTGTGTACTATATTTTTTCAAACAGAAATTCTTAAAATATTTTAACTCAATTCTTGGAAAAGTGAACATGACAGAAGTGTTCAGTTGCATGTGTAGAATCAAATTAAAGTCTATGGACTAAACTAATCACCACCTAGGATCAATGATTACATTCTGTATCAGAAATGGACATTAGATTACAATAATTTGAATTTCATGTAAATATAGAGTAAAACCTTATGATAAATTGCCTCACCAGGCATTATATTCAGTTATGTTGCATATTAAATTACAATCCTTGGATCAGCATCATGCATTTGTTTCACACTAAACATATAATTTGTATAATACAAGTATCATTATAACCAGACAGTGGTATCAAAATGGATTTTACTATCTATATTTTCAGTTAAGAATGTATTTTTCTTTGTGTGAAACGTCTTTACATTCCCATTGAACAAAACTTCAATTTTTTCATCTGGAATACCATGTGTCAAGGTAACCAGTATAAGTCTATATAACATAACCCATGGAAACTTAATATTTAAAGAAAAAAATATTTGACTGCTTCAGGCAAAATAGTGTGCTGGAGGGAGTAGCAATACTTTATATATATTTTTAAATTTATTTATTTTTGAGAGACAGAGAGAGAAACAGAGAGAGCATGAGCAGGGAAGGGGCAGAGAGAGAAGGAGATGTAAAATCCGAAGCAGGCTCCAGGCTCTGAGCTGTCAGCACATAGCTGGACGCAGGGCTTGAACCCATGAACCGTGAGATCTCGACCTGAGCAGCCTAAGTCCGACGCTTAACCAACTGAGCCACTCAGGTGCCCCAAGGGAGCAGCAATACTTTAAAATGGATTAAAATAATTTGGAGAAAGTTTAGAAAAGAGTTGCAAAAATGCCTTCCCTTGTAAAATTATACTTTAAAATAATTTCTTTGTTGGGGCACCTGAGTGGCTCAGTTGGTTAAGCATCCAACTCTTGATTTCAGCTCAGGTAATGATCTGACAGTCATGAGATGGAGCCATCAGGCTCTGGGTTGAATGTGGAGCCTACTTAAGATTCTCTCTCTCTCATTCCCTCTGCCCTTTCTCCTCTGGCACACAGGCTCTCTTTCTTTCTAAAAAATTTTTAAAAAATAAAATAAAATAAAATAAAATAAAATAAAAATTTGTTTGTTAGAATAACACCATATAATAAGAATACCTATTGTACAATTGCTATAAATCCCCTTTATAACTCTAGCATTAGAGAATGCTACTGACACCTATTCAACCCAAAGGTACTTTGTACATATATGTATATAAAACGTACTTTCAGAAGGTAGGGTTTTCAGGATGCACTCATAAAGCCATTAACTTGCCATTAAAACAAAAATTCTAACTGATAAAAAGAATTTCAACTGTGAGCTTGAAGTGTAAAAATACCTATTTCCATAACTTGTAGATGTATGATATGTGGTTGTTAGAAACTGCCTTGGTGTTAATTTCATCTGAAGATATAAACGATAATTATATGGAGGGTTGAGTTAGCTTATTAATTATTTCTATGACTAAAAAGATACCAAAGCATGTTTAAAATATACACTAAATTTATTGGGGCACCAGGGTGGTTCAGTCGCTTAAGCGTCTGACTTTGGCTCAGCTCATGATTTCACAGTTCATGAATTTGAGTCCCATATGGGCTCTTGCTATCAGCACAGAGACCACTTCAGATCCTCTGTCCTTCTCTCTTTCTGCCCATTCCCTGCTCATGCTCACTCACTCTCTCTTTCAAAAATTAAAAAAAGAGGGGCGCCTGGGTGGCGCAGTCGGTTAAGCGTCCGACTTCAGCCAGATCACGATCTCGCGGTCCGTGAGTTCGAGCCCCGCGTCAGGCTCTGGGCTGATGGCTCAGAGCCTGGAGCCTGTTTCCGATTCTGTGTCTCCCTCTCTCTCTGCCCCTCCCCCGTTCATGCTCTGTCTCTCTCTGTCCCAAAAATAAATAAAAACGTTGAAAAAAAATTAAAAAAAAATTAAAAAAAGAAATAAACATTAAAAAAATAAAAAATAAAATATACACTAAATTTATTGACTAGAAAATTAAATGTAAGAATGGATTATCAAGGATGATATAAAATCTTCTATACTACCAGAGAAATTCTTAATCTAGAGTTGATTCACTTTGTTTCTGTTTCTGGAAAAGGTATTAACAATACCTGAGTAATACCAATTATCTATTTATTCTTGTGTCAATTTCATAAACATTAACAATTATCCTAGGCAACTTTTTCCACTCTATGTAACCCTTCTTTATTAAACATATAACGTAAAATCACAATTTTAGATGTAGTAGGTAAAATCTTGGATTAGTTTCACTAAAAGTAATTTTACAATATTATGCAGAACTAGCAATATGGATTTTAACATTTCTTACAAAACCTGTTGAGTCATATCCTGGAACATTTTTTCTTCTATACAGTTTATGTTACTTCCTTTTGGATGATAGTCCTACAAATGCTTATAAAATGGAATTATTTGATATCAGTAGGTGAAAATAAAGTGAAAGTTCTTCCTCTTCTCCAATTAAAAACAAATTTAAATAGTTGAAGTTTATACATGCTATAATTTAGCAATGATTAATTTTCATTCTTTATGCTGATCAGAGAAGATAAAAAGATTCTGCTCAAAATGAATGTATGAAAATTTTTAAAAAATCATTAAATTATAGCATTCAAATTGAGAAAATATGATATATATTGGACATTTATCAAGTCTAAACTATCATCCTACCTTTGTATTGAGTTTTCAATTTCATAAGATTTATTCAAGTAACTCTTTCCTGGGAAGATAAAATTTAAACAAAGAATGAAATTGATTTGCTATTTTATGCTGTCATATTTGATATTTTGGATAATTTTGAAACTGCTTAGTAACCCTTCATATCTGACAAAATTATTGGCTCAGTTGCCAGTATGCCTCATAAAATAATAAAATATGGATGGAGTAATATTTAAGTATCTGTATCTATTATGGGGAATTGCCTTCTGGAGTCATGCATTATTAAAAGTTTCTAACAAGTTATAATGGATGTAAGATAATAGAATATCATGTATAATGAGTGATTTAAAAGATCATCTTACTGTGATTGTCAGTGGTTTAAAATGTAGATAATAGAGGAGTATAAAAACTATTAGGCATAAAGTTCCTCATGTACCTAACACATTACATTTTTTTCTTCATGCATCTTACAAAGAAATGAATGATTTTTACGAAATAATTACTTTCAAGCATGTGCCATACTTGCATTTTTACACAGATCACTACCTTGTAATTCCAAAGATGTTGTTTAATGTAACTTAATTTAATATAAATAAAGTAATGTTTGGTTATGTAATGCAAATTGTGGTGATCACATTAGTTTGAAACAGTTAAAAATAAATTTCATGAAGTAAAGCAATCTGATTTTCCAAATGAAGATTTCTTTTGATGATACAATAACTGAAAATATTTGGAAATATTTCCAGCAAATGATCAACTCACCATTGTTGCCATTCTAATATAATGTAAAATGCACTATACCATGACATATCATCATATCGTGACACACATATGTGACATATCATGGTATATGACACCTAAGCTCAAAAAAAAAATAGAAGACATTTCTTTGTATAATATGTTTGCCTAACAGATTTCACACATATCTCCAGTAAGGATATATTTTTGACATCTTAAAGCACACACTATATTAATGAATATTCAGTTGTCTCAATTAAGTGTTTGATTTACATGAGAATAAATTTTGTATTATTTAAAACAAGAGATTTGAGCTCCCTTTATTTTTGTTGCATACTGTTCCAATTATATTAAAATTTTACCTGAGTTTAAATTATTTCATCTTGAAAAACTCAGGATGTGGTCTAGTATCTTAGCAGCAGCTCCCATGAAAGCTGGTAAGAAATACAGAATCACATTTCACTCCAAACCTAGTGAATCAGAATCTGCATTTTTATAAGATTTCCAGGTGTTTCCTAGGCATATGAAAATCTGGGAAGCACTGATATAAGAAAATTTAAGAAAATAATTCTGATTATAATCAATATTTTCTCCCCAACACAGTTTGGCACTGTTCTTGTTTGTACTTCGATGCCTCAAAGATATTGCATTTATGTGAATTCCAATGTTAATGTGGGGAACTTTGAATGTGAGCAGGAATTATTCTGTATATTTAATTCCTCAGTCACTCGTTTAGCCCTATTTAGTCAGCAACATTAACTTGCCACTTTTCTTTTTTTACTAAAGGAACATACAGGTCCCACCCAAGACTGAATGGTTAAACATAATCTGAGAAAAAAAAAATTCAGATACTAGTATTTTCAAAAAGCTGCAAGGATGGCTGGAGTCAAATCACATTTTACAACATGTAAAACATGGAGCATATTTGCTAATAATCTTAACCCTCCAATTTCCTTGGATGGAGATGGCCTCAAAGATGATGTGAGCAATATATAACAAATGTGTGGTGAATTTGAAATTTAACTTGTAGTCGTAATTTGGCCATTAAAAACCCAACTGTACCAAAACATTTTCATCTGTTTACCAGATCCTGGGCACCAGAAATGTATAGTTTAATATTCTTTTATAAAGCATTTACTAAGTAGGTAGAAATGTCAATCTACTAGATAGATGATAGATAGATCGATAGACACATACATACACACACATGTGCATACAAGCATGTACATGCATATGTACATACATACAAATGAATGTGCATATGCATGTATATGTTTGCGTATTAAGGGAACGTTAATGAGAATGGGTACTATATAGTTGTATAGGCCCTTGAAATATCAGTCTATTTCCATGGGCACCTGGAAGAGATGAGAAATCTAATAAGTTCTAACAAATTTTGATTATATATGGATGAAGAAATAGGAAGAGGCTCATGGAAACATTCCAAAATGTGAGGCTTTGGAAACATTATAAAATGAGGGACCTTGGATTGTCAGAAGAAGGTTCAGAATGGGGAAATAAGAATATCAATAATAGAAAGGAAGTACCTACTAAAAAATTTGGAGGGACAGAAATAGATAACAAAGAAAATTTCTGTTCATCTCAAATTTGACTTAAAAACAATTTTGATGGCCAAGTACAAAATAAACAGACATTTTTGCAAAAATAACTGGCAGTATTTGTCCTCCAAAATTAGAATTCTCAATTGCTTCCTTCAACATAAGCTTTTTCTAGTGGCCTGTCATGAAATTTTGTAATCAAATCCAATTTGGTGTTTTTCAAGGATAGTGGCAGTAATAGTGGCAATGAGAACAAAGTTGGAAGCCTCACTCTTCCTGATTTCAAAATATACTACAAAGAAACTGTGATCATGGAGGTGTAGTACTGGCATAAAGGCAGACATATAGACCAATGCGACAGAAAAGGAAGCCCAGAAGTAAACTCTTCCATATATGGTCAAGTTATCTTCAACAAGTGTGTTAAACTACCCAATGGGTAATGGACAGTCTTTTCAAAATTTGGTGTTGGGGAAACTGGATATCCACATACAAAAGAGTGAAGCTGGATGATTACCTTACTCTATATACAAAAATTATCTCCTAAATTTAAGATCTAAAATTATAAAAATATTAACAGAAAACATAGCGGAAAATCTTCAGGACATTAGATTTGGCAATGATTTCTTGACTATGACACCAAAAGCACAAACAACAAAGCCAAAAATAGACAAATGGGACTACAGCAAACTTTAAAACTATGTGCATCAAAAGATACCACCAAGAGGTAAAAAAGACAACTTACAAAATAGGGGACCAAAATTGGTAAATAATTGGTAAGGAATTAATATTCAGAATGTATAAGGAACTTCTAAAACAACAATTTAAAAAATTCTGAATAATCTAATTAAAAATTTTGCAAAGGACTTGAATAGACAATTGTTCAAAGAAGATATACAAATGGTCAGCTATGACATGAAAAGATGCTCACTATCACTAATCATAAGAGAAATGTAAATCAAAACTGCATTCAAATATTATCTTACATCTATTAGGATGACCACCACCAAAAGAATTGAAAATAACAAGGATTAGTGAGGATGGGAAGATATTAGAACCTTTATGCACCATTGGCGGGAATGCAAAATGAGGCAGCCTTTATGGAAAACAGTATGGAATTTCTTCAGAATGTTAAAAATGGCATTATCATATGATCCAGCAATCTTGCTTCTGAGTATATACCCAAAAGAATTGGAAGCAGTATCTTGAAGAGCTATTTGCAGAATCATGTTCATTGCAGCATTATTTACAGTGGCCAAGAGGAAATAACGCAAAAACCCATGGATATAAATGGATATAAAAAAGTGATATATAAATACAATGATGTATCTTGCAGCCTTAAAAAATGCAAATCCTGTAACGTGTTACAGCATGGATGAACCTACAGGATATAATGCTAAGTGAAATAAGCCAGTTACTATAGGACAAAGAGTGTAGAAATACACTAACATAAAGTATCTAAAGTAGTCAAAATCATGGAAAAAAAAGTAGAAATTTGGTTGCAATAGGCTGGGAGAATGAGAGAGGAGGAGTTAGTGTTTAATGTATATAGATTTTCGGTTTTGTAAGATAAAAATGTTTTGAGATCCATTGTACAAAAATGTTAACATACTTAACACTACTAAACTATGCACCCAAAAATATCTAAAATGGTAAACTTAATGTTATATATTTTTACCCAATAAACATTTTTTAAATCTTCTTCATTTTTTAACTAGTAGCTACACTATGAATTAAGTATTTTGCTTAGAGTTTAGCATCACTATTTTGCTTACAGTTTAGCATTCAGATATTTATTCTGCCCCTTGCCAATAGGCAATAACCATTCACAATGGCTGTCCCATAAAAAGATGAAGGAATTTTGTGTATATCAATAAGCAGCAATATATATCAGATCATAATGCCTTTCTCCTTTTTGGATTTAATGGGAATGCCTTACTGAACAAATATCTAAAGAGAGACAAAATAGGGGCATCTGGATGACTCAGTCCGTTAAGCATCCCATTCTTAGTTTTGACTCAGGTCATGATCTCATGGGTAGTGGCTTCAAGCCCCACGTTGGGCTCCACACTGTCAACACAGAGCCTGCTTGGGATTCTCTCTCTCTGCCACACCTCCACTCACTCTCTCTCTCAAAATAAATAAATAAACTTTGAAAAATAGTAAAAAAAAAACAAACAGAGACAAACAAAGGGTTCTATTTGGCTTGCTTGTACTTGGAAAGATAGTTCTTGAAATTCCCTGAAGTATTACACTTTAGTTTTACTTTGGTTTGGTATCTTCCAGGACTTTAAGTATTTCTTAGGAAAATGTATTATAATAAACTTAAACCTCCTACATTGTACTAAATTACGTGTATATTATAAATTATACATATAAGTAAATAAGTATGTGAAGTGTATGTATTATATATATATATATATATATATATATATATATATATATATGTCAGATATGTGTTATATAACTCTGTATTTGTGTCTGGATTGAAAGAAAGGTAGACATCTGGAACAAACACAGGTATTTCAGCACTTACAGGTCTGTTGCATGATGTGCCCAGACATTTAAGACAGTAGCAGAAAGATGAGTGAGTGGATTTGTGTGTGTGTGTGTGTGTGTGTGTGTGTGTGTGTGTGTGCGTATGTGCATGTGACTATAGATGTTATGCAGTCCAGGGAGGCTTACCCATATGTGTATACCTCCTGCCACACTGACTGGCCTATGAGCTGTCAATGCTCCTTGATAAACTATATATAAAAATGCAGCCTTTTCTACAACATGCCCTTTCACTGGAACACATACATAGTCATGCATAATTTCCTCCTCTTAAGTTTTTGTTTCAGTTTTTCATTTTACATTAGAAATAAAATATCTTGTGTTTTGTTAAATAAATATCAGAAATCATTATAGGTGAAGTAGATGTTTCCAAATAATGAGGAGACAATCTTCTACCAATTGTGATGGTTGTTAACTTTTTAAAATCAGAAAACCAATCAAGCTAGGCTAAGTAAAATTGCTATCTAATTAAAAGAATGCAAAAGTTCCACAAAGAATCCAAAGTTGGGAGTTTAGGAATAGACCAGATTTCTGGAATAGACCAGAACCACTGACGCAGCATTGCAGGAAAAGCAGGAAGACATGTGTCTCAATTGGTCATTGAAATATCTCTGTATTTCGGCTTCATTTTCCTTCCTCCTAGGCAGACTATCTTATATTTTCCAGACTATATTTGAACATGGACATCATCCAGGAATGCTGACTTAAGTTTTTTCTTCAAGTGAATCCTAAAGCCAAAATTCCAGATAAGGGACTTTTATTGGTCAATCTACAGTAAGGTGCCTTTCTGCTGGATTAATATTGTCATATTAATTCACCATATAGCTCTGGCCTGGGGCTGAGTCAAGCTTGCTTCCAATGTGGTTATTATATAAAGGTAGGGTGGAGAAAGAGCATTCACCAGCATGTGGTATATCAACCTTTTAAGGAGATGCAACAGTTGAACTCATTCTATAATATGGTGTAATGAATCAGTTCTCAAACTCCGGCCTACATAAAAGTCCTGGAAGGCTCCTTTAATAAACAGATTGCTGGGCCTCACTCCCAGAGTTGCTGATTCAGTATGTCTGGGAAGATGTCCAAAATGTGCATTTCTAACCAGTTGCCAGATGATTTTTATGGTGCTACTTGGGTCCCACACTTTTGACAACCAATGGTATAATGCAATGAGAACACACTTAAAAGCTAGTTGTTTATTAAAGGCAGTTCTGCTTCTCACTATGTAACAGTAGCCCCTTAAATTAAGGGTGACTCAGTCAATTACACTAAATGAAGTAATATTGAGGATTTTTAAATTAATAAACATTTTAAAGTACAATTTTAAGTATCCAGCAAAATTGGGCAAAAGTTAACAGAGTTTCTATAAACTCCCTGTCCCTTTGTACATACAACTTCTCCTATTATCAACATCTCCCAACATAGTGGCACATTTACTAAGATAGATGAATCTACATTTACACATCATATCACCCAAATTTATAATAGAGTTTATACTCTTGTTATTGTACATTTTATTGATCTGGATAAATGCATAATGACATGTATGTTCCATTATAGTATCATACAGAGTAGTTTTACTTCCCTAAAAAGCTTTTGTGCCTCTGCCTACTCATCTCTCCCCTCCTCCTCCTTCATCAAACAACCCCTGGGAACCACTGATCTTTGTACAACCTCTATAGCTTTGCCTTTTCCAGAATGTTGTAAAGCTGGAGTCATAGAGTATGTAGATTGTTCATATTGACTTCTTTCACATAGTAATATGCATTTGAAGTACCTCCATGTCTTTTCATGGCTTGAGGTCATTGCTTTGCAGTACTGGATGATATTCCATTGTCTGAATGTACCACAGTTTATTTATTCATTCACCTATGGATGGACACTTTGGTTGCTTCCTATTTGTAGCAATTATGATTAAAGCTGTTGTATACATAAGCATGCATATTTTTATGGACATTAGTTTTCAATTTGTGTAAATACTAAGAAGCCAGATTGCTGGATCATATGTTAAGAGTATTTCTAGTTTTGTAGAAATCACCAAACTGTATTCTAAAGTTGCTGTACTATTTTTTCATTCCCATCAGCAATGAATGGTAGTTTCTACTACTCCACATCCTTCCCAGCATTTGGTGTTTTCACTGTTTTGGATTTTGGACATTCTAGGAGGTATATAGTAGTATCTCATTGTTTTAATTTGAAATATTCTAATGACATGATATTTAACATCTTTTCATTGGCTTATTTGCCTTCTGTATATATTCTTTGGTGAGGTTTCTATTAAGGTGTTTTATTCATTTGCTGCTAGGGTTATTTTCTCACAGTTGAGTTTAAGAGTTCTTTGTATATTTTGATAACAATCCTTTATTAGATGTGTCTTTACGAACATTTTTTCCCTAATTTTTGGTATGACTTTCATTTTCTTAACAATGCCTTTCACAGAACACCAGTTTTTAATTTTAATGAAGTCTAGCTTGTCAATTATTTCTTTCATGGATTGTGCCTTTCGTGTTGTATCTGAAGAGTCATCACCATACACAGAGTCATTTAGACTTTATCTTTTGTTGTCTTGGAGGAGTTATATGGTTTTACATTTTAGGTTTAGGTCTATGTCCATTTACAGTTAATATTCATAAAGGATATACTTTTTTTTTCTTTTTTTATAAGTGGATGTCCAGTTGTTCCAGCACCATTTGATGAAGAGATTAGCTTTGCTCTTCTGTTAAAGATCAATGACTATATTCATATAGGAATATATCTGGGTTCCCTATCTGGTTCCATTGATTCATTTGTCTGTTCTTATACCAACAACATATTTTCTTTATTGCTGTAGCTTTGTAGCATACATTATAACAGAAATGTCTTTGAAGGTATTATTAGTAGACTGAAAATGGCTGAGAAAACATTTTTTTTCTCATTGCAGAATATTGTATTTTTAAAATTTTGGTTTTTTTTTAATTTACTTTTTAATTTACATCCAGGTATGTTAGCATATAGTGCAATAATGATTTCAGGAACACAATCCAGTGACCTATCCCCTACATATAACACCCAGTGCTCATCCCAGTGAGTGTCTTCCTTAATGCTCCTTGCCCATTTAGCCCACTCCCCCACCCATGACCCCTCCAGCAACCCTCAGTTTGTTCTCTGTATTTAAGAGTCTCTTGTGTTTTGTCACCCTGTTTTTATATTGCTTTTACTTCCCTTCCCTTATGTTCATGTGTTTTATATCTTAAATTCCACATATGAGTTAAGTCATATGGTATTTGTCTTTCTCTGAGTGACTATTATCACTTAGCAAAATACCCTCTAGTTCCATCCACCTTGTTGCAAATGGCAAATTCCATTCTTTTTGATTGCTGAGTAATACTCCATTGTGTGTATATACATATATACACATGTATACTCATACCACATCTTTATCCATTCATCTGTGAATGGACATTTGGGCTCTTTCCATACTTTAGCTATTGTCAATAATGCTGCTATAAACATTGGGGTGCATGTGCCCCTTTGAAACAATACACCTGTATCCTTTGGATAAATACCTAGTAGGACTACTGCTGAATTTTAAGGTCGTTCTATTTTTAATTTTTTGAGAAACCTCCATACTGTTTTCCAGACTGGCTGCACCAGTTTGCATTTCCACCAGCAGTACAGAAGTGTTCCTCTTTGTCCACATCCTCACCAACATCTGCCCTTGCATGAGTTGTTAATTTTAGCCATTTTGACAGGTATAGGGTGGCATCTCATTGTGGTTTTGATTTGTATTTCCCTGATAATGAGTGATGTTGAGCATCTTTTCATGTGTCTGTTAGCCATATGGATGTCTTCTTTGGAAAAGTGTCTATTCATGTCTTTTGTCCATTTCTTCATTTGTTTGTTTTTTTGGGGTGTTGAATTCAATAAGTTCTTAATAGATATTGGATTCTAACATTTTGTCTAATATGTCATTTTTAAATATCTTCTCCCATTCTATCGATTGCCTTTTAGTTTTTCTGATTGTTTCCTTTGACATGCAGAAGATTTTTATCTTGATGACGTCCTAATACTTCAATTTTCTTTTAGTTTCCCTTGCTTCCACAGACAGGTTGAGTAAGAAGTTGCTGTGGCTGAGGTAAAATAGGTTTTTGCCTGCTTTGTCCTCTAGGATTTTAATGGTTTCTTGTCTTACGATTGGTCTTTCATCCATTTTGAGTTTATTTTTTAGTGTGGTGTAAGAAAATGGCCCAGGTTCTTTATTTTGCATGTCGCTGTCCAGTTTTCCCAACACCATTTGCTTAAGAGAATGTATTTATTCCATTGGATATTCTTTCCTGTTTTGTCAAAGATTATTTTGCCATATATTTGTGGGTCTATTTCTGGGTTCTCTATTCTGTACCATTGATCTGTGTATCTGTTTTTGTGCCAGCACCATACTGTCTTGATGATTACAGCTTTGTAATACATCTTGAAGTCCGGAATTGTGATGCCTACAGCTTTGGTTTTCTTTTCAGGATACTTTGGCTATTTGGGGTCTTTTCTGGGTCCATACAAATTTTAAGATTGTTCTGGCTCTGTGAAGACTGCTGGTTTTATTTTGATAAGGATTGCATTGAATACATAGATTGCTTTGGGTAGTATTAGCATTTTAACAATATTTGTTCTTCCAATCATGAGCATGGAACATTTTTTCCATTTTTTGTGTCTTCTTCAATTTCTTTCATGAGCTTTCTATAGTTTTCAGTGTATAGATTTTTCACCTCTTTGGTTAGGTTTATTCCTAGATATTTTATGGGTTTTGGTGCAATTATAAATGGTATCAATTCCTTGATTTCTCTTTCTACTGCTTCATTATTGATATATAGAAATGCAACCAATTTCCGTGATTTTATATCCTGCAACTTTGATGAATTCATGAATCAATTCTAGCATTTGTTTGGTGGAATCTTTTGAGTTTTCCATACAGAGTATCATGTTGTCTGTGAGGAGTGAAAGTTTGACCTCCTCCTGGCCAATTTGGATGCATTTTATTTCTTTGTGTTGTCTGATTGATGAGGCTAGGATTTCCAGTACTATGTTGAGTAACAGTGGCATGAGTGGACATCCCTGTCTTGTTCCTGACCTTAGGGGGAAAGCTTTCAGTTTTTCCCCATTGAGGATGATATATATGGTGTTTATAATCTTGAGGTATGATCCTTCTAGTCCTACTTTCTTGAGGGTTTTGTATCAAGAAACAATGCTGTATTTTGTCAAATGCTTTTCCTGCATCTATTAAGAGGATGATGTGGTTCTTTTTCTTTCTTTTATTAATATGGTGTATTAATCAATTAACATTAATTCATTGGTAGATATTAAACCAGCCATGGTTCAGCCATGGCATCCCAGTTATAAAACCCACTTGATTATGGTGAATAATTCTTTTAATGTATTGTTGGATCTGGTTGGGTAATATCTTGTCAAGAATTTTTGCATCCATGTCCATCAGGGAAATTGGTCTGTAGTTCTCTTTTTTAGTAGGGTCTTTGTCTGGTTTTGGAATCAAGGTAATGTTGGCCTCATAGAATGAGTTTGGAAGTTTTCCTTCCATTTCTATTTGTTCTTCCATTTCCATTTCTATTTCTACTTCCTTCTATTTCTATTTTTGGAACAGCTCCAAAAGAATAGGTGTTAACTCTTCCTTAATGTTTGGTAGAATTCACCTGGAAAGCCATCTGGCCCTGAAATCTTGTTTTTTTGGAAGATTTTTGAATACTGATTCGATTTCTTTAGTGGTTATGGGTCTGTTCAAATTTTCCATTTCTTCCTGTTTCAGTTTTGGTAGTGTATATGTTTCTAGGAATTTGTCCATTTCTTCCAGATTGCCCAGTTTATTGGCACATAATTGGTCCTAATATTCTCTTATTATTGTTCAGATTTTCTGCAGTGTTGGCTGTGATCTCTCCTCTTTCATTCTTGATTTTATTTGGGTCCTTTCCTTTTTCTTTTTGATCAAACTCACTAGGGGTTTATCAATTTGTTAATTCTCTCAAAGAACCAGCTTCTGGTTTCACTGATCTGTTCTACTGTTTTTTTTATTATTATTTTGATAGCATTGATTTCTGCTCTTTTATTATTTTCCATATTCTGCTAGTTTTGGTTTTTATTTGCTGTTCTTTTTCCAGCTCTTTAAGATGTACGTTTGGGTTGTATATCTAAGGCCTTTCATCATTCTTTAGGAAGGCCTGTATTGCTATATACTTCCCTCTTATGACTGCCTTTTCTGTATCCCAAAGATTTTGGGCTGCCATGCTATCATTTTCATTGACTTCCATGTATTTTTTAATTTCTTCTTTAACCCATTCATTTTTTGGTAGGATGTTCTTTAATCTCCAAGTATTTGTTGTCTTTTCAAATTTTTTCCTATGGTTGATTTCTAGTTTTCATAGCGTTGTGGTCTGAAAACAGGTACAGTACAATCTCGATCTTTTTGTATTTATTGAGGGCTGATTTGTTTCCCAGTATGCGGTCTATTCTGGAGAATGTTCCATGTGCACTGGAGAAGAATGTGTATTCTGCTGCTTTAGGATGAAATGTTCTGAATATATCTGTTAAGTCCATCTGGTCCAGTGTGTCATTCAAAGCCACTGTGTCCTTGTTGATTCTTCTGCTTAGATGACCTGTCCACTACTGTAAGTACTCTGCTATTATGGTATTATTATCAGTGAGTTTCTTTATGTTTGTGATTAATTGATTTATATATTTGGGGTCTTATACATTGGGGGTATAAATGTTCACAATTGTTAGATCCTCTTGGTAGATAGACTCCTTAATTATTATATAATGCCCTTCTTCATCTGGTTACAGTCTTTATTTTAAAATCTAGATTGTCTGATATATAAGTATGGCTACTCCAGCTTTCTTTTGTTGACCATTAGCATGACAGATGGTTCTCTATCCCCTTACTTTCAATTTGAAGGTGTCTTCAGGTCCAAAATGGGTCTCTTGTAAACATCATACAGATGGATCTTGTTTTCCTACCATTCTGTTACCTTATGTATTTTGATTGGAGCATTTAGTCCATTGATGTTTAGAGTGAGTTAAGCATCTGACTCTTGATTTCGGGTCAGGTCATGATCTCACAGTTTGTGGGTTTGAGCCCCTCAAACAGAAGGCTCTGTGCTGACAGTACGGAGCCTTCATGGGATTCTCTCTCTCTCCCTCTCTGCCCCTCCCTTGCTCATATTCTCTCTCTCAAAATAAATAAATAACTTAAAAAAATTGAAAAGTAGTTTTGTGTTCATTTTAAATGTATATTGCAAACTCCAGAATACCACTAAAAAAGTTTAAAAAAGGAAGTGTAATTCAAAGGCTAAAAAGGAAAAAAAAATGGGATTATATAAAATTCTCAATTAAAACAACAAAAGGCAGAAAAACTGTACAAGACAAAAAAACAGAAAAAAGGTAACAAATAGAAAAGCGTAGCAAATAGGGTAGATATTATCCCAACTATATATTAAAAATCATTTTAAACATCAATGATCTACATGCATCAAACAAAAGACATTTCCAGAGTGGATAAAAAAAAAAGATTCAAGTATATATTGCCAATATGAAGCCACTTTAAATATAGACACATATAGATTGAAAATAAAGTATAGAAAAAGACACACAATGCTAACACTAATCAAAAGAAAGAATAAGTAATTTCAGACAAGATAGACTTAAGAGCAACAAGTTATCAGAGATAAAGAGAGGCATCAGAGATAAAGAATAATAAAGATGTCAATTCTACTAGAAAACATACCAATCCTTATAGAACAATCTCTCTTAGCTGGCTCTTTCTTTGGTTCTCTGTTAAAATTCTGGATGACCTAAAGTACTTGCTTTCATAGACTGACATGCTAATCCTTAATTATTACCAAAGTCTCTATTGGTTTTGACATCTCCACACTCTTTTTCAAATAAGGTTATTTTTATTGAGAACTTCCAAACTTTCTGTTCTTTTAGGCTGCCTCTCCCTCGGGTCATAACCTCCATGCTGCTGCTCTGGAGATGGGTGTATGGATATTTGCTTGTTGGTTTGCTGGTCCAGGGCATTAGCCTCCACTCCTCTCAGGTTTACTCTCCTTTTGTGGAACCTACGCACTATGAGTAAGGGTGACTGAGACTGCAGTGTGCTCAGTTTGGAATCTCTGCCCTAGGAGTGGGAGCTGGATGGAGAAAGGAGTCCTGGGTGGCTCAGATTATCTTGCTTGGAATAGAACTTCCAAAACAGGAAGCTGTGGGAGTGAGAAAAGCTGGTGGCTTTGGCTTTCTGTGCAGATAAATTACCTCTTATCTGGTATATAGGGGAAAAGCCAGCACTGTTATCTTGAATGTTCCAACCAGTATTATAGCTTCCAATACAATGAATGAACTGATGGGAGAAGCGAGTGAGCTCAAATTCTTAGTGAGATTTAGTAGATTTCCTTCATGAATACTTCTTAATCTGCTCCATGCCCTTAGAACAATTCCCAAGGACTTTAAATGGTTGTATGTTTTGTTTTGCTTTTAATAATTTTCACCAGTTAAGTTTGTTTTGCTGGGAGAGGGTCTACAGAACTCCTCACATCACCATTCTGGAAGTTGCTCTTCCTGTTGTCTTGTTATAGCAGTGCTCCATTCCTTATATTCTCTCCAGGATTTATGACTGCTCACTGTGCGCTCATGCTTAACACCCCTACCTCCACCAATAAGCAATTTATAGCCAACTGTATAAGAATCCCCACAATATTACTAAATCAACAAGAAATACCACATAGAGGCAAGTACTAAACAACATAAAATGTCTACCTAGTGAAGGCACTTAATCTAATATATTTTACTCATTTTATCCTTAGACTTCTAATAGCTTAGCCACTTTTTTATTAGCACAATTTTCACAGCTGATAATCAATTGTTTTATATCTATATTTTGTTTATCATCTTCACTTTTTAAACCTAAGTTCTTGATACATATCTCCCTAGTAAAACTCAGCCTTAAAAGTCTAAACGTATGTCTTTCCTTTAACTTTACACTGATGGTATAAGGCTAAGGTTCCCTGATTTTTACAAAGCAGAAACAATGCCTAGTCTTCTTAAGAGTCAATGTGATGTTTATCCTATTCTATAATTTAATAAATTTAATTTATGTATCAAGGAAAAAAAAGCTATATGTACTTAAAAAATAAATTAGAACAAAATATGGTTTTACCTGAAGAGGAAAGTGAAGGAAAACTATGTGCAATTATATGTCATGTCCTTTAGAAACATTATTCTTAATGTAAGGTAAGAATTATCATTTTCATTTTACATTTAAGATTTATGAAATTCAGAAAAATTAAATTATGTGTAATTAGAGTCAGAGTTAGTCTCATTTGAAACCATTTTCTCTAGGGCCCATGTTTTGAGTCAAAATCTCTGGCAATTATTTCTGTAGCATAACATGAATAATGACATCCCCAGGAATGTCTCCTAAGATAGATTGCCCATATGTAGTAGCCAAAAGAAACTGAAATTCCAGAGATGTGTACCAATCCTCATAAATTTTTTACATTAAGGGAGTTTTTACTGCAATGTTACAAGAAATAAATCACTAAGGATTGAGGATTAAATCAAACGACAACCAAAAAATGGTTAAAGTGACAAAAATTTATCTCAAGAGTTATAGAAAATTTTCATTATGATAACATTTAGTCATTGCAACCAAGTTTTCATCTTTGTTTGAAAGGTATTCATTCTTGAATGAGTCTTTTGCAAAACTGGGGCCCTGTGACTTGAAAAACTAACCACTTGTCCGGAGTGGATCCATGAGGAAAAATAAGTATTGAGTTCTTATACTACAAACTCTAATAGAAAAATGACAGCTAATGCCACAGGTGCTTTAGAAAAAATTATGCCAAAAAAATCCCATGGCCTTCCAAATTCAGAAGAGTTATATTTTTGCTTCAAGGCATATTTCCTTTATACAAATTATATTGTAAATTTAATATTTTAAATGAGATTTATGGCCAAATTTGAAAGATTTATGTATCATCAGAAATAATTTAGAATATTTCAAAATAATTAAGAAGAAAAATGTGTGTATAAAGGAAAACAGTTTAATTGAAGGTTGTTTAATCAAATTTAATTAAAAGGCACGCATATGGTGTTACTGAGGTGTTATTTTTGCTTATCACACAAAAAAAACATTTCTACATAATGACTTCCATTCACAGCACAATAGTCCTAAGTAATTATCAAATCAATTGTATCATCTTATCAAGATAAGCAAAACTCCTAACTCCCCTAATCACATAAAAATGAATAAATGAATCTCTGAAAACTTAAAATAATTGTGTTCTGAACATTGATATGTACTCACTGGAAGACAATTTTTCTACATATGAGTTACATTTTACAATGAATATCAGCGATGGCATTTTGTTTTGAAAATCATATCGATTATGACAGTATTTTGAGATTGTTTTCATTGATTACACTTAAAACGTTTCTCTTCAAAAGCCATCAAAAAACTAATTTCCCTGATAAACGTAATAGGTATATTAAACATTATGATAGTTTATAAAAAGGAAGTTTCTGTGGTTTAGATCATATTAGAAGCTTTTGGAGCCATATCAAGTGAAAAGAAATGGTCTGTTATTCCACCACAACTCATACACAGAATCAAATTCTTTAGAAACAGAGAAATAGAATTTTTTTAATTTTGAAGTTTGAAAAAAAGTTTTATTTATCAAATAACTAGTCATTATTTTTATGACAGGTTTATACTGTGGTTTAAATTTCTAAAATCTATAATCAATGGTAATAAAATACATATTGGGAATAATTTTTTTTCAGGTATTATATCAATAACTGCACAGGGGAGCAAATGGTAGAGAAGATCAAATATGTTATAAAGGGACTTAAATGATGTCAATTTGGAAGCTATTTCTGCTCTTTTCAAGCTAATTTACCTAAGCACACCAAAACTAATTCAGAGATCAGCTTAGTTTCTGAACCAGCTGTCCTCATAACTGAACAGGATTAAACAAATTATTTATTACTGCTCAAATTTCTCTTCCTCTCTCCATTAACGTATGGGTATCTTCCAAGTCTCTTGATTTTCAATACTGTTGGGACATAATCTCTGGAGGTGACAGGTAGCATGTGTTACAATTCCACAAGCAAACAGATGTTTTTAGAAAAATCATATTTGTGCGTGTACTCATGTATGTGTGTGTGTATATATATATTTATGTGTGTATATATATATATATTTATGTATACACACACATATATACACACACACATACATATATACACTAACACAATTCTCAATTTGAGGGTTTCTAAGTAGTCACATTAAGACCTATATAAATAGGAAAATGACACATATTTTGCCAGAAATCTATTGGTCTCAGTATTTAATCATATTTTGTCAGGAGTTTGCTGGTGGTTATTACACATTTAGTTAAAACTAGAAGTGAATTTACTCATCTAAGGGGGAAAAACTTGGAAATGCTGTAAAGCATTATAAAACATAACATGACTTTACTAGTATACTTAAATATTACATTTATGTATATTAAAAAGGAAATTATTCATTCAATCTGGACAGGTGGTCCTAGGATAAAATTGACCCCTTTTTGTACCTAACAGAATTTGTTCTGTGTCAAACGGAAATGTCATCTCTGACAAATACTGTCTGTGCTCTATTTTAACACATATTCACATAATCCTGCAGAATAGGTATTCGTACACTTTCCTCATATTTCTTGTTGAGATGTATTTATTCACAATGACATTTTTTGATTAGAAATTTTCAATTAGTCATCAATTGATGGATAGTGTCATGGCTATGTGCCATTATGTCAACTAACCAGAAAGATAGAAAATAAAATCATTTATCATCTTAAGGAATCACCCAACTTTCGGGGCACCTGGGTGGTCAGTCTGTTAAGCATCAGGCTTTTGGTTTTGGCTCAAGTCATGATGTCACAGTTTGTGCGTTTGAGCTCCACATTGGGCTCTGCACTCTCTCTCTCTGCCTCTCCTCTCTCTCAAAAATAAATAAATGAACATGAAAAAATTTTTTTAAAAAAGGAATCACCCAACTTTCAATGGAAATCAACCCTCTCATTATATATTTCTTTATTTATCTCAGAAACTATATCAATTTTTTACAGATGGTTTAAATGGTTTTTCTAGTGACTGTTAGTTATTTGGAACAATACAGTCACATGAAAACTTGAGAAAGCATAGATTTATGAAATGATCTCTAAACTCTTTTGGAGCAGGAAATCAGACAATGAATATGTGTACAATAAAATAAAAGCCTGCTTAATAGTTTACTGAAAATAAATAGAATAAAAATGTAGATGCTAGTCTAAAAAAATAGATAAACCTCAAACTTTTATACAGAAATAGGCACTTTAAATTGATTCATCAATATATGAATTCTATAGTATTCATCCATAATTTTGAATTGATAAGTAAATATATGTATTGAAGAAAAAATGAATAACTTATTAATTTAATTACACATTTATTAATTTATTCAAAAAGCTAATTTTTAAACCACCAACTAATAGAGTAGCTAGTAATAATGTCAGATATTTAATGCTGGAGTTGAGGAGAAATCCAAAGCTCAGGGTCTATGGAAGACATTCATCAAGTTTACCCTGGATAATATCTGAAACAAGTGAAATGCATTTTATGTTTGAAAAACATCACATTTTATTACTCAATTAAGGACTGGCTTTACACATGACATACATAGCAAAAAACAAACCAAAAATATCTGTACTTAAAACACCTTTCGCATGTTAACATCCTACAATTAAAAAATATTTTACCCTACCTCTGTGAGATAAACAAGACCAGTATTTTGTCTTCTTTCTATAAACTAAAAAAACTGTAGGTCAAAGAGATTACCCAAGGTCACATGGGTAGTAATTCACAAGACCAAAATAAGTAATTATTTATTTTGATTTCTACTCCAGTGACCCATTACCTGTACTATAATAAAAAAGCAACTGATGAAAAATTCATCATTTCTTTACAATTGCACAGCAGTAGAGCAAGAAGGGAGCTGAAATTCACATGAAATTTGAAAGTTAAGGGGAACTATCACTGTGAAAAAAAAACTGCATCTCAGGTATCCATTCTTGTGTATATTCTAAATGCTTTTTGCTACTGTATAATCATGTCTTGTAAAGGAGATACGCTGCAGAAAAGCATTAAGACCTAAAAAACCAAACAGTGAGAATCACTGAGTCTTTGGTTAACATAAAATAGCTCATGTAAAGTATGAATTTGTTGGTACCCAGAGGCAAGGTCAAATCTACTGTAGTACACTTAACTGAAGAAGTTCTCAGCTTGCAGCTTGCATGCCATCACTGCTTCTCTGTTGGATTCTCATTGGACCCCAACGTTCCTGCTGATAGACTTGTCTGGAAGATGACCTCTGGTTATTATAGTATGTTGTTTTCAGAACAGATAACAGTGTGCGCTCATTTTAGGTTTCCCGCTATAGGGATGCATTAGATGAAAACGGCTATATACTGGCTCCTAATCAAAGCTCACAAATACTCTCATGAGGCTTGCTGTTTGGCACAATATACAGACCTTAGAATACCTAAGGACAATTCAGTATAGAACTACGGTGATACGAGAGGGGATTCTGAATCAATTTCTTCCCCTATTTCATTACACGGTATCTTTTAGTATATGTGCTGCTGAAGTGAGCATTATTATATGGTATCTTTTACATCTTTAGAAAAATATATAGTATTGACATATTATATAAATAACTTATTGAACATTTTCCATTTAGATATGTGTAAACCCACTAGGAAATATTGTGTATTTATTTCGAATAGGAAGAGTGCCTATATTTTCACAAATTCTATGAAATTTTATTAATGATTAGTACAAAGGAAAAATGCAAATAACAAAGTTTAAATGTAAGAAATCTTTAACTGAAATAGGTTTATCTAATTTATTGACAATGGAATTGTGCACAGCTATTACTGTGATATAACACTATCCAAATTAATTCAAAAGTTACAGAATTAATGGTCTCTTGCATACATCACAGTGAAACAAACTTAATATAATAATTCCTACTACATGTTTTCATACCACACAGATGGCTTTGGCTACATGGGTTAAATTTTTATTGTTTGTATTATGCTTAATCAAATGAGTTCAAATGCAAAATCAAAATGTGTGCAGAATTCTGCCACGTTTCAACAGTGCTACTCTGGTCTTTTTACAAAATTAAGTTAGATCAAGGCACCCCTCTGTTCAGCCACTTCAATGTCGCTCAGAGTAAAATGCCAAGGACTTACAATGTCCTAGAGGCTCTGTGTGATCTGATTTCCACTATTCACCTCCTGCTTACACCTCTACTCATTTTTGAATGGAGCAGACAAGCTCCAAACCACCCTCCATGCACAAGCACGCAAACACCCAGAATGTCCTAGACCGCTCACTTAATGTTCTCCAAGGCATTCACCATCATTTGACAGTGCATATTTTGTTTATTGTTTGTCTTCTCCTACTAGAATATAAACTCTATGATAGCAGAGATTTTTGTCTATTTTATTCATTCCCAGAACTAAACTTCTAAAATATTATCTGACATATAGTAGGTGTTTAATAATTTTTTCTTGGTTGATTGGTTATGCTAATGCTTAGTTATGCTTGTCTATGAAGCGAAATGTGAATTTGAAGCCATACCGTAAATAAGGTGTTGTTTTTTTTTTTTTGTATTAATTTTCTAAACATTAGCTACTTACCCAGTTACTCTATATTCCAACTTTCTTGCTTTGGCAACTTTTCATTGCTGGGAAAAAAAATAACAAGGAACATTTGTATTTTGGCTTTATGACCTAGTTTGTCACGATATTTTATAAACAGACAAAAACACATCTATATAAGTGTGTGCAATTGGCATTAAGAGGACTCATAAGTTCAATGATGGTTAAAGGTATACTATTTAAAATTAATTTTTATAAAAATCGTAAGAATAAAAAGGATAATGAGAAGCCACATTATTAAAATTCTAGCTATTAATTCTACCAAAGTTTAGTAGCTTATAAAGCCTAGTGACATAAATGCTCAAATTTCTAGATGATATGCCAAACCTTTCTTTACTTTTAGTAATGTTATCCAATACTTTATTTTTATCATAGCATTTAAGTATTGTAATTGTATTTTATTCAGATATTATGTACCAATTAAAAAGTGTAGATGAGTGTATACATTAACATGGAAATAAATATGTATATACACATTAATATGGATAATTTTTCATTAAATATCTCATTTTAACAAATTATGCTACAATAGACTATGAGATTCTATTTAGTCCAGGTCAAGGGGAATGTTCTTTTACTGAGACAATATTAAATTTCGATTAATTTTGCTGACATTTGCCAGTCTTTATTTTGAGAAATTTCTACATAAGCCCACATAAACATACATGTGTATAATCAGAGACAGAAATGACCTTCTATCCATTCAGAATTCTTAGTCCCATTGAAGTTTCATAAGTGTGTTTCCTACAAAGTTTCCTTTGCACATTGGCAAACTTTTTATTTTTTATCTTATTTTTTAAAAAAATTAATGTTTATTTTTTGAGAGAGAGAGAGACAGAGACAGAGCATGAGCAGGGGAAAGGCAAAGGGAGGGAGTCACAGATTCTGAAGCAGGCTTCAGGGCTCCAACTCGTGAACCGTGAGGTCATGACCTGAGCCAACGTCAGATGCTTAACCGACTGAGCCACCCAGGCACCCCGGCAAACTCTTTAAAAAGAGTATAGGGTTTCAGATATACTGTCAAGAACCACTTTAGGGACCACTGCTGTTTGGCTGCATGATAAGTCACACAACAGCTTAGGGCTTCCAAAACTGGAGATTCTCTGTGTAGAATGTCTGTGCAATATGGATATGTGGGTTTTTTATTGTTGCTTGTCACATAAATCCTCAGTGTGCATCACTTCAATACTTTTGACACACTCAATCTCTGCCCCAAGTCGATAACTTCAAGAAACCTTTATTATATTTAAGTATTGTAATTTTATATTTAAGTATTGTAATACTATAACAAGTTTTAAACTTAAAATAGCAAATTTACCTCAAATTGGAGGTACTGAACATTTCAAGTACAATACTAACATCAAACTTATAAATTTTATAATTTTATTCAATCTGTCATACAAATATTGTTCAATATAAATAATTTTCATGCCTGATATCAGTTAATGATACTTAATATGGTACACTTTTAGATGTAGTTCAATTTAGAAGGCAGGAATTAGATTTATTAACGTACTGAAATACAATTACACAAGGTCACTTTGCCAACATTCATGAGGCTTCTTCACACACTGGGAATGAGATTGAATAAAATGTTAATCCTTCCTCTCATTTTTTTACTTCTGCTATCTTTAAAGAAAAGCAGCAGTATTGTGGTTTAATATTTAATTTTATTTAATATTAAAAACATGCACATCTCCTTCCATAATTTTAATTATTTCTGGTTTAGTCTTTGTATTAATATACCAGTGAAGCCAAAGAAAAGGCAGCTTGAGACTGCCAAGGTACAATTACTGAAAATGGTTTACTTCCCCTACTATACATGTGCCTGTCATTAAACTGCAGCAGCCATTTGTGGATTTTAGGAGGATATAGGAATTTTCCAGTAAAGTGATTGAAAGTAAAAGGGATAGCATAATATAAACACCTATGGAAAATTAAAGTTAAAACCTGTTATTATCAAGTATTGAAAAAAATTTTTTTAGCAAGACATCCAATTTATCTTCTCTTTCAAACTAGGAAGTAATTCTTTTCTTCTGTGAAATGTTTTCATGGAAAAAACTGAATGCATATCTGGGAAATGGACTTTGAGCCTGCAGTGTGTTTAAAAAACACCTATGATCAGCGGACTATTAGAGGAAGCCATGAGAGGTGGTGGGCTTAGATCCATGGTATCCAGGTTCACTTACTTGCTTCACAAACTTGAGCAAGAAATACCCAGTCTATCAGTTTCACCCTTCTGTTCTATACAATTTGATAATAGTGTCTACCCTGCCTTTCTCTCACAGGGCTTGTACAGATAAACATAAAAATTAAATGATGCATATTAAAAGTATTTTATAAACTTTAAATTGTCTATGCAAATACAAGAGAATTAAAATTCCAAAATCATAGTTCACATAACTAGTATTTCTATAACAGCTTCAAATAAAAAAAAAAGGATTAGATTTGCTAATGTGTTAACCTCAAAGGAATATTGATTCCTTTGAGGTTAATGCATTAATAACATAACAAGGTGAGTTCAAGATTTGCCTGAGGGGATTTTTTTCCCCTGCTTCATACCTTTGTCCTTTATTTCCTTTTGTTTTTACCTGAAATTGAAAAGGTAAACAATCTAAAAAATTGGCTCTGTTTTCTGGCAATACCGGAAACCAAAATGAACGAGACAAAAGAGTAATACTTAATGAGAAAGATAACCACTACATAAGAACTATTAACGTAACTTTCTCCTTGAAGTCTTTGTATTCTTGTTCTGCCTTTGTAAATTCAAGAGTCTTAAACTGTTTCATAATATTTATGTCATTGTTTTATGTACAAATTATAGTTTACAATGATGCCACCTATGTACTCCTCATTTTTGTGGTCAGTTTACTTTTTATTTATTTATTTAAAAATTTTTTTTATGTTTATTTATTTTTGAGACAGAGAGAGACAGAGCATGAACGGGGGAGGGTCAGAGAGAGAGGGAGACACAGAATCCAAAGCAGGCTCCAGGCTCTGAGCACAGGCTCTGAGCCTCAGCACAGAGCCCTATGCGGGGCTCGAACCCACAGACCGTGAGATCATGACCTGAGCCGAAGTCGGACGCTCAATCGACTGAGCCACCCAGGCGCCCCTGTTTACTTTTTAAAATCATTAAATGGCTTATCACCTCAGGATCACCTGGACAGAAACAGAATTATTTTTGTTTCTGTCCTAGGGTATCCCTAATTTTTTTTAAACATTGTATTAAAATTCCAGGGACACTTTTTGGAACTGATCATGTACCTAGTGAGATCTTCAGTAACTCCCAACTAATTCCCTTGCTCGGATTTGGTTTATAAAATATGAATACATAAACATTTTTCTCCACAAGTTCTCTGGTAAATAACTTTATTTGGTTAATTAGATCCATATGTTCCATGTTAGTTCATGTGTACTTTTAAGAAGGGAGGAAAGGAAGATGAATTAGGAAAAGTGTTAAAAAATAAAGTAACCCTATGACAATGACCTTGAAGGTGAGTAAGGAATGTTTTCCTTGAATTTAATTCCAACTGCAACAGCCCAAATATTAGTAATTCCTAGATTTATTTGACAGGACTCACATTCACCTTGGAGGCTTTAGAGTGCTGACCACTTTTATTTTTATTACTTTTACATTTTATTGATGTATATAGTTGCCACAATGTTACATTAGTTTTAGGTGTACAACATTGTGATTCAATATCTCTATATGTTACACTATACTTATCACAAATGTAGCTACCATCTGTCAATATACAGTGCTATTAAAATATCACTGAATGTATTCTCTGTGTTGTACCTTTTATCCTCATGACTTACTAATTCCATAACAGGAAACCTATATTTCCCACTCCCCTTCACCTGTTTTGTTCAAGCCCTACCCACCTCCCCTCTTGATCACTTTTAAGTATCTTTAATGACAATCCTCAAAAATATCCATGAAGGGGATCCTAAAAGTGGACAGAAATGAAAGTACGCATTTTGAATATCTGAATCGTGGGTTTCTAACTCCTGATGGTCATCTCTAATTAGGGTGATGCCAGCTAGCAGAAGAAGAAAGCACAATATGTATTACCATAATTTGGAGTTTGGGGAAAACATAAATACCCAAAAGTTCAATTCTGTCTTAACATATCTGTCTTTATGTTCACTGTTTACCCTAGCTTTTATTTACATGAACTCATATTCACACAGCCTCATAAAACCATTATGTGCAAGAAATGGAGGGAATTATTAAGTTAAAACTAATCATTTTACAAAGGAAACTCAAAGACCAGAATGTACAGAGGAATGTACAGAGAAATGTACAAAGGAAACTCAAAGACCACTTATTTTTCCAAAGTCACACAGGGAATGTGAGTAGAGTTAGTATATGGTGCTGCTTTCATTTATAAAACTTGGAATACTATGTAATGAGAGAAAGTACAAGGTTGAGACATCATCAGGTATTTCATAGAGGAAAAAAACACACACATTACATTTTCTTCAACATCAAAGCCATTTTCCTTTTGTAATCAAGACGTTAGTCCAGAGGACTTTCTAAACCATCAGGACAAATATCATTTCCTTCATTACCCAACTAATGTGTGAAAGAAATATTTTCCCATAGGAATCCAATCTTAAAGACAATACAAACAAGCCTTTTGCTATTCAGCCTTTGTTGGCAATGGAAGTGGATAAAAATGCCCTTTGAAGCCAGTGAAACATTAATCTCTTAGACACTTCTCCCTATGAAACTGAAAGAAAAAAAAAGTCTTACATCCAAATATGTGTTGGCTTTAAGTCTTTGAAGATTTTACCTTATTTTAATTCCTTTTAATGCTGGAAATTTAAGGTCCAGAACCATTTTGTAGATATACAGAATCTTGTTTTGCCATTATATGAATTCAGAGAGGAAAGAGAAGTGAAAAGACAATTGTAGAATACGATAAAATAATGGAATAAAGTTGTCATTGACTATTATGAGAAATCAAATATGGTTGTTTTGTGATTTTCAATGAATCTTCTATCCAAATTATCACTTAGTGTATGGAAGAAATCTTAGTTACAGATAACCAGGCAAAAGAAACACGTAGGTTGTAAAATTTATAAAAGTTGAACACATTTTGGTACTTTTCATAAATATGAACTATCACATCTAGCAATCTAGCAGGAGGAAAACTGCCTCGAAATATAGAAAACATGCTTTTATATTTTATTTTGAATATTTCATGGAAATTCTTTGCTTTCATTCAGACCTGTTAAAGAGATTAATTAAAATCTAAAGTACTCTGAACTTTTTCACCTTATGAATTATCCATACATTAAAACAGTTCTATATAATGACTATATTTTAGCTTTTTCTCCCAACTCTCAGTTTCATACATTTATAACCGAAAATATTCTGTTTGAAAGTATTGCATGCTAGTGGTTTGAGGAAACTCCACATAGATGTGTTTATCACTTAGTATGCTGATATAACTCATGAATGATATTAGACGTGAAAAATTTTTCCTTAATATCAATAAATAGCAATATTGTCAATGCAAGAAATCATCTTTTTGACACATTTGTGTTCTTTTTTAATTTTTAAAAATTTTATTTTAGAAAGAGAGTGCACGTGAGAGGGGCAGAGGGAGTAGGAAAGAGAATCTAAAGTAGGCAAGCAGGCTCCACACTCAGCCTAGAGCCCAAAGCAGGGCTCAATCCCACAACCCTGGGATCATGACCTTGCCAAAATCTAGAGTGGGACACTCAACTGATTGAGCCACCCAGGTGCCCCAAGTACACTTGTGTTTCTTTCCATGGGGAATTTATCTGTAGAGAACCTTGCTCTCCACTGAATATTTGTGACCCTCCAAGGTTCATAGGTTGAAACCTAATCCCCAATGTGATGTATTTGGAAGTAGGAACTTTGGCAGGTGATTAGGTCATGAGGGTGGAATTCACGTGTGGGATTGGGCCCTTTAAAGTGTCTCTTTAAAGGGACCTCAGGCATCTCCCTTGGCCCTTCCATCATGTGAGGGCAGAGCAAGAAGTGGGCACTCATCACAAACATACCACACTGGCACACTGAGTTTGAACATTCAGCCTCCCAATTTATGGAAAACAAACTTTCGTCATTTTGAGACCACCGAGCCTTGGTAGTTCATTATGGCAGCCCGAACAGACTAAGACAGATGTGCAATATTGTTTTCAAAAAGATTAGACAAACTTCCCAATAATGTGGGAGCATTAGTTAATCTGGTTAATTCACTGGTTAGTACAACTTCCTCCATTTCCCAAACTAATACAAAGCTCCACCACTCTTCCTTCTAAATTCCTTTCACCTTTCAGAAATCAGTTCTTTACTGAAAGCTTCTAACACATTCATTACTTAGGTTTTTCTGAATACTGTGAGAGAAAATGCAGGTAATGAATAAAAAGGAGAGTACCTCCTAATGCACTACAAAGGGTTCTATTCCATTTTGTCTATCAGCATGACTTACTTCCACATTTTTCCTTCAGCTCATTGAACTAAATTTACTCATAACAGATTTTGTAAGAAGCCAGCAAATAGTCCCTTGGTTTCCAGGAATGAGAAACACTTCTTTTAGTCCACCGAAATGGAAAATAATTCTTGAATGTGTCATGAAATTACAGATTCACCTATCTTGCATGACAGTAGGAACCTCATTATAACCCTCTCTTAAATTTTAAAGCAAGGATGTTTAAGACACTACAGAATAATTTCTTAGGTATTGCCTCCCATTTGTTTTAGTGTAGATTAAAGAGAGGCAAATGATTGCACAGGAGCAGGAAATTGGAAAACCATACATTTTAGCCTGTGAGAGAAAAAGAGCGAGTGAGGGAGACAGAGAAACACAGGGCAATCTACAAAAATTTAGAATGAAAAGTGCTGCTATTAGGCCTCTTCAGAAAAGGAGTAATGGGAAATAAACTTGGTAAACTTGCCCTTCAAGGAGTAAAGAATGATACCACTCCTCCTAAACTCTGGGAGTGATTGAGCATAAAGGTGGTATGTTACTTACGATGGATTTTTTAGTGAGGCATTATCATTTTGGACTTGATAAGTGATTAAATCTTATCTTTTAAAATGGGGATAGTAAGTTTCCCTTTCTATGCCATTATTTCACAAGACTGTTCAGAGTCACTCTATGCTTGATCCTTGCCGCACCGCATAGTACAATGTTAAGGTAACAGATGGCCACGTAGAATTTACTGAACACTGTCTACCAGATCAATAATCTTAGGTACAATAATAAAAGTAAAGTAACAAAAATGTTCAGTCCTGTTTATACAAAGATGATAGATCTATTGGTCGCTATTAGAGGTACAAGTAATTTAACTTTGTTTTTGGTAGTGGTGTTAGCTTGTTAATTAGCCAGCTGTACACTTTCCCCTATTACTTCCAGTAATTAAAAGCTCACCTTTGCAAGAAAGCATCCTTGATATCAGAGGAGAGTCTCAGGCATGGTTAAATGGACCGCAGCAAATAGGGATGATCAAAGTTTGTTTGTTTTTAATCCTGTCACAAAATCTCCCAAGACCTTTTAAACTGGAAGGATCAGGATACATATCCATTGTTTGTCAATGAATTTACAGGTTTCTGATTTGGGGACTTACACTGGAGAATCCAGCTAGTTTTCTTTGTTCTTCTGTTTTCATTTTCCATAAGGAAACTTTGCAATCTCAACTGTTCATGTAAATCAATGTTTATCGAAGTGCTGGTGTGTTACAAGTGGTAGGGAATATTAATGTGTGCTTGACATTAAAAAAATGTGTTTATGGTGGATTTGAAAAAAAAAGCCAAGCAGGTATTTTCAGTGTAATATTCCCACAGTCTTATGAAATACTAACATAAATTGTGTATGCAGAGGGAAAATATATATTTCAGGAAGATATTTGACCGTGCACACATTTTTTCCTCCATGGAATATGTCTGGGAACTAGGATCTAGATTTCTTGTGACTAGACTTGGAAAATTCTCTTGTACTATTCTCTTTATAAAAGTTGTTAAGTAAAAGATATACAACTTTCTTTGCTATCCATTAACTATATAATTCTAGGTAAATGATTTTAAATTTCTAAGGCTCTTTTTTTATATATATAGTTAGGACAAAAGTTGATTCTACCTCATATAGTTGCAAATATAAGATATTTCATATTTGTTGAAATGCTTAGCACAGGACCTGACACATTGTGAGCTACATGTAAGTTAGTGAGTATCTTTATTTTTTATCTTTCAAATAGAAACAAAAAGAATAACACATGGGTGAGTAAATAAATGGATGATAGAAAATATTTAGGTTGAATGTCCATTTTCTATGCTTAGGAACTATGGATCTAGACTGAAGATTGCCATAAGACGGAGTCTTTGCTCATCACCTTTGTGTGTCTAGAACCAAACTTTTTGGGTGGCTTATAGTAAGGACTCCAAAGTGTTGGCTAAAAGAAAAAAAATAAATAAATGAAATAATTTTTTTAATTAAAAATATGATAATTAAATAAATTGGAAGCTCTGCATGACTTTGAGTCTATTTCATTGTAGCAGTCTGAGAAGTTGCATTTTCCTTTGCTTTATCTGAAATTACAATGGATTACGTGAAATTTATAAATGAAATGAAAGGTACAAGCATACAAAATTATCTAGTTTCCAGGTCTAAAAGTCAATATATGGATTTGCCCCTCTGAAATTCTAGTAATGAAGCTTTTATAATTTAAATTGTCTTCTAGGGAGGAAAAAAAAGTATCAGCTAATGTTCTTGATTGTGTTAATGAGTTTTTAACCCTGTGAGAGTAAGTATTCCTTACAAGGTATCAAGCATTTTACCTACATTTCAAGCCAAGGAATAGAAAATTAGGAGAAAGATTTACCTTACCTGCAGGGATATAGTGGAAATATTTACTCTAAAGAATTGACAGGATATAATTTTTATTAAGCATGTGTATCAGAAATTATAAAGTTGACTTACACGTGGAAAAGCATCCATAGGAAAGACTGGAAAGCTAGATGAAAACTACTACCCGTTGAGACGTTAAAAAGAGGTGAAAATACAGTATAGTCATTTCTCTGGCACACTATTTTACGTAATAGTGTCTTCAACATTGAGTATGGACAGTATTTCACATTAATCAATTCAAGGCCCTTAAAGTCTCAGAATATCAAGTAACTTAACCAGTGACCTGCAGTTAATGTCTTTTTAAATAAAATATGCTATTTTTCATAGAATATTTTTAGATTTTTTTTACTTGGTAATATTTTACCACTTTATGTTTTTAATTTTCTATATTTACTACTTTATGTTGTTGATTACTTATATTGTTTTGGAAGACTGAATACAGAATTTACATTTTTACTAATTTGGCACATTCCACCTGGATGATGACATTATGACTACTAGAAATCACGACTATCTTAACAAATGTTCACAAATTTAGTGTTTTCATCTGTGATTTTTCATGTTTAACCCCCTCGATGGCATGGGCATCTTCTCACTGGTTCCCTATTCACTTAATTTGTATTGCAGCATAATATTTTAATACACACCATGATTTTGAGATTACAGTATAATTACATTTACCTTTTACAAAAAAAAAAAACAAAAAAAAAAAAAACCTTTTCCTTTTCAATAATTCCTATGGAGGACGAATGTGAGCCACAATTTGCCTTTGTGTCATGCCATATTTGACTTATCTGATTTACACAGCAGAATAAACAGTTCCTCTAACAGAAAAGCCAAAAGGCATGCCATCGGTTGCCCTATAGACATCTGCGTAAGTACACAAACAGCTGATTACAGAGGGTCTCGCTGTTATTACTCAAGCCCCACTGAGTCCAGTAATATGTATTGACCAAGGAGAAATGTGTTTCCTCTCTGTGCGCCAAACTTTCGGCAGATTTTTTATTGCTCCGGTGTCAAAGAGACAAAATAGATTTTGATCGGGCATAGGTAGCTGCCAGAGGTCTCTATTTTGTGAGTGGCATTAATGCTAATTATACCCCAAGTAACCTGTAATAATCATTTAACTATTTTTCTTCAGCATTTTGACATAGTCACCTTTCCTATTAAGTCTGAGAATCCACTATGCAAATGAACACGTTTGTAGAAAGAAGCAGAACACGCTAACCATGTTTCACTTTAACGTGCAGTAGACACTTCAATGGTTCTGAGTGAAAACTGATGTTTTGCCAAGATTACTTTAATTCTAGAAATTATTGCTAATAGGAAATAAAGAAAAAGGAAAAAAAACTAGATTCCTGGTGAAGATTCCTTTAGAGTAAATAAAATTATATTTATAAGTAATGCCATTGCACGTTCCCAGCTACCCTGTTCTTTGCAAAAATTTTATACAATATATTTTGCAAAAAAGGTGATGATCTCTGCCTGTTTGTATTAGTTTCCCGATGAAAACTATATCACTCATGAAATGCTTCTTCTTTCCTTGTATTTGCCTGTTTGCTTGTCACCAAACCTTTTCAATTTTGTCTTCCTTCCAAACAATGTACACAGTCACCCTTGACATCAGTGTCACTCTCACTTGAAAGCACTCCAGGGGACTCCAATATGCAGGGAGAGTTTAAAAAAAAAAAAAAAACCTGTTATGAGGTGCCTGGGTGGCTCAATTGGTTAAGCCTCGCACTCTTCATTTCTGCTCAGGTCAAAATCTCAGAGCAAAATTTCTGCTCAGGTTCACCAGTTCAAGCCCCATGTTGAGGTCTGCCCGGACAGTGTGGAGCCTGCTTGGGATTCTCTATCTCTTCCTCTCTCTCTGCCCTTCCCCCACTCTCATTTTCTCTCTCTCTCTCTCTCAAAATAAATAAATAAACTTAAAAAAAATACCTGTTACGGAAGCTATAATGTCTTCTTTAATGTCATTAATCTCACTCTTTCATTTTAATTTTATACCGTACTTTTATTTACATTTAATTTTCCATCTGTACAGATGAGGAAACAGAAGCACAGAGAGTTTAAGTAGCCTATGATCACTGAGATTCTATCCCAGGTAGTCTGGCTCGGGAGAACTTGCTCTTAAATACTGCACTATACTTCCTTTCTACAAAGAGGTCACCTTTATCTTTTTAAAGCATCATTACATAATATAGATACATCACAATGCATTTAAGACTTTCCTAGTTGATGGACCTTTAGACCACCTTCAGTTTTTCACTATTGTAAACAACACTGCAATAAGCATTTATGTACATATGTTTCTCATGCCTGTGTTATTATTTTTGTAAACAAGTTTTCTGGTAAATACTTGGTTTAAAGAGTAGTCACATTTAAAATTTTTATCAGTACTGAAAGCTTTCCTTTTACGTTCAAAAAATTCCCCAGACATGACGATTAATTTTTTGTTACTAGGCTGCTTCAGGATCTTTCTGAAATCTTAATTACTATCCCAGCATTAACTGATGTGACTAGCTTTGTGTGATTGGCAAAATCGATATGCATGCTATCTAAATCTCTACTAAGATATTGACACATAAATGAAATTAAAAAAATGGGATTAATGATTTTTCTCTGGGGCCTGAATATAAATATTCTCTCTAGACCAGCTTATTCATTCCTTTAATAAATAATTATTATTAATTGAGCTGAATAACATTTATTACTAGCTTATTGTATGCCAGACATAAAGCTTAAAACATAATCATTGATGGTGAAATTTTATGAAATGCGTATTATTATCCCCATTCTACAGAGCAGGAAAGAAAGGCTCTGAAAGGTTTTATAGCCAAAGCCAAATATCTAGTATTTGCAAGCCCTGAGACATGAATTCATGTGTGTCTGGTTTGAAAGCCTTCACTCTTATTGTCCATATCACACCCTCTTTCTTAATTAGGTTTTCATGACAGTAAGAAACAGAAGTTTTCTCAGAAACAGGAGTTAGTGTTAAGAATGTACATAAATGCAAAGGAGTGACTGCAAAGAATATTACATACAGAAGGCAGAGGAAATGGGACTTGGTTTAAGAACTAGGGCCTATTTAGCATCACGTGAAGCTCCATGTCTGTAAATGCATCTCATGTTTTCAGCAGGTGGGGCTTATTGGCTTTTTTGTGTGTGCGGGTGGGGTGGGGTGGGGTGTGGTGATATTGGTTTTCTATTGTTTTTGTAGGACTGCTCCATTGCTTTACAAACCGTTAGCCTTAGCTTCTTCATAGTTCCTTCTGTTTCATGCATCTGTACTCTATAATCTTCCTGGGCACGCTTTACCTTATTTTCCTATTACCAACGATATGTTTTGGCAACACCTACTAAGTGTTGCAGATAGAAAAATAAGACATGCTTCATGGGCATAAGCATTTTGCTTATATGTCTAATGGAGTTGATACAGTTCCTCAGATTTCCCATGGGGTTTCTCACCTCTTCATTTATGTATGCTCTTCCTTATCTGAAATAGGCTCAGGTCTTTGTTCTTGTGGCAAAACTCTATTTAGTTTCAATGATGAATATTACCTTGTCTAAAACCTTTCCTTGACATAATCCACAGCCTTCATTTTCTCAGAGTCAAGTGCCATTTGATATATATCTCCAATATATTTATATATGTTTATATTATTAATATAATAATATATTTATTATAAATAAATTAATTAATTAATTAATTAAATATAAATATAAATATATTTTACCCATGGTGTTTATGTCTCTGTAACCACATATTGCATAAAGTGAAGTTACTTGTTTTCATTACAAGTATTAATTAATAGTAATTATTATATATTATTATTACTTTTTATCAGGTCTTCCATGTTGGTCTGTGACGTTGTGGATGGCAGGATTTTTATCTCTTCCTCTTCATAGTTCCTAAATCTCATATGGTGATTGGATTTTAATAAATACTCAGCAAATATTAGTAGAACGAATGAATGATCACATTCTATTTATTCTACCATTTTTCCAAGGAAGCTTTTGTAAGGGGCTGCCTGAAACATGTTCATTTACTAGTTTAATAATATTAAGATGTTAAACTAATATTTTGATTTACTTAGGCAAGGAAGATACACTTCTGTATTTATTGGAAGTCTATATATATCATAGTATTAATGTACTTACAAAACACATATAAATCACATTTAGTTTTCTCTTACTAATTTATCTTTACATTTTCAATACAGTTGTATGGCTCTCCAAATTTGCCTATTATTAAAAACAAAAATAATCATAAAATGGCATATCTTTTAAATTTTTTTAATATTTGTTTTGGAGACAGAAAGAGACACAGCATAAACGGGGGAGGATCAGAGAGAGAGAGCCACAGAATCTGAAGCAGGCTCCAGGCTTTGATCTGTCAGCACAGAGCCTGACATGGGGCTTGAACTCACAGACCGTGAGATCATGACCGGAGCCGAAGTCGGACACTTAACTGACTGACCCACCCAGGTGCCCCTAAAATGGCATATTTTTAAATGTATATTTAACTTCCTTATTCAAGCCACCCTTTTCTCAGATTTTGACTTAAAATTAATTTCTCTTTGTTATATAATTTCCCATTTCCAGACAACATTTTGTTTCCATTAACAACCACTGTGATCAGTTCTTCACACCATGTACACATTTTCGATGGACAAAATTTATCACTTGACCTTGAGATTTTCTCCTCTAAACAGAAAATATTTGTATGTACGTGTATGCATGTGTATGTGTGTTTAAAGCATGAATTTGGTGTGAGGACTAGAAGATAAGTAATTGGCAATTATTCATTCCTGAAAATTTGACACAAAAAGCAAAAGTACCTGACTTCAGGAGAAATCTTTTATTTTTCCAGAGGCTATTTCAACTTCACTTAGTAAAATTGCCAATGTAACTTTCCCTTAAACATAGGCCTCCGCAAAAAAGAATATTTCATGTTTAGATAATAAAAATTGGCTATACAATTCAAATCAGAATGTAACAGATGCTCTAGGTATGAAGGAAAATAGCAGTATGTTAATATATTGATGTTTAGATTTTCTAATATTTTTAATTCAAGGTATATATTTTTAGATGTGTATTTATTTATTTTGAGAGAGAAAGTGCCATGCTCACATGTGAGCAGGGGAGGGCAGAGAGAGAGAATCCCAAGCACGAAACAGGAGATCATGACCTGAGCCAAAATCAAGAGTTGGACACTTAACCGACTGGGCCACCCAGGAGCTCCCAAGATATATTTAATTACAATACACAGCAACACTGAAACAACACTAAAAGTTGCATGTAATATTTTCATAATGGAAAGAATAGTTCTTTTTTGTTATAGTTTGAAGTCTTTAATATAAGCATTTGTAAACATCTGTTGCCCCAAATCGGTTGCTTATCGGAGTCACCTAGGATGTGTTAAGATTGTACAGGTTTCTGGGCCTCACTTAGAGGTTCAAATTCAGTGCATCTGAAATAGGAACCTGGAATAAGTAATTTTAAAATTTAAATATTCTAGATTTTCTGACTCAAATGGAAGACGAACTCATGTTTAGGAATATTGTTCTTTTTCCATGTAGGAGTTTATGAAGAAATACTAAATCAGTCACTGTATTTGAAGGTCAGTGGGGATGTTTAATGTGGGGAAGTGTGTATTCAATTATGACTTGGAGTGATATATGTTAATGTGAAAGACTGTAATCAATTCTATTTTTTACTGTATGCACAGAGAGTACATAAATAATTGTATTCTAATAAAACATATATCTATATACATGCATATTATAAAGTGTTTATGTATATAAAATCTACATACATATATGCTCACAGAAGTCAAGATATACATGTATGCATATAATTAAAATATATGTCGCTACCTGGAGATATACCTTTAAAATTATATTGTTGGGTTTTTTTTGTATGTGTTTTTTAATTTACAAAAGTTAAATTGTGTTACATGTTGTGGTCTCAATATTTTATTCCATGATCAGGTAATGGTACTCTGTATAAACTTACATCAAAGACACCTAATTAATTTTCATTACTAAAAATGATATCAACACAGGATTTGAATAATAAACACATAGGATGAGTTATTTTTGTGTGTCTTTATAGGGTTTATAAATAATTACACATAAGTTCCTACTGACTATCAATGCAGTTCAATTATATTGAATTGAGCCCATGCATATGTTGCAAGATAGTAATGTTGATTTGATATTTTGATTTGATTAGATGTGGTGGATATACCTGTTGTAATGAAAAGAACAAGGCAGCAGTATAATAATATTTATTCATGTTTTGATATATTCAAAATGAACCAACTCTGTATTTACAATTTGGTGTCAGTAACCTATTAGCTACTTTTCAAAAAGGAAACAGATTAATATAAATATCAGTCCCAAATCTATGGTAATGGGAATCTTACAATATAAGCTTAACTCTCAGGGTTGCTCCTCTTTATAGCTGGTAAAAATTAATATAATTAATTGCAGTGCTCCTGATTGTTTTTCTGAGTTCAATCATATTCTCACTTGCCACAGAATATGAGAATCAGACATATCGATGATCAAGTGCATTCAATCCTCCCAAAGGAAAAATAACCTATATTCATAGAAACAAGTAAACTTGGAACTAACTTATAAAGGAGAAATAACTTCCCCAACATGCTGACATAATACTTAAAGATAATAACCAAAGGAAAGCATAGATTATTCAAGTGTTAAACTGATGCTCTTCACAAAGAGTTTTTGTTATTCACAACAGCATGATAAAATTGAAGTACATGGGATAAATGTGACCAAATGAATATGACTTCAGCAATGTATGTCAGTTTGGAATACTTAGAAGATGTGAAGTACCATTCATGTTTCAATGGCTTAAGCTACCAGTGTGCATCTGCAAAGTCATTTAATTAAGGATGTCGTTGTTTTCTCTAGTGCTGAACGTGTCATTTATTAATGAAACATACATACATGCACACCTAGAGATACCAATTTAATGCTTAATAGGAGACTTTTACATCTTCTATTTTCAGTATCTTAATACTGATGAAACTTTTTATAAAATCACAAAATTAAATTTATCTTAAAAATATTCACCAAGAATCAGAATAAAACATCATCTGTCTCCCTACTTGGACTGCAGGTGAAACTTTCGTGGAAAATGACAGCAATAGCTTGGAATGGAAATGATGTTAGTACTTGTAAACGAAATATGAGTAAATGTTGAGGTACCTATAAACAGGATGACCTTGAACTTACTTTGATTTTAACTCTGGAATTATAACATCAAGTCTCTAAAAGAAAGTTCCTGAGTGAATTAGTCAATACCACATGCAGGGAAAGTACAGCATTGAAAAAAGATAATTTAGTTAATATATGATTAATTGCATCTTAGCTAATATTTTGAATAAAATATTTAAATGGATATGCAAAGCAAATAATTGAATAAATGTACACATGGATATGTATATAAAATCTTAATAATTTCCTTTATATATATGTATTTTTTTAGCTACCAGTAAATTTGACCTTTTGTTTAAAAATCAGTTCAGTAAGACATCATGCTAGAGAGTTATCTATTTCCATAATGGTAAGTCCCAGTGAATGATGATACTTTTAATTCACAGAAGCACTCTAATCAATGCTATAATAGAATGTAATTATAATGATCTTTCACATTAACCGTTGTATCTTTGGTCCCTGGGTATCACTTCATAAGTGCTCTTTTCTTTTACCAAGTCTTTCTGACAGAAATATATTGGTAATCTATTACAAAGAAAAAGCTATAGAAACTAAATTGATTAATATCAAATAAGGTCATAAGAAAGACATACAAACCAAGTATCCATGCATTTAGTGTGAATTCTTGTAGGTAGGTAAACAATTTCATATATGACTATCCATTAAGATAACCAAATTACTTTTATTCACTGAATACACTCAGTGAAATTTAAATAGCTAATGCAGACCTAATACACATGAGGCACTTGAGGATAGCAAGTGTCAGTATAATGAAACATTAGAAAAGTCTCTAATACCTAACATCTTACAGCGTAGCTGTAAAGTTAGAGGGACAGAAGAACGTGAATGAGTGAGAATTAGAGACTTACTGGAAGATGTTAAATAATAACACAAAAAATACACCATTTAAAAAAACGTACGTGAGGCACCTGGCTGGCTCAGTCAGTAAAGCATAGGACTCTTAATCTCAAGGTCGTGAGCCCAAGCCCCATATAGATCATGGGGCCTACTTAAAAAAAATTAAAAAAAATAAATAAATGTATGCTGTTTGCAAGTTATTTATTTTTATGTGTTTTAATTTTCCTAAAGTAAAATAGCAATAGGATAATATTAACTATCTGGGGGTTGTGTGTTCATATGATGACTAACCAAGACAACATACATAATGTGCTTAGAATAGGATCTCACAATCTTTTCTAGGAGGGTATATACGGGAGCATATTATTCTTCTCAGGATTTATAAATTTTGCCAAATGAAGTAACTTTAAAATCAAACTTCTCAAAATTAAAATAATTTAGCCCATCAAGGAATGAAGGAATGGTAAGGCTGGAGAATTTTTTCTAGACAGAGCTCAAAGCACATCTGAAATACAGGGTGTGATATGTTCAGGAAATATTCATAGACAAAGGGTGCTATTACTAAAGAACCTGCATTATTTCAGGGGAGGAAGTATATATAGCACAGTGACTGAGTTGCTAGCTCTAAAAGCTGGGCCCCTTGCCTGTTTTTGTATTTCATGTGAATAGAATCATATATTATGTAGCATTTGGCACCTGGCATTTTCACTCAACCTACTGATTGTAAGATTCATGTATGTTATCCTGTAAAGTGTAAGTATTCGTTTATTCTTTCTGTGCTATATTCCATTATGCACAGTATGAATATACTAAAATTTATGTATCACTAATAAAAATTTGGATTGTTTACCATGTTTGGCATTTATGAATGAAGCTTGTATAAATATTTTGTACAAGTCTCTTTGGTGGCAAATGCTCTCGATTATTTTGGGACTTTATGCCTAGGAATATGTATTCAGGGGTGAGGGATAGGCATATAATTAGTTTTAGTAGATCATGTCAAACAGTTTTTCAAAATAGTTATGTCAATTTACACTGCCACCCAGCAGGATGTGAGACTTTGGTTTTAGAAGTTATTTTAGTTTTAGCGATTGTGATAGTTTATGGTTATAGCAAACTTAGAATTGTGTCTCTAAAGATATCCTTCAAAAGAGAACCTGACACAAAGAGTGTAGTTGGCTAATAGCCACCAGTGGTTAGCCATAGTATCTGCCTTGGATTTTGAGCTGAGACCATGTACTTTTCTGACATTGGCAGAAGGTCTTGCAACTTCTCAAAACTAAAGAATTTCTCCATGGGCAACGTTTGTGCTGGATCTTCCCTCTGAGCTGGATGAAACATTCTCTGGACTCTTCTGAAGCCCGAGGTTCTTTCTTCCCAGCTCTCCCTCTTCTTTCACAGACCTGCACTGCAACCTGAAGTATTTTACTTGCTTCCTCTGCCTTTGATCTTTTACAAGTATTACCCCAATAAATCTCATCTATCAACCCTCCTCCTGACATCTGAGTCCCAGAGGAGCCAATCAACATAGTGGTGATATTTCACACTGGCTGTAATATTCGCTCCTATTTATAAAAAGAAAAAGTTGATCACCTTGTCATATGTATCTATTGTAAATATCTTCTTTTGTAAGAAGCCTTTTACTGACATTTCTATTGGGATACTTGCCTTCTCTTGTTGATCATATATATATATATATATATATATATATATATATATATATATCCATATGGCTGGATAAGAGTAATTTTTCAAATACAGTACTATAAATATATTTTTACCAATTTATGACTCACAATTTTGGTGTTTTCTGATAATCAGAATTTCATAATTTTAATAGTAGCATTCTTTTCGTATATTTTTTTGGACACCAGGTGTTTTCTCTTTATGTTTTCTTTTTTTGGGGGGGTTCTTTTTCTATTAACTTTTTCTTCCCTCTTTACTAATACAGTGTTTTAGTATTGATTCCTTTACATTTCCATATAAATTAACCACATAACAAAATAAAGGAGGATGAAAAAATATGACCATTGCACTGATGAAAAAGACTATTTGCAAAAAATTCAACATCCACTTATGATAAAAAAAACTTCCAGCAATTGTAAATAGAAGAGATATCACTCACACACAGACTGGATATCTGTATTAACCTTCAATGAATACATTATTTAATATTAAAATTCAGTGTCTCTGTCCTATGTTTAGAATCAAAACAAGTATGTGTACTATTAGATTTTCTATGAAACACTGAACTGACAATTCTAGGTAGTACTATAATAAAAGAAAAAAAAAGAGTATGGTATTTGAGAAGTAAAACTCTCATGATTTGCAAATTTCATGATAGTATTTTTATATATAGGGAGAAAAATAAATAGAAACTATGAACTTATGAGGAGCTGAATAGAATTAATAAATTAATAGGTATACTGCTAGATACAAAGTAAAAATATAAAACTTAATGCTACTTCCGTACATTAGCAATAAACCATCACAATTTGACACTAAAAGTATACTAACTTTGTATAAAATATAAAAATATAAAATAATAAGCTACTCAGGAATTTAAAGAAATATGCCATATGTCCACACTTAAAAATTCCAAACATTGCTAATGTGGTGCTCTCTAAAATTTAAAGACTCTTCCGATAGCATGAAAGAATACATTAACATTTGTATACACAAAAGGCAGCTCTATTTGTTATTTACACCTCCAAATGAGAGAAGGCCACCATGCAGAACCACACAGGGAGTTGTACCTGGGGACAGGGTAACAGCAACCTGACTGTAGGGGGGGGGGGGGCAGCTTATGTATGGCAGGTGAAGAGGGTTAGCTAGGGTTTGTAGGCTCACTGTCAGTTGGCTCATTTTCATGTTTCCGAGTAGATGGCTGTCCCTAGTTGTCTGATATTTGGCCCCACAGGTTATTGGGGAGAGTGTACGACAGATTCATGAGATCCTGATAAGGGAAATGGTGTGAACTTAATCAGCTGCTTAAGAAGGGGGAATGGCTAGACTACTTCAAAACTGAGTCAAGAGAATATTTCCAAACAAATGAAAAAAACCAAAAACCCTATATTATATGTGGAAAACTATATTGATTAATTTTTCAAAAATTAATCCAATTTTGCATTTTTGTAATAACATGAATTTCTCCAGATTTAGACAGTCAAAAAATATTTACCTATTATTTTATTTTCTCATAATTGATGTTTTGATATGAGGGTACTGATATGAGGGTTATACAGGTCTCATAAAATTGTTGGGGAAATCCTCCCTTTTCTATTCTTTGAAGTGTTTCATGTAATATGAGTATTATATATTTTCTTAAATGCTTGAATGAGTTACTTATGAAGCCATTTGGACCTAGAGTTTCCTTTGTGGGAAGGTATCCTCTGAAATTTATTGGTCAAATGATTGTATGTTTTCTATTTGTATTAATTTCAATCCATCTGACAATTTTAATTATTTGTGTTAATTACAAAGTCAATTCTTCTATAATGTTTCTGTGTTTTGCTCAGTCTCCTGAAAGATGACATTTTTTTCAATGTAGGATATCCTTCTTGAGTAGTTTTTCCATCTTGTTTTGACCCTACTTGTTCATCAGTTAAAAAAAAAAATCTAAAAGCTTCTTTTTCTCCCATTTCTGAGTAATGTTTAATGACAGATGACATTATGCATCTTGATGTTTTGTGAAGAAACAAAACAAAGGTTTACTTTGCGACTAACTCATTTCACATACGCATGTTCACATTACAGGCTGTGCTTCATTCTTTATATAATTCGTTTTAAAATGTTTTTGGCAATAATTAATATTTAAATAATACTTAAAATGTAACGTTTTGGCATCTCACTAAAAACTGTAACAACTCTATTGCTATCTATCTAATACCAACATTAGTTATTACTATTTAACACGTGAAAACTGGAAGAAAGTTTTAATAATTGGTTCAAGATACATATCTAGTAAGTGGACAATGGCAAATGATCAACAAGCATTGAAACGAAGTCTGAATCAAAAACTCTTGTGTTTATCTATTAAATTATGTTGAGTAACATGAATGGTAATGTAATCTTTAATTGATTTTTCTTTTTTTGAAATCTCTAACACTAATGGATATGTTTTAATCAAGTTCTACAGCACTGGGCATTGTGCTTGATGCTTTTTCAGGCATAAATCTTCATCCATGGTGAGGCAGTGCTTTGTAAAGGGTAGAAGACAATTATCCTTGTGTATATCTGCCTGGTTTATTTAGCAAAGAAGTATGAGACTGAAAGAGATGTTAGTATTGGCAAAAAAGTAAAATATAATATCTCTTCAAAAGCTCCTTTGAAATCCATCTTTTTCTGTTGGGAAGTATACCTGGAGATGATTAGATGAGGTCCTAATACAAACTGGTGTTACTAGGCTACCATAATTATATTTTAACCTAGCTACAGAAGAATCCAGTTTTCACATCCTATTTTTTTTGACTCAGGGTTAGTCAGCAAATTGAATAAGGAGAAATCAATTTCATTGTTTTGAATATTTTCACCATATAATTCACTAAAGGTCTAATTCCATTTTTCTAGCTAGTTACATACATGTCTAGTGGCTGTCTTAATTTACTCAAAACTCCGAGCAGCCAAATCTGGAGGAAGTTTTGACTTTGCTAAAACTACTCCTCATAGGCATTCCTAGCTCTTGACATTTTACTTGCCAAATCTCTCCTTAAATGCCACTTCCAATCTTATATGCTTAAAACAGAGCTATAAGTAATCATTTCAAAATTGAAAATTACAGTCAGATAGAGTAATGGTATGCTTTCCATAAAAGGTACTGCTGAAATTTTAATAACACAGAGAGATCAAAAAGCACCTCCCTCTAAAATCTCATTCGAAAAACATTTATTAAACATTTACTCTATTTTACAACATGCTTTAATAAAAAACTAACCTGGCTTACATATTTTATATTGTGATCATTTTTGGTAGTTTCTAGAAAAACTAGGATAAAAATTTTAATCTTTATATGTTGTTTCATGCATAAGCATCTATTTACTTAATGTCTGAACTTCTCTAATTTGGTATTTTGTATAATATTGTTTTAAATAATGGCATTCTACTTTTCAGCAGGTACCTCCTATATGTTTATTCAAGTTTTAGTTGGGGATGTTAGAAAATATATTAGCTTTCATTAACAGTTCATACTCCTGTAGCATTTCAATATTTATATGTGAATATAAGACAGTGGAATGGCATTATGGTTTGTTTTTAAGAGAAATTTTTCTCAAATGTGTATCTTCTCTAAGGCATTCACACATCTTAAGCTCTGGCTCTATGTCTCCTTTTCTCTCCAGTTGTTCCTACACTCGTCAGCTGCTCCAGTTGAGCCACACCTCCATACATTTTAGCATTTTTCTGTTATAAAAACTCAGCGGACTAGTTGACCACACCATGTTATAAATACTCATTTCAATCAAAGTTTAAGTAAAAAGGCTCCATAGTTCCAAACTAAAAAATAGGTTGAAGATCTTTCAGCAGACTCTAATTTAGAAGACAGTATTTCTATTCCAGCTGATATATGTTGCTGCCCTTAGAAGTGCAATTAAGCTGTGTTAGTGGAGAGGTCACATCAGAAATCATAGAAATTAAACATTTATAACATTGGATCAAAAATGATTTGTGCATCACACCGATAATCCTCCATTTATACAATTACGCAGCCCTTAGATTGCTTGCGCCTCAAAACATAAAAACCATTAATAGAGCAAAAATAAGTATGAAATGAGCATTAGCTGCAGTTTCTAATGAAAAATGTATTAGTCCATGCTAATGCAAGCAAATAGAAGTTAAAAGATCAGGGTAAGCACGATCAGCTGCAAGAGTGTAATCATTCATGATGCTCCTAGCAGTAGAAAAATCAATGTTTCCCAAAGCTTGGGAATGTTAGCAAAGTGTGTGAAGCTCAAAAAGTATAGTTCATCCTTTACACTGGGCACCACTTTCTGTTCTAGACATTGCATTCTAATAGAAATATTGATAAAATTCTACTTAAATAAAGAACTCAAAGATCTTTCAAGTACCTACTATGTGGCGTTAGAGGCTGGGTAGTAAACCAAGAATAGACCATAGTTCCTCTTTTATGAACTCAGAGTCTAGTTAAAGGAGGCAGACAAAAATGATAAATCACAATGCAAAATTAAAAATTATGAATAGAGGGGCAGCTGGGTGGCTCAGTCAGTTAAGCATCTGACTCTTGGTTTTGGCTCCTGTCATGATCTCACGGTTTGTGGGTTTGAGCCCCATGTGGGGCTCTCTGCAGACAGCAAGGAGCCCTGCTTGGATTCTCTCCCTCCCTCTCTCTGCCCCTCCCCCACTCTCTCTGTCTCTCTCTCTAAGTAAATAAACTTAAAAAAATATATAAAACTATGAATAGATATGCAAACAGAACCTTATAGCAAATAGGTAAGAGAATATCAAATCTGAATACTTAAGAAAGGGAAGTATTGAAACAAGAACTGAATAGGGGTAAGGTGACAAAATATTCTTTGAGGGATGAAGCAGCAACTGTATCCCTGCACATTCCTCTGTAGGGTTCTCCTTGAAAGCACAATAAGCTGCATAAGAAGACCAAAGTTTTGATTTCGCAATGCGAGATGGTGGGTCCCTGACTCCTGGGACCACATATACCTCGCTCTGAAATCAACCTTCTAATAATGTGTACAGGAGACAAACACTGGATGCATCTATTTGTTTCATAAGGAGATACAGGATTTTTTCATGTTTCTTTCTTTCATTATACAGTTTAAATTTGTGTAAAATTCCATCCTGACTTGTAATCACTTTTCTGCTAATTTAACAAGCGTATGCACACCTGATAATGTTTATTTACTGCTAAATTGTTTCCATCTCTATTCTATACTGATATGATTGTCAGCAGGATTCCCAGCACTGGACAGTTGCATATCAAAATTTTGGCAAAACATTTTCTGCATTGGAAAGATTACTAAATCCCTCTTCAGTTGGAAGTTTTATTTTCTTATTCTATTATTTTCATTAAGGGCTCAATTAAACAAGATGCACTTACTAGGGTAATAAATCAATTTAGTTACTAAAAATGTGAAGATTAAACATATCTTTGGGGAGCCTGGGTGGCTCAATCGGTTGAGCGTCCAACTTCAGCTCAGGTCATGGTCTTGCAGTTCGTGAATTCGAGCCCCGCGGCGGGCTCTGTGCCAACAAACAGTTCAGAGCTTGGCGCCTGCTTCAGATTCTGTATGTCTCTATGTCTCTCTCCCTCTCTCTCTCTCTCTCTCTCTCTCTCTCTCTCTCCCCCTCCCCTGCTCATGGTCTGCCTCTCTCTGTCTCTCAAAAATAAATAAATGTTAAAAAATTTAAACATAATATGCTTTTTTAAAGTTATGCATTAAGATAATCAAAACCATCTACAGCCACAAAGCTCTCATTTTCTTCCAACATGCATTAATTATTATATACTATCTTCATCAATATGAAATTATACTTTTACTTCAGCAAAACTCTTGATAAGTGACATACAAATTGCAAATAACTTCATTGTCTTGAAAAACCCATGTGTATAAACATTAAAGTTTCCATTTTTCAAGATAGTATTAAGTGACTGTTTATTCCCCAAGACTTTTTAAAACACCCAAGTCAAGGGGTACCAGGGTGGTTCAGTCGGTTGGGCGTCTGACTTCGGCTCAGGTCATGATCAGGGCTCATGAGTTCAAGCCCACATCGGGCTCTGTGCTGACAGCTATGTGCTGGAGCCTGTTTTCGATTCTGTGTCTCCCTCTCTCTCTTTCTCAAAACTAAACATTAACAAATTAAAAAAAAACACACACACAACACTGAAGTCAAAAATATTTGTTTACCAAGCCCACTAATAATCAGCTATTTTATTATGATTCTTACCAAAAAAAATTAATGAAGTCCTTGTGTCCTGAGACCTAATTTAAACAAGACTTAAAAGTTCAAAATTATCATGACGTTGTTCCCCCTGCTTTGGGTGTTACGAAGACTCTACCAAACTAACAATAAGAACAAACAGGATTGTTTCATGGACATGTTTTTGGGTGGTATTATGCCTAAAGGCATATATAAACTGTATTGATACATATAAATAAAAAAACAACTCACATAGTACAAAATTAAGATATTTGAGTCCAATTAAAGTTCTATAAGCCCAATTTTTTTTGCCAAATTACCATTTATGTCGGCAGAGTAAGCCACAAAAAATAAACCCTACTCGACACTGTAAAATATTTGGGGGGGAAAGTGAAAAGTAAAACACTAATGATTTAAATCTGTATATCTGTATCTCTTTATCAATAAATCTAGATCTATATATCACAATAATTCAAGCAGAAAACAAAGAAGAGTCCATCTCATTGCCTATTTTTCCAAGTTGATTTGGTAGGCAAGGAAAGGCAAAGATAAATTTGTTACCTTTTAATCCTGTCCATTCTCCCCTCAAATAGACTACACAAAAAGTTTTGTGAGAATGGCAAGAAAGACAAAAATTAATCAGACAGAAATCCTGTAATTTTTTTTTTACTCTTAATTTAGAGTGAAGTAGATGGTTAGGTTAGGCAGAAATTCTGGGAATAGATACACAAATCCCAAACATCCTAATGACAGAAACTACTTGTAAAGTTTGCATTTTTCCACAAGGCATGGAAAACTACTAAGCATTTGTGTGTGTGTGTGTGTGTGTGTGTGTGTGTGTGTGTGTGTCCCATTGAGAAGATAACTGGAGAGTGAAACAAAATTATCATCATCACCCAGAGCTAATTATCTCCTTCAGTAAATAGGAATTTAGCAGAAAGGAAGTTAAATGAGAAAATATATAAGGCAAAATACTGTAGAGGGATATGAAGGCTGGGGAAATAACATACTCCAAGAGCTCAGTTGAGGTTTTCTTTCCAGCTGGACACTAACAGTGCCATAGCCCGCCCCCACAGTCATGCCAGCTGTTTCCTTCCAGGATATGTAAATGGAATGGGAATGGCTGAGAATGAGTTAGTGAGGAGTGGTAGTGAGACAAGGGAAGAAGATTACTGTAGGACAAATTGCCACTGTTGAAGTATATCTTTAGAAAACCCTTAAATTGGAGGGAAATACAAACCTAAGTCATGTGTTCCACATAAATGCAAAAGTAATTTTCCTGTGTGCCTGGGGAAGGAGTGGAGACCTGGTTAAAGGGCCTCACCACTTAAGAAGAAAATTAGGGTGCCTGGGTGGCTCAGTCAGTTAAGCATCTGACTTCAGTTCAAATCATGATCTCACGGTTCATTGGTTCGAGCCCCAAGTTGGGCTCCTGCGACAGCTCAGAGCATGGAAACTGCTTTGGATTCTGTGTCTCCCTCTATCTCTGCCCCTCCCCAGCTCGTGCTCTGTTTCTCTCTCCCTCTCAAAAATAAATAAATGTTAAAAAAAGAAGAAGAAAATTATTCACCAAATAGCCAGTGCAATAAGTTAGGAATTTCAAAATAATTAACAAGGCAATGTTGGTCCTGAAGTAAATTCCAGATGAATCAAAATTTTCTCATTTGTAACCTGTACCTTGGAACTATCTACGAGATCATATTTTCAAAGTATCTGTTTTGGTGGAGGAAGCAGGTCACAGACAGTGAATGAGGAAACTTCAATAATGTCAAACTGGAATAATGTTTTTTGTGAGTTTGATAATTATTTTGGACACTTCACAGTAATGAAATTTTAAAGAAATATTTGAAGTCTTCTCTTTCATTGACTGCTATTTGTTGATGCTGAATTTACAGAAAATTTTGAAGAAGTTCATTAACTACAGGATATGACATGAGTATTTTCTTTCTAAAAACAGCTAATTTTTAAAAATAAATTACCTTCATTTTTGCATAATGATAAAAAAATCTTTTCTTATTACTTAGGATTCAAATAAAACAAATTTATTGTGATTCATCTTCTTTAGGATTCATCTTCTTTAGTCTTATCAGACTGAAATCATAACTGCACACAAATACTACTAATACTTCCCAGGAATGAATGGACTGTACACATATTTAATACATTCTTAGCATCTCAAGGACATAAACATCTTGAAAATTCTTCTGAATCTGCTTCTCCACAGTATAGCATCCATTCAAATTATCACCAAATTTCTCCAAAGCTGCAATCCCTTTAAAATATTTAGTGTTTTCTTAGGATAATTTTATAAACTAATATAAATTATATACTCACACACATGAATAGACACCAAAAAAATAAAAAATAAAGAGCAAACAGATGTTTCAGTTAAAGTACATCTGTTGGCAAGTAAAGAAATTTTATGTATGCTAAATGTCATCTGCCCCTTATTTTCCCCTTGATGGTAAATATTATAACAAAAAATGGTATTTTACCAATTAAAATAATTATCACCAAGAAATGAATTTTCTACTTTTGTACCCTAAATGTTGCATTTATTCCATATTTTCCTCTTATAAAAGACATACATGACAAAAATTATTTTGTGTACGGGAAGAGGGATTTACCTGTAAAGTCATATTTGTAATGATTGATTGCAGCTGTATACTATTAATAATTATTAGAATTGTGTTAGGATACATTATGTCATCAATTGACTATGTTTATTGTTACTATCAAGAAAGATACTAATTAGAATCACTATCTAATTATGTATCTGCATATTTTATATTTATATAAATAGCTGCATTATTTTTTTGACACCACAAAGAATAAAAAAGACTCATGATTTATTGCTCATGTGGCAACCTATAAAAACTGAATTAAATAAAACTGATTGAGCAAACCCTAAACAATGGTGCACACATTTAAAATGGGTACCCTGACCTAAAGGATTAAGTGGGTGATATCTATGCAATTGACATTTCTTACACCTGCATTTGTTGGCTTCTGTAATATCTGAGAACATGTTTAAGTTTACCAAATAATTTATTAAAATAGCCTAATGGACATTTTTAATTATAGTAAATAGGCAAACATAATTGAGGTTTTGTGAGAATACAATAGATACTGAAATTATCAACAAGGATAAAAAGGGGAAATATCTTTAATTAAAATGTCAATCTTCATGGGCAATATCTATATTTTATTTTTAATTATATATATATACATGTTATATATATATATATACATGTATATATATATATGATGAAGAACCCCAGCTTTGTCAACTTTTCACCAAACTTATTTCCAGAAGCTTTTTATTCATTCAGCCATGGGATAAAGTCAAGGTTACTATATTTGGAGTTAGAAAATCTAATTTCAAATATTGGAATAGGAGCTTAGATTTGCGTAAGTCATAAGTTTTGCATAATCACCTGGCCTCCATAATTTTGTGTAAAACTAACTTAATTTTTTGGCTTAAGAATTTAGGTGGTATAGAAGCATAGGCAGCATATTACACTACACTGACAGTGTATTTACTAAAAAATTGCTTTTCTCTCTCGAGAGCTGTCACTTTTTCTCAATGTATTTATTCTCAAAATGAAATTTAGAAGTTACCAGCTAATTTAGTTTTCAATTAAGTGCTCTTACAACTTATATTTCTTTTTGTAAGATACAATACCGTACATTTCAAAATATACTTTAAACTAAAATGTAAATTACATATGTTATATGTATGTTAGTAAAATACAGGTAATATGTTCAATATACACTTACTGTAAGATTGAAGCATGCAATGAAAATAATAGTGTGGGGTCAAAGTGTGTGACAGCTGTACATGTAATCCCTACAGTGTAATTTTTAAAAAATAAGACTATTTCTAGAGTTTACTTCTACCTAGTACTAGTTGGGGATTTCTTGTATATATCAAATAGGATGGTCTTTGAAATCATCCTTATTACTTAACTTCTTACTCCTTCTATAGGAAAATGAGTTCTCTTTTTTTTTTCTGGAAGAAATCTTATAAATCATGTATCTTGAAATTGAGAAGTCTCTTTCCCAGGTTGTCATCAACTATGTAACACAGCTTCTAAGAAGAACATTCCCCTACCAAAGCCTTTATTCATAACAGAAAATACTTCATATTTGATATCTATCTCAGATACATGTATTTTTCTTGAATGGCTTGTTTTTTTAATTCTGAAGGGAGGGAAGTACAAAGAATCTATTCACAATTTCTCTATGATTTTTATATAGGGATATATTTATGTAGGTCTTTTGCCCATTGAGTCAGGCATAAGTGCTGATATCTGGATCCTTGGGAAACATGTTCCGTGTTGAGTTTAATCTGCAAATATTAAGATAGACCCTGTGGAAGGGACGTGAGGAACAGGATTGGGCAGAGAAAATGAGCTGCAGTGGAGGTGCAACAGCTTCTGCTGACCTCACATAAACTTGTAGAAGTAAAATGGCCCCTCAGCCATTGGACAGGAGAAATCCTTAAAAGGATGTGAAATGATCTTGAGCATGGTAGCCTCTGCACTGGAAGCAATTCCCGCAATTCCCGCGGCGGGGGGGTTGTTCATAGCTATAAAATGTCTGCTGACAGTACTTTCAGCAATTAAGACGTCTTTCCTTGAATGGGGACCTAGGAGACACATCTACACTACACAGAGTGTTGCAAAGCACATAACAGAAAAGCCAACATTGGCATTCGGATGCTTCTACTGTATTGTTGATAGGTGTATATATGTGTTTGAATATGTGTGGTGACTGTATGTCAAAGGTTTTTCTACAAAGTACTCTTCATTAAGTCATGTTAGATATAATCATCTTGGAAGATGAGAAGTATGTTTTAATAATTGATATTTATGATTTTCTGTTGATTAAACATTAACATTTATTTTTTAATATTAAAAAATGTGTTGTCTATTCTTTTTTTTTTTAATTTTTTTTTCAACGTTTATTTATTTTGGGGACAGAGAGAGACAGAGCATGAACGGGGGAGGGGCAGAGAGAGAGGGAGACACAGAATCGGAAACAGGCTCCAGGCTCTGAGCCATCAGCCCAGAGCCTGACGCGGGGCTCGAACTCACGGACCGCGAGATCGTGACCTGGCTGAAGTCGGACGCTTAACCGACTGCGCCACCCAGGCGCCCCTGTGTTGTCTATTCTTGAGAGAGAGAGAGAGAGACAGAGCATGAGCGGGGGAGGGGCAGAGCAAGAGAGGGACACAGAATCTGAGTTAGGTTCCAGGCTCTGAGCTGTCAACACAGAGCCTGACGCTGGGCTTGAAGTCATAAGCCATGAGACCATGACCTGAGCCGAAGTTGGATGCTTAACCAAATGAGCCACCCAGGTTCCCCTAAACATTAACATTTAAAGTATACTTTGTACTTAACAATTTTTGTATGTATTTTCCAATTATTTTCTTTCTGAGTTTGCATAAAATTGGAATTGGTTCTTCACTACATATTTAAAAGAACTCATTAAAACAGTGAGGTGGCATTATCTTTGAAAATGCATTTTAAATTATTGGTACAGTATTGTAATGTTTATAGCAACATTTTAATTTTCTGTTTTTTACTTCAAATTTGATTATTTATATTTTCTTAGGAATTTATTGATTCTAACTGCATTTGTAAATGTAATCCTAGGTTGTTCATAATAGTCTCTGATTATCTTTTGCATAGAGATATGTTCTTGCTAACCTTAAAATTTACCATTGCTTAACACTACAAATAAATAGTTTATATTAATATTTAAAACATAAATATGTTATAAATCATTTTATCCAGAAGAGATACAAATAATTTCTGTAAAGCTTTAAAAAATCATAAATCTATGATAAGGTGGTCACAAAGTCAAAACTTCTAAAATAATAATGCTAGGAATTACTTGCCTTTTGGGGAGCCTGGGTGGTTCAGTCAGTTGAGCCGACTTCGTCTCATGTCACTATCATGTGGTTAGTGGCTTCAAGCCCCACATCAGGCTCTGTGCTGACAGCTCAGAGCCTGGAGCCTGCTTCAGATTCTATGTCTCCCCCTGTCTCTGCCCCTTGCCCACTCACACACTCTCTCTCTCTCAAAGATGAATAAACATTAAAAGAAATAATACTTACTTGCCTTTTTCATTGTGTTAATATTTTCACTGAATATGCAAAAACAGTAGTAGGTACCTTTATATATATATATATATGTATGTATATAATATGTATTATATATTATTATATATAGAATATATAATGTACATTCACTTAATGTTCTTTTGAATCAGAAACAAATATTTTTAAAATCTCTGTATTGAATACACATTTTTATAAATTTCTTTAAATATCAAGTATTTTGTTTTTTTAATATTAAAATTTTAATATCCTTTTATTTTAAAATATTCTGTGAGGAAATGTACTTCTGTTTCATACCAAATTATAATAGTTCTCCCCAGGAAAAGCACATAAGACATTCTTTGAGTTGCAAGCTCAAACACATCCTCCCTGATCCATCGCTAACCATTTTTATTGAAAAAACAACTTGACAAAAACCTATGATTATTCACTTGTGGATATCTGGCAGACATTTTGTTAAAAATGGACAACGTTCCACTTCATGGAAAACAACAATATGCAAAAGAATTTTCTGAGGATGTAATCAATAGGGACATTAATAAATGAGATTTTTGATAATGTATAATTTATTACAGAACATAATGTGTAAATATTTAAGATATCTGCTAAGTCAGAAAACCGTATTTCTATCTCAACATTGATAAAACTAGAAATAAAATGTGAAATTGTAGTTGAAAATTATGGAGGATGTTTCTCTTGGAAGTTGGGGCAATTTCAATTTTGGGGGTAAAAGGTAGAAGCAGAGTGTTAACATGTTATTCTAGAATAGAATATTAACATGTATTAACACACAATTAAAGTTGAAATTAATGATCAGTTCCTAAATAGTAATTTACCTTTGTTACATTTTTTTGGAAAAGATTAACTGATTATAATCTACAGTCTTCAGTGGGAAAAAAAATACTGTTGACATTTTAATCAATCAACTGGATATAATTGACATGTATAAACTACTCATCCAACCACAGCACATTACACATTCTTCTCAAGTTCATAAGGAACCAAAATACACCATATTTTGGTACATAAAATACACCTTAACAAATTTAAAAGAATAGAAATAATACAATCTTCTCTCAGACCACAATGCAATTAAACTAGAAATTGATAATTCAAAGATAACTGGAACACTCCTCAAATTCTTGAAGATTAAACCACACACCTCTAAATAACAGAGGTGTAAAGGAATAAATCTCAAGACAAACGACAAATGTTTTGAATGAGATGAAAATAAAAACACAACCTGTCAAAATTTGTGGGATTCAGGGAAGGCAGTACTTAGAGGGAAATTTATAGCATTAAATACATATATACTAGAAAAAAAATGTAAAATCAATAATCTAAACCTCCACCTATGTAAGTAGAAAGATCAATAAAATCAATGTCTCTATTGATTTTTTCTCAATAAATCAATTAATTCAAAATGTACCACAAAATTTAGTACAAAACTGCAAAATCTAAAACTCCCTGAAGATACCATAAGAGAAAATCTGGATGACTTTGAGTTCAGTGATGACTTTTTTGACTATAACACTAAAAGCATGATCCATGAAAGAAAGAATGGATAAGCCTGACTCCACTAAAATTAAAATGTTTAACTCCATTAAAAATACTGTTAAGAGAACAAAAACACAAGCCACATTGGGAGAAAATATTTGCATAATACATATCTGATAAAGAACTGTTATCCAAAATATTCCAAGGTATTTTTCTTTTACCATCTGTTTTGAAACTCTCTATGCCTATTATATTTAGCTTCAGGTTTGCATATAATATATTCAATAAATATTTATTTCATTCCCTGATTTGATGTTTTATGAATGGTTTTTGATGAGAAAAATAATACATACGGATGATACACTGTGCCATAAAAGATCATGTCTTAGGTCCCCTGTGGAATCATTGCCTCAGTTACATCTAGACATTTTAGTAGTCAACTAATGACTGATGGAGCTAAAGATCAATAGCAAGTAAGAAGAGTACCACCAGATAATGTGTTATATAAATGCTCTTGCTATTTTTAAATAATGTTTATTATAGATCAAGACATCGAATTTAATAGGACATGTTCACAAATGGCACTTGGGATTAGGAAATTAGAAGGCATTCTTTAAAATAGTTTTGTTAATGGATAGAAAACATAGTCTATCATTACAAAAATAGCAGTGGCTTATAGTAAGTACTACCAATTAATGTAAAAACATTAAATTAAGCAAATATGACATAATAAATTATTATTTAGCACTGATATAAAATATTTTTAAATTTTTTAATGTTTATTTTTGAGGCAGAGAGATAGAGCACGAGTGTGGGAGGGTCAGAGAAAGAGGGAGACACAGAATCCGAAGCAGGCTCCAGGTTCTGAGCTGTCAGCACAGAGCCTGACAACTCATGAACCACGAGATCATGACCTGAGCTGAAGTCAGATGCTTAAACGACTGAGCCACCCCGGCGCCCCTGATATGAAAGGTTTTGAAAGCAACATTTTCTTCCTCCCTCCCCTCTTCCTCCCTCTCTCCTTCTCTTCTTTCTTATTCTTTTTTCTTTTCTTTTGTTTTCTGTTCTTTTCTTTTTTCTTTTATTTCTTTCTTCCTTTCCCCTCCTTTCCCTTCTTCCTTTTTTCCTTCCTTCCTTCCTTCCTTCCTTCCTTCCTTCCTTCCTTCCTTCCTTCCTTTTGAATTCCTACAACACGATCTCTCAAAAAAGTATCTGGATGCTTTACCACAAAATTTTATGTGTTTACTCCAAGGGAAATATTTTAAAAAATTGAGAATAACATACTTTGCCAATAGCATTATCTGTAAATATGAAATATTATTTATAAATATATGTAAACATAACATTTATCCTACTTGCATATTTAAAATGAATAATGTTACATATAAAGTAATTTATTAAAGCATTATTTATTGCCTACAATTCAGAGTCATAATTATGCTGAAAGTACATTTAGGTATTGTCATATCTGAGGAAATGATAATAGACAAAATGAATTCTTTAAATCTATTCTTAATCTATGATTATACTTAAACATCACCCATTAACTTAAATTAAAAGTCAGGGCCATTATCAGAAATTTCAGTTATTCAGTTTAATTGCCAGTAAAAGCAACGTCTTTGATTGTTTTAAATACAAATTAAAATAATATGCCTAGATATGATTATTAAACTGTGCTTTTTAAAAAGGCATCCACAGTATGTAAAATTAAGTGATTTAAATAATAAAAGTGGATTTTTCTTTCAACTGACAAAAGTCAGATTATAACACAGGTTCCTTGGAATAATGTGGATTTGAATTATCACCATTACTATGAGTAGTTACCAAAGACCTTTCTTTACTTCCTTAGCTATCACAAACCACATGTATCATATCAAATGGCACAAAAGCTAAATTGATTTTCTTAAGTTTCTATTATCTTCTACAACAGCCATAATATAGAGTGATTGATTTTTATTACATTAATTCAATGTAATGGCTTTAAAGTTAAATAAGCAGCCATGATTAAAAAGGGTAATTTCTAACTGTTTCCTATTAACTTCAGGTCTATCATTTTTCTCTATAATTGTTCAAACTATGACTGATGAAGACATTGAAAAGATCCTTTCTCTAGGTAGACAATGAAACATAACAATGTAATGTTGAAATATAAAAGCTAGAGTTTCTCCATAAAAAAAAAAATGAGACAAACAGTAGAGTTTTAAAGTTTAATTTTAGGTGCTATGAATGAACCATATGTTCTCATCTTCAGCATCTGTTAGTTATGGTGATCAGGTTAAGTATTTTTTCAATAAGTGAAAATATTTTGAATTGCTGCTTTTTTAAGTAGGTGGAGGCCATGCAATAAGCTAAATGGAATGTGTTTTTGTTTTGCTTTGAAGATCTTGGTTAGGGATTCATGAAATTTGTAATTTGTAGCTCATGTTAAAAAGAGAAAAACATGTAAGAACGCTCTTAAACTTTGGATTTCTTAACATTTTCTAACCTATTCTAAGGGATGCTAAAAAACGCTTAGGTTTAAATAACATACTTTCATTTTGAACATTTAACAAGCAGAATAAAAGATCCTTTCAGACAACATTTATCACTATGATTTAGCATTATGGCAATTTAAGATTTCACACAGGTCATTCAAACTGCTAGGCATTAGAGTATGCCCTCTTGGACAGTGTTATAAAGGACTATGCTCGAGCACCTTCTCCAGTGGTTGTAAGCTTACATTTACCATGAAGCAGACCCAAAGAATTCTCCATTGATTTGTAGAACTAATGAATAAAGTAGATCTTTTTGAGTTCCCTACAGCTGATGAAAAAATTTCAGGACACTTGGAAACCTCCTGAAATGTTTAAATATTCCAACAAGTGGTAGTTTGCGGACTATACTTCGACATCTGTGGAGGTTTCCAGGGATGATTAGGAGAAGGTGGTCCAATGTAAACAAACAGGGATGGTAATAGTTGAAAAGGTCTTTCTGTTTTATGGATAGTTAGTATTTATGGTGAACCATGAGTTTTGTTTATGTGAGCCATTCTTACATTCTTCAATGGGAATTGCATAGAACTATGTAAAATTTGGACTGGAGAGTGTTCTCAAAACCATATTTTTGAAAAATCTATGACTCAAAATTTGCACCTACAAGCACCAAGAAGTAGATGTGCATGCCAAAAACAAATCTCTTTGAACTATGCCAATAGGACAAAGATGGTAAACATTTTACTTATTATTTATTATTAAATTTATTTATTTATTATTAAACTTATTTATTACTTATTATTAAACTCTGTAAAGCAACAAGAGTAGTTACTTGTGAAACTAAACATATTGTTTATGATTATGATTTTGTACAAGTAGAAGAGTATAAAAAACTGAGATAACATTGCAGTATCATTATTTTAAGAAAGCCTTCAGAGACAGACAACAATATAACCCCTAGGGCTTTCTCCTTTTTGGTACACCTGTTTAAGAAGCTTTATTTCCCAGAAACTCACCTGTCTGCTTTCCTCCATGTTATCACCAAAGCAGCTAAGCTCTAATAAAGAAAACTGCATACAGAGCAAATGAATCTTATTCTAAATTCATTAACCACCTACTTCAAAGCCTTTCTTACTATGGTCCAGAAGGAATGTATATACATCCCGACCTCCTATGATGATCTTTAAATGTTCTTAGTTTTTCTTACAAATACAGATATATTACAGGTTGGTTAGAAAGGACTAAAATGGCACAGAAACCTGCAATAGTAATTTAGCACTTATACCATATGCAAGATCCTGTCATAGGATCTCTAGGACAGTAGGGGACACAGGCATTCATCAAAACTATCAAATAAATTTAAATTACAAACTATGATAAGTGTTTCAATAAGATTTACATAATTCTATGAAACCAGTGGACTGGTCCTTGTTGGAGTTGTCAGGGGAAATTCCCCAAAGAAATGAATGGCTAGCTAAGATTTTAAAATGACAGATGATTACATGAAGGGGTCAGCATGCAAACAGGCTCTGGAGAGTAAGGAGAAGTACCTTTAGGAAACAGTGTAAGGAGGCCATTAGGACTGGAACTAGAAAAGAAGACCCTTCATGAGGTTTCATGAACCGTGTGGGGTTAAGTGCCCAACCAATGGCTTTTTCTTCACCAAATTGCTCTTGTATACCTAAGAGGAAACATTTCACATGTTTGAAATGGGGAAGGGTATGTTTCATATTGTGTTGTGATGCAATTGTGCTGACTTGTGCTTCCTCAGCCCTATAAGGATGCCCTCTTGTGCTGATGCTTTAGTTGCAGTGCTGACCTGGGCAAAGCCAGTGACACCCAGATACCATCCGGCATGCTTCTCTTCATTCAAAGGTGGAATTTCCCCCAACTTCTACCTGCTTTGGCTGACACTCCTGTGCCTTCAGTTTGTGTTTAATATTTTCCCCTTGGATTTTATACTTTTTTACCGGCAGGAAAGTAAGTGCAACAAAATAAAAAATCTATCATCTATCTATCTATCTATCTATCTATCTATCTATCTATCTATCATCATCTATCTATCATCATCTATCCATCCATCTATAATCCACAGTAAAATTTTCACTCTTGTCTCTCTTTTTGAGGCTTTATCTTCTACATCTTATAAATAACCAGGTTCAAATTCAGATCTGAGGATACATAGTAACCAGCAGCATACAAAATTTGGGGTTTTTTTAAATTTTTTTATTTTTAAAAATGTTTATTTATTTATTTTGAGGGAAAGAGAGCCATTACAAGCGGAGGATGAGCAGAGAGAGAGAAGGATAGAGAGAATTCCAAGCAGGATCTGTGCTGTCAGCCAGAGCCAAATGCTGGGCTCAATCCCACAAGCTGTGAGGTCATGACCTGAGCCACTCACTGGTGGCTCAAGAGTCAGATGCTTAACCGTCTGAGCCACTCAACGGTGCTCCGTTTTGTTTTTTAAATATAAATTAGAATGTCCTCATTATATATGAATCATCTGAAACAAAGTGTCTGGTACTATTTCTTCAGTGATACTGAATACAATAATTTATGAAGTAAGTGGAAAAAACAAGAAATAAAAAGAACTTCAACTGATTAGCAAAGTACTTCTTCGCCAAGCAGCAGTTCAGTTTTTATACTATAAGCTTCTTTCTACTAGTTTTTGAAATTCCTTATTACCCTTATTCAGTCAAATATGTAAGTATTTAGTTAAAGGTGATTAACAAATGCTTGAGTAGCTGAGTGCTTTCCCTTCTCCTGCTTCTGAAAGTAGAATTGACTTCTGTGTATTTCATGCTTTGTGTATATACTCAAAAGGTAAGTTTTTGGTTTATATTTAGGGATTTTCCAATACACCAGAAGAAATTTAGAGTGAACCTATACAGACCACCAAACTGAAAAATCATGTTTACTTATGTTCTGGATCCTTATTTCATATGGGTATCAATAAGAATACAGTTTAAATTCCAAGGAAAAATTAGTTGTAAATGTCTATTTCTATGTTATTATCAGTTCTCAAAATGTCCCAGAGCGTTTATATTTTCATCAATACTGACCTATTGCTCGAATGTCCTTTTGAAGTCCCTCAGATAAGGATGATAATGGTCTATTAATATCTTCTTGTTCTTAATGAAAATGGTATTAGTTATCTTTGCTATGTAATAAAATATCACCATTTTTGTGGCTTAAAACAAGATTCAGATTCTGTGGGGCAGAAGCTTGGACATTACATGGCTGGATCTGTTACTCAGGGTCTTTGCAAGTCTCCAGTCAAAGGTGGCAGCCAGGGCTGCGATGTCATCAGAGGCTCAGAGTCCTCTCCCAAGTTCACTGGTTCTGGCAAGGTTCCTGAAGTTGCAGGGCTGAGTGGGTGATCTGGAAATCACCCATCATTTCCTGCCACATGGTCTTCTCCACAACAGGAGTTTGTTCTGTCAAGGTCAGGAGGAGTGACTGCTGAGACCTGTCTTTTACCTCTAGTGTCTCTTTTAGAGGGCTCACCTGATTAGGTCACAAACACAACCAGAGATAGGCTCTCTATTGATTCACTCACAGTCAGCTGATGAAAGATCTTAACATCTCCAAAGTCCACTTACTATGTAATGAATTTAAGCAAGGGAGTGATATGACATTATATTCCCAGGTCCCAAATCAAAGTGTTTATTTTATAAATGATACACTGTTGTTTCTAGAATATGGTGGTCAATTCAATATTTAATATTTTTCATGTGAAAATGACATGAGGTCCCTCAATAGATAAAATAAATTGCAGGTTTAGGTAGAGGGAACAAAATTAAGTCAAAACACTGCTTTCTCATACATTTTTCAATTGTTAACAAGTTGCTAAGGATTTTTAAAGCTTCTACATTAGAAGGAAGTATTTATTGAATGCAGTTGGAATTAAATGCATTTAGATAAGCTCTGATTTATAATGTCACCAAATTCCCTACCATTGTCTAGTAAAGAAATGCCCTTAAGGTGGGAGAAGTGTTCTGTATTAATTTTTCTGTTACATGAAATATACTTACCAGTTTCACCCTATTTAAACAATATATAAGAAGCTCTATTATTTGTTTTTCAGCACTTGGTTTAAAACTAAATAGCGATTGGGGAGCCTGGGTGGCGCAGTCGGTTAAGCCTCCGACTTCAGCCAGGTCACGATCTCGCGGTCCGTGAGTTCGAGCCCCGCATCAGGCTCTGGGCTGATGGCTCAGAGCCTGGAGCCTGTTTCTGATTCTGTGTCTCCCTCTCTCTCTGACCCTCCCCCGTTCATGCTCTGTCTCTCTCTGTCCCAAAAATAAATAAATGTTGAAAAAAAAATTTAAAAAAAACTAAATAGCAATTAACTAATATGATCTGTAGTTTCCTGATTTATCATTGCCATTACCAAACTAAGTTTCATTGCTGAAGTTTACTTGGGCCTGTTTGGCTTTCTGGAAGATGGTTATGTTCCTTTTTTTACAGAATTCAGTGTCTTAGAAGGGCTTGTATCATTTAAACTCTATGAGGACTGAGGATACCTAAGTTTTAAATATTCTTAAAATTTAACAAAGACTAATACAGCTCAATTCTGCCATCATTGTTTATTTTTTTAAAGATGTCCTGTTAGGTGAATGACATAAAAGGAAAATTATGATACAGAAATGATCTGTAATAATATTCACTCCATTGTAAGAGTTCATCTTACTAAACGGCTTCTCATTAAGTAAATCAAGCATTTGGGGGCATCACTATAATTACATGTTCCTTAATGTTAAATTTATTCAATATCTATTTTTCAATTAGCTGGTGGAATTTTGTCTTCCTGTATTTAACATGCAGACGGTGCATACTGCTGTGTGAAACCTAAATCCTTCGGTTTTGCTTTACATGATTAACATTTCACCCAGCTTAATCTGTATATTTGATTTTAAACTTCTGGGATGGTCTGTGATGCATGCTTTGAATGAAAAAACAACAGCCTCAACTCTGAGAAGATGATTTCGTTATGGTCTTACTAGCAGAACTGATCCATCTGCTCTCAATTTCTTGCCCTTTGCAATTCACTTGTATATGTGTATGTGTGTGTTTCATTCACATTTTGCTTCTGCAAAAAGCTTTGGTTACCTTTCAAACACAGTAAGAAATGCTGTCAGTTTAGTCATCTGTTTTTTCATGTAGAGGACTGTGAAAGAGACTGGAGAAAGTAATTACAAATTTCTATTTCTGAAGACTTCCTACAACTGCATTGACTGAAACACAACAACAAAAAGTATAAAAACAGCCTCAAGTGTGATATTTAGAGTGGGACGTGGCGGGGAGGGGGGAAGACAGGGATTTCATGACCATCCTACATAAGAATGTTTTATTAGATTAAAATTTCAACACAACTCAAAAATCTGCTTATGCTTGCATTTACTCTTGATCTCTTATTTTTCAAGTACTGCACACTATTGCATACCTGTTGCCAGAAGAGTCCAGGCAATTTTTAAGCAAGGATAATCCTAAGTAACCAGAGCTTTAATTTAATCGTTAATATTCTTCACCACAAAACCCACAAGAGAATAGGGATCATGTCTCCAATGGTAGAACGTGGGCTATTTCTAGGGAAATATTTTATTGCTCAATTTCCCATCCCTCTCTCCCAAAGCCAGTGCTTACCCCTTCGAGAATATGGCATACACTAGCAGCTTATATCCTTAAAAAAAGCACATAACAACTTCCCACTAACTTGAAAAATAGCACAGAGTCTTATAAATCTTGATTCTGATGATGAGCTGTTACTTTTTTGGTCCATTAAAAGATTTCCAGCGTCTTCTGAACCAAAGCCATATTCAGATGTGTATAACATCACTGTGAATGGTCTTGTGAGCATAATATAATACACTTTGTCCAGGGATTGTAAGATTTATTATTCACTTCAACAGAAATGTATGCAACATGTACAGTGTATCTAGCACTACATCAGTGTCTGGTGTTACAAGACAACGTGTGATAAAAATATGTTCAGGATCAATAGTCACCACGGAAATGAAAATTAAAACCCCAACAAGATATCACTATATGCCTATCAACATGGCTAAAATGAAAAAAAAATTATGCTACCCCATAGTTTTCTTTTGGGCATAAAATCTCTGAACCCCGGAAAGCTAAAGGCAAAGCCCAAGCAGCCAACTACTCTTCAGAACCCTTCTCAGACTACAGCACTCATTCAAACTGGCAAGTGGTGCTTGTGAGGCAGGCTCAGGGAAGCTGATTTAATCCAAAAGGGGCTCTTTAATTTGAGAAAATGATGAGTTACTTTTAATGGAACACGAGTTTTCCTTCAGACATAAATATAAACGGGGTTAAAAGCAATTCCAAGGTGAGCTGTAGATAATATCTAAACATTTGGGATATCCCAGTTGTAGTTTATCACTTTAAACCCCACTGCTCAATTTTTATATTAAGTGCAAGAAAAAAAAAAAAGGTATCCCAAAAGGATCAGAATATTCACGTACCACAGATTTAGCAGAAGAATAGTAACATATCTGCAGTAGAAATCTGACATAGGTTTGTTATATAGTGACAATTATTATTTTGTGATTATGGGTTATGTTGTGTTTACTTTAATACAAGCTTATGAATATGGACTACCTCTTAATCTCACCCCCTTCTTGAGTCTGTCTTCTTCGTAAACTTTTGTGTTTAATTTATAATGCAATACCAAATTGGATGTGAATGTAATGGGTGTCAACCTTTTTGTTCATTCTTACCAACAACAGTTATGTTGTAAATATGCCCACATAATAAATAGAATGGTGTTCTTTAGCACCATCTAGCTTACTTTTTGAGCAATTCACAAAATACAATTTATCTTTTACAACAATTGGTAAGAACACTTTTAGAGAGCATAGCTATGAAGGTCTATGAAGATAGGTCAAAATGACTACAAGAATCAAAAAAATCACTTTATGCACACTGTTGCCTTCTTACAGCATTAAGGGATTTGTCTTTTCATGCTGTCACTAGATCTTAAGAAATCATTTTCTTTCTGCTAATTGTCAGAAATGCTTCATTTGAATCAGTGGGAACATTTCACTTAACTGCTGGTCAGTTGTTGACAATCTTTAGAACTAATGTATTTTTTATCAATGGACATTGAGAGCACTTTATAAAAATAATCTGTTGACACTCATTTTATATCATGAAATCCAAGTTATTGACATTGTCCTGAGAAAAAGAGCAAGGTCATACACAGAATAGGGAAACAAAATGTAGTATGTTAGCCTATATTTAGCTGATAAACACAGTTAATTATGGAAAAATAGCATCTATTGTTTACCAAATACCTTCTAGAAGAAAATATTATGATCAATTTCTGATTGTGATAGACTAGATTATTTTGATGTTTCCTAGTAGCTTGTATTTCTGTCCTACCATTTAAATTTATCTATTCTTCATGAGGTTGCCACAATTTATTTTACAATAGCTACATGTTACTATTTAATTTATGCCTGTTTTCAGCCCAGCAAATCTATTTAGGAGAAAGCATAGAATGCTGATAAATGCAAGATATGCACTAGTGTAATGTCTTTTATAAAAACACTTGATGCACATTAGCTAGGAAAAACATTAAAGCAATTGGAATTTTGAAACTAAGGTTTTAAGAAGTTAATAATATGGATACTCAAGCAAATATCAAAATATTTTGATATACTAGATTTATGACCATACAATTTGGTTACCTTATGTTAGGTGAATGAAGTAAAATATGTTTAAAATAATCCATCAATATAGAAGTTGCAGAATTGTTAAAATAAGTACATTTTTTATAATTTTCTCATTGAAAAAACTTATTCCTGATACGGCTACTTTGAATTAAAGCTTAGAATTAAATATAACAGTGTCAGTTTGGCTATTAAAATTACATAGAATTTTAAGGTATTAGAATAATTAAACTCCAGTCTTACTCATTTACTTACCCAACAAATTTATACTGAATAAACATTATTTGCTACTCACTCTTCTAAAGGGGCAGAATTTGATTGTACTCAATGCAATTAAAGTCTCTGATCCTAAAAAGTTTCTATGCTAAAAGGGAATACAAACTGGTGTGTGTGTGTGTGTGTGTGTGTGTGTGTGTGTGCGCGCGCGTGTGACATATATGAGATAGTGTTAAGTGGTGTATAGGAAGTTAAAGTAAGTGATGGGATAATGACATTTTTTATTTTCTTAGATTGCATGGGCAAAGAAATGACATTTAAGAAGAAATTTGAAGGTTAAAGAATCCACCACAGAAAGAGAAGGAAGAATATTCCAGGAAATCAGAACATCTATTTCAAAAGACTCTTAAGTAGCTAAAAGTTTATCATATTTGAAAAACTACTACAGTGTGAATTTAACATAGGAGGTAAGATGAAGAGTGATGAGGCATATGGCTGGGGGCAGACCTCATAAGGCTTTCTACGCTAGAGGAAGGAGTTTCAATCTTCGCACCTTCCTTCCTTCCTTCCTTCCTTCCTTCCTTCCTTCCTTCCTTCCTTCCTTCCTTCTTTCCTCCCTTCCTTCCTACTTTCTTTCCTTTATCCCTTCCTTCATTCCTGCCTGCCATCCTGCCTTCCTCCCACCTTCCCTCCTTCCCTTCCTTCCTTCCTTCCTCCCACCTTCTTTCCTTTCTCCCTTCCTTCATTCCTCCCTGCCTTCCTGCCTTCCTCCCACCTTCCCTCCTTCCCTTCCTTCCTTCCTTCCTTCCTCCCACCTTCTTTCCTTTCTCCCTTCCTTCATTCCTCCCTGCCTTCCTGCCTTCCTCCCGCCTTCCCTCCTTCCCTTCCTTCCTTCCTTCCTCCCACCTTCTTTCCTTTCTCCCTTCCTTCATTCCTCCCTGCCTTCCTGCCTTCCTCCCACCTTCCCTCCTTCCCTTCCTTCCTTCCTTCCTCCCACCTTGTTTCCTTTCTCCCTTCCTTCATTCCTCCCTGCCTTCCTGCCTTCCTCCCACCTTCCCTCCTTCCCTTTCTTCCTTCCTTTTTTCCTTACTACAGTAATCACAGTGAAGTTGACAGTGGCTTTTACTAGGATCATGGAAAAACATATGTAAAGACATGGGCAGTGTCCATATATATTTGTAGGTAGCATAAATGGGAGTCTTTGATGAAATAAATTTCAGAGTTGGGGAAAGAGAAGTATCAAGGGGAATATAATTACTTTAGGCTTGACAAGTGGGTACTGTTTCTTTAACAGTTGAATGCTAACATTGCCTCAACAAAATCCGGAGATGGGTAAACATACAAATTAAGTGATGGCAGGATCAAGATTTTTGATTCAGCTTTTTCAGTTTTGAGATGTGTGTCTTGTTGAGGTACCAAGTAATTATGGATATGAATCTAGTGTTTGGGCTAGAAGTCAGGGTAGGAAATACAGCTTCTGGAACCACCTTCACATGCATGCATTTTTTTCTCCCAAGAAACAGACCTATTAGCTTACCTAAAATAGTTTCAATAGCTGTTTTTACAGGAGACGGGAGAGAAAAATCCTATTTTTTTTATTTTGTATTTTTTTCATTTAAAAAACGGCATATTGATCATAGGAAATTTTAAAGCAAAGTAAAGAAAAAAGCAACAGTGTCAACACGAATGAACGTAGAAATTAGTAATTTGTCATATTTATTTATAGCTTTTCTATGTAGAAAACAAATTATAAAGGTGAGAATGTTCACTGGGTAACATCGTTACAGCTAAAACATCACCAAACAACTTTAATTTAATTAGGAAGTTGTTTTTTTTCTGTAACTTGAACAGTGGTTCTATTCTAGAGTACATACTTACCTCGTTCATCACTTACCCAATCCTGCCCCCCATGCTCTTTTCTTTACAGGGTTTCAGACTCAACACCCCAGTACATGCTAGAAGCAGGAGTGAAATGTAGCTACTCTGGATAATGTTTAGCTAGATGCAGTGTTCAGGAAAAGCATCACACAGAGCAAAATATCCCAATCTGCTCCCCCTACCCAAACATTTAGCATTTTCGTTCCCTTTCCTTTTTGCAGGATGCAGCTACTCTTATGCACTTAATTTAATTTACAATATTTTGCTGATGGCCAGGCTTCCATATTTTCCCACATTATCCTTTTAGCATCTGCCTCTTTCATTCCTCGATCATTGCCTATAAGATTAAAAAGTCTTTATTCTGGAGCAAAGCCGTGTTTTTTACCCCATGCTTTGCCAACCTGGAAAGAGCTCCAGAGTCTTATCTCATATTTATACAGAATGCCAAATCCTGTTCCCTTAATTGTCTCAGCTGGGGAGCCAAGAGTGCATAAAACAGCTGGTGGCAAGTGTGTATATAGCAAATAGGTAGGGCAGACTCTCCTGCAAAATTCAATGTTGTACTAAGAATTTTTGCAGTTAGGGGTTCGTCCCTCTGGAGGAAACCAACACAATTGGTTCTGTTAAAACTCATTTACTATACACAACCACCTTCCAGATGGTAGCCTCTGACACCACAAAGTGCCCGAGGCAGAGTTGTGGTTGTAAAGATGTACGCATGAATGTGATAGAGGAAGGAATATTTTTTTAACAAGCAACTGAAAAAGGCATTTAGGAAACGGAGACTTTGTCACTCTGCTCTTCAGAGTCCGTGGTAATGCTGTCATGCTTTGCAGTTAGCATAAAAACTGAGATGCTATTTTGTTCATTTGTACATGTGTTAGAGATCTATTTTAGATCTTCATTGTTTTTCTATAAATGTTCAACATGCTTTTTAAGACAGAAATGTTACAAAATTTTGCATATTTTGTTCATAATGCAGACTTTGGAGGAGATTTCTCTTTCTAAGTCTATGAATTTAGGATACTCTGAAGTGGAATCACTTTGTCTATTGTCTTTGTTCTCATAGTTTAGCCTTCAAGATCAAAGGTCACATTTACTGTGCATCTCTCATGTTTTTGCTCATGCCTGTAAATTCCATCTATATATTTTCTATTGATTTCAAAATTAGATCCAGGCTTGGATGAGTCACAATGGACAAAAAAAGGATGGGTTGAAATGAATAAGTTAGTGTTTCATTCCATATTTGCAAAATCTATATTAATAACAATCACACTTAAGACATTTTTTTCTTGACTTGGTAATATCTTGTCAGTGTTATTTGGAAATGAAGCTGAGTCCCAAAGTAAGTTGCAGATTGATAATTTATATATAAAACATGATATAATCATTTTATTGTTTTAAGTTTCTCCCTCATCCAGAAGAGAATAGATTAAAACCAACAGAATGTAAATTTTTAAGGAATTCAAAATAACTATATGGGGAAAACTAAATTGTTAAAAATGATCTTCTGGTGTATAATAGAATTTTTTATGATAGCTTGATTTTATGTTCCTGGAATATCAGTGTTGCGATTTGGACAGCAAGATTTGGGGCAAGATGTAAAAGTCATTTCATCACGTGACTTGACAATTAGTTTTATGCATAATTATGTCATTTACTCACCCATTAGATGTATTGATGGTCTACTATGTGCCAGATACTGTTGAAATTGCAAGGGTACACTGTTAAGCCAACAAGCATAAAGGTGAAAAATTTTAAAAATATGGCCCATTTGGCACAAAATTAAAAGTTGAATGAAATAGCTAAAAACTTAGAAAATCAAAAGCCACCTATCTAACCTCACTTTCACATAATATAGATAATAGGAAAACAAGAGAACTGATTCTATAATTTGCTAAGAAATTGGCATTCAGGAAAGAGGAAAAAACTTATCAGTGTAGAATAATATAAACAGAAAAAATGATTACAGCCAAGTTCCTCCAATTCTTGATGACAGATTCATTTGATTTTGAATTGCATGGAAACTATACATCCATCAATTTGCTCTTATTCAGAGATATTTCTGAGGGGGATTTTGCTAGACTGTTGTTTGGGAAATCAGCTTTCTGTGTTGCATATGCCAGAATGGCATTCCTGGAATTTGTTTTTAAGTAAATGCCTTTGAGATTATAAAGAACTACACAATATACACCATCAAAAAGTTATTTTCAAATCAAATAATAAAATGTTTTTTCATGTATATTTTATATCCCCACTTAATAATAAAATAATTTATATTTTCACCAGATGTCTTTATTATATCAGTCCAGATTTTTCTATTTCTCATGTGAGATCAGCACATTTCATATACTACACATTGGGGAAATAATGGAGAAAAGTGAAAAATAAATTTATAAGCTTGTGATAGTTCTAACTAAAAGGACCCTAGTAGATTGCTTCTTCCATGTACTTCTCAGAGGGAACAGGTATATTTGGCGACTACGTATTTATTCCTAGCCTAACAAATATATTCAGTCATAGATACTGAAATATCCCATGAAATTTGGCACAGGTAAAAAACAAAATTGCCAGAGTATGTGTATATAAATATAAATAGTAACACTCATTTATGAGAAATTATAGATACCCTGTTAAAAGTGAATCTATATATATAAATTTAAAAGATTCACACATACATACAAATTACTATAATAAGAACACACTAATAGTTAATTCTTTTAATTAAACATTGAACTTGGAAGGAATGACACTGAAATAAATTTAAAATTAAAAGGGATAAAATATGAGGGGAGATTACTTTTCAACAAAAAGAGCTATGCTTTGACTAAAGGCAAAAACAAATCTAGACTTTAAAATACTCTTTCGGGGCACCTGGATGGCTCAGTAGGTTAAGAATCCAACTTCAACTGAGGTCATGATCTCTAGATTCGTGAGTTCAAGCCCTGCAACAAGCCCTTGCTGTCAGCACAGAGCCCACTTCGGATACTTTGTCTCCTTCTCTCTGCCCCTCACTCTCTCATAAATAAATACATAAATACATAAATAAATAAACATTTTACATAAAATAACATACTCTTTCAGCATGTATCAGTATCTTTTTGTCTCATTTCTCTTTATAAATACACTTAAGTATGTATACAATAATTAAGCAATTAGTAGATTGAGATTAAGACAACCCAAGTACAGATAATATCTATAACTTTAAAAATCTGATATTGGATAGGTTTTATTTTATTTTATGTTGTTTCAAGTTTTTACTTAAATTCTAGTTAACATATAGTGTAATATTGATTTCAGGAGAGATGGGCTTTATTTTTAAATAATGTTTGCTGATCCTACAAATTAGTACATTTACTTCTATTTTGCTTTTATTTCTTTTAAAGATTCTCATTAAGAATCTTTGATAAAATGACACATGCAATAAGTTCTGGTATATTAATATAATGTCAGGTGGAAAGAAAAAATGAAAGTACAAATACTTTGATTAATTCTTTGTGGATCTTTAGCAAGGTAGTAACAGTGGTTTCCATGTTTCAAATATTGACAAGTCAAAAACAGTTCCTCCATACAATTTGTGATAAACCATCAGTTTAAATTCCACAGCATTATAATAAATATGAAAATAATTGGCCTATGCAAATAAACTACATATTTTCTAGTACTAATTAGTGTGTTATAAGATAGAATTCACAGATGCATTTTCCACACTTTGAATTTTTAAAGAAGGATGCTGTCAATTGTATGATTTTTTAAAAATCCATTTGGTATGTACTGAGGTCCTACAGATTGTCAGCTTTCTAATTAACTGCTGCCAAGACAAAATAATCCCTAAAGACCCTAACTTTGTCAATTTAGAGATCACAATAATCATTTTTATCATTTTAGAAAGAACCCCAAAGCCAGCAAGACTAGCATGTTGGACAAACAGAGCAATAAAGTTTACAAAGTGTAGGGAAACCACAGCAACCTTAGCAGTGTGAGGAACTGTTGAATGGAGGAAGAGCCCTTACCACTACAAGGTCAGAAAGGGTAAGGACGTGTGGTTGATGAAATCAAGACAGCGAAAGCTGGGAAGGTCATCAGGCAGTATTATGGCCTTCAATGGAGGGGCTCTGCTTGTATAAGGTGAACCCACAGATGGGAAAATGGAGACAGTAGTAACAGAGCAAATTCCTCCTCCTCCCACGCTCTGATCTGCTTGCCTTCGGGTGTTACCCATTGGCTTAAACCAATTGGAAGCAAGGAAGCACTGGAGCCAAATGAACTACACTAAACAGCCAACATCTTGGGGCACTGAGCAAGATATACCAGGATGGAGAGTGAATCCGTATTGGCAAGTGAAAGATATCCCACATCCTCCATTCTTTTTACCCTCAGATCTCCTCCTTCCCTTCACCCCTTTCAGGTGGAATGCTGTGTTCCCAGTACAGTTTCTCTTCCTGTATTGCATAATCAGAAGTGATATTAATTTGATCATGCTCCTTCCAAAAACCTAAAATGTTAGCTTTCCAGGGTTCTTCATACTAGGTAGCAGGAGGCGGTTGATAAATGAAATAATTTATTAGCATATAGCACCTTGCCATAGATGTCTGTTTTATAGCCATAAGGCTCATATTGTGATCATATTCACCATCTCCCTCCTCTATGTTTCCTTTAACTTCAGCTGGACAGTCTTTTACCTACCAAATCACATCATTTGAGTTCTTGGGGACCTTATCTTTACTGAGTTGCAGCTTATTAGGACTATTGGAAAGAAGAATTAAAATGCAACTCAGTGAGTAATATTGGTTAGAAAAAAAATCTTCATTGTCCCTATTGTGAAGCAGTCAGTCGATTTTTTTCCAAGTACAGTTGATACACAACCTTCTCCTATGCTGTAGGTTCAGTGGATGAAGACCCCCAATTGTCCAATGATGGTCTTAACTTCTATTTTGTCAGAAATGTGACTTACTTCTCTCAGAGAAGCATTCATCCTTCAGGCACTAGAACCTCCCAATCCATCAAGATTGTAGGGACAAAAAAACATTTCCTTTAGTCAGTTGACAATTTTAAAGTGCAATGAGACACTGCTGGTGGGAATGCAAACAGGTGCAGCCACTCTGGAAAACAGCATGGACGTTCCTCAAAAAGTTAAAAATGTAACTACTCTATAATCCAATAATAGTATTACTAGGTATTTACCCAAAGGATACAAAAACATTGACTCAAAGGGATACATGCACCCTGATGTTTATGGCAGCATTATAAACAATAGCCAAATTATGGAAAGGGTTCAAATGTCCAACAACTGATGAATGGATAAAGAAACTGTGGTATATATAGACAATGGATTTTTACTCAGCCACTAAAAAGAATGAAATCTTGCCATTAGCAATGACATGGATAAAGCTAGAGAGTATTATGCTAAACTAAATAAGTCAGAGAAAGACAAATAAAATATTATTTCACACATATGTGGAATTTAAGAAACAAAACAAATGAACACAGTGGGGCAAAAAGAGAGAAAAACCAAGAAATAGACTCTTAACTATAGAGAAGAAACTGATGATTACCAAAATGGAGGTGAGCAGGTGGATGGGTTAAATAGGTGACGGGGGGAGTGCACTTGTGATGAGCACCGGGTGTTGTATGTAAGTGTTGAATCACTAAACGCTACATCTGAAACTAATACTACACTGTATGTTAAGTGTTAACTAACCAGAATTTAAATATAAACTTGAAAAAAACTAAAATAAATAAATAAATAAAAATATATTCTATCATGTGGGACAGCAACTTCATTGCATAGTTTTCTTAAATTAATTTTGTCTGGCCATTTCACCAATGCCAGCTGCCTCTGAATGATGAAGAATAGTAAGGTCAGTGAAATTTTGTTAGATTGAGCCTATATCCTTTTGCAAGATAGTCATGCTTGGGTAAAGTCACGTCTATAAAATGTAGAACTGATTAAAACATTTTTGTTTTGAAAGTATTCAGTTAACTTCCCATTTCCTCTAAAACTCAAAAACTTTAATACACAATTAAGTTTAAAATCAAGATTTAATTTTTCATTCTGTTTTTATTGTCTACTGACAATTTCTGGATTCTCAAATTAAAACTAGACCACTTGCTATTTACTTTTTTTTACTCTTTCACACTTTGTGTACAGTTCTGCATTTCTGAAAATATCCTAATTCATCATTTCTAATTATCCAACATTTATTATTAAAATTCAGCTCAAAAACTAGCCCTTCTAAATTTTCCAAGACCTGTAGATATATATACATACACAAACACAGCCTTCTGTGCCTTGTTTCTGTCTGTTGAAATATCTGAGAGCAGTCAATATACTTAGACTACAACTCTATGTGACTCTGTGGATCATTTCTGATTTTAAGCTCCTTGAAGCCAGAGATCACATTACATAATTTGTGAACCATGGTACCAAGCTTAATAGTTTTTCATCAGTTCTTTATTGAATTTGAACTAATGCACATTTTTGTATTAAGAAGAGTATGATAAAATCATAATGATAATAAATCAATCATACTTTATTATTGAATATTGCAATTTGTTTTTCATCTTATTTTTCAGGAATCAATGTCATACATAGAGTGCTTAACTTGTTCTATTTGCATTCCTGATGTTTTACAAAGCATATTTGATGCTTCTCTGCTATCACATTTTAGTGAAGTGGATGCTCTAAGTAAAGAGGCAAAACATCTTCAAAACCTCCTGTTGCCTTAGTCAACACTGAAAATACTTACAAACAGGTTAGTGGGCACTTAGACCTTATTTGTTATCAATTATGATTAAATTAGTAAACATTTATTAAAATGGTGCATAAACATATACTTTAACAGGATAAAAGCATTTTACTGTAAACATGTAGGGTTGTTGCTATGTTCAGTGACTAAAGCATGTGTAAGTGTTTAGTTCTACAACAAATCGTGTTAATTATAAAAGCATGGCAAGTGTTAAAAAGTATTTTAAAATTTGAGATAACTGTACAGAAATATTCATTTGTGTATATTTTTTCTCATTCTCTTATATTGCAAAATGTTCACCCAAAAGTTATGTGAATATGAAAGCTAAAAATTTAAGTCCCAAATACCTTTTGAAAAATTACCAATTATTTCCACTAGATAATAACAATTTGTTGAGAAAAAATGTGAAATCGTTCTGGGTATTAAAGTTTTTATTAGTAATACATGAGACCATGATGTTCACAAATATAAGGTAAAACTAAAGCTTGTGATTTAAGATAACATTACTCTTTTATTGCAATTTTTATTGTATTTTGAACTTTAAGGATGTAATTTGCAATCATATTTTGGCATCAAGTGTGGAGTTGCTGTTGAGTGTACTAAATTTTTGCTGGTGAATCAATTTTTGGAAACTTAAGCATATTAGTGTAAATGTGCTGAAATTAGGACATTTGGCAATTTATATATATGTATGTATAGATATATATTCATTATAGAACTTGCTCATTAGTTTGTCAATTTTTCACTCATTCAACAATTGATAACATTATATTATAAGATTATTAATACATATTGATATAAAACAGCATTGGAAGATTTTGGAAAAACAATGATAAAAATAAATACAAACATCCTGTCATGATGCTTAAAGTTACTCAAGAATCTAAAATGACTACAGGTAGATTATAGCTACCTACATGTACGGATGAATAGATACACGGATAAATAGATAGATATGTAGTTAAATAGATAATCAATGTAAATAAACACTGAAGATGAATTTAGGTGAGTATAACAGGAATACCTACTTGGGAATTGATAGTCAAATTAGGTCTATTTGAAAATGAAACACTTATAGGAAGTAAGTCAAATGATGAACAGGGGAAAGGCAGTTTATGGAAAGGGAAGAACATTTGCTTTGGTTCAATGAATATTTCATTGTGTTCAAGAAATTTAAAAAAAATCCACAGTGAGTAGAACATGAAGGGGAAAGCAACAACGAGAGAGATAAGGTTGGTAAATTAGACAAAAAGAAAATGGCACAGAAGTAGGGAGCAAACATTAGGCTTTGTGAATTAATTACTATGGGAAATGACTGAATGGTTTGAATCATAGAAAGGTTGGAGTATTATACTCATTGAAAAATCTCTCAACTTTATGGAGAATGAATTGGAGGTGGTCTTTGGATCTAAGAGTAGAATGAGAGAAACATATTAAAGTTTCAACGTAATGCAGGATGATGCTGGCTGCACAGAATGATGGCAGGCACCCTGGAGAACAGTGAAGGTATGGATACATATTTGAGATGTTAGATATCCACAGATTGGTGATATTTGAAAGACCAAAGTAGGAAGGAAAAGGACATATAACATTACATCAAAGATAATCCCTAGCTTTTAGGAAGAACCAACCTGTTTGTTAAAATAAAACTTACTGAAATGGAGAACACAGACTAAATTGTTTCACTAAATCGGTGGAGGGTCAGGTGCACAGTAGGGATGGGAAAGCGGTAGGGTGAGATGTGAATCAGGCATTCAGTTCTGAGCACATTAACTTTAAAGTGGCTAAGAAATGAGCCAATTAGTACAACTGGAATTATTAAGAATGTAATTGAATGTATGGGTCTGGAATTCCAAAGATGAAAAATATAATTTATGAGCTGATACTAGATGATTTTAAAAATTTAAAAATTCATTTAAATTAAAAAATTAAATTAATTAATTCAACTAGAAAAGGAGGGGACATGAGAAAACAAGAGTGTAAGGCAAAGTCTTGAGGAGTGACACATCAGGTTGAATAGTAATAGCTATGAAAGAAAACGGAGAAAAAAATGTAATCTGATGGAGATTAAGGAAAAAGAATATTTCAAAAGAAATGTTCTTTCAGTTGTGTTGAATGTTGCTAAGATGTCAAACTAATTGGCTAAATATACAAAGAAATAATTTCAATATTAAGATAACTGCTTACTTTGTTTATATTCTAAACAAAGACTTACACAATTTGCCTGCGTGTATCATGCCTAGAATTAAAACTAAGGGGAATTTGAAATATTAATGAGTAACATTGCATCAATAGATTTTTAGATAAAACCCTCAAGAAGAATAAAATCTCATATGTGTTTTCTTATGAAATGAAATTGATCTATAGCATTAATTAAATTTAGTAATTGTTTATATTTAATCAGTCTTTACAGAGTGTTACAACATTGTACGAACTTGTAAAAAGAAAATAATATGTAGGGTTGTTATTAATTGTATTAAGTATGGTATAAAAACTGTTAGTTTTTGATCATATGTAGAAATAGCAAGTATGTTAATACTTGTACTGAATGGTTTATATCAGGTAAACTCCTGAAATTCTTAAAAGTATAAGAATTAGAGTTATATTTATTAAGAACAAAATCTTGAATGACATTCAGAACGAAGATAAATATTCTTTTCTTCATTACCATTGCATATTTTGCTTCAAATGCATTGATGTTTAATAGCAATTACTTGAATCAAAGCAAAATTAATCCTTGTTTCATTTGTAGTTAAAAAACACCTAGGCAGTTTTCACAGAATTCATAGATAGACGTACATGGGATTCTGTCTCCTACCTACTCCATTATTGCAGGATTCCCTAGAAAAGCTCCAGTCTTACAAAAGCAGCTGCTTGTATTTAGTGATAATCCTCTGTACTATTAGTTTTGTCTTTTGGGATAGGAAATTGATTACCTGACCTTAACATAGTGAAGACTTTGCATGTGTCTTGCTTTCTGCCTCAGACAGTAAATTAGTTGTATAAACAGTAAAAAATAATTACGAATACAATGATGCTTTAGTTGGTTAGAAAAATTTAGAGAAAATGAAAAATAGGCTCTTATTTTTATTTTCCATAGTGTTGTTTTATTTACTCTTATTTATTATTTTGTTTATTTTTATTTTCCATAAAAAGTTACAAATTAAGATGCTACTGTCTTAAATAGTGCATTTTATGGTGAGCTCTTTATGCTTTTAGTAAACATATCCATAAACGCTTTAGCAGAGAGAGCTGATAGGTAAATGAGTGACACTGAATAGAATTACATATCAGGACGCCCATATTTCTATCCAAAGGGAGACTGCTTTTAACTTGGACACTCACAGAGTATGACAATATCTGTTCATTAACTGAATAAAACAGATCAATTACAAACAACAAAAAATTGAACATTTTCTCTCAAACATACTTGGTTAATTAGTACTGAGGAATTCAAAATTAGTGTGAATACCACTCTGAATAACAAATATTTATGTGTATGTAATTTTTATTTAATTAGCTGCAAAACCAAATTTACAGTGTCCTCAAATATAGTAAATATTCAGCCATTACCGACAATTTTTTTTTACCAACAAATTCTTTTATCTCTTGTCCATATGACAATCTCTCAGTGTCTCATGAAGTCTTATGCCACTATACAAAATAGACTCCATTGAGAAAAACTCCACTGAGAAAAAAAATATGTATTTCCTTCTGCTAAGTACCTAGTGTTCTACCAACCTTGATGACAACTTTTAAGTTTTTTTATGGATCCCAACAGAAATGCAAGTGGGAAGATAAAAACTTCCTGGAGATAGTACTATGATTGGAAATTCTCCGTGTATGTGGGAAATAGATACTGTGTCTAATATATTAAGTATATTAAATATATAATACATTAAATACATTAAATACATAAATATATACACAAATATATAATACATATAAATACATTAAATACATATATACACACACACACACATTATATATATTTAACACACACACACACACAAACACATATATACAGACCGGTACAGTATTAGCTTGTTTCAAAATTTTCCTTAGAAAATATGATTTCTTTTCCCTCCAAGTTTACCTTTCCTTAAAAATGTAACCTTCCAAACATCCTAGATTTCTTTTTAAGTCTTCACCTTCTACCTGGTGTGGGCCAGAGGCTCCACGTTCTCCTCCATCACTTATGAAAAGCAGATGTACTACTTTTAACAATACAAATCATGTCTCCAGTGGTCCATAAATCCTCTGGGTTCAGTAATGTCTTATTTTAGATATATGTAGGTTGCTCTTACTTTCTAATTTGTTTAGATATGCACTTTAAAGGATATGTGCCTTATGCCAGCATTATTAGGTTTTTATGGTAGGAGGGTTTCTAAACACGTAGTTTATTATATTTTTGAAGTCAAGGTAAAATCGCATCATGATATCTTATTATTAGATGTGGAAATTTTCCACATCAGTTTTGAATTTAATAATTATCTTGTTTCTCTTGAACTTGTATTTCCTTCAGTCATTTTAAGATACATTTTTTCTCTAAGTGTTGTGAATAAATAGCATTGGAGCTTTTACTGGAATGTTTTAAAAGCCAAGATTATTTGGATGTATCAATCTGTTCATAACTTTGAATACTATCATCCATCAACATAGAGAACGTCTCCCTTTAAGTCAGCTTCTTTTTTATTTTTTTTATTTTAATATGAAATTTATTGTCAAATTGGTTTCCATACAACACCCAGTGCTCATCCCAACAGGTTCCCTCCTCATTTGTATTTGAATTTTTCCAAGGAGCTTTGTTATTGTTGGTGGAAAATTTATTCCATTGTATTTTTTTAGTTTGTTTTTTATTAACCCGCACGCAATTCCTTGCCTTCCAGTTTGTTGAAGCACTAGGTCAGACAACATTTGCCACAATAACATCTGTCAAAGTGGCTAGCCATAAAAACCCCAGCACCAGATTCATCTGAAGGGCACTCCCAATGAAGGCAACTGATTTTACCATTCTCATCCACCTTATAGTAGGACAGCCAGATTAACCTTCTTTTTCTTATGCTTATTCTTCCTGGGAATGGTGTAAGACTTCTTCCTTTTCTTAGCACCACCACGAAGTTTCAACACAAGATAGAGTGGACTCCTTTCGAATGTTGTAGTTAGAAAAAGTACGTCCAACTTCCAGTTGCTTGCCAGCAAAACCAGGCTCTGCTGATCAGGAGAAATTCCCTCCTTACCCCGGATTTTGGTCTTTACCTTTTCTATTGCATCCGAGGGCTCAACCTCTAGAGAGATGGTCTTCCCCATAAGGGTTTTCACGAAAATCTACATCTTGGCGGAGGTTCCACCGCAGATGGCAGATCGTAAAGGAATTCTATGGTGTTTTCATCAGTTAGTTTAATTTTATAAATTCAATAATTATTTATATATGCTTATTCTCTATCCACAAAAATATTTTAAAATACTTTTTGATATATTATTTAGGCAGTTACATTTTCTGCAAATGATATATTTTTTTTCTTGCCAATACTCATGATCCTAATTTCCCGTTTCTTGTCTTATGGAATTAACTGACTTCCAGTGTAATGTGAAATGATTGGTATATAGCAGTTTTTGTTCCCACTGAGCTGAATGGAAATATTTCTAAAGTATGATCACTGGGGATGACTTTAGGTCTACATTTTTTAAGATCTCCTTTAATACTACTCTAAAAAAGTTCCCTTCTATTCTTAGTTTTAGATATTTATTTATTTAAAAATCCTTTATACACTTAAGCGTTGGTTATTTTTTACCTTAATTTTTCCTTTATACGTTTCATATTTATTCAATTAATATGGTGGAGTTTATTAATATATGTTTTCATGTTTATGTATCCTTACCTTTTTAGAAAAAAAAACTGCTGAATTTGATGTTGGTGGATTCCTAGAAAGGTAATAAATAACTCCCTTTCCTTCATCTAACCAATTGGAAAAAATAATTTTGGTTGATTAAGGATGCAAATCAGAGAATCCTGGGAAGATGGCAGCGCAGGAGGACACTGGGCTCACCTCATGTCCTGCTGATCACTTAGGGTCCACCTACCTGCCTAAATAACCCAGAAAACCGCCAGAAGACTAGCAGAATGGAGTCTCTGGAGCCAAGCGCAGACGAGAGGCCCACAGAAGGGGATAGGAAGGGCGGAGAGGCGGTGAGCACTCCACGGACTGGCAGGAGGGAGCCAGGGCGGAGGGGCAGCCTGCCAGCCAAGCAGAGCCCAGAGTCTGGCTCGCAAAAGCCAAGGGGCCGGACGGAGTGTGTTCCGACAGCAAGCGGGACTTAGCATCTGGAAGGTTATAAGCTAACAGCTCTGCTCGGAGAAAGGGAGGGCTGGAGGACAACGGGAGGGAGAGTTGTTGAGCCTTGGACGACAGAGCGCAGCTTGGCGGGGAACAAAGGTGCTTGCCAGCGCCATCTCCCTCGCCTATCCACCAGCCAAAGGGAACCAGTTTCTGCCAGGGAACTGGCACGCACCGCACAAACACCCAAAGCTGCGCTTCTGCGGATCCATCCCTCCAGCGGGTCTGACTCCCGGTGCCACAGGGCCCCTCCCAAAGCAGATCTCCCAAGGAAAAGCGAGCTGAGCCTGCCCCTCCCGCCCCTGTGCACCTTGCCCATCCACCCCCAGCTAATATGCCACATCCCCAGCACCACAAGCCTGGCAGTGTGCAAGTAGCCCAGACGGGTCATGCCACCACACAGTGAATCCCGCCCCTAGGAGAGGGGAAGAGAAGGTACACACCAGTCTGACTGTGGCCCCAGCGGTGGGCTGGGGGCAGACATCAGGTCTGACTGCAGCCCTGCCCACCAACACAAGTTATTCAAGACAGCACAGGGGACATGCCAGGCAGTTCCGCACCACTCCAGGGACTATCCAAAATGACAAAAGGGAAGAATTTCCCTCAAAAAGCTCCAGGAAATAACAACACCTAACAAACTGATCAAAAACGATTTAAATAATATAACAGAAAGTGAATTTAGAATAATAGTCATAAAATTAATCGCTGGGCTGGAAAACAGTATAAAGGACAGCAGAGAATCTCTTGCTACAGAGATCAAGGGACTAAGGAACAGCCAGGAGGAGCTAAAAAATGCTATTAATGAGCTGCAAAATAAAATGGAGACGACCACAGCTTGGATTGAAGAGGCAGAGGAGAGAATAGGTGAACTAGAAGATAAAATTATGGGAAAAGAAGAAGCTGAGAAAAAGAGAGATAAAAAATCCAGGAGGATGAGGGGAAAATTAGAGAACTAAGTGAGGCACTAAAGAGAAATAATATATGCATAATTGGTATTCCAGAGGAGGAAGAGAGAGGGAAAGGTGCTGAAGGTGTACTTGAAGAAAAAAATAGTTGAGAACTTCCCAGATCTGGGGAAGGAAAAAGGCACTGAAATCCAAGAGGCACAGAGAACTCCCTTCAGACATAACTTGAATCGATCTTCTGCCCGACATATCATAGTGAAACTGGCAAAATACAAGGATAAAGAGAAAATTTTGAAAGAAGCTAGAGATAAACGTGCTCTAACATATAAAAGGAGACCCGTAAGACTCGTGACTGATCTCTCTACTGAAACTTGGCAGGCCAGAAAGGAATGGCAGGAGATCTTCAATGTGAAGAACAGACAGAATATGCAGCCGAGAATCCTTTATCCAGCAAGTCTCTCATTTAGAATAGAAGGAGAGATAAAGGTCTTCCCAAACAAACAAAACCTGAAGGAATTCATCACCACTAAACCAGCCCTACAAGAGATGCTAAGGGGGATCCTGTGAGACAAAGTATCAGAGACATCGCTACAAGCATGAAACCTACGGACATCACAATGACTCTAAACCCATATCTTTCTATAATAACACTGAATGTAAATGGACTAAATGTGCCAACCAAAACATAGGGTATCAGAATGGATAAAAACACAAGACCCATCTATTTGCTGTCTACAACAGACTCATTTTAGACCTGAGTACACCTTCAGATTGAGAGTGAGGGGATGGAGAACTATTTATCATGCCACTGGAAGTCAAAAGAAAGCTGGAGTAGCCATACTTATATCAGACGAACTAGACTTTAAATTAAAGGCTGTAACAACAGACATAAGCAACCTTATTGATAAGAATGTGGTAATTGCAGGGGACTTTAACACTCCACTTAACAGAAATGGATAGATCATCTAGACACACAGTCAATAAAGAAACAAGGGCCCTGAATGATACATTGGATCAGATGGACTTGACAGATATATTTAGAACTCTGCATCCCAAAGCAACAGAATATACTTTCTTCTAGAATGCACATGGAACATTCTCCAAGGTAGATCACATACTGGGTCACAAAACAGCCCTTCATAAGTATACAAGAATTGAGATCATACCATGCATACTTTCAGACCACAATGCTATGAAGCTTAAAATCAACCACAGGAAAAAAGTCTGGAAAACCTCCAAAAGCATGGAGGTTAAAGAACACCCTACTAAAGAATGAATGGGTCAACTAGGCAATTAGAGAAGAAATTAAAAATATATGGAAACAAATGAAAATGAAAATACAACAATCCAAACGCTTTGGGATGCAGCGAAGGCAGTCCTGAGAGGAAAATACATTGCAATCCAGGCCTTTCTCCAGAAACAAGAAAAATCCCAAATACAAAATATAACAGCACACCTAAAGAAAATAGAAACAGAACAGCGAAGACAGCCTAAACCCAGCTGAGGAAGAGAAATAATAAAGATCAGAGCAGAAATAAATAATATAGAATCTAAAAAAACTGTAGAGCAGATCAATGGAACCAAGACTTGTTTTTTTTGAAAAAATAAACAAATGATAAACCTCTAGCCAGGCTTCTCAAAAAGAAAAGGGAGATGACCCAAATAGATAAAATCATGAATGAAAATGGAATTATTACAACCAATCTCTCAGAGATACAAGCAATTATCAGGGAATACTATGAAAAATTATATGCCAACAAACTGGACAACCTGGAAGAAATGGACAAATTCCTAAACACCCACACGCTTCCAAAACCCAATCAGGAGGAAATAGAAAGCTTGAACAGACCCATTACCAGTGAAGAAATTGAATCAGTCATCAAAAATCTCCCAACAAATAAGAGTCCAGGACCAGATGGCTTCCCAGGGGAGTTCTACCAGACGTTTAAAGCAGAGATAATACCTATCCTTCTCAAGCTATTCCAAAAAATAGAAAGGGAAAGACAACTTCCAGACTCATTCTATGAATCCAGTATTACTTTGATTCCTAAACCAGAGACCCAGTAAAAAAGAACTACAGGCCAATATCCCTGATGAATATGGATGCAAAAATTCTCAATAAGTTACTAGCAAATTGAATTCAACAGCATATAAAAAGAATTATTCACCATGATCAAGTGGGATTCATTCCTGGCTGCAGCGCTGGTTCAACATTCGCAAATCAATCAATGTGATACATCACATTAATAAAAGAAAAGATAAGAACCATATGATCCTGTCAATCGATGCAGAAAAGGCCTTTGACAAAATCCAGCACGGTTTCTTAATAAAAACCCTTGAGGAAGTTGGGATAGAAGGAACATACTTAAACATCATAAAAGCCATTTATGAAAAGCCCACAGCTAACATCATCCTCAATGGGGAAAAACTGAGAGCTTTTTCCCTGAGATCAGGAACACGACAGGGATGCCACTCTCACCGCTGTTGTTTAACATAGTGTTGGAAGTCCGAGCATCAGCAATCAGACAACAAAAGGAAATCAAAGGCATCAAAATTGGCAAAGATGAAGTCAAGCTTTCACTTTTTGCAGATGACATGATATTATATATGGAGAACCCAATAGACTCCACCAAAAGCCTGCTAGAACTGATACATGAATTCAGCAAAGTCGCAGGATATTAAATCAATGTACAGATATCAGTTGCATTCTTATACACTAATAATAAAGCAACAGAAATACAAATAAAGAAACTGATCCCATTCACAATTGCACCAAGAAGCATAAAATACCTAGGAATAAATCTAACCAAAGATGTACAAGATCTGTATGCTGAAAACTATAGAAAGCTCATGAAGGAAATTGAACAAGATATAAAGAAATGGAAAAACATTCAGTGCTCATGGGTTGGAAGAATAAATATTGTTAAAATGTCAATACTACCCAAAGTTATCTACATATTCAATGCAATCCCAATCAAAACTGCACCAGCATTCTTCTCGAAACTAGAACAAGCAATCCTAAAATTCATATGGAACCACAAAAGACCCCGAAGAGCCAAAGTAATTTGAAGAAGAAGACCAAAGCAGGAGGCATCACAATCCCAGACTTTAGCCTCTACTACAAAGCTGTCATCATCAAGACAGCATGGTACTGGCACAAAAACAGACACATAGACCAATGGCATAGAATAGAAACCCCAGAACTAGACACACAAAAGTATGGCCAATTAATCTTTGACAAGCAGCAAAGAATATCCAATGGAAAAAAGACAGTCTCTTTAACAAATGGTGCTGGGAGAACTGGACAGCAACATGCAGAAGATTGAAACTAGACCACTTTCTTACGCCATTCACAAAAATAAACTCAAAATGGATAAAGGACCTGAATGTGAGACAGGAAACCATCAAAACCCTAGAGCAGAAAGCAGGAAAAGACCTCTCTGACCTCAGCCGTAGCAATCTCTTACTCGACACATCCCCAAAGGCAAGGGAATTAAAAGCAAAAATGAACTACTGGGACCTTATGAAGATAAAAAGCTTCTGCACAGCAAAGGAAACAACCAACCAAATTAAAAGGGAACCAACGGAATGGGAAAAGATATTTGCAAATGACATATTGGACAAAGGGATAGTATCCAAAATCTATAAAGAGCTCACCTAACTCCACACCTGAAAAACAAATAACACAGTGAAGAAATGGGCAGAAAACACAAATAGACACTTCTCTAAAGAAGACATCCGGATGGCCAACAGGCACATGAAAAGATGCTCATCGTCGCTCCTCATCAGGGAAATGCAAATCAAAACCACACTCAGATATCACCTCACACCAGTCAGAGTGGCCAAAATGAACAAATCAGGAGACTATAGATGCTGGAGAGGATGTGGAGAAACGGGAACCCTCTTGCACTGTTGGTGGGAATGCAAATTGGTGCAGCCACTCTGGAAGACAGTGTGGAGGTTCCTCCATGTGACAGATGTCTGTCACATCTACTGTATTGTTATAGTATAAGAGTAACTATAGACAATATGTAAACATCATGGCTCTGTTCCAATAAAGTTATTTACAAAAGATTGAACTTGTCAATCTCTCTCTAGTTGGCATATATCATACTAAGATGCTTAAGTAGTTCCTACTTCCTACTCATTAGATCCAATCAAAATGATACAATCAGTAATGAGTAATAGAATGTGAAAAAATCAAAATATTTACAGACAAAAATATGGCAGAGAACAGAATTAACATCACCTTCAGACAACTGTGAAGCTGTACTGTTGGCCCTACCAAGTAAGTGAAACTTGCTTCTAATATTTTTTTTCATATTCATATAGAGAAGCCAGTATTAGCCAAACCAATAGCTTCATACCAAGTGCCAGGAGCTGTGATGATCTGCCCAATAAAGATCAGGGGCTCCTGAGTGGTTCAGTTAGTTGAGCATCGGACTCATGATTTCAGCTCAGGTCATGATCTCAGGGTCATGGGATGGAGCCCCAAGTTGGGTTCAGTGCTGAGTGTGGAGCCTGCTTAAGATTCTCCCTCTCTTCCCCATTTATGCTCTCTCTCTCTCTTAAAAAAAATACTACATCAAAACAAGTTGCAACTTGGGTTAAAACCAGATTAAATTTGAAATAAATCAGTTATTAGTCAAGCTCTCTCTGACTTATGTGTAAACAGGTGACATACATTGAATTTTGTAAGCATTACCACTAATGATTTTTAAAATGCATTTATCATGGCATTAACACCTGCAGTTTCACCAAGGACGTGACAGTGCTTCTGTTTAATGATCTTCATAGGGAGGAGATATTAGTAGGAGTCCCACGGTAATAGAAGATGGCTGTGATGGCCTTGAGGAGAATGGACATGTCCTTGCAAGGCATCTGCCCCCCAAAAAGCTTATTCCAAATTTTCAAGTACAGAAAGGCAACCTTCTGAAAACAAACAAGAGGGTGTGCCACTTCCAATAGCAAGGAAGGCTGTGTAAACTAGGGTCCAAAATCCTCAGTTTCATCTGAGTTCAAAGTATCCATTTCAAGTCTCAGGGTTCCTTTTTTTTCCCCTAATCTACACCTTCTTTGTCACATGAGAAAGTTGATGAGTCTGTGAACCCAGTTGATGTTGTATTTCTGCTGCATATAATTAAATTTTGTGGGTTTTTTGTTTTTGTTTTTTGTTTTTGTTTTTTTTTTTTTTTTTAGCATTATTGGTTCTGAGATACAGGAAATAACTGATTATTCTATGGCTGTCATGGAAGCTCTTTAATTTTCAGACTAAATTTAAAGTGAGAGTCAAAGACTTGAGCTGGTCATTTTCTTTCTATAAGTGCAGTGTATACAGAAGAATGCATGTAACACTACAGCCTGGCAATGGTCTCTAATTACCTCCATAACGGTCAAGTGGAGCAGCCTCTTGGGCCCTCAAGGTTCTTGCTTAAGTTAGAATTTTATCACAGTCAACCAAATGTGGGCGCCTGGGTGGCTCAGTTGGTTAGGCGTCCGACTTCGACTCAGATCATAACCTCACTGTCTGTGGGTTTGAGCCCCGCATCGGGCTCTGTGCTGACAGCTCAGAGCCTGGAGCCTGCTTCTGATTCTGTGTCTTCCTTTCTCTCTGCCCCTCCCCTCCTTGTGCTCTCTCTCTTGCTGTCTCTCAAAAATAAATAAACATAAAAAAAGAGAAATCAAAGGAAACAATCAACCACATGTGATAACTTGATAAATTAGAAGCCACTGCATACTATAGATTACTAGCTTCCCAAGGATCTTTTACAAGGAGCTCAGCATTACTCTGAAGCCCAATCCAATCCCACCCCAGAGAGGGTGTCTGTCAAAATCACTCCCAATATCAACCCAGTATCAATCAGATTCAATTAGGAGTTGGAAAAAAACCTCTTATTTTGAGAAAGGAAATTTTAATAGAAAGAGTTTTTAACAGACAAAGGTAGTTAACTACTTAAATAAATAAAGAAATACTCATAGATCTAAAATTAGTAAATGGAAACATAAAGCTATTATCTATAGACTAAGGCAGAGTTATAAAAAAGAAAGACACCTTCCTAAAGACAGATTTAAATCTCTTTGAAGAGGGTCTGTCAAACTCAGAAGCCAACAACTCTACTGGTGTCAAAACAAGTTTCTGAGAGTGCAAGCTGGAGCTCTGCTGTTGGAATCACCCACAGTTGTCACAAGGTGTGGGTCAGGCACAACAGGTCTATAGATATGGTCACTAAGTCAGGCGAATTGATGGAGGGTTCTGCCACAACTGCTATGGAAGTGGCATTTGCTAATGAAACAGGTAACATAGGTAATAAAACAGATAACACTATCCGCGATGGTCTACAGAAAGCAGTTGTTAGATAGGTAAGTAGTTGTCTCCATGGTGGTAGAAACTTGATCATAGAAATAGCCCACTGACTGGGAGAATGTGGCAGAGATGGTCTTTACATTGGGTTCTAGGAGTAGGTGGCCCAAGAGCTTGACTGAAAACTGCCGTAAAGCATCCCTGTATTGGGAGACTCTGTGAGGTCCACTAATATTGTTGGGTAAATATAACTGGAAACTAAATCTCCTGCCACCTGAGAAAACCTCTCTACAGAAATAGAAGAGAAATAAAACATGTTTTGTTAGGGAAAGAGTATTAAACCATAACATGATGTGCATCACAGGTATTTTCTAAAGAGATCACAAAAACTCTAAGAAATCATACCCTTTTATGTAGCCAAGTGGTACATTATATACATTTTTCAGATAAACAATAACTAATCCTTGATTAAGAGGACTCTACAGCACCATTTGTTACATACAGTTTATCCTAAATCACTTGGTAATTAAAGTAGCCACTTGTTTTGCTAAATACTTTTAAAAGAAAACATAATTTCTTATATCCTTATGACAGGAATAAGGTTAGGTTTGCAACCTGGAACCAGGAAACTGGGAGATAGGGTCGACATCTTGCATTTCAAGAGATGGCTCCCAAGCCTTGACAAGTTCCCAGGTTCCTGGGTTATTCATTTACCCTTCTAATAAATTTACACACATTTCAAAGGGGCAAAGAAAGAACATACGACTTCTCCAAAGTAAATGTCCCAAACAAAGGTGGATTCCCTTCCTTTAACTTCAACAGGAGAATTAAAATCTTCTATTTTTAATTTGTATTTGTTCTTACAATATGAGCATCAATGGACCTCAAGAACCATGCTTGATAAAAGGAAAACTGGAAACAGGACCAGAACTGGGAAAGGAAGTGACATCGTATCTCTGTCTGTTTACAATGCCACTCTAACGCTTTCTCTTAACAAAGGTAAATATTTTTGCTAGCTGTAAAGAACAAATTTTTAGGAAGAGGATATTGCTCTGGTATCACAAAACAAGACAAAAAAGGTTGATTAGGAGCTGAGAGGAAATAAATTGATACCTTGCCCACATCTTACACACACTTTACCCCACTTTTTAATTCTAAAATAATTAATCCCAGATATATATCGGAAAAGCATATAGACATAAATTATTACTCTTTACATCAACAAAGTCCCCATTATGGGACCCCATTGTGGGGTGGTATCATCATTTATTCAATCTATTGGTGGACAATAACTTGCAGCCACAATACACTGTTTAAAACTGCAAACACTACCGCAACAAGATATGTGTATGTGTATTTTTGGATTTTTGCCAGTGTATTTTAGAATAGATTTCTCGAAATGAGATCTCAGTGTAAAAGGGGAAACGAATATGTAATTTGCCAAATTCCCTTTCATAAGGTTGTACCATTTTGCTTTCCTAACAAAAATGTATGAGTCCTGCTTTCCTGTAGCCTTGGCAACAAAGTATTTTTGCAAACTTTTGAATGTTTGCCAATCTTATAGATAAGATATGGTGTATGAGCAAAGCTCTAATTTGCATTTGTATTTAGTTATATCATTTAATCCTCTCTTTTAGAGAGTTTATTGTTTTTACTCTTAATAAGTAAAAGAAATGAACTTAGAATTTGAATTTGGAATGCCACCCTATGCAGGCTACTTTTATTCTCCTAGACATATGTATGTTTATTTTAATGTTGATTTAAGAACAACAAGACATTTATTAATGAGTAAGATATATTTCATAAACATGCATTGTTCCTGGAAACATGATTATTAGATAAAGAAGGAATATAGAAACAAAATGTATTATAATGGATTTAAGGAGGTGGCAAAGTAAGCTAAGAACTCTTTATAAACATAGAACGATAAATACTAGAAAAGCAATATAAAACATGCAGAAAAACAAAAAAAATATTATCTGTCAATCTTGGGGACAAAAAAATGTTAATTTCAAATGAGAAGTCAGAGAAGGCATAGTAACATTGTTGATTGGATCTGTCTTATGGTAGGATACATTACTGGTCCTGGGAAAAGGAGGAGAGGACAGGATACAAATTCAAACAGCATGCCTTTACAATGAGTTTCAATAGTTATATTTATATTTAGAAATATAAGTTAAGAACAGCTTTTGTAAGAAAAAAAAATGAAACACAACACAACAAAACTCTCCTTTGAGCATTTCTATCTTAATGCCACCCAATTACAACCAAACTTTTGGGACTAGAAATTTTTTTTGCATGATTAATTTAAGTCTGTTTCTTCTTCTCCATTTCCACCATAAAATATTACTGTTTTTAAAACCTACTTTTATTAAGGTATGTATACTTCATGAATTTTTAGAAATAACTGGCTTGATTGAAAATATCTACTCTATCATTACCATGGCAAACTCACTGAAATCAAATGTAATTCATGTGAGCTTATATTTGTTCACTTAAGAACCAAAGTGACATGGGCAATATCCTCTCCGACTTTTATTTAGAGAAATGTATAGTATATATATGTATACATAAAAGTGAAGTAGTGTGCATTAGGACAGGTGATTGGTAAGAAAAGTGTTTACAAATTCAATAATAAAAAACAAAGAGAAGAAAATTTAGTAAGAATTAATAGAAGTTGAAATACTTCAGGTGGTTTTTTTCTCCATCACTTTTTATGTGGATATGAGTTCCAGACAATAACTCTGAAAGTATTGTCTCTTTTCCAAATTCATTCATCTCAGGCTCAGCAGAACAATTTAATTAATACATAAACTATGAAAATCGTGTCCCTCTTATTTATAAATAAATGAATTTTATTTTTTTTTAAAGATTTTTTTTTCAATGTTTATTTATTTTTGGGACAGAGAGAGACAGAGCATGAACGGGGGAGGGGCAGAGAGAGAGGGAGACACAGAATCGGAAACAGGCTCCAGGCTCTGAGCTATCAGCCCAGAGCCTGACGCGGGGTTCGAACTCACGGAGCGCGAGATCGTGACCTGGCTGAAGTCGGATGCTTAACCGACTGCGCCACCCAGACGCCCCATTAAATGAATTTTAAATATACTTATGTGCCTTGGGTCGTCACTTTCTCAGCCAAAATTTTAATTTTCATTTGACTTACATACAATTTTTTTTACAATCAGTTTGTATATACAGAAAAGAAATAGTAACTTGATTTCTTCATGTGAAAAGGTTGGGATTTTTATTTAAAACAAACAATATGAATTGTCAGTATAATTTGATGGCTTATAAAAAAGTAGATGTAATCTTGGGCTTACATTATATAAAAATAGAATACAGATCTAGGGAGGAGATAGCCTCATTATACAGTTTGATGGTTAGAATTTATCGAGAGATGAAATAGAGAAACCCACATGTGTCTCAATTATAATTCTGCATGCAAAGAGTTCACTAACAACGTTAACTTGAGATGGTAAGGAGATAAATATACTTTTGCTTGTGACATTCACATACTCACTCTAAATCAGATATTGGTAAATATCAACAGGTCTCAAACTCACGAACTGTGAAATCATGACCCAAGCCGAAGTTAGACACTTAACCAACTGAGACACCCAGATGCCGACCATTTGTTCATTCTTACTGTTAGCCAATGGGTAGATGATTATATGCTTGAGGTAGAGGACATAAGAATCCACAAGGCACAGTTCCTGCTCCCAAGTTTTTATCAATCTATTTTTGTTGAAATAATTTTACTATCTTTCTCAGTAAGTTATCTAGATGACTTTTACTGTTTATTTTTAAGAGTATTCCTTCCCCCAACACACACACACACACACACACACACACACACACACACACACACATACACACGCACACACATGCACAGAGCAATAACTTTGTAATTATTAACTTTTTTTGACATCTAGCAGACATATATTTCACCTGGATAGCATAAAGTTAGATTAAATTTAGGTGTAGGGGCGCCTGGGTGGCTCAGTCGGTTAAGCATCCGACTTCAGCTCAGGTCATGATCTCACAGTTCGTGGGTTTGAGCCCCACATTGGGCTCTGTGCTGACAGCTCAGAGCCTGGAGCCTGCTTCAAATTCTGTGTCTCATTGTCTCTCAGCCCCTCCCCTGCTCTGACTCTGTCCCTGTCTCTCAAAAATAAATAAATGTTAAAAAAAAGTTAAAAAAAAATTAGGTGTAGCGTTTGTTTGATTTGTAAGCATTTTTATTTTCCTTGTTTTTAGCTTGTTCCTTTTAAGAGTGTGCCAAATTTCATATATATAGATTTTGTCCATGTTCAAACTCTACTCGCATGGCTTAGACATACTAAATTCCTTTATCACTTTACAAATTCTGGTGTGTGTTTGTTTTTCTATTTGTAGTTTATCTGGGGAGATACAGATAACATTTATGATCTTTACTTGCTCATATGAGAATTGCTGCTGTTAAAATACCCTGAAAACACCATTTCAAATTAAGCCAAAAATGATTTGCCCCATGCTGTTGTCATCTTGTGTGAGACTTAAACAAGAAACAACTGTGAAATAAAAGCCACTAGTAATGCCCAGAAAACTGAAGTGAAACATAAAGAAACTCAACCATGACTGGATAGTACATTTTCTTTCCCCATGCTTCTACTAAATGAAAAGAAGATGATAATGTGTGACATCAAGTTGTAAGAGATCACAAAACAACAGATTTTAAATCTAAATATAGTAAGAATTTATAAAATGGATCATTTCTCTAGTAGTTTGGTCTTCATATAATTGAACAGTGAGACACTAATGGTGTATTACATGGTGATCCATTGAATGTGATAGTCTTTAAAATTAGATGAAACACCTTCTGAAAAATTGAATTTTTTACAACATGAGTGTCAACATTAGAAAAATGATTTCATATTTAGCTTTTTAAATTAAAATTATAACATTTATTGCTGGACCAAGGACACTAGTTTTTAGAGCAATATTTTTCCAAGTCTTTGACTGCTATAGGGACCATTTTCTCTGCAAGTTTTGCTCTATTTCCCAGGTTTTAAAACTGCAGACTCAGGGGTCATGCTAATGCAGTACCTGATGGAATAGAAAGAAACTGAACATACTACAAATCAACTACACTTCAACTCAGTGTTCTCTTAAATTACATGAAGCTCGAGAAAATCATTAATGTACGTAAAACCATTAGATCCATTTCCAACATTATCCTATTTAAAAGAATCAAACACAATTTGTATATAAAGTGGTATTATCAATGAAGGTATCATTTGGAAGGGTAATTATTAACCATTAAAAGTGAAAAGATCTATTTACTCTCACATCTAATCTCTGTGTGGGCATTTTGGAAAGAGCAATGGTATTTGAAGCCATGTCTCAATTCAGAATTCATGTATTAATAACCATGTGCTATAAAAGCAATTCAGAATAGTTCTATAAAAATCAATTTATAGTTAAATTTATATTTAATATTACTATGTGATTTTCTCTTATGGGGTTCTTAAGAAATCATACTCAAGTTGCACTTTGTTTAATGGAGAGTGAGGCACACATATATCTCTGTTTGTACTATTAGCTTATTATTATGTGAACCATGAATTTTTAAATTAGTGACTCCAGGGGCGCCTGGGTGGCGCAGTCGGTTAAGTGTCCGACTTCAGCCAGGTCACGATCTCGCGGTCCGGGAGTTCGAGCCCCGCGTCAGGCTCTGGGCTGATGGCTCAGAGCCTGGAGCCTGTTTCCGATTCTGTGTCTCCCTCTCTCTCTGACCCTCCCCCGTTCATGCTCTCTCTCTCTCTGTCCCAAAAATAAATAAACGTTGAAAAAAAAAATAAATTAGTGACTCCAGTATCTAACATTTTAGTATGTAATGGACTAAAAATAAATGTGTATTTTAGGGATTTTTTGTTTTTAAACATTTCTTAGCGTGTGATTAATTTCAAAATTACTTTAGTCTTTTTTCAAACAATTAACATAATGTGACATAAGAACTGTATTTTCAAAACTCAACAGGACTTATTACACTATTCTATAAGTTGTGTTTTGTATACATTCATATTATTGAATTTGAACCTCATAATAATTTTATTAAGTTAGTACTACATGTTTAGAGAGGGGACATACCAAGGAAATCTTGTCTGAGATCCAAATGTTGGTAAGTGACAAAGTCAGGATTCTAAAGTAGGCTTGTCTGGCTCCAAATGCTTTGTTCTTTGGACTATGAGGGAGTACTTATTATGTAAAGATGACTCTGGAATATTTTATAACATTTAGTCAATTAAATCTAAATCAGTAGGGTAATATGCAAAACACAAACAAGGGGTATTTAGTCTAACTGAAGTAAAGGGGGGAAAATTTTGGCACAGTCTATATATTTACAAACACAATAATCTCTCATAATATTTGGTCTTAAAACTTTCTTCTTATTTATGTGTTTGGTTTTCTTTCTATTCTGATACTACACATATGGATTACCAGAGCATTCTTTCCAAATAGTGTTTACAAACTTTCAAAGTTTACAAACTTTCCAAAAAGTGTTTAAAATTATATGGGTTATAATGATAAAATTAATAATTTTAATATATATCTATGTGTTAATGTCTGTGCTAACCCATATATTTTTTCCTAAGACAAGTAAAAATTTTATTGCATTTTCAAGGTTAGAATCATTCAGAGAAAAAAAGTTTTTCATCTGTATTTTTATGATGATATCAGTTGATCTACATCTGATTTCTATAACAGATATGCACTTTAGGGGACAGATTCAATAAAGAAAGGGTTAGGACATGAGAAATAAATGGAAGACACTGATACTCAGTCATGGAGTTCTTTCCAATTTAACCTGGACAAGACCTCAAAATCCTCCTCAACAAGAACTCCAGGCAGCCACTACCAATTGATCAGAGTTGACATATGAGTTGAAAACCTATTTACCATCCTTTCCCTCAATTCCATTCTAAACGGTTGCCAAACTTGTCTAATATTCCATTCCCCTACTAAAATCTATCCTTGACTTGACATTGCCTTTAAGATAAAGTACAAACTCCTGAATATATCAGAATGCTAACACAGTTTCTGCCTATCTCTTCAGCCTCCATGCCAATCCTAAGCCCCTAAATACACCTCAACACAGATTCATGTATATACCTTCTCTCTTACTCTCTCTGCCATGCACAATACACTCCCAACTAGACACACACACATACACACATATATCACCACATACTTTGACATACATTTACAGACAAATGCACATAAGCAGACACATCTACACTCAACTCAAATAATAATAATTTGCAAAACTCTTCCAAATACTTCAAACATTGCATATATTGTCTCTATTTCACTCCCCATAATCCTCCACACTTTTTGAACTGTGTAATCCCTACTTAGCCATTTTGACAAATATCTTCCTTGATTACTTGGGCTGAGTTCTGTTCCCAAGATGACTTTTTTATATTACTATTCAGAAAACCATTAGCACTCAATATGTACTGCTATCATTATATTGACTAGGTTGCATTTATTAATATTAGCTTGTCTCTCTATGTAGATTGAATATACTTGAGAGTAAATATGGGATAGCTGATTACTTGTTTTTTGATGCATAGAATGTGTATACTACATAGTAAGCATTCGACAAGTTTTTTGTGGTTTTAATTGAACATATATTGTTTCAGTATTTTGTAATTAATATACTAAGACATATTTATCACATTAAATGTGTTAGTTATTGTTATAAGTGTTCTGTATGTACTAATTCACTTAACCGTCACAACAACCTTTGACTTAAAGAGTACATTCCAACTGTAGAGATGAGAAACTTGATGTCTTTATTCAATTTTCCCCAAAGGAGACTGGCAAGAGGATTATTAAGCAAATGATTTATCTAGAAAGTGCTCCCAGGAGAAACCAGAAGGAAATGGAGGAAGCAGGTTGGAAAGATAAAGAAACCAAGTAAGGTGTAATTTCTAGCTAAGCATGGCCTTATCCCAGAGGGAAGTTCTAGAATATAAATTAGGCCTTATATATTATCTCGAAGACAAATGAGCTGAATTTTCACCCTACTACACCAGTTAGTCCTTGGCTAACAATACCCCAGGCAGTTATAAGCTTCCAGGCACGTCCTATCTGTCTACCTGTAGTCAAAACAGCTTTAGTTGCAAATGGGAGTCCTCTGAATAGAGTCCCTACTGTAGCAGTTTGAAGCAAATAACACATAGGTAAAGCAAACTGGAATGAACAAAACAGTTAAAAAGGATCTAGATCCAAGCAGAACTGGGTGGGTTCCTACAAGTTTCATTATAGGGAGGTTAAAGAACTTGCCCAGGTACTCCCAGTTAGACAGTACAGCTGGAATTGAAACACTGGGCTTCCTGTTCTCAATTCTGTGTTCTCAACTACTGTACAATGCTGCTATTTCTCCTTTATATCAATTTATAACTTTAGTCTTTCAGCCTGGTTCCTACCCAATTGCCTAAACTATCAGCTAAAATATGCTATACTCTGAAGTCTGACCAAATCTTTCTTGGAGGTTTATCTTTTGCAAGAAGGTATATTGTGTATTTTGGTAAAACTAGGGGGGTTTGGGGATCAGATAGTTATGGGTTATAATCCTTGATCCACTCTGTATTTTTCAGAGTTCTCCAGAGAAACAGAATCAACAGCATGTGTATATCTACAGAGATTTATCTTAAGGAAATGACTCATATGGTTATGAAGACTACAAGTTCCAAAATATGCAGACTGGAAATCCAGGGAAAAGTTGATGTTGTAGTCCTGGTCTGAGTGTCATTTGCAAGTAGAATTTCAACTTGCTCAAAGATCAGTCTTTATTATAGTCAGACCCTCAACTGATTGGATGAGGCCCACCCAAATTATGGAGGACAATATGTTTTACAGACAGCCCATGGATTTAAATGTCAATATCACCCCAAACCATCCTCACAGAAACACCCAGATATGTAGAGAATAATATTTCACCAAATATCTGGGCATTGTGGCCCAAATTGACACATAACATTAACCATCACACACACTTTTATAACTACCTTTGAGAAACTTCTTAATCTCTCAAACTGAGTTTCCTCTTATTTTTTTGTCTTGTCTTATTTATCTTCTTATTGTTATTAGTAATCACAACATTGTTAGTACAAGCCAAAAATTAAATGGCATAGAATGAGAGAGGACAAAGCACCTAGCAATGTAGCCCATAATATATATTCCGTAAATGGGGGTATTCACAAAAACCAGGTCTAATTACTTCATTTTTCTCCCTCAAAGTGTGTGAGTTTGAAGATTCAAAACTTGAAAAGCTACATATTAATAATTAGCTTATTTGAATGATTACAAGGGATCAGAGAATGTGATTGTTCCTTTTATAGTGCCCATTTCTTTGCCTTTGTGGAAAGAAGAGAAAAAAACACATAAAGTTAAGTATCTTAAAAATAATGGTATCCTGAATAAAAGACTTCAATTTTAAGAAAAATAAGAATGTTCCCTGCTGAAAATGACTCATTTATAATAATCTAAATTTCAGGAATACATTAACTGTCTCAGAACCCTTAAGAAATGTTTAATGCAATATTGCTTCCCATGTACTAAATTGTTTTTACTTTGTTTTTCTTTTTTGGTGACTACGTGTTGGAAAAAAAAACTGCATATCTTATACTATTCAATGCCTACTACTTCACACAGAATGGACAATACAAAAATGCTTGCTACTAGTATATTGAAAGCAATATTGCATTAAACATTTAAGTTTTATTTATACTTTGTTATTTTTTAATTTATTTTTCAAACAGAGAGAGAGAGCAGGAGAGGGACAGAGAGAGAGAGATAGAGGAGGCTTTGTGCTGACAACAGAGAGCCCGATGTGGGTCTCGAACTCACGAACTGCGAGATTATGATCTGAGCCAAAGTTGGATGTTTGACTGACTGAGCCACCCAGAACCCCCAGGTTTTATATTCTCATTATGAAGTGAGACTTACCAACAATAAACAAAAAATAAACACACAACAAAATCAAGCCAATGAAACAGAATTAGAAGGGAGATTCAATAGATAATAATATTGTGTGTGAGAGGCTATAAATTAAGGTGATAGAAGGTAAGGAGGATAGACTTCATGTAGAGACAACCTAAATTATGATCTGAAGGAATGGAAGGAGTTGGTTACCAAATAACCAGCAGATGAATTTTCAGACATAAGGGAAATCAAGTGCAAAGTACCTGGAAAAGGAAAGCATATAGCATGATGTAGAGTCAGAGAATCAACGATGCTAGAACGTGGTGAGCTGGGGAGAGAGTGACGTGACATTAGAGAAGCAAAGCAGGCCAGACAAAAATTGGCCCTATTTCCATTTTATTCTAAGTTAATGAGAGCAAGGTTGTCACAGATCAAGAGCTTTAGAAAGCATAATGAAAGTTTTGAGAAGGAAGATGGGGCATGAGATCATGCAACTCAGAACACTGAAATGAAATAGGAGTCCATTTGACAAAAAGAAAATAAAAACAGGTGTTCAAGATTTTTGGTAGAGGCAAACTTACAGAGGAATGTTGGGCTTAATGGAATTAGTACCAATATTTGTTTTAAAATTAAGGGAATTTAGTTCTAGAATCATGGTATCAAATACATATATCACATGGTATCATGGCCACAGATTTTCTCTCTCACTACTGTAGGTTGGTGGAGACATAATGTAGTTTTTCCTAGAATGTTGAAACAAACACACGTTCCCCTTCTCTGACTCACAGCACAATTCCAAATCCTCCTATAAGTTAAGGGTGATGAAGAAGACCTCTTTCATAAAAAAGAAGCCTTTCATTATTTTGGTAACTCTTCCAGCCACATAGCAAATTTGTGCTAAAATTAAGATCTGCATTCATAATTCTTTGACTTTGTCAATCTCTCAAATCCATTTACCTCACATGGAGTCACCATTTATGAAGACATCCTGTCTTCACTTTTCCATAACTCAAATTTTACAATCCATCATCAATGGTGTTAAATCCTTTGTACCTAACTTATACCCCTAAAACACTTAATCACAATTGTTTGTTTAATTGTTTAATTTCCTTGACTCTATGCTTCTTGACCTCAAGGACCATTCTTTATTTAGTACTAAGAAGGTACTATCTGTATTATCTTTCTGTTAATGTTATAACTAAGTCTGACAATTTATTGATATAACCAACTTGCTCAGTAAAAAAATATCTAATCAATAAGAAGCAGTGTATGACAGTAAGGAACAATGATTTAAAAGCATGTTCTGGGGCAAAAAAAAAAAAAGAAGAAGAAGATAATAAGATATAAATACATCTATCTCTTAATTTCCAGGCATACAAAAAATAGGCAAAATGGAAAGACAAACTATTAACCATTAAGTAGAAAAAATACATGCATTGCTAATATTCTCATTTAGCACGGTACCTATAAAAACCTAAGTAGCAAATAATTCAATTTCAAATTAGTGATGGCATATATTTATTATATTCTTTATCAAATTGCTAAGGGGATAAGGATTCTATTGGAACAAAAGTTAGCATGCTTACTGCAGCAGCACATATACTAAAATTGGAATGATATAGAGATTTGCAAGGCCCCTGCATAAGGATGACACACAAATTCATGATGTGTTCCATATTTTTAAAAATAACTTATGAAATGTCAATTTAACTTTTATATTAATTTAATCAGATTTGGGGTGACATATTTTATTTTGTTTTTTATTTCGTAGCCAAGGCTACAATGATTTTAAAAAATCATTGGTATAACTGATCCATTTTTTATGTGTAACTTCAGTGAAATACACACTCTTCTAAATTTCAAGACAGAACAATGAAATTCAGTCTCTCAGATGACCAATGAATTCAGGCTGAGAGTTTGATTATCTTATTATTTTGGTCTCATAAAGTATATATATATATTGATATATTGTATATATATTACATATATATGCGTAAATAATATATATTAGTACTAAGCAATTTATTTGTGCTTGAATCTTATCCTTTTCTAAAATCCCCTCTGGGACAACTGAAGAACAGCTTTATCAACACTGAACAGCTTCTTAGATGACATACTTGAAATTTGTTGTAGTATTTACAAATAAAAATATCGCTTTAGTATGTGTGTCATGGGTAATGAATATGCCCGCTTTCTATGTTTTAGCAAAAGAAATGCATTACAGCTAAAGAGAACCATAATTTCTGGGAGCTATAACATGCCATTTCCTCTCATCTTTTGTTATTTAAAAGGATTTACAGAAGCCAGAGCTGAGGTTTAGTAAGGCATTTCGTAACCCAATGTATTCATTATTCATTGCTGTGTAACAAATTATCCCAAAACTTAGCAGCTGAAAACACAGACCACCTATTATCTTACAGTTTTCTGTAGGGCAGGAATTTGGGAACAATGTAGTTGGATGAATTTAACTAAGGGTATTTCACAAAGCTGCAATCAAAATGTTGACCGCAGTCATTTTAGGCTCATGTGGAGGAGGAACTGCTTCTAAGCACCCTCAAGAGGCTGTTGGCTTAACATGTGGCCAGTTCCACAGAAATACAGACACTGTGACAACCTTGCTTTCTTTAAAGAAAAGTAAGAGATAGAGACAACTAAAGTTAGAGTGACAGAGAAACAAGAAAGGATTCCCAAGATGGAAAACTCTTTTTAAAACATAATACCAGAAGTGACATCTCTTTACTTCTGCCATATTTGTTCACTAGAATCAAGTAAATAAGTAGAGCCCACATTCAGTAAAGGAAATTACATCAGAGCATGAACCAGGAGGCAAAGTTCATTGGGGGCCATACTAGAGCCCACCACAGTCTTCCCTTAAGTATCCAGTGAGTCATATCCCTCTACTGCTGTTCTGAATAAGACTAATTCAAGATAGCCGCACTTTCGGTTTCATGGAGAAAAACTTTATTAATTGTAAGGGAAAGGGAGTATAAGAAATTAAACAATTATAGTAAACATAAAGAGGGAGAGAAGAATAGAGAAGAACAAAGAAAGCTTAATACATCAAATTGAGTACTCACAACATATAACCTTCTGGCTGGGGTAGCCCCTCAATGAACAGCCAGGTTGGAGTCCCAGTTGAGGGTCCTGGGCAGAGCGTCCTCCCCTCAGGTGAGACTTCCAGCTAGCTATTCCCAGAGCAATATATATACTACCCATCTGTGATTTATGGTTAATCATTAGGTTCACCTAAGTGCAGTCCTGATAAGCCTTTTTTTTTTTCTGTTTCTCTTATCATATCTCACAATCTTAGAAGCCTGGACGTATGCATATTTCTCTTCCCTCCCTGATCCATTCCAGGGGGCTAGCCTGTTCTGGCAAGTTAATCCCTCTTGGTGTCAGAAACAGAAGGACCAGTTCTGATCCCAAGGCCAGATATGGAGTACAAGCCAACTAAGGCCCTCATGATTATGCATGTGGGGCTTTGGGCAGAAATGCATGACAAGTCACACAAACAACTTCCATACAAAACAACTGTGTAAAATGTACTCTATCCCCTCCAAATTACCTCTAGTCTCATCCTTATAGCATTAGTTCAGAGTCCATAATCTCAACATCTAAATCAGGTCCAGGTATAAATAAAGAGACTCAAATGTAGTTGCTTAGTTACAGCACCTCAGGTGTGCCTTCTCCAAATCTGTGGGTCTGAGAAAGTAAAGAGATAAGTAATTGGCCTCCCTTTCCTCAACAAACACCCAACATACAATATCTGGATAGGCAGAGGATAGCCACTATAAGTATTCTAGTTCAAAAGAAAAACAAAAAATCAGTAGGAAAAGGAAGAAACTACTTCACAGAAATTGTGACATCCAATCAGTCAAATTTTGGCAGTTCTTTGAGTAGGTCTCAGGCCAGGGAATAATTTCCCATGAATTTCAATTCTGCCCTCAGGGCTCATGGTACCATCCTCTTAGTCATGTTTCCTTTTTCTTTTTTTCATAAAACATAACATGCATCCGCAAGTGACAGAGTAGGCAGTTAGCTAGATATGAGCAGGGAACAGATGTTTCTGACTATTAAGAAGGGCAGAAACCGAGTTTCAAAGAGCCAGGAGAGACCCTGGGAACACACATGCATTCTCCCCTATGACCACTAGAGGAATCTATAGCTTCTTTATAGTACATTTACATTGTGGTTTTGATCCTCATTGTGAGGGATGGCTGCCAAAACAGTTCCAACAAGGAACCCATTTAGGGACAAATCTTCCCCCTCCCAACCAGTAGGAGAAGTCCCTTAGATGACAGGAGCTATCATAACCTATTCGAACACAAAAAGAAAAGACTAACTCTGGCCCTTGATGGAGTTGACAACTCTGGGCCCATCCATTTCCCACCTCCAGAGTGTGTTTTTGCTTTCACAGCTGAAAATGCTTGCTTGCTTAAAAGTTTGGCTCTGAGATCTTTCTTGGCTGAATTCAAGAACTGAGGCCAGGAAATGATATTTGCCACTGACACAACTGAATAGATCTCTCAGTCTTCTTGCTAATAGATTTCTGGGGGTCCAAAGGTCTCTCTTAATTTTGTACAATCTCTGACTCTCAAACCAAGCAGGTGATGTTTTTGCCCCTCAGATATGAAATCAGTATCTCAATCTTCTACCTCAACCATCTAGAAAAAGAGAAGCAAACGAAGCCTAAAGATATCAGAGGGAATGAAATAATAAACAGACTGTTCACTTTAAATGTATGTAGTATGATATGTGAATTATATCTCAATAAGGTTGTGTAAAAAATTTCAATCAGATATAATTTATTTTGAAAAACAAAAGTAACCTCAACATGTTAATGATCACAGATATTTTCACTTTAACTCTCTTGTCTTATTTAGACAATAAATATTTGAAACCGTTTTAAAAGTCTTAGCCAAAAGCAAGTGAAAAGGTTGTATCTGTAAGGAGAGAGAGGTGACAGTGATAGGTCTCCATTTTGACTAACATAAAATTGTCTAATTCTTATCCCAACAATACAACATGTGGATATTTGGACAAAAATAGGCCTACTTCCTTCAGCCCAATATTCTTTTTCTTCCCTCTCCTTTGCATTGATTGGTTGCTTGTGTACAATCTCCTATCAGCCCAACACTGAGCTGCTCTCCTTCACTGAAAGTACAGTGATTATGCTATGGTTTATTTTTCCTCTGCACCCTACTAACAGAAGGCAACTCCACTAACAGTATAGATATGGACTCCAAAGTAGGAAGGAGCGCTAAGAATAGCTGCTAAAAGACTCCAAGGAGGGAAGGAATTAATAAATGACATCTGAACCAAGAGTCCGAAATTTTGGAAAGTGAGATAAGAGGGAAAAATAGAGAATGAAAATCAGTAAGTCTGTCCACTAAAGTGGGTTCATCTGTGAATGAGTGTGTATTGAGATTGCAAAGGGTTAGTAGTAAGAACATGATATTACCATGTGTGATGATTAATTGTAGGTGTCAACGTGACTGGGTTAAGGGATGCCCAGATAACAGGTAAAACATTACTTCTGTGTGTGTCTGTAAAAGTGTTTCTGGAAGAGGTTAGCATTTGTATTAGTAGATTGAGTGAAGAAGTTCTGCCTTTGCCAATGTGGGCATCGTCCTGTCCATTGAAGACTGAAAAGAACAAAAGGGGAGGAAGGACAAATTCTCTCTTCTTTCTCTCTCTACCTGAGCTGGAATGTTCATCTTCTCCTGCCTTACAGCTACGATGCTTGGGCCTTCAGACTCTAGGGCATACATAAGAGGCCCTCCCTTCTCAGGTCTTTGGTCTCAGACTGGGTTTCGCCATCTGCTGTCCTGGTTCCGGGCTTCGGACCCCAGATGAATTACACCATCAGCTTTCTTGGTGATCCAGTTTGCAGCTGGCAGATAGCTTGGCATCTCTGCCTCCAAACCATGTGAGCCAGTTCCCATAATATAGCTCTCCTTACACATATTTTTATATGCCCTTTTGATTCTGTGTCTCTGGAGAACGCTGAATAATACACTGTGTAATATTTGGGAATCTGTTAACAATAATGATGATTGGAATACTGAAAATTCAATACATTGAAATAAGGAAAACTGAAATTTAGGTCTAGATGCATAAAAGGCAACATAGATCATAATCACTTCTTTGAAATGCTTATCATTTTTTCTAATTACTCTATAATATATTTAGGACTGTGAGTATCTTTCCATATGTGTCAGGTTGTAAGTTATAGTTGAATAAAAACCATACTTTTTTCATTTTACCAAGTTTGCTGGTCAGTTCATCATGATTTTCTAGCCACAATTTAAAAACTTAGAGAAAACATTGTTTCAGTCTTATATTTTTTAACAGAGGGCAAAATCTGAGTTGAACTGCATATTTTTCCATTAATATCAGTTCACTTCTCTTAATTCAGTTTTTAATAAAACATCCTGCCTTTGAAAATATGCATTGTTTTATTGTATTGTTTTATTTCAGATAAGGTATCATTCAAAGCATACCCTATTAAGCTTAATTCTTTGTAACTTGGGTTGCCTTCCATATGAAAGAGCTCATTCATCCTACAAGAAATGATTTAGTACTTACTGCATGTTAAGCATTGTGTTAGATTCAACCAGCTGTTGGAAAAGACAAAGGCACTGCCCTGAGGTGAAAGACCTTACGGGTAATGTGCCTCATCTTTCAACCCTCTCTTTCTTTGAAAGAACTCAAAGTGCTTTATTCCAATTTTGTATCATGGTTAGAGTTTTGACTGACAGTTTAGAGAAGGTCCTGGAGACATTATTAATAATAAAATAGTTTTGTCTTTATTCAGTTCTTATTAGGTGCTGGTCACCAGGCTAAGTACTTTTACTTTATTATGACAAAAGTATCATGCTCATAATGGCAGTATGAGTTGAGTGCTACTTTTTAATCACCATTTTAAAGATATTTCTAACGTCCAGAACTGTGAGAGAATAAATCTGTATTATTTTAAAAAATAAATAAATAACATATAGATAAAATTAATAAATATTAATTTATAATGATATAATATGCTCAATGTAAAGTCACTAAGTGATGCAGGGCTCAAAAACAACATCAATTTGATTAGAAAATTCATAATTCTGGGCACCTGGGTGGCTCAGTAGGTTAAGCGATCGACTTTGGCTCAGGTCATGATCTCACGGTCTGTGGGTTCGAACCTGCATTGGGCTCTGTTTAATAAACATTCAAAAAAAAAAGAAAAGAAAATTCATACTTCTATTTTAAACAACTGCTTGCAATTATTTCTGTGTCCTTGTGTTCATCTGTTAAACGCCATCTGTTTATTATTTTAATATCAATGTTCATTTAATATTAATATAATGTTCATTTAAATGTATGCATAAAACTATTTTTTAAATGTATGACACTTTCATATATTTTTTGAAAATTAAGGATGTATAAATATGATAGTACTGTATTTAATTAATTTCTAAAATGAGGAACCAAGTGATATAAAGTCAAATAAAACTTCCAGGTATGAAAACATGAGCCTTGTAAATTTCTTTGTATTCTCTCTCTGTCATTTACTTTATTTTTATCTCCTGTTATTTCCAATATTTAGTCCTGACTATCCTAGTAGATATATACCTGAAAAATATATGATTAAAACTCAGGTGTTAATCATTATGTTAGTACAGACTTGCTAAGTACTGAGATAATCGTGGCTCAACTCAATTTCTTAAATTGTGTATGTTTAATTAGTATTTGTTAGTAGCAGTAAGTAGAAGTAATATGTGTGTATGCACAGGGTGATGGCAGCAGTAGAGGTTAGAATAGTTACACTCTCTTTTTCTCCTGTATTTCTGCTCTTCAGTCCTCAGTTGTTATTGTGGTACTATGCTTAATTCTTTCAAAGAAGTGTTCTTTTCAGGAATGTTCCCATGGAATTTAAAACCTGACTTTAATTTTTGTATTATTTTTATTTTTTAGAGAGAGAGAGGGAGAGAGAGAATCTTAAGCAGGATTCATGCTCAGTGTGGAGCCTGATGCTGGGCTCTATGACATAAGCCTAGGACTATGACCTAAGCTAAAATCAAGAGTTGGTCACTTAATTGACTGAGCCACCCAGGTGCCCCTAAAACCTGAATTTTAATATTTATTTATTTATTTATTTATTTATTTATTTATTTACTTACTTATTTATTTGAGAGAGAGAGAGAGAGAGAGAGAGAGAGAGAGAGAAAGCAAGCAGGGGAGGGGTGGGCAGAGAGGGAGAGAATCCCAAGAAAGTTCTACACTGTCAGCATGGAGACCAACTCAGTGCTCCAACCGACAAACTGAGAGATTATGACCTGAGCCAAAACCAGAGGAGTCAGACGCTCAACTGACTGAGCTACCCAGGTTCCCCTAAAACCTGACTTTTAAAAGAAAGGAACATTTTGCAGAGGAAACAAACATTGGTATAATATCAGATAAAATAAACATAAATATATGTGTGTGTGTGTGTAACACAATATATATAATATAATATTAACAGAAAAAATGTATAATAGTTTTTATTCAGAGACACAATTAGTTTAAATGACATCTCTTGGTAACAGTGGTAGAGAACAGATATCCCCTTTAAAAATGGGGAATAGTGAAGTGCTTTGAAAAGTTTGAAGCTAGTTTTGTTATATCTGTGATTTTTGCCTTTTCTAATTCTACTAGATCATGCTATATTCTCGGGAAAAAATGACTTTTCTCCTCTAGATTCCATTTCACCTTTTAATTATGTGGTAAATTTTGAATGAGGTATTTAATATGGTATCTGGATAGCAAGTCTGGTTCATAAAAGAATTAGATGGAAACCAAAAATCATCCTACATATGTCTCATAAATAATTCACTGTCAGGACTTTAAAAAGCAAAGAAAGTTGCTAGTAAGTTTTTTGTACTAATTATCAGAAGAACTGATGATTAGGAAAAGCTTTCTAAAAATGTAGGACACCACAACCTAAATCTTTTCATGGAGATAGTAGCTGGAAAAGCAAATGAATAATTGCAAAGAAAAGTGTGCTTGAGGACAATGGAAGAAAATGGAAAGGCTATCATATGAAATAGAACAATTGGAAAGGATGTGTGATTTTAGCTTAAAGAAAGGTGAGGAATAATAACAAAGCCAGAGAAAATGGTGAGATATTTGTAGTATTGTGGTTAAACAAAGTTAGAAAGCATGGAAAAAAGTGAGAAATGTTAGAGGCTCTGGAAAAAATTATGGTGATAATTGAAAAAAAACGAAGAATTTAAAATTCACTGTGAATAAGATTATGAGTGATATTAAAATATAAGACAGAACTACATTACAAACAATATTTATAAAAATAAGGATTATTTAAAGTTATTCAAATTGTTGGCTAATATATTTTAGATTAAAGAATATATATGGGGTTGCTGAATATTACTTATGAAGACCAATAAACTCTTTGAACATGTGGATTCTAGTTTACTCATGAAGTTGGCAAATTTCAATGCCTTCCATATTGTTATTATTAGATGATTGTTTAAGTGATCACAGCTAGTCAAAATTGAAAAGCTTTTTATTTAAAAAAACACACCTTTTTATGTTGAAGTCATTCATTAGAAGTCATTTGACTTGTCAAGGAAAATTTGTTTGGCCCCTTCAAGAAGCATAAGCCAAGTTTTTTTTTCCCTCAACCTTCATGGATATTCCTAACAGAATGTTAAAACACAAAAGATAATCATTTCTTCTTTCATCTTTACTTTGCTGCATTTGAGAGACTTGACATTTTTCTCAGTATTCAAAAAATATCTGGGGAAAGAGGAGTCTTTTTTTCTGAAAAGTTGAAAATTTTATGAGGATTTGGTTGATCTACTCTAATAAAGCATCACAAATACCTAATGGCAGCCAGCAGAAGTTATGGCCACATTAACAGAAAGGAAAAAACAAAACAAAACAAAACAAAACACCTTTCTTCCTTGAATCTTTCTTGAAATCTCAGTTGTCTAACTGATATGTACTTATTTGATCAGATAGTCTCACTTGAGGAAGTGTCATAAGCACAGTCATGAATGAAATACTGTTATGTTATTTGTGGGTAACTTGTTTAGAATGATTTTATTTTCCTTCTAATTACCTACATAATTAATGTAGTATATATGAAGCCAAACCATGATAAATAGAAATTAAAATTTGGTGATGAAATTTCAAAGCAGTCCATAGCTATGACGTAGCCATCTGATGGATCACATATATGCTTATGTATGTATTTGGAAAATCATAAAATGAGAACAGAATGAAATACCCACTTATAGGATACATAAGTGAAAATAATTAAAACATTTTTTTAATTAAAACTGTTTTTACAATTCTAAAAATAAAATGGTCTATAGCCACATTCTTTATGTTCATTGCCTTACTCCCAAATATATCAAAAATTTTTGCCTTATGTATCACTTGAAAATACATCTTTTTTCTTCTATTTTAAAAAATGCCAAAGGGGGAAAAAAAGAGACAGTGGCTTAAATTTTAGAGAGTGCATATTTATTCTTTGAAGTAACATTTACCCCTGTGAAGATCATTTTCTGTTTTGGTGTGTGATAGTGTTAGTGGAGAATAAGGCAAATGAGAGCCACACTGACTGAGACTTTTTTTGTATATACTTGATCAAATTTAATAAAATGTAAAACAGGGGCACCTGGGTGACTCAGTCAGTAGAGCACCTGACTCTTGATTTTGGCTCAGGTCATGATCCCAGACTTGTGGAACTGAGCCCCTTTGTTGGGCTCTGCACTGGGCATGGAGTCTGCCTAAGATTCTCTGCCCCTCCCTCTACTGCTCTCTCACTCTCTCTCTCTCTCTCTAACAAAACAAAACAAAACACAACAGAACAAAACAAAACACCAAAAAAGTGAAACAAAACTTGGAACTTAAGTCTCATGACTGCCTATGTAGACAATAAACATTTACTGAAGTAAGACTAAAGCCTTTTTATGAATTATATATAGTGGGGCGCCTGGGTGGCTCAGTGGGTTAAGTGTCCAACTTTTGATTTCAGCTCAGGTCATGACCCCAGAGTAATGGGATCGAGCCCTGAGTAGGGCTCAGTGCTGAGCGTGGAGCCTGCTTAAGTCTCTCTCTCTCTCTCTCTCTCTCTCTCTCTCTCTCTCTCTCTCCCTCTTTCTCTCTGCCCATCTCCCTCACTCGTGCTCTCTAAAAAAATTTTTAAAAAGAAGAATTATATTTTTAAGTACTCAGTCTGATAGTGCATCCATAGTCACTATCAGCTTTATTTCATAATTAAAGATAAAATATTTTTGTGCTATATTTTCCCCAAAATTTCTTAAGAGCATCTGCTAAAGTCAGGACTACCTTTGGTTTGGATTTTCCTGTTGAATACATTGACTTCTATAAAATACACTTTAAAATCAAATGAAAACTTTGAAATTATCTCAGTGGAGAAGGGATATATAGCTGTACTTGAGAATCAATACATTTTGGATATCAGTCTCTTGTTAAAATCCTGATTCTCATTTACAGTTGTTAGTGTGGTTAGTGTGGTCATACAACTTGCTGGCAATGAACTTATGTTACAGGGAGAAAGATTCCCAGGTTGAAAGTTAGCATTTGCAGCTTTGCTCAGGCTTTTTTCCCCCCTCCTCTCTTAACAAGCCATCTGTGTATTCTCATAATTACACCACTAGCAGTGACATCCTTTAAATTTTGATTACTCATGGTTTTGAAATATGCTTAAATTCAAAGCGAAGAGTATAAAGCAAAACTAGATAGAAAACACAGAGTAAAAACAACTAATTGAACATAAACTTAAAATTTAGGCATGAAATAGCAACAGTGACTAAAAGTAAATGGAAGACTATGATTGGAAGCATTTATCAGCTAATTTAAATTACAGAATGATAAGTGATTTTATATACATCTGGAGTCAACTTTGTTTTCAAACTGCCATTGTAGTTCTTCAATAAGAATCAAAGATGTGTATGAGACACATTGTAACAATGTCCCTGAAATAATACACATATAGTAAGCAATTACTAGGTTGCCTTCACGATTCTAATTTTATGAAGATTATTAAATCTACTTGTTAGAGTAAAGGCAGAATTTCTACAGTTCACAGTAGATTCTCTGGGTCCACAGACCCATCCATTATTCATTTCCCTGGTTGCCAAATGTATAAATATAATGGGGATATTTGGGAGTTGGCAGAATTCCCACATTGATTACATGGCCCATGGTGTAAGAAATTTCACAATAGAGAAGGCAACATGGAAGTTTATGATACTTCTCTCACCCTGATCAGAATATTTAATCAAAAAATATATATCCTAGGATGAATGACAGTGATTATTGCCATCCTTGAATACCCAGTGGATGCAGGGTTCATGTCCCCTATCAGGACCCCATTTAATCATTGTCTGTACCCCCGGAAAACAAGATGGATAATGGAAGATGACAGTGGATTTCAGGAAAGTCAACGAAGTAGTAATTCAAAATGCAGTTGCAGTGCTAAATGTAATATCTTTGCTAGAACAGAATAACATGGCTACAGGTACAGGTAAGAGGCCATTAATCAAACAAATATATTCTCTAATAATCCATAAGGAAGGACAGAGGGGTTTTCATTAACAAAAGACACATAAAAGTACTCGTTGATAGTCTTGCCCAAGGGCTATGTTATCTGCCCCATCCTCTGCAAATTATCATCCAAAGTGATGTAAACCATCTGGACATTCTGATGGCACCATGTTAATTGGCAATAAGCAGAAGTGAAAAGTAGCCTTGGAAGCCTTGTTAAGAAACCTGTGTTCTAGAAGGTAAGAAATAAATACAGAAAGATTCAGGATAATGTCATATCTGTGAAGTATTTAGAGGTTAGTGGTTTAGGCCACACCAGGCATTCACTACTGGTGAGGTTATAGAATTAGGAATGTTATATATTATTAGTGGGAATGCAAATTGGTGCACTCACCCTGAAAAATGGTTAAAGTTTCTTATGAAGATAAATACGCTTACTGTATGACACAGAAATCTCACTCCTGAGTATTCACTATAGAGAAATGGAAATGTATATTTATACAAAAACTTATACATAAATATTTAGAGCAACTCTTGTAACTGTAATAAAATACACTGGAAATTGCCCAAATGTCCTTCAGTTGGTGAATGGATAAACAAACTGATACATCCACACGCAACATTATGGTTTATAAGAAATAATATATTTGGTCATTCAGATGACCAAAATATATTTTTCATATGTATTTGGTCTTTGTCCATGGTTCCTGGATCAGAGCTCCTGAAACCCTTGGAATTTCCTATGACAAGGACCATAAATGTGCACTTTGTTTTAATGATGGTGACTTCTAGACCACACCCAAGGACAGGGGCTGATTGCCAGGAGGACCAAACATGTATTTAGAAGACTGGAACTTTCAGTTCCATCTTCTGACCTCCAGAGAAGGATGTGTGTCTGGAAGTTCAATCAGTCAATGGCCAACAACTTAGTCAGTCATGCCTATGTAATGAAATTTCCATAAAAACCCAAAAGGACTGGGTTCAGAGAGCTTCCAGGTTGGTAAACATGTGGGATTAGGAAGAGTGGCACACCTGGAGTAGGCTGAGAAGCTCCAAGCCCTTTACCCATACCTTGCCCTATGTATTTCTTCACTTGGCTGTTGATTCATCATCTTTATCATATTTTTTTAATAAACTTGATAGATGTGTTTCCCTGAGTTTTATGAGCTGCTCTAGCAAACTAATCAAACCTAAGGAAGGGTTGGTGGAACTTCCAATCGATCATAAGCATAGGTGAGAGGCAGGAGCTTACAACTGGTGTCTGAAGTGGGGCATGGAGGACAGTCTGGTAGGACTCAAGCCTTAGGCTATAGAACCTAATGTTACCTCTGGGTAGATAGGGTCAGAATTGAGTTGAATTCTTAGACACCCTGCTAGGATCTGAAAGTTGCTTGGTGCATGTGTGGACCCCAACTCCCTGCCTATCATGTTGGAATTGGTCCAGGAACCTTAACATAACACACAATAGAAATTTTCTTGGCAATTAAATAAAATTAAGTATGCAACAACTTGGATAATCTCAAAGGCATTATCCTGAGTGAAGGAAAGCAATTTCAAAAGGTTATGTGCTGTATGATTCCATTTATAGGACATTGTCAAAAAGATAAAACTATGGTGATAGAGAACAGCTGAGTGGTTGCTAGAGATTATGGATCAGAGGAGAATGTTGTAAAAGAATAGCATGAGGGAATTTTGATTGACGGAATATTTATGTATCCTGACTTTGGCGTCTATTGCAGAAATATTAAAATGCGTAGAAATGTACACCAAAAAGTCAAATTAACAATTTAAAATATTTTCATTTGGATGAAAACGAATTGCACCTTTTCCTCCCACCAGTAAGAATTTAGCAAAAATGTGGACATCTTCTTTGACTTCTAGAGACAGTATACAACACACACAGGAAAACTGTTCTTATCTACCGACAAGGAGACAAGCAAAACTTCCAGCTAAGTTCTACCTATTTCAGGAAAGTGCCCTGGAGGAAGACTATGTTGTGATACAAGCAACCATTCCACTTGAACAATATAACCTGGCATACTTTAAGGTTAGGTGCCTTAAAGTGTGAGGCATCAGAAAAGTTGTGATGTAACCTTCTAGTATAGATGGTAAGATAACTTGTAGAATTTATGGCAAGCACCAGTAGAAAAATCACAGTGAAAAATCTTAGGTTTATGGAGCTAGGCAATGCTATTTGAAGTAGAGATTTAAACACCTTGGAAAAAGATTAGTTGGCTTGGGGTGCCTGGGTGACTCAGTTGGTTAAGTGTCCAACTCTTGATTTCAGCTCAGGTCATGATCTCACGGTATGTGGGTTGGAGTCCTGCGTTAGGTTCTGCACTGACAGTGCAGAGCCTGCTTGGGATTCTCTGCGCCTCTCTCTCCCTCTCTCTCTCTCTCTCTTTCTCTCTCTCTCTCTGTCCTTCCCCTCAGTCTCTCTCTCTCAAAAATAAATAAACATTTCCAAACAACAACAACAGCAAACACCTGACATTGGGTTCTGGTAGAGAGGGTGAACTTGACAGGGGAACATCAAATATTCATGCATCCCAAACTGCTTGTGATGAACTGGGCTGTTTTAGACCCTAGAGTCAGAAAGCTGGACTAACCCAGCAGCTATCAATAGGAAAACAGAAATAATATATCAGGATCAGACGTGAGCAGCAAGTATCACATGCCAACAGTAGGGGCCAGTAGCCCAGACATTTAAGCCATTCACCAATATTTTATCAACACTTCTTCCAATGGTTTATGAATGGATCAACATGTGTGTGTATATGTGTGTGTAGTTTTAGATTTAGGATAATGTTGACTTAATAGAAGGAGTTAGGAAGCATTTCCTCTTCTATTTTCTGGAAGTGTTTTTATAGAAGTGTTTCTTTTTTTTTTTTCCCTTAAGTGTTTGATAGAATCTACTAGTAAAAGAATTTTGACTCCAAACTTTCTTTTTCAGAAAGAGTTCTAGCCACAAATTTAATTTCTTTAATAAATATAGAACAGTTCAGATTATTTAATTATGCCTGAATTAGTTCTATTAGTGTGTCACTTTCAAAGAATTGGTCCATTTTTCCTATGCTGTAGAATTTATAGATATAAATTTGTTCATAACATATTCATATATTACTTTTAATGTCTGGAGAAGCAGTAGTGATGCAATGTCCTATTTCATTCCTAATATTGGTTATTTTGGTCTTTCTTAGTTAGCTTAGAAAGATATTTTTAATAATCTATATTGTTTTAGGTTACAAAGTTTTTTGGGATTTTTCAGGCAATAACATTAACATTCTACTATAAAGTGGGCATCCAAGAAATGCGATTTCCTTAACAGTGGTAAAAAATAAGTAAATAAAATTACACCTTTTTTCTGTGTGACTACCTAAATACAAATTAATGGGACACTTTAATGATTAGAGGTATTATCTCTCTTGACAGTCTTCAAATTTTATCTGCAGTATAATGCATGTTGGGATGTCCCAATTTACTATGTTACATGACTAGAGCATCACTCTGACCATATAGGCAACACAAGTGCCTGTTTTCCCATTAACTCAATGGCAAATTTATGAAAATATCCCATAAAAAGTGATCTGACAAATCTCAACTCCCTGGGTGATTGTAATAAAGGGATTCTGTGGCTTTAGATATGAAGTATAATGTCAGTTGTCTGCTGTGTTCAGGTTAGATTTCCACAGTATTTTATTTCTTCCTGTAAAATGCGGTTTCTACATCAATATCATGAATGTGTCCTTCATCTGAATTCTTGAATACTTGGGCTCTGTGAGATTTGTGTCTCCTTTTTAACATCTGTCTACTCATATCCTTGTGGGCATGCCCTAATTCAAACCTCTTACTTTCAAATTGCATGCTAATGTAAACCATATCAATCACCTTCTATTGTTCCCTTGGTGACTGCTTACATTTTCAGGTCATACGTGTACAACCACACTTTAATTATCAATTTAGTTGCCACTGGCCCGTCTCATAAGGCCTGTTTCTTCTGTGTTTAGTGCAAGCATTGACTGACAGCAAGATCAATGGGAAATAGTAAATCAATTCTGTAGTCTTTGTAAAATGCCCTTACTTAGGATTGAAAGCATATTTTCTAGCGACTCTCACAAAGAGGAAGTCTGATTATTAGAAATGAATCACTGTGACCTTTCTATTATTCTTGATTTTGAAATATATGAGTAAAATTGCAATTGGTGGAATCTTTGCTCTGTCCCTCTGTCTCAGGATCTTCTCTCCTACTCCCTCCCCTCCCATACCTCTCCCTTCTTGGCCCTTTCCTTCTCACGTCTCATGTCCTCCTTGCTCTCTCTAAAGGATGAAATGAGATACCTATTTTTCTTTCAACAAAATGGAAAATATATGATTACAGTAATTAGCACAGCATTTCTTTTCTTTCCATTTCAAATCAAAACTGTAAATTCAGTATTTTGAGAGAATACCAAACTTTATGGTAATTTAAACATATAAACAATGGCAATAAATATTTTGTATAAAGACTCACTTTATACAGGTAAATTCTCTAAAATGATAGTTCAGAATTATTTAATAATAATAACAGAATCTGTTTATTACTTGTATTTAAATCTGATTTAATAAAATAAATGACTTCTTAATACCTTAAAAACTCAAAGTTTTAAAAGTCCTTTATGTTTATGGTCAATATAAGATAATATTTTTTTTCTTTTTTTTTTAAATTTTTTAATGTTTTTTTTGAGACAGAGAGAGACAGAGCATGAATGGGGGAGGGTCACAGAGAGGGAGACACAGAATCAGAAGCAGGCTCCAGGTTCCAAGCTGTCAGCACAGAGCCCGAAGTGGGGCTTGAACTCACGGAGTGTGAGATCATGACCTGAGCTGAAGTCAGATGCTTAACTGACTGAGCCACCCAGGCGCCCCTGTAAGATAATATTTTTAGTTACTCAGCTATTTACATTCAATGCTTAGGTACAAAGAGAATAAAATTATTTTTCTTATAGAGAAATCAACCAACATCCCATATTTTTTTGGAAAAATTTTTATGACCTATACCTTAAATATTGCAAATAAAGAAAACAGGTTTTTTGTTTGTTCGTTTGTTTGATTGTTTTTTATCTCAACTGCATAAAATGAACATGATGATGTGACTGGCTGGAACCTGTGTTTTGATTACTTCCTTTTCACCCTGTTGACGAGGGAGGGATTGCTGTCCCAGAATAAGGGGATGGCCAAACACAGGGCACCCACCACTGGTCAGATGAGATTGACAGTAGTTGGTCACATGCTCCCACAGCCCAGAGTGGAAGACACCGCCTACCAGGTACTCAGGAACAGAGTGAACCAGCAGGAGCTGTAAGAGTTTTATAGGAACAAAAGGTGAGGTGATTCCTGATTCCCATGGGAAAAGATGCAGGCGACTTTGAATAATTCAACAGGCTGGCTGAGAACCAAAGCCTGCTCCTCAGCAATCAGCAGGTGCCATACCTGGGGCCCATTCTTAGAAGGGTTTTTAGCTAAGGGTCCTTAACCATGAGAGTTCAGTGGGAGAGAGGAGCATGGGGTCTGCCATTCAAGGCTCTCCAAATTGCAGATGTCAAGGCAAGAGTTAATATTGAATCTTGATTTCTGACCTTCACCACAATTTATGGAAAGAAAGATAAGACAAGATTTACTTTTGTACTAAAAGTATGTAATTTGTTTTCTTTTCAAAATCATGTCAGTTGCTTTCTTGACTAAAAATTTAGGAAATAGTAGATATACTTCTTGCCTTCTCACTTTTTCCAGCATTGGATATTTGTTAAAAATATATTTGTGTATCTTTTTGGGCTTAATAACATACACACTCAGTGCTGTATCTCAAGCAATTCTTCATTTTGATTATTATTTTCTTGTCTGGATAATGTCATTGAGTTGTGTTGTGTTTTGTTCTGTTTTGTTTTCTTCCAAGGAAGTTTTCTGAGTGCTATAGTTCCTCAATTCCTATGTGCTTCAGTTTGCCTTACTTGGGCATCCTATGTTAATGTGCATTGTACACATCAGTAATTTTTCCTACCTCCATTCTGGCAATATGTTCTGTCATCAAGAAGTCATTTGTTTTTATTTTTCTCATCAACAGGTGGTATTTTTCTTAGCAATGGGTGTCCTGATGCTGCTCACACCTCTCTATCCATACTGGCCAGTCTTTAGACCTGCTGTGTGGCTGTCATTTCCTGTTTTTCCATATTTTCCTTGTTCCTTCCTTCCTTTCTTCCTCCCTTATTTAAAGGAAGCATTGTTTGTTTTTCATTCTTGATTTACCCATTCTTACACACCTACTTAAGATTCTTTTAATCTTATTTCCATTATTGCCTACCTAAAAAAAACGTTTTTAGACCTTTTCCCCCTAATCTCCCTCCCATACAGAATTTTAATAATACAGATATAATGTGTTTTAATCATAATGGTAATTTCCCCCCCCCAAAAAAAAAACTAATTATCATCCCCTTGGAAATGATATTGTCTCCTTGAAAATACACGGTACACTCTATTACAGAGCAATAAATCCAAAACCTTCCTGAGAAAGGAAGAATGAGTTAATTTGATTAATATATTTAAAAAATTATTATCTACTATAATTTTATTTGTATCACGTTCAGGCATCCCTACTACTCCTTCCACTCACAAGAAAAAGAAAAAAAAACTATTATTTAACCATCTGAACAAGTTAAGCAAGTATTTAAGAAAATAAAAAGGATAAAGAAACACAAAATTCAAGAAAGGGCAGTCGAAAGGGAAAGGAAAGTGAGACATTTGTGGCCAAGCAGATATTTTCAAAACTATTGGTGACATTCTATTTCTTTTTAAGTTTATTATATTTATTTTGGGAGAGAGAGAGAGAGAGAGAGAGAGAGAGAGAGAGAGAGAGAGAGAGAGAAACACAAGTGGAGTAGGGGCAGAGAGAGAGGGAGAAGGAAAGAGAACTCCAAGCAGGCTCTGTACTGTCAGCGCAGAGCCCGATGTGGGGCTGGAATTCGTGAACCGTGAGATCATGACCTGAGCTGAAACCAAGAGTCAGATGCTTACTGACTGAGCCACCCAGGGGCCCCAATGTGATGTTCCATTTCTTAATCTGGCAGGTGGTTACGTACTGTTCATTTTATTATTAATCTTTATGCCATTTAGGCTGCTGTAATGTCAGAGAAGGAAGTTCCACATTCACTCTATAACTGACTTCAGCCCAGCCTCTGCCTCCTTCATTCTGCTGTGTTGCTTAATTGTAGATTGTTACTCAGTTGCTATGCACACCTACATCCTTACCTTTTGCTAAGCTATTAAGCAACTTCCATACTGGTACATTTTTGCTGCCACGAGCTCCTGAGTTCCTTCTCACTGTATGGTTATCCCAATACCTATCTCAAGACATCAGACTCCTTCCAATCTAGCACTTAAAGGGTTAATAGTTGGTATAAGAGAGGGTCTCCTTGACCCTGTTCTGGGCCCAGAACAATGTCTATTCTGATTCACTGGTGATTTTGCTAGCCTGGTTGCTAATTATGCTGAATGTTATTTTGGCTTATATCCATGCCACCAGCTGTGTCCATGATGCCAAATTTATGGGTCATTTTTTATCCCCCATCTAACTTGCTGTTACAATAGTGTCACAAGTGGCTGTCCCCTCTGTCTTGAGGCTATTTGACTTCCAAGCTCTGTAACACCACACCTTTCTGAGTTTTGTTTGTGACTTTTCAGTAGCTTCTTTTTCTTGATCTGCAAATTTTGAGTTTCCTCATGACATACATTGATATTATTAACTATTTATCTGCCATTCATAATATATATAACAGCTACATTTCCTCTCATTCATTCATACAATATTCACGAAATGATTATTTATAAGCTGTACTAGGTGCTGAACTAAATGAAATTTTTACTGCCCCTTTCAGTCTGAGAGTGAAATGAGGGAGAAGAGCAAATAACAATGAAATTTACAAATAAATATTGTGAAGGTTGCTATGAAGGAGAAGATCCAGATGCTGTGGAAGACATGAGCTGAAAAGGACAATTTTAGATAGGAGTCAATGATGGACTCAATTTTCAAGTTATTATTTAATTCAATATTTTACTTTATTTATTTCTATATGCATATGCCCTGACATTTATAGTTATGACATGTGCATTAGGTGATGATACCATGTGGATTTTTTTTAACATTTATGTAGTCTTTTTTTTTTTTAATTTTTTTTTCAACGTTTATTTATTTTTGAGACAGAGAGAGACAGAGCATGAACGGGGGAGGGGCAGAGAGAGAGGGAGACACAGAATCAGAAACAGGCTCCAGGCTCTGAGTCATCAGCCCAGAGCCTGATGCGGGGCTCGAACTCACGGGCCGTGAGCTCATGACCTGGCTGAAGTAGGACGCTTAACTGACTGCGCCACCCAGGCGCCCCAACATTTATGTAGTCTTTTAAAATTGTTTAATTTTTATTAGTTTCTTTCTGCTTTTCTCCCACACTTCTTCCACCTTGGTCATCATCCACCCTTCTTCTATGACCTTGTGTATCCTTTCACAGTTTTGTCTGTGCTTTTACAATACCTACATATATGTACCAGGGCTTTAAAAAATTATTTATCATATTATTTCCACTTATCTAAATCTTGTTTGAAAATAACGTGGGGAACACTTGGGTGGCTCAGTTGGTTAAGCAGCTGACTCTTGATTTCAGTTCAGGTCATGATCTCATGGTTCGTGAGTTCAAGCCCCATATCAGTGCAGAGCCTGCTTGGGATTCTCATTCTCTCTCCCTCTCTCTGCCCTTTCCCTGGTCTCTCTCTCTTTCTCTCTCAAATAAATAAATGAACTTAAAAAAATAACCTGGAAAAATCTCTCTGGCTTAAGTGGTGTAATTCTAACTCATGCATTTCAATAAATGTGCAATATTCCATGGGTTGAAAAAATGTCAATAATTTCTCTATTGACAGACACAACCTTTCAGTTTTTGTGATTAAGAAAAAAATGATGTATCAAACATATATATCATAAACCTTATGTAATAGTGCTTTTATTTATTTTGAGATCTATCCACAGAGGTTTTGATGGATCAATGTGCATATGTGTTTGTGATTAAAATAGATATTGCCAACGTCCTTCATAAAACAAGTGGGACATGACTCAATGATGGTTCATTGAACATCTTTAAGAAAATCTTAATAGCCTTCGCTACTCTATTTTGTCCCAAAGTAATAAGACACCTTATGTTGTCATACTACAAAGTCATTAAAGGCAACTGTATTTACAAGAATGAAATGTGGAAACTCTTCCTCTTTATTTGTATGATATCTGTCCATTCTGTAAATCACATATTTTTTCTATAGATGAGTTGATGTACAGTTTTCTTTACCCATAGTTATAGATGGGACAGGCATTTGTATGATGAGCATATGTTAAGACAGGCCACAGATGTTGATAAACAACATCTTTGTGTTGTGTCATTTCAATTGCCACAAAGGAAAAAAAAAAGATATTATGGTAGAAGCAAGATAGAGAAACCAAATGATTTTCCCCAATTGTCTTTATTCCTGCCTTCCTAGGCCCCTCAAATCAGAACAAAACCTTCCCCAAAATAATAAAACTCATTTTCCAAACTTTCGGTGGCTAAGAGAAAAGGTCAGCTTCTTTTCTAATGCAGATTCCATAGTAGCCGGAATTAAAGAAAATGCTTTTTATGACCTAGACATATGGCATAGATTAGAAAATGGATAGAAATGGGTTCTGATTGGCTGGCTAATATTCTAATGAGATAGATTAATCAATGTAAACCACATAGCTCAGTTAAAACTGCCTTTCAAATTGCCAATTTCATTTTCTTCCAGCAGAGAAAATGCCAATCTTTTCCTATGTAGTAAAATCGTCTTGTTATAACAACGAAGAAACTCCAGAGTTACTGTTATTGTGGAACATCTGGTAACTACAAGATGTGGCTCCTCAGAGAAAACCACATCGCTGGAAAATAAGAACTTGCTCAACCTAGTCGTATTTCATGTTTTGTTATACTCTAGAGTATGGCTGCCTCATAATACAGTAATCACTTTCCTTCGGCACCATAAATGAAACCACAGATGCTACAATTTTCTCTAATTGGAGCAGCTTACCATAAATAAATAATCAAAATAACAATATATGCATAAAATATATGCATGTTTTAAAGGTTGGATTGAAAAAAATTACAAAATGATTACCTAAATACCATGCCTATGGCATTTTATTTTTTTTTATTTTTCTTGATTTAAATTTGTTAGTTAACATGCAGTATAGTATTGGTTTTAGGAGTATAACCCAGTGATTCATCACTTACATATAACACCCAGTGCTCATCCCAACAAGTGCCCTCCTTAAAGTCCATCACCCATTTAGCCCTTCACACCACCCACCTCCCCTCCAGAAACCCTCAATTTGTTCTCTGCATTTAAGAGTCTCTTATGGTTTGCCTTCTTCTCTGCTTTTATCTTATTTTTTCCCTTTTCCTATGTTCATCCGTTGTGTTTTTTTTTAATTCCACATGAGTGAAATCATATTTGTCTTTCTCTGATGGACTTATTTTGCTTAGCATAATAAACTCTAGTTCCATCCACAATGTTGCAAATGGCAAGATTTCATTCATTTTCATCACCAAGTTATATTCCACTGTATAGGTGTGTGTGTGTGTGTGTGTGTGTGTGTGTGTGTGTATGTATATATACAACATATACAATATATATACCACTTCTTCTTTATCCATTCATCAGTTGATGGACATTTGGGTTCTTTCAATAATTTCCTATTGTTGATAGTGCTGCTGTAAATTTTGGGGTGCATGTGTCCCTTCGAATCAACACTACTGTATCTTTTGGATAAATACCTAGTAGTGCAATTGCTTGGTCCTAGGGTAGTTTTATTTTTAATTTTTTGAGGAACCTCCACGTCTTCCAGATTGGTTGCATCAGTTTACATTCGCACCAGCAGAGCAAAAGGGTTCCTCTTTCTCCACATTCTTGCCAACATCTGTTCGTTATTTTAGCCATTCTGACAGATGTGAGGTGGTATCTCATTGTGGTTTTGATTTGTATTTCTCTGATGACGAGTGATGTTGAGCATCTTTTCGTGTGTCTGTTGGTCATATGGATGTCTTCCTTGGAAAAGCATCTATTCATGTATTTGGCTATTTCTTCACTGGATTGTTTTTGGGTATTTAGTTTGATAATTTCTTTATAGATTTTGGATACTAACCCTTTATCTGACATGTCATTTGCAAATATCTTCTCCCATTCTGTTGGTTGTCTTTTAGTTTTGTTTATTGCTTCCTTCACCATGCAGAAGCTTTTTATCTTGATAAGGCCCAAGTAGTTCATTTTTGCTTTTGTTTCCCTCATCTCCAGAGACAAGTCTAGTAAGAAGTTGTTGTGGCTGAGATCAAAGAGGTTGCTGCCTGTATTCTCCTATAGGATTTTGATGGTTTCCTGCCTCACATTTAGGTCTTTCATTCACTTTGAATTTATTTTTGTGTATGGTGTAAGAAAGTGGTCCAGTTTCATTCTTCTGCATGGCACTGTTCAGTTTTCCCAGCACTACTTGCTGAAGAGACTATTTTATTCCACTGAATATTCTTTCCTGTTCTGTCGAAGATTAGTTGGTGATACATTTGTGGGTCCATTACTGGGTTCTCTATTCTGTTCCATTGATCTGTGTGTCTGTTTTGTGTCAGTACCATCCTGTCTTAATGATGACAGCTTTGTAATACATCTTGAAGTTCAGGATTGTGGTGCCTTCAGCTTTGGTTTTCTTTCTCAACATTACTTTGGCTATTCAGGGTCTTAACTGGTATACAAATTTTAAGATTGTTTGTTCTAGCTCTTGAAGAATGCTGGTGTTATTTTGATAGGGATTTAAATGTGTAGATAGCTTTTGGTAGTATAGATATTTTAACAAAATCTGTTCTTCCAATCCACGAGCGTGGAATGCCTCTCCATTTCTTTGTGTCTTCTTCAATTTCTTTCATAAGCTTTCTATAGTTTTCAGTGTACAAATCTTTTACATCTTTGGTAAGGTTTATTCCTATATATCCTATGGTTTTTGGTGCAATTGTAAATGGGATCAATTCCTTGATTTCTCTTTCTGCTGTTTAGAAATGCAACTGATTTCTGCACATTGATTTTATATCCTGTGAATTTGCTGAATTCATGTGTTAGTTCTAGCAGTTTTTTGGTGGAATCTTTCAAGTCTTCCACATAGAGTATCATGTCATCTGCGAGGAGTGAAATTTTACTTTCTTTCTTGCCAATACGTATGCTTTTATTTCTTTTTGTTGTCTGATTGCTGAAGCTAGGACTGCCAGTGTTGAACAACAGTGGTGAGAGTAAACATCCCTGCCGTGTTCCTGTTATCAGAGGGAAAGCTCTCAGTTTCTCTCCACTGAGGATGATATTAGCTGTGGGTCCTTCATACAAAACTTTTATGGTGTTGAGTTATGTTCTTTCTATCCCTACATTTTCTGAGAGTTTTAATCAAGAAAGATGCTGTATTTTGTCAAATTCTTTTTCAGCATCTATTGAGAGGATCATATATCTCTTATCCTTTCTTTTATTAATGTGGTGTATCACATTGATTGATTTGCAAATATTGAAGTAGCCCTGCAGTCCAGGAATAAATCCCACTTGATCACGGTGAATAATTCTTTTAATGTACTGTTGAATTCAATTTGATAGAATCTTATTGAGAATTTTTGCAGCCAGATTCATCAGGGATATTGGCCTATAATTCTCCTTTTTAGTGGGGTCTTTGGTTTTGGAATCAAGGTAATGCTGGCTTTATAGAATAGTTTGGACATTCTCTTTCCATTTCTGTTTTTTAGAACATTTTGACAAGAATATGTATTAATTTTTCTTAAATATCTGCTAGAATTCCCCTGGGAAGCCATCTGTCCCAGGACTCTTGTTTTGTTGAGGGATTTTTGATAATTGATTCAGTTTCTTTACTGGTATGCATCTGTTCAAATTTTCTATTTCTTCCTGTTTTAATTTCAGTAGGGTGTGAGTTTCTAGAAATTTGTCCATCTCTTCAAATTGCTCAGTTTATTGGCATATAATTTCTCATAGTATTCTCTTATAATTATTTGTATTTCTCTGTTGTTGGTTGTGATCTCCTCTTTCATTCATGATTTTATCTGTTTGGGTCATTTCTCTCTCTCTCTCTCTCTCTCTCTCTCTCTCTCTCTCTCTCTCTCTTTAAATCAGTCAGGCTAGACTGATTTACCAATCTTTTTATTCTTTCAAAGAACCAGGATTTAGTGTCATTGATCTGTTCTACTTTTTTTTAATATATATCATTTATTTCTGCTCTAATCTTTATGATTTCCCTTCTTCTGTTGGTTTTGTGCTTTATTTGTTGTTCCTTTTCTAGGGCCTTTAGGTGTAAGGTTAGATTGTGTATTTGGGACTTTTTGCTGCTTGAGATAGGCCTGAACTGCAATGTGCTTTCTTTTTAGGACTGCCTTTGGTGCATACCAAAGTGTTTTGACTGTCATGTTTTCATTTTCATTTGCTTCCATGTATTTTTTTTGTAATTTCTTCTTTAATTTCCTGGTTAACCCAATCTTTCTTTGTAGGGTGTTCTTTAACCTACATGTATTTGAGGGCTTTCCAAATTTTTTCTTGTGGTTGATATCAAGTTTCATAGCATTATGGTCTGAAATATGCATGATATGATCTTGACCTTTTTGTACATGTTGAAGGCTGATTTGTGACACAGTATGTGATCTATTCTGGAGAATGTGTCATGTGCACTGGAGAAGAATGTGTATTTTGTTGCTTTAGGATGAAATGTTCTGAATATATCTGTAAAGTCTATGAGGTCCAGTATGTCATTCAAAGCTGTTTTCTCCTTGTTGATTTTATGCTTAGATTATCTGTCCATCACTGTAAGAGTGTATTAAAATCCCTTACTATTATGGTATTACTATCGATGACTTTCTTTATGTTTGTTATTAACTGATTTATATATTTGGTGTTTCAAGTTGGGAGCATAAATATTTACAATGGTTAGATCTTCTTGATGGATAGACCCATTAATTATGATATAATGCCCTTCTTCATCTCTCATTACAGTCTTTGTTTTAAAATCTAGTTGGTCTGACATAAGTAGGGCTACTCCAGCTTTCTTTTGGCATCCATTAGCATGATAGATGGTTCTCCATCCACTCACTTTCAATCTGCATGTGCCTTTAGGTCTAAAATGAGTCTCTTCCGGGCAGCATATGGATAGATCTTGTTTTTTTAGTCCATTCTGACACCTTATGTTTTTGATTGGAGCATTTAGTCCATTTATATTCAGAGTGATTATTGAAGGGTATGAATTTAGTGCCATTGTGTTACTTGTAGAGTTGGTGTTTCAGATGATGTTATCTGGTTCTTTGTAGTCTTTGTTGCTTAGGTCTTCTTTTTTTTTCTTCACTACGAAAGTTCCCCTTAAAATGTCTTGCAGGGCTAGTTTAGTGGTCACAAACTCCTTTAATTTTTAAGTGGGAAACTATCTCTCCTTATATTCTGAATGACAGCCTTGCTGGATAAAGAATTTTTGACTCTATACTTTTATCATTCAGCACATTGAATATTTCTGGCCACTCCTTTCTGGTCTGCTAAGTTTCAGTGGACAGGTAGCTGCTAATCTTATGTGTCTACTCTTGTAGGTAAAAGACCTGTTGTCCCTAGCTGCTTTCAGAATTCTCTCTTTATCTTTGCATTTTGTAAGTTTCAGTATGATATGTTGTGTTGTTGACATGTTTTTGTTGATTTTGAGGGAAGTTCTCCGGGTCTCTTGGACTTGCATGCCTGTTTTTCCTCCAGATTAGGGAAGTTTTCAGCTACAATTCATTCAAATATACTTTCTGACCCCCTTTCCTGCTCTTCTTCTTCTTGGACTCCTATGATACAGATATTGTTTCATATTATGAATCACTAAGTTCTCTATGTCTCCCCTTGTGAGATAACAATTTCCTCTCATTTTTTCAGCTTCATTATTGTCCATAATTTTATCTTCTATATCACCTATTCTCTCCTTTGTGTCTTCAATACCTGTTGTGACTGTATTCAGTTGGTTTTGCATCTCAGTTATAGCATTTTTAATTTCAGTTTAACTAGCTTTTAGGTCTTTGATCTCTGCAGCAAGGATTTCTCTGCTGTCTTCTTGCTTTTATCAAGCCCAGCTATTAGTCTTATGATTGTTTTCCTAAGTCTTGTGCAAGTATATCTTTTATATCTGTTTTGGACAAGTCCCTGGCTATGATTCCTTCTTGACCTTTCTTTTGGGGAGAATTCCTCCATCTTGTCATTTTAGTTAAGTTTCTGTCTTTTACATGTTTTAAAAGCTTGTTATATTTCCTGCACCTGAGAGTACTGCTAAATTAAAAAAGGGTCATACACTGTCCAGGCCAGGAACTTCAGGAAGTGTTTCTGGTATGCTGTGTGCACTCTGCTGTTGCATTTTGGATGGTCTTTCCCACTTACTCCCACTTACTTGGGAGTGTTTGGACCTTTAACTAGGTGTGCTTAGATTTGTTTGGAAGCAAGCCTAGAAGTAAGCCTAGAAAAAAAAATGGGAAAAAAAAGCCTGATCTCAAAAAAAGGTAAAAGGATAGGGAACAACAACAACAAAAACCCCAAACAGAGAATCAAAAAATTCTGATTTCAAAGAAACAAAAAGGTAAAAAAAAATAAAATAAAAAAAGAAAGAGAAAGGAAGGAATAAAAAAGTGTGATCCAAATAAAGAGAAAACTAAATGAAAACACACACACACACACAAGAAACTCTGAGCCTGATTCCAAAAGAAAGAAAGAAAGAAAGAAGAAAAGAAAAAAAAAATTAGGCCTGATCCTAGTTCCACCAGAATTGCAGGTGTTTTGAAGCACTTGATTTTTAGTACATTTGGTACATGGGTGGCAGCCGGGTAGGGTTGTGGCCTGTGCTGGTCGTCTGGAGGAGAGCCTTCTGTGTTGGCTCAGAGTGAGTCTGGCCCCACATATAAGCAGTTGCCGGAAATGAGGGGTGCGGTTTAGTGTAAACCAGTCCTGCCTCCACTGGGGGCTGCTGTGTTGCTCTCTGAGGTCCTACTGCAGGACTGTTAATGTTAGAGGGGGAAATGGCACCACCCCAATCTCTCATCCCCAACTGGGGATCTCACACTCCCCACTATTCAGGCAGCCCTCAAAGAATAACAAGGGCAGTCAGCTCACCCACCATAGCTCTCCTGTGTTTTTAATTTGGTGCATGGCCAGGATTCAAAACCTGAAGTCTTAAAGGACCTGGCACCATGTGGATCCGCCCCCCTCCTCCAGAGAAGAGACTCTTCAAGTTGTGTGAAATCTTTTGTCCCTGAAAAACAGTCCCACACCTGCACAGTGCACAGAATCTATGGTGTAGCACCACTAAAAGCAGCAAAGGTTATATTCCCTCTGGATGCAGCTGTCTCCCCTGCTGATGAAGGCCTTTTGCTAGCACCTGCAGAGTTGTTTGTCCTTGGAGAGGCAATATACCCACTTCCAAAAGTACTCCAGCAAGGGGAATGTTTTCTCTCAATGCACCTCTGAGATCCCTCTACCAAGCTATGCATTCTGGGGCCAGCTCCCTCCTCCCAGGAGCGAGTGTCACAGCTCCACTGTGGAGAGCCTTGCACTTCCAAAACCTCAGAGTTTGAACTCCAAATACTGTTGGGAGGGAAAAAAAGCCTTCAACACTCAGTGCTTCTTGCTCCCCAGTCTGTGGTTTTTCTCTCCCCCAAATGTCTTCTATGCACCTCACACCTACGATGCTGTCTCCCTCCAATTGTGGAGATCCTTCTGTCACTCCACAGATCGATTTTCTGGGTGTTTCAAGTGATATGACCACAATAATGGACAAGGAAAGCTCACGGTCCCCTACTTCTCCACCATCTTAACTCCTCTCCTATCATATTTATTCTTCAAGAAATAGAGAGATAGACTGGATTTTCTCCTGAATCTCATTATTTTCTCAAACTATATATTTTTTTCAAAATTTATCACTACAATGAAATTACAATAGACCTGTAAGTGTAGCAACCTCTTTATACACTTGTCTGTTGACTAATCTATAATTTAACTTCACATTTGCACTGTTTCTATTTTGAATAAATTTTAAAGTTATTCCTGTATATGGTATTGTCTTCTATTCCTAAAAACATTTCTTTTTTGTATTTGATTTCATACTCCTAATATTGATCAAATTTTATAGTTGAGCTCAACTATACAACAGACAAATAAAATTGATTTTGTATTTTGTTTAGTAAATTCTTCTAGAGCTTAAAACAAATATTTCTTACATTCTTTGCTCAAATAATTTTGTCAATTTTTTTAGAAGCATAAAAGCATTGAGAGTAAGATAGTAAGCAATTTGGATATCATGCACCAATGATCAGTTAATTTTTTGGGTGTGAAAAAAACAGAATGTTTGAGAATAGTTAAGATATAGGTAATACCTGATTTGTTTAAATCCAGTAGATTCTCCTGAATAATAATAGGTGAAATCTAAAAAGTTCCAACACTATTTGAGAAATTTTTAAAAATGTAATTATGTTTCTCATTGTAATCAGATTAACTTTTCCTTGGCTGGAATGCATGAAGAAATGTCCAAGTGAGAGTTGAAGTAGCAATAAAATGACAATAGAAATTTTGCTATTGTTGATTTTAATTTCCATTATCAGATTTTTTTTTCCATTGGAGTGTTTGTCCATCAACATACAAACAAGTGTGAGTATATTATATATGTGTCATTTGTAAAGATTTGGTACCTGGACTTAGTAGGCAATAAATCTCTATATATTTTTCTTCATTGGCACTATTAAGCCTTATGTTGTGTTAATGTGCTTGTCTCGTTTTTCTTTTTTTTTTTAGGTAAATAATTTTGAGAGCCTATGTCTTAAAGAGTAGTCAAACCCATCTTGAATAGTTCCCAAGGACCTAAAAATCTTAAGAATCCTTGTGAACGCAACATAGTTAGTCTATCATTTTCTCTGTTGTTCATTGATTAGTAACGTCAGCAGCATGGTTATATATTATACAAAATTATAGTTGAGAAATAAACTTGAATAGCTCTAAACTTTGGAAAAACACCATGCACTGATGGTTTTCTAAAATATACACAACTTTCCACAAAGCCTATTAGGCACTGTTTCCAGAATTAGCACATGTCTACTACTTCCTAATTTATTCTGTACTAAAAGTTTCCTATACTCTAAAGGACAAATGACCAATTGGTCACTTGGGTATATTCCCAATTGCATTATTTTCTTAATAAATGTCAGTGTGATAGATAGTAACTAAAATTTATTTTTGATACATTTTTCTGCATTTTGACTGTGCAGTAGCTGAATCAAGCAAGCCAAATAACCTTTGAAATAGTAAGGATATAAAAATGATTTGATCTTTGATTTTGTAAAATAAAACCTGAAACAAATGAATGTACTTATTCATTTTAGTTTCCAATAATTTGCCTTATTTTTTTCATTTATAGAGTTACATGTGATCTTATTAAACCTAAATTAAATAAAATATTTGAAGATCTACAAAACCCAGCATACACTTTAATTCCGTTGCAATTAAAATAGTGTTCTCTTTATGCATGGAATGAAACAGTGTGTTCATCTTAGTTACTATCTATTAAGATTTGGTCTGTGTCATTAAGACTCCTTCAAAGCAAGGGTGTAATTCTTTCAACTGATGAAGCAGATGTCGCATTAAAAGAATGTGAAATTTGTGTCATCATTTTATTGACTCAGAGCTCATGAAGATTCAGCGAGTTATTGTATTGCTCACAAATGCCTTCTTTCTGCAATTATGATAGACATAAATTAGCAAGGCCAGGACTAAGTAGAGCAAGTGATGATCATTTTAAATTAAAACATCCTAAATATTTCTATATTAAAATTTCCAACTACGATCCAGTAGAAAGATTTTGTGCTTGAAAGGTGACATCCGATTGTGGTGAGAATATGGGTTATGTACAACTTAGTCTCTAGGGTCCAATCTGCCTTTCCTACCATCTAATTAGTATAGACAGGTATTCAAGGAGGGGAAAAATGCAAAGTGAGCTTTATTTAAGTTTTAATGAAGTCATTTGGTTCTCCTAGCAGTTTTCTATCATATTAGCAATGTTTCTTCATAATGCATGAATATTAAATTTATCTAATACAGTACAAAATTATCCTATTAAGAACCCATATCTTATAATAGTGGGGAGGAGAACTAATGCAATATAGCACTGATTCAATTTCATCAAAGTTACCAATACAGGAAAGTAGCTCATTCTCCTACACAGATGTCAAAAATATTTACCATACTCCATTTCTAAGAATTTCTCCTGTAAAACCAAAAAATATTATTCTAGCCCATTGTTTGACAGACTGAGGACTTAAAGGCTCTAGTATAGTGAAATAAGCCAGTCCAGACTTAGCTCTGATTAAGAGGGTAGCTGTTTAATGATTTGAGGAATGTGTAAAAGGGAGAAAAATCAGGGAATGAAGAATAACATTAAATTTTTCAGTGGAAGATTCACAATAAGGATGGGAAATATTTGGAAATGGAAAAGTATGCTACCTCAGGGAGGAAGAGAAATGAGACATAAGAATTCCAAAGACAAATTTGTTTTATAAATTCACTGGAGATGGGTTGTAAAAGTAGAGGTCATGGATAAATGCATGTCCTTATTGCTACAAGGATGCACATTTCTCAACTAGTCCTCACATTCTCTAACTCTGTTTCTGTGGTTAGTTGGAGAGTCTGCATAAAGGATTCCATACATGCCCTTTGTCTCTGTCCTTTTATTTTGTCTTAACCTGCTAAGTTATTCTTGTTAAATGAAAAGGTCTTATTTAACCCAAAGTAAATGTTTTCATTCAAAATTCTGCTGAAAACTTTATCTCTTCCCCTAAATAGTTACAGTTTTTACACAAAAATGGAAGCACTGTGTATTGACCAGGAAGCCAATGGTTTCTGTATACACTGGGCTCTCAGTAAAACAAAGGGAAGGGATTAATATGACTTGATTACAGAAATAATATGACTTGATTATGAAAATATTATCTATAAAAACACCAAGAATAACATGAATTTCAGAATCAAATCAGACTGCCTGAACCAGTATGTATGATAATTATGCAAATTATGTTTTACTTGTCTCAACTACTAGAGTTGAAAGAGTAAGAAATGTTTCCATTTTCTTTATTAGATGTTTAAAAAACTTTACCACCTTCCATTTCCCCAACTTTCCATTATATTTCAACTTCCTTTAATTTTTCTATTCATATCTAAAGTGCAGTTTAAATGTTATTTTGTTGATACATCATTTTGAAAATCCAAGGTTGTAAAGTATTATAACTCCATTAAGGTAGATACTACTTTATATTATAGTTATCTATTTATGACTGTTTCTCTTCCATTGACTACATGTCTATGAAGATATGTTTTTCCTATTCTCTAATCAAAAGTATCCAACAGTGTCTGACACATAATACATATTCATTAATTGCTTTAATTTGATTTTAATTTGCCAACAAAATTTCATTCCAGCTTATTTCATCAGAAAACTAATTTCTAATGTATCCTTCACTATTTTAAATATTAGTGTGTTGTACTAAAATAAAACTAATTATTCCTCTTTTTAAATGTTTTTCTCTTTACCTTCTGCTTATCGCATATAATCCCCTTTTAACATTCCATAATTGCTTTCTACAAGGCTGGGCTAAAAAGCAAATGGACATGAAACCAGTATTATTATTTAGTTTTACATCTTTGTGCATCTTGGAAAAGACTAATAAGTAAGCTGCCATACACATGAGGGTGCTAATAACACCTGCTTATTGAATAAAGGATTGCTCAGTGTTTGCTTATGGAGATTTACATTTAACAAGACATTTAAAGCAAAAAAAAATATGAAATAAGAGCTGACATTTCAATTGAGTAGATTAATACTCTAAGGAAGAACCCATGATTTAATCATTTGGGGCCTCAAGGAAATCTGAGTGTATGTTAAATCAGGATAAAGGAGATTGAAATTGTATTTGGTTTTTACACTCTCTCTGTCTCTCTCTCTCTATCTCCACACACACACACACACACACACACACACACACACACGCTGATACATATATTTTTTTTAACAATAGTAGTCTTACAATTACCAATGGTCATATGTGTTTTATTTTATGAGTTTATTTCAGCAAAAATCTTTTTTAATTTTAGCCATTCTGATTGGTGTGAGGCGTTACCTCACTGTGGTTTTGATTTGCATTTCCCTGATAATGACTGATGTTGAACATGTTTTCATGTGTCTGTTGTTTATCTTACTTTCTCATGTTGCCCTCATTTAAACTCTCCTTCCGGGTAATCTTTTTAATAACCTTATCTTTAATCAACTGCAGTCAATATATAAAGGTGGGGTTTTTTTGCAATTTTTTTTTTTTGAGTATGGTTAAGACTTTCAGGTTCCAGGAGATTTCATTCTTTTATTTTTTAATTTTTTAATGTTTATTTTTGAGAGAGAGACAGAGAGACAGAGAGCAAGCAGGGGAGGGACAGAGAGAGAGAGGGAGACACAGAATCCAAAGCAGGCTCCAGGCTCTGAGCTGTCAGCACAGAGCCCAACACGGGGCTCGATCCCACAGACATGACAGATCATAACCTGAGCTGAAGTCGGATGCCCAACCGACTGAGCCATCCAGGTGCCCCAGGAGATTTCATTCTAATGCTTAGTTCTCCTCAATTTTAAGCTAAGCCTCTTTTAGCTGAGAAAACATTAGGTTAAAAATATAATAGAAATACAATCTGTCAACATTAATATAAATGTCTCAAAATACATGGTCTATTGAATAATGAATTAAATATATATATGTATACACACTCACATTTAAGCACTCCTTTAATACAGAATTATGTTGTGTGATTTATGTACCATAAATATAGAGCACAAAATGACTTCTGAATATCTGGATTCTTGCACTATATTTTAGTTTTATTGACACACTAATTTTCTTTAGAACACATTCTAGGCCATATACTGACATTAAAATCCTGATTAAGTGTAAGGATCAAGTGTAAAATCCTGATTAATTTTTAGAATTGTGTATCCCCTTTCTACAGAAAATTTTCTTTTGTTCCATTCTACTAATCCAATACTCACCTCTAGGTGATGAATTTTCAGTGTAGTTCAAGTCTGTTAACTTTAACAGGGGCTTATTGGAACAGTCATAGTGAACTATGTAAGAACTGTGCCACTGAGACTCAATTATAAGGTAGAATACTGCTCAATCTTGATGGTTACAGTGCAGCTGGGATTAGTTTTTTCATCTTTCTTATCTAGTTCTATGTCTCAAGTTGGTATTTTCATCGAGTCACATAGATAAATTCAGTTATCTTTACCACTTGTGATTTTAATCCATATTTCTATTTTATTTCATTCTTTCTTATTCCTAAAATATTACATGGAAGCTGACTAAAGTTTCTTTCTTTCTTTCTTTTTTTTTTACTCTCACATTTCTAGCAACACTTTGGCCATTTAAAATATATTTTGTTACACTAATAGGACAATTTCAAATGTGAGTGTGAACATCTATTGACATTTTAGTTGCAATACTAAACAGTACCAAGATAAGTCTTTCAGACTATCGTTTTATTTAAAAAATTTTTTTTTCAATATATGAAGTTTACTGTCAAATTGGTTTCCATACAACACCCAGTGCTCATCCCAAAAGGTGCCCTCCTCAATACCCATCACCCACCCTCCTCTCCCTCCCACACCCCATCAACCCTCAGTTTGTTCTCAGTTTGTAAGAGTCTCTTATGCTTTGGCTCTCTTCCACTCTAACCTCTTTTTTTTTCCTTCCCCTCCCCCATGGGTTTCTGTTAAGTTTCTCAGGATCCACATAAGAGTGAAACCATATGGTATCTGTCTTTCTCTGTATGGCTTATTTCACTTAGCATCACACTCTCCAGTTCCATCCACATTGCTACAAAGGGCCATATTTCATCTTTCTCATTGCCACGTAGTACTCCATTGTGTATATCAGACTATCTTTTTTGTTTTTCTTATATTTCAGTCTGAGAGATACTGAATCTCTTGATATGCTACTATTTCAACAATTTAATGTAAAAACAGGTATAACCATAAGAACCTATTGGGAGTCAATGACTGCATAAGGGTGCATTTTTATCTATATTATGTTAAAACTAATCTTCATGAATAATGGATCATTATGAAATGAAATCCTGGATAAAAGAAAAATAAAATTGGTAATTCTTTATATTACTTTTATCATTATAAAATGTAATACTGGATAAAATAAAAATAAAAATGGTAATTCTTTATAGCAATTTTGTATTTTTCTGCATTAATATGGAAATAATAAAATAAATCTAGTTCATGTGACTATTCATCCACAAGAATGAACGGAAAGTCAAAGAGAAGATAGTGGAGTATACAGGAACTTTGACATCCCAAATCTAATTATCAAAGGAATTGTTGACAAATAATATAGTTAGAGGTTATTATGTAATAATCCAGGACATTTTATTACTGCCTAAATATTAAGAGATTATTGTTAATTACTTTTCTGTTTTATAATACTATCATAGTTATGTCAAAACATTAGTTCTTTTAGGGATAACAAAAAAAGACACTAGGTAAAAACAATATGACATCTTTGATTTTCTTTAAAATCTAAATTAAAGGATTGAGGATTGAGTTAGATGGCAAATTAAGCAAGATTGATAATATGTTCCTAATTTTAAAAGGTGATGATGGTTAAATGGCGGTTTATAAAACTAATCTTGATTTTTCATATTAAACATACCCGGTCTAAAGTTTTCTAGTATATAAGTATTGACATGCCTATTCCTGGGATTACTGATCAAAAGTTGGAGGGTGGAAAGTTCGTGACCTTTGGAACAGAAGAGACATATATTTAAGTCCAACCTTCTCCTGTTACCACTTGTGGTAATTGAGGACACAAGTTAATATCTAGGAGACTTACATTTTTATCGGTATATATATGTATATGTAATATATATATTTATATGTATATAAATATATATTTTTCTGTATATATACATACATCTATCTATATATATCTATATATCTATAGATAAATATTCTATCTACCTATCTATAGAACACACACACATATATTGAATATATGTATTGAATATATATTGATTGATCGAACAATGTGCAGAGGAGATTAGGGGCACCAACCCCACACAGTGTTTACTTCTGGGAAGGAATTGAGGAAGACAGCCAAGGCAAAGAACATAAAAGTTGGCCATATGATGGACTCAGAAATACCAACTGATCAAGGTCCAGCAAGCAAACCACAGAACTTTGGGTTGAAAAAGCCTAAGATGCAAAAGTCAATGGCACTGACCACAGCAAAGACAAATATTTTTTAACAAGCACGGATTTTGAACAGACATCTCTCAGGCTGCTGACCTTGAACTACATCAAAAAAAATTGACTTAATATTGTAGACAAGGGTGAACCTGACTTAGATCATTTTACATATCAATTGGCACAACATAACTGTAGCCTTTAAACTTCAAAACAGCTGAATTTTCTATGCTAACGAACACTAGGGAAATTATTGAAAATTTTTATTGTGAGCCTAGGTAGGCATCTGTGGTTTTCAAATTCCATTGTGTTGGGCCACGAAGGGAAATTTGGATGAAGGAACTGAATTCACAGTCTCAACAGTAACATTCTATGTACTCTGTATTGCTTAGCATCTACAACATAAAGGTAATCTTACTGCTAAACTAACTCATGGCCAGAGAGAAGAGTAAGCCATCATAGCACAGGAATAAACATGTATGTTCACAGCTAAGTGTGGAAGTGATGCCATTATCTAAAGCCCCCAATTTACATGGAAGTTGCAAAAATGTGGAGTGTAAAGAGGAAATAAAAATAAGATTTGAGTACACTGGATGGAAATAAAAACCACTCAGAGAAAATATATTAACTGGAACTACTATTCATTTCTAAAACTTAGAAGAAGATGGCAATATCTCTAGACTTTGAGGGAACAAAGAGCATGCATAGGGGAAACATCCTAATTCCACTATTTAGAAATCTGTAATATGAAAATTAAGTACTCGCTTGGAGATTCCTGCTAGTTGAGTTTGAGTTCACACGGTAAGTCTGACTTTTTTTTTCTTTTCCTGCTCTGCATTCTTTCAGATTCTGAGTCTCTGCTACGGTTATTGGAATCTATTGGATTAACACTAGGTTGGAATGCTTGATTAGCACTTTTTTTTTTTTTTTTTACTTTGGATTACTGTGCTAGGGATTGGAAAATGGTTTATTTTCTACATTTGGCAAGGAGTGGTACAGGAGCTGAAAAAATCAAGTGTGTCCTATTAACTCTCTGAGCTTTTTATTTGTTTTAGTTTATTTATTTATTGCGAGAAAGAGAGAGAGAGAGAGAGAGAGAGAGAGAGAGAGAGAGAGAGAGACAGAGCAAGAACAAGCAGAGGAAGGGCATAGAGAGAGGAAGAGAGAGTATCCCAAGCAGGTTCTGTGCTGTCAGCACAGAGCCTGATGCAGGGCTTGATCCCATGTACTGCATGATCATGACCTGAGCCGAGATCAAAGGTTGGACGCTCAACCGACTGAGCCACCCAGGCACCCCTTTCTGAACTCTTTAAAACATAATACTTATCAGAAACTTTTAACTAAAGTAAACCAACTGCAAAGATTTTGAGAAAACTATATCCATTCCCAGAGAAAACAGCCCAAGAAGCAACTTCTGAAAAGAGTTGATTCCTCCTAGCTAGCAAGAACTTTTTAGGATAAGGCTAAAGCAGAAGGTAAAATTATAATAGACTCAAATTTCTTTATTTTTTTACTCAAATATGGTTAAACATTGGTTTCATATTTTAATTCCTTCATGTTTGACATTATTATATTTTCATCTGCAAGATAATTGAGTTTTTAGATTCCTTTTCCCCAGGAATTTGATTAGGTTTTTAATAAGGTATTTTATGGTTGACATTTTATTACTAGAATATTTTAACATTATAATTTGATGTTTTGCAGAGCTTTTGCTAGACTATGCTGGACAATGGGGTTTGAAAAAAATTAGATGAGAAATTGAAAGATGTAAAATCTTGACTGCGGACATACAATGATGGAGAAAAATCCTAGTTAACACATTGTTCTGACATAATTTCAGAAACACTTGCACTAGTCACAGGTGGTCTTAGGAGGAGACTTAGAAGAGCAGTGGGTGATATTAACAGAGTCTCTTCTTGAACTCATGGAAAGGACTATCTAACAGACTGCTGGACTCCTCCAAGGAAGATGGCCACATTGCTGGTTGATCATGTCTAAATTGATTAAATTCAATATGTTTCCATTAGCAAAAGCTGTGGAATGCTTGAAGAGAATATTATTTTCCATTCCTGAAATATCCTTCCATATGGAAAGAATTTAACTGGAATAAAATACCTACGGGAGAGTATTTTGTTGTGGGAAGCCAACTGCTATCACAATTAACAATACTCCCAAATTCCAGTGGCTTAACACAATAAAAATTTATTTCTTACTCAGAAGAAGTCAAGATGCCCTGGGGTCCTGCACCATGCAATCCTTTTGGGACCAGAATCCTTCAGTCTGGGGCTGCGATCTCTTATAGATCTTTGGGATTATTTAACTCAGCATGTGTTCAAAGCAGGTGAGGGCAAAGTGGGAGGTATTTATGATTGGTCTGAAACTGGCACAACTACTTTCACTCACATTCCATTAGCCAGAACTCAATCACAATGACACAATCCATGCAAAAGAAGCTGAAAAGATGCATTCAAGCTGTGCACCCAGGAAGAAAGGGAGGATGAGAGTTTTGCTGAGGAGTAACATGCTCTCACACAAGAAGGGATTTGTTATGGTAATCACAGGAAAAAAAATATTCTGCAGACGTAGCCTAACCTCTTACTATTCAGTTAAAAATAGTGGTTAAGAGTGAAGTCTTTGGAGTATAACTACCTAGGTTTGAGCTCTACATTTACCATTTGCAGACTGAGTGTACTTGGGTGGTTTAGTGACCCTCTCTCAGCTCTCTAATTTATGAGAAGGCATAATAGTACCTATCTCATAGAATTGCTGCAAGTATTAGCGTTTAATACGTTCAATGGCTAGAATGGTATCTGCTATAGAGTAGTGTCATATACTTGGGTTGGATTAGTAGGTGCTGTAAAATGGGCTCCTTTTTACATGCATCATTTCCTTTATGTCAGTATAGGAACTCAGTTTTTAAGTATTCTATGTACATGTGAAAAGTGCACACTGTTCGCAAAATAGTATATTCTCTGAATACTTCTAAATCTCCATAAGTCAAAGCATTAAATCTTTTACTTCATTTTTTTTCAGTCTATCATATCTTTGTGATACTGAATTTGCTTAAATATCCTCTTATAATTTTGTAATTCTAAAAGTTGTTTCATTTCTAAGGAATTTTATTCAATTATTTTCCATGTGTGTTCATGCATATAGTTTTACATTTGTTATGTTTTTTTCATATAATACACATATCTTTATATAACATGTCTTCATTATACTTATTTTTGTAAGCAAATTTTATCTTGAAAACATAAATTATTCACTTAATTGTTTTGTGTTTCCCTTTCTTTTTAATTATATTTTTTCTAATAACTATTTTTTTACCTATTCATCTTTCTGAGGTTTTAAATAAAATTATGTAACCAAGTTTTGCATGTTAGTATAATCTGTCTTCATCTTTTAATGAGAAAACCTATTCCTCTGACATTTCTTCTAATTGTAGTTAAAAATTACATCTTTGTTTGTAACATAATTGGTTTACTATAAATTTTACTTCATGGTTTCTCTTTATTTTTTTGCTAGATGTTCATATTTTATTCAAGTTCCCTATTTTGTCATTTTGATTAAGTTATTATTAACTCCTATTTACCCCCTCCATTTATAAACTCTTGTGTAGTTATGTCCTCCTTTACTGATTACTGCTTACACTGATAGTCATAATCAAAAATATACATCACTAATATAAGAACAGATACAATGCATCCTACCTCAAATGTTTCCTTGCTGTTTCCACAATCTAATTAATATAATCCCATGCTCAGCCTTTTCCCTTCTTCCCTTCCTCCCTCCCTTTTTTCCTTCCTTATGTTTCTCTTTCCCTTCTTTCATTCCTTCCTTCCCCCTCATGTTCCCTCCCCCCCTTTTTTTCTTTGTTTGTTCCTTCCTTTCCTCCCTCATTTGTCCTTTCTTCCTTTTCACTTATGGATTTTTTTGTACATCAATCTTTGAAGCATCAGTTCTCTTTTTAAGCACAAAGTAAAAGCCTTTCTGTCTTTGTAATCCTATATATTACTCCCTTAGCAACTAGAAGGCTAGGTATAGACCAGCAGGTACCCCAGAAGTTCATCATAAGGGATGATGTAGCTCCATGTAACAGGTGGCCAAGTTTTCTCTTCAACATTCAAACAAGTTTTCTCATTCAACATTCTCTGTGGCCTGGTCTTTACTGTAGTGTTGTTTTCTATAAGCCCACCTCATCTGTCCAAGAGTAGCAATATATTCTAATTCTGTGCTTCCAAACTCTTTAGTGCAAAATAATTATGGCACAATGGAGTAAAAAGGATTGTCAGCGTGGAAAGGGTTGTGTCTCGGCTCTTGCCACTGACGCAAGAAAACAATTAGAGAATTAGGTGTAAAGTGAAAGCAGAAGACAAGCTTATTAAAGCAACAGTACACTCTCTAAGGGAGAGCCTGAAGGTTCTGGGAAGTAGAACCAGCCCCTAGGTTGTTTTGGAATTAGATATTTATTGGCCTGGGAGGAGCTGTATCGTACAGTGGGGTGGTCTCTAATGGACGTTGATTCCAATCATTTGGGAGACTCCTCCCACAGGTTGGGAGAAGGAGTCTTTGACCTTACAAGGTTTGTCCAGAACTGTCCAGGCTGCCTTTCTTCATTGGGGTGGAAAGCTAAAACCACAATGCAAATGCCCTGGGGCAGAGATGGAAGAAGAGAATGCATGCTCTGCGTTCCCTTGGCGGCTCTTGGTCTGTTAGCTTCATGGTCTTGGAAGCCACAAGGTCAGGACCTCATGGCCTATTTATCACTGTCCTGGTCTCCAGCTCATGATTAACTGTCTACTCTACCAGGATGCCTAGAGATAACCAGTCTATGAGTCTTAGATGCTCAATTTCTATCTGTCCCAAAATCTGAGGATTTGTTGTTTTGACAAACATGTAACAATCTGTGGTATACCAACAGAAATAGAAGTCAGAAGTAGAAGTAGCCTAGTTTGAACATATATGCCCTGCCTTCCTGAACCAAAAGCTCTTCATCCTCTGAGAGCTTTTCATTAGATGATTTGTAGTTAGTAGAATAGAACAATACTAATGTGATCAAGTCACCTTGTACACTTAAGGTTTTGTAGAACAATAGGATTTGTTTGAAATCTTTCAGTCTAAAATTTATTAATGATTGCTGTGCCCTTTTTGTCACAAGATTGAAGCCTTTCTTCTTTTGAGACACATTTGAGAATATCTTAATTTTATGTTCTAGTTATTCTTATCTTTTTTCCAGTTTCTTTTAGCCTTTTCTTTTAGCCTTTTCACTCTGTGTGTGTGTGTGTGTCTGTGTGTGTGTGTGTAGTTAGGTTTTCCAAGTCTGAATCATCTAGCACGCATATTCTTACAAATATTTAAATTGCTTTTTTCTGTTTAATTTTATGATATTTGTAAAATTTCTAAACATCCTGAATTTTATTTAAGATATAAATATTTATAATTCAGGGCTTTAATGTTTTTAATCTCTGCAACATTTTAATTTTTCTCTTGTGTTATTTTACTGATTTCTACTTATTTGTATTTCTTTTGGTGTCATTACTCTTATAGATTTTGAGACTTCATCAACACATTTACCTCATATTAAGGGTTTTTTAAGTTTATTAATTTATTTTTGAGAGAGAGAGAGAGAGAGAGAGAGAGAGAGAGAGAGAGCAAGCAGGGGAGGGGCAGAGAGAGGGAGAGAGAGAATCCCAAGCAGGATCTGTGCGGTCAGCTCAGTCCTACAAACTGAGAGATCATGACCTGAGTTGAAATCAAGAGTCAGATGCTCAACTGCTTGAGCCACACAGGCACCCTTCATTTTAAGGTAGTTTTGAAAGATATATTATCTGTATTTTTTTAATCCATAAGGTATTTGTCTGAATCCTTCACGTTTCATTTTAAAAATTCAGATTTTAAAATTAAGTTTTCATTGATATGCATTTGAAAATTTACTAAACACAAAAATTCAGGTTGTCTTCTTATGGTTATTCCTTATCTTTTGAAGTGCCTGGCTACTTATTTTCCCAAAATCTATGATATTCAGTATTCCAGGAAGAATACTGCTTCTACTTTTTTCAAGATGTTCCCTCATTTTGATTCATGGTTTAAAGTGTTTGTCTAATTTCCTTCATAGTATATAAAAGTTTAAATTTTTTTGTGAATTCACTAGGATTTGAAGAGAGTAAAATAGCAATAGATATTCTCCATCATTTGGAAAAAACAGGTCTATTTAACCTTTAAAAATATATAATCTTCCAAAAAATAGTAATTCACTGTTAGTACTGTATCAAGCTCTGTTCATTTGTTTTTCAGCCTTTCATCCAATCAATTAATTATCAAATTGCATCACTACAAGGCAATCTAATTAACCCAGAAAAATAATTATGAGCAAAAAATATAATTTTTGCTCTCATGACAATCAATATCTCTTTGACCAAATAATCAAACAATCATGTATGAGTAATTAAAATAAGTGTTATAAAGAAAATTTATGCATGATAATGGGAATAATCAACAGGGAGAGTTAATTGTGTAAGGGGAAGGATCAAGGAATAATCTCTTGAGCAATGTGCTTAGTAGAGATCTTTAGGTTAAGCAGAATTTTTTTTTAAGTGAGGGTAAGTATTTTAAAGAAATAGAAAATAAGGTACTAAGAGTGTATGTGCCATATTTGAAACCTGGGGGAAGGTCAATATAATTTCAACACAGAGCACTACTGGAGGGATGATGTGTGAAATGAGGCAAGATTTGGAACATCCAGGGCTTCACAAGCCATAGTAGAGATTTTAATTTTATTCTAGGAAAAATGGAAACTGTAGTAGCCATCATTAATTGCCCATCAATTATCCCTTTTCACATTGTAGTAAAACAGAGTAAAGATTTCACCCAGCCTTTCTGGTAGCATGAGGTAATCATGTGACCAAATTCTACTCAATCACAGTAAAACAAAGTATTTGTATGAAATGTAAAAAGCCTGTTTAAAAGAATCTGACTCAGCTGTGAGGGACAAATTTTCTTCTACCAACTTCCTGCAATATGGATGCAATTGCTGGTGCTATATCAGCCATTTCATATTATGAGGTGGTTTTTGTGAAAGACACTCAGTAAATGAAGATGGTAGAGTGAAACAACAAGAGCCTGGTTTCTTGATGACATCGTGGAATTAACAAATCAGCCCTAAAAGTTTTACTTCAAAATTTATTTTATGAAAAAACATGATATTTTATTTCTTTTTAGACACTGCTATATTTATTGTAATGGGTATGCTTGGCCAAACCTAATTTTGATTGATATATATCATTTAAAGTAAATTTTTGAGAAATGGAGGCAATGAAGTAAACAAAATGCAGTTTTAAAATATCACTCTTACATGTAGAGTAGGACTTGGAGAGAGTAAGTAGATTCAGGAAATTTGGTTATCAGGGCACTACACTGGGTGAGGTGGGAAATCATGGTTATTTGGACTCAGGAGATACAAGTGGAGAGAGAAAGAAGAGGATGGATTAAAGAATGAGCTGAAGAGAAAAACGACATGAACAACTTTTGGCTCTGACCTAATTCTTTGTGAGCAAATTCTGATACCCAAATACATACTAATTTTTTAAAAGATATGAATCATTTTCAGGTAATTTCCATGTCATCAATCTTACAAAATTTACGTAACATAAACTTCAATATCATTTGTATACGGCATTTAGAGTTGCAGAAGATTTTGAGATTTTTATGGTGAAATCATAAAGTAAAACCTAGCAGCATTATTATAGTGGCATATAGTGAAATAAGAAGCGTATTTAATCTGGTGTCCATTAGTAAAAGATTCATTCTTCTCAGATTCTTTGATGGGCATATTTAAAAAGCAAATACTGTCTCATCCATTTTCAAATATACTAGGATAAAATTTAATAGATGGAATCAACCAAACACATTTTACATGTGGAGAGTAATATATTTCGGCTTTTATATTTCCATTTTCTGTCATTTTATCTTTTGTACATATTCCACAAAGATACAAAAGTAGGTCCTACTTAAGAAGTAAATGGAAAATAAAGTTTAAAGTTTTAACTATAAAAGCCTTACCAATTAACTAAAAATTGCTTTCAGGTGCTTTTATCTTTTCCCCAAAAAATATGAGACAAAAAAAAAAACAACTTCTGACAATATATCCATTATCAATATGAAATATTTCTCAATCTCATATGTAAAAGGCGGACTAAGGTAAAGGGATATTAAAACTAAGTTGTTTTCAGATGGTTTTGATTGTTTTCCCTGAGAAAAAGCTGAATTCAGAAACATGATGCATTTCTCCACGGACCTGTTGTCTTGAACAACGATAGCACAGAAATAGTGAGTGGACTAAAGCTACAAAAGAGTCTGCGATTAACAAGAAAATTAGAATGTTAGATTATTAAAATCTAAGGTGACATCAGTTTTAGATAAATTTTAAATATTTTTTAAAGTTTTAAAATACTATAACCAATCAAGAGCACAAGGGTGGGGGAGGGGAAGCATACTTTCTTCATGTTTTGACTCATGGAGCCACATGGGGATTTAAAAATTCCAAATTTGTGGACCATAATAAGGTTACAGAGTTTATGTCAAATATAAGCAAACACATTTCAGCAGAGCACAAAAATACTGAGCATAAAAAATACTGAGGACAAACTGAATTAGTCTCTGAAAATGCCATATTTATACCTTGAACTTACTCACTTAGAAAATTATGGGAAAAACAAGAATACACAGTTAACCATTCCATTAACATTTAGAAAAAGCATGTCATCACATTTCATCTGACCTCTGAAAAACTCTGCTGAACATTTTTGGGTGAAAAGGGAAAATGATATTTTAGAATTATGGTAAAACTAATTTTGACATTATAGACCCTTGAGAGACTTTGGGATTCCAAAAGACCTTTGAGCACATTCTGAGAACTGCTGACAGAGAAACAAACACATACATTACAGAGAGAAGGAGTTTTGAGGGGCTTGTTATGTTGCTATAGGTTATATCAGACAGAAATTTATTATAGGGAGTGTGGTGCTACTGGAAAAATAACAATAAAAAACTCTGAGGTTTGGGTTTTGAGACCAGGTCACTAGCAGAAGCTGGCAAAATACTAAAGAGACTAGTTGCCAGTGCTGGTAAAAGTGGTAAGAAAACTGTTACAGAGGGCTGGAAAACTTGTAATCCATATAATACAGTTGTGACACAGATGAGAAGATTGCTCTGTGTGGTATCTTGAAGGACAGAAAAGGGTCCCTAATAAACTTCAAAATTTGAGCAGTGAGATTTCTGAGAAGAATGTTGGCATAGCGTGTGGATTTTACTAGGTGAACATAAGATACTAAAAGAAAGAGGAAAGCTAAAAAGGGAACTAGAGAGATTGCAAGCAAATTTTAGATGAAATAAAAAGAGCTCAAAACAGTCTAGGTTGGAAAATAAAATCTTATCTCTAGCCTCTTTCAACAAAAAAGATTTCTCAATCTGGGGGCAAAGCCCACGTGGAAGGCAGGGCTGTCAGTTCCTTTGTCAACACCATCGGAAAAGTTAAAGGACTATGACCTGTGAGGCAAAACATTTCTAGAGATTCAGGGCCGTTGTCTCCAGCAGCACAGGAGTGGCAATGGTTAGACATGTAGGGAGAGGCACGACTTTAAAAGTTTGTGAATGTGGCTTTTGACACTTGGAATGGAATGAATTCACATTTATAAGAAACACATTTCATGGGGACTGCCATTAGCAACTGTTCATCCACCTTGGATTAAAAGGGACTAAAGTTTCAAGATGGAAATATACCTTAGGCCTCCAAATTTCTCCAGGCTGGAAACACACTAAGGATGCTGCATAAAGAGCATGTAGCCCAATGTCTCATTCAGAAGTGGTGAAGAAGGGTAAAAAAAGAAGGACTTCCCAGAGGATAGAATCAAAGGTTACAGAGAAAAATGGACTGGAGAAGCGACTTCCAAGAGGCTGAACATTCCTTGCCCCCATAGTTTGGGTACCTGCCAAATGTGCCAGCTGGATTGCAGAATAGCTCTGGGCCAGTGACAACAGCTATCTCCCATTTTTCTCCTATTCACTTGGAGCGCTTATAAATCATCCTCTCCTTAGTGGCCATTGCATTTTGGGTGTGTGAGGCACAGATAAGTGGTCTCTTACTTTCGTAAGTGTCCAAATCAAGAGGAGCAGCACACCTGGTGCTACATCTGGACCAAATGTACATCACAAGTTCTTAGACTCCAAGTTCAGAGCTAGGATTTGATGAGATATGTATGGTCCCTGGATAGGTGTTAACACACACTACATATGGGGAAGATATAAGAAATTGTGGCCAGAAGGTGAATTCAGGTAGATTAATTTCACTGATGCATACTTAAAAACTGCTTGGCTAAGAAAGTGGGAGAGCTCTTCTGTGTGATTTGTTTTGCCCAATGGAAACCTGTCAATAGTAGCATCATCAGAGGCCTGGCAAGCACTTGCTAATTGGCACATTCTTCATTTTACTGTTTTCCATTGCCATATCCACAAGATAATGTCCAGGATGACTGACGGCAGGCATATGATAAGACGTGGAAAAGAGCAAGAACCTTGTTTTAAGAAGGTCCTAAATTTTAGGACCTAAATAGCAAAACAAGATTTAGAAGGCTAAAACTAAAAACATGCCACTTTAAGTAGCATTAAAACATGTCAAATATTTAAGAGAAATATAACTTAGGGGCACCTGGGTGGCACAGCTGGTTGAACGTCTGACTCTTGATTTTGGGACAGGTTATGATCTCTCAGTTTGTGAGATTGAACCCCATGTCAGGCTATGTACTGACAGCACGGGGCCTGCTTGGGATTCTCTCTTTCCCTCTCTCTTTGCCCTTCCCCTGCTCACACACACACACACACACACACTCAAAATAAATAAATAAACATTAAAAAATTAGAATAAATATAACTTAAAATGTGTATGATTTTTCCATAGATATTTGCAAAGTATTATATTAAAAGGATTCTAAGGAGATATAAATAATGGAAGGATATATCATGCCTACGGTTCATAGCACTCAACTTATAAAATTTTTAACTTGCTCTAGACAGATTTACAAAACCAAGGACGTGCAATGATATTCATGGAAATCTTTTTATGTGTTTGTGTGTGTTAAAATGGATAAGAGATTCTACAAATTAAGTCTAAATGCAGACTATTAATAATAGCCAAGACAATTGTACAGGAGAAGATGGAATGATCAATCTAACTAAATATCAAAACCCATAAAATGTTGGCAACTAAGACAGTATAGTTTTGGTGCAAGAATAGGCAGAAAGACCATTAGAATAAAGTACAGTCTAAAAATAGATGACTGTATATCTGATTTATGAAAAAATAAACACGAATATGCATAGAGAAGAGTGGTTAATGAAACCCACAAACTGCAAGATCATGACCTAAGCTGAAGTCTGACGCTCAACTGACTGAGCCACCCAGGTGCCCCTGTATCATGTTTATTAATTTCATGAACTAATAATGTACAGATATCAGTTCACAATAACTTATGCAACCAATATATTTTAATATTTTTAAGCAGGCTCCATGCCCACTTTAGAAACAGTGTGGGCCAATTGGATAGTCACATGGAAAATGAGGAAATTTGGTCTTTACCCTATATCATATACAAAAATTTAATTCTGTTAGATTCCAAACCAAAATGTAAAAGGCAAAAAAATAGAGCTTTTAGTGTTTATATGGTAGAATATTTTTTATCTCGAAGCAGTGAGTTTCTTAAATAAAATACTAATTATAAATGAAAAACTTGATAGATTGACTAAATTAAACAGAACTTCATGTGATCATAACTCACCATTAAGGGAGTAGAAAGAAAAACAACAGTGGGAAAGATATTTGCAACACAAACAAGTCATAAAGGCTGGTATACCGAAGATTTATGTTTAAAATGCTAAAAATGAAAAAGATAATGAATTGCAATTAAATAAAAACCTGGACAATTAACTTGAAGACACTCTACAAAAGAAGATAGTCAAATGATCAGTAAACATATAACAATATTCTCAGTCTTAGTAGTAAATGGGCAGACCCAAATTAATGCCCTCCCCCACAACAGTTGCAGGACCTAGAGTTGGTGAAGTTGTGAAAGAAACTGGAAATCTCATAATTAAAACAGGAATGTAAAAGTACATAACCTGTGAGGACAGCCAATTGGCATTATCTACTTGAAATAAACACATGCTATGTCAGAGAGATTACACTCCTGCGTATATACTCAACAGATATGCATGCACATGGCTTCCCAGAGAAATACACAAAAAGTACAATAACAGCATTATTTATATTATCCCCAAACTGAATGGATAAGTTAATTGTATACTTCAAACTAAAGGCAATGAATATTTTAAAAACAGAAAGAAAAAAGAAAAAACTGCATAAAACTACAAATGCATAGAAGGGACCCAACACAATATTGAGCACAATACTTCACATTGTATAATTCTATTTGTAGAAACTGAAAAATATGGAACAAATTAAACTGTACTGTTCAGCAACACATGCTTATTTCGTAAAAGTATAGAGAACATCAAATAAGTATGAATAAAAGTGAGGACATTACTTAATCTGAGAACAAAATATAAGACAATGAATGAAAGTAACATGTAAGTGATGATCACTAAATTCTACTCCTGAAACTAATAATACTGGAATTTAATAAAAACTTAAACAAAGAAAAAAACCAAAATGATAATTGGTGGCTCCATGTCCTGGTACTACATTACTTCTTTATCTTGATGTTGCTCAATTAGATGTCCTGCTTTATTACATCATGGAACAGTGACATCAAAATATCAAACATCGAGAAATAAATCTGACAAAAAATGTCTAACACAGAGTATTAACCATTATTGAATTATACCAATACAGAAAACTTTTAACAATTATTGATATATACCGTGTTTATTTATTTACTTTTATTTATTTAAAAATTTTTAATGTTTATTTTTAAGAGAGAGAGAGAGAGAGATTGAGAGCGTGAGGGAGGGAGGGTCAGAGAGACAGGGAGACACAGAATCCGAAGCAGGCTCCAGGTTCTGAACTGTCAGCACAGAGCCTGACACCAGCCCAAACCCACAAACTGCAAGATCATGACCTAAGCTGAAGTTTGACGCTCAACTGACTGAGCCACCCAGGTGCCCCTGTATCATGTTTATTAATTTCATGAACTAATAATGTACAGATATCAGTTCACAATAATTTATGCAACCAATATATTTTAATATTTTTAAGTGGGCTCCATGCCCACCATAGGACTTCCCCAAGCTTACATGGGTACTTTATCTGCAAGAAAAAGTGGCAATACAGAGAAGGGCCTTCAATAAATGGCCCAATAGAAATTAGACAGCCATGTGGGAAAATTGATGCCTGCATCACTCATTCATAAAATAACTTTCACAAAAATAGTTTTCAAGCAGATGTTATATACAAATTCAAAGGAAAAATAGCTTCTACAATACAATATAGAAGTGTTTGTGTGCTTACATACACAGTATAGCACCATTTTGTTATTTAATTTATCTTGGGGAAAAAATTAGCTAAGAGATACAAAGAATTTTGGTAATTTGGATTTTTTCTTAGCAAACAATAGCATTGCTGGAAACTAAACTCTGAAACTCAAAAAAGTCAACATTACAATCATATTCACAGTATGACAGACAGAGGGCCACTTGGCAATCACAAAAATAACTAAATAATTCTCTTTTCCAGCTAACCAAATATAATAGTCCCACTTTTAGCCTCTTGTTTTATATGTGGAACTTACTAAGAAATCCAACTGTATTGCCCTCACTTCTTGACAGTATCTTTCTTTTATTTAATCCCTCCTTAAAATTCTCTACCACAATCCTAAATCCTAGAAGAGGTCTCCCTATTCCAACTTTCTTAAGACATCCTCATTTCCTCTGGGATATATTTTCCTTGCTACAGGAGACTCAATAAACCTAATTTTATTGTATTCCTGGTGGTATTTATTTCTTGGCTTTAATAATCTATGAGAAAAATGAGCTAGAGTATTTGGTCATCTTCACGTCATAGTGTAAATAGGTTCTTTAATTACATGGCTGGTTTTTATACTTCTAAATTCAAACATATATTATTATAGTATAAAATAGTGCTTTACATCTCTTCTCAAGAACAATGTTAAATAGTTTATTTTAGTAAATACTTAGTGATTTGGTCAATAATTGAAATATTAAGCCATGGTTCTCCAAATAATTTAAGCTTTTAAAAGACACATTTTGGTGACTTAAAAATGTTTGAATTCACAAGAAAACTCATGCCTACAAAATTACAGATACATATTTAGAATACAATTTGTTGTAATTATATGTCTCCTTAGGGAGAACATGTGTATGCTACAAGAATGTGTCGGCAATCATTTTCAGTGTTCTGATTATACCCTTTATAATGTGCCTTCATAATTCAGAGGGCAGGCACATTTTTTTCTTACTATGTTAATTAGTTTCTCTTCAATAATCCAGATGTTTTGTTTATGTAATTTATTCCTTCCTGTTGACTTTTTAGTAATGAGATTAATCTGTCTGATTTCCACCTTCTAGCTCAATATTATGCTTCTATAATCATCCCCTTTAAAATGGGAGTGAAAACCTCATTCTACCAGCTTGTCTATTCTTCAGACATGGAAAGGTTTTCCTATTTAGGAAGATGGCCCTGAGCATACTTTCAAAAGGTTTTTACATTATCCTCACCTTGTAACTGTACAACAAAAATCTCCTAGCAGTATAAATATAAAAATAATGCATAGTGCTATTATAGTAAAATGTAGAATTAGATATTCTCTTCAGTGTGATCAAACAGTGATATAAGAATATAAAACCAGGTGAAATGTATATATTTCTTCTTTACATCTGAAACACCAGTTTCTGTTCATTGTTTGCAGTCTTGTTCTACTTTAAATTCCCTCCTTTAACTCATGAATTCGTGTTTCATAGGCATCTCCAGGCCCATAAAAGATGAGCTATATAAGACTTTCAACCAGATACAGACCCAAAAGTAACAGTGGTTCATTTCAGCAGTGATATTTAAAGTGTGTTTAACTAGAGTAGTTTTAGTTAATTTGTTAATCTAACATCATTAATGAGATTCTAAATATAAACATCTGCCAAACAATTGAAAGTTATTTGGGTTGGAATGTGTCATTTAAAGTTTCCAAGATTTATGAATCTATAGATGGGCATAACAAGGATTCCTCAGTCTGTACCTCTTAACAAAAAAATCTTCTATATTAAACCTACTTAATGATGAAATTATTTTATTTTTATGATGTGAAGCTAATTAAAAGGGAAAGTTAAAAAGAGAAATATTAGCAGCCCAGTAGAGATACGTCCATTCTGTGCTTTCCAAACACAATTATAATTTCAGCACTGATCTTAGTAATTTTTGTCTCTTCAAAACATTTTATTCCATTAAATCAACATCATTTTTTAATGATTATTGTTCCAGAATGCATTTAAATACTTTGTTTACATAACCATTGATAATCCTTGCTTATTCATACTACTTTTAGCTGTTGCATTCAATAAATTTTGGATCATTATTTATATAGATCTTAAAAATATTTCTTTAATTTTGATCAAAAATTTAAATCTTATTAATTCTCATTTGGGGAAAGAAAGTAATATACATATATATTGTATACTGTGTTGTTATATATTATATTCTGCATTATTTATAGATTATATGGCATGTATCTATGACATAAGTATTAAGTATATATTTCTCCCAACTTAGGAATATGTACAGTTACCAGGAGATCTTTGGTTTCATGCATATTCCTGTCTCTCACTTTCTCCCCTCTCTCTCTCATTAAAATACACTATTTACAATCTAATATATTCCACCAGATTTTATACCTGTATCATATATATCATATATATGATAGGAAAATACATACAGTAATTAAAATTATCAGTACATGTGTGAATGTGTGAGTGAATAAGAAAGCAATTAATAATAATAATTAATAAGAGACACATTGTGATGCTTCATTTTTTATGTCAATGTGGCTGGGCCGTGGTGCCCAATTTTGTCAAAACTGGGTTACACGTGACTGTGAAAGTAAACACATGTGATTAATATTTATAATTAGTCAACTTTAGATTAACTTTAGTCAGATTATCCTCCATAAAGTGGGTGGGCTCCATTAAGTCAGTTGAAGATCTTAAGAGCAAAAAGTGAAGTTGCCTCAAGAAGGAATTGTGCTTCAAGTTCTGAAACATAAAAACTCTGCTTGAGTTTTCAGCTTAATGGCCTGCCCTGTGGATGTTGGATTCAAGACTGTAACATCAACTGTTACCTGAATTTCCAACCTGCTGGCCTGCCTAAAAATCTCAAATTTGCCAAATCCTACAATACATCAGCCAATCCCTAAATATGTCTCCCTCTCCCCTCTCCCTCCCTCTGTCTCTCTGCCTCTCTCTCTCTCTCTCTCTCTCTCTCTCTATATATATATATATATATATATATATATATATATATATATACACATTTTGAAGTATATATGCTGTTGTTTTCCTTCTCTGGAGAATCTTAACTGACATGCAGACATAATTTTCGAGCATAGAAGCCCACACTTATTGGAAGATTATAAGACTTGAAGACTGGGAAGACTGAGGGCTCACTTGAGGTGTGGGCTTACTAATTTAACATAAATTCCACATACAGAGTATGCAGTTTTCTTTGTTAATGATGCTTGTTCTCTGTCCGTTGATTTTTATAGAGCAATGTGGCCCAAATGTATTGAGGCTATTTACAAAGAAGTATCTAAAAGGGATAGACTTGTGTGGTTGGTTCCTTTCATAAGAGGCACAATGCAATACAGGAGCCAGGAACCCCCTTCCTACATGACCAGAGCCAACACAATGATGAAGTGATGAGGCAGCCTCCCTTCACAGGGAGGTGGGAGCTTGCCAGGCACCCATGTTCACCTCATCTCATTTGGTCATTTTACCCATGAGGAGACTAAGGCCTGGTGTTCACACACTGATCTGTGGTAGAGCTGAGCAACTGAGGGCTCCTGACCCCGCCATGTGGAGATGGTGCTGTCAGGGAGCCTTAAACTTGACTTGGGCAGACAGATGTTACAGTACCTTTAAATTTCAGCATCTGTCGCTTGCTGTCTGTGTCACTTGGGGCAAGTAGCTTCCCTCTCTTCCTCAGTTTATGCACCTAAAAAGTGGTGATGTTAACAATTTCCTCTGGAGTTATTGTGAGGTTCATATGGAAGGCTGTGAGAAAGGTTCTAATGCAGAGCAGGCTGCCTGGGCACCCAGTCATGTGGGTTTCCTGTGTGCCCTCTGCTGGCCAAGTTTCTGGTTTTCTTAAGTTCTGTGAGGAGGTGAGCAATGTCAGCCTCCTGGCAGTTCTCAGAAAAGGTTACCTGGAAGGTTCTCAGGCTCAAAACCTTTCTTCTTTTGTGCCAGTCAGCAGATATGGGTTACCTGTAGCTCTCTGGAAAGGTAGAGGGCGGCCTTGGGTCATTAAAAAAAAAAGAAAAAAAGAAACGAAAAGGGTAGAGCAGATACTTCATTCTTGAAACTTCGAGAAAGTCAGAGTAGTATATAATAGTGAAAACAATATTGAATCAATAAGTTTGAAGATATAATTGATTTGAGGAATTATTTCAGTGATGTTTCCAGTGATTCCTAGAGGATTTGAGATTTTGGAATTTACTGTTTTGGTGATAACAATTTAATTATGTGACTTTGGGAGCAAATGTCAGCAGTAAAGAGGAGAAAAATATCCCTGGAAGCCGGAGAATAAGCAATTATGACACCAAGAATTGAAAGTAATATGCATATGGGTAATCTGAATAGTTACAGCTATCACTTTTGTATAAGATGGCTTCTGGATCTCCTGTCTTACTTAGAAAGACCTCTATACACTAAGTCTTAAACCATTATATCATGCCCCTTGTATTTTCATTTTGTTTCTGTTACTTTCAGAAAGGAAACATAGATCAAGTTTACTTTTATATATGTTATGAGGTGGACAAACACAAATTATAGTTTTAATTTTTTTTAATGTTTATTTATTTTTGAGAGAGGGACAGAGTGTGAGCGGGGAAGCAGCCAAGGGAGAGGGAGACACAGAATCAGAAGCATTCTCCAGGATCTGCGCTGCCTGCACAGAGCCCAACATGTGGCTCAAACGCATCAACGTTGAGATCTTGACCTGAGCCGAAGTTGGACGCTTAATTGACTGAGCCACCCAGGCACCCCTCAAATTATTGTTTCAAATAGATTTTAGAACTCTTTAAAAATTGCAGTTTTAGATGGCAAGCTCTATTTAATCAAATTATTCAAATAAATATGCTTATTTATTCTTTAGAAAGAATACATAGTGTGTAGAAAGAAATGCACATTATTTGGGAGGATATGGTGACTCCTCTTTCAGCAGAGCCACTCATTTCACGAGAAATTTGCATAATTATGGTATTTTCTCAGATGTAGTTGAACTTTTTACCTGGTCCCTTGCAACTGAAAATAGTTGAAGTACATACTTGAGATGGCAGATAGACACCTAAAACTCTTGTCCTCAAAGGTAGCAATACAGCCTCTTTTTTTTGTAAAAGAATATTTAAATTATCATTTAAATGGTTTGATCAACTCACAAAAACATACTTCTGCTTTTGGAAAATATGGATTATCCTGCAGCAGATGAACTATTCTACAGTGGACAGCAACAGAAGCCAGTTATATGAAAAGTTAGGAAAAAAATTAAATATATTTGAAGGCATCAGAGATCCTCAAAGGTAACAAAGACTCGATGGAACACAATTCTAAGAAAATGGGAGTTGTGCTGGAATCCAGTATGACATTCTGTAGCAGCTATTTCCCTCAGGCCAGTTTCCAAATTTGAGACCAGAGCAAAAGGTAAGGATTTCAGCACAGTGCCTGGGGAATAGACCAATACTAATAAACAGAGGGAAAAAGATCTTGTAACAGTTTTTCAGACCCAAAAGGCAACAAAAGATACTTTAGGGACCTGACTCACAGTGCAGTCTGGATGCACATCAGAGTTGCAGGACACCCCAGGCTCACTTGGAACTAAGCCTAGAAGGCTTTGGGACTAGAGGTAGAACAGAGAGTAGAAACCTACCCAAAATATGACACAAGTCTTACTCATTGTGGTCTGGATTGATAGAGGGCAATTATTACCTGTATCTTGCTAAGCAAAGGTAAAGGTAAATCCTCTGTGTAGAAAGAAAACAAAATCACTCGGGGACTGTATAGAATTTTATGCATAAGGCCTGACATTCACTGAAAACATCTTACCCATTGCATGAGAGCCAAATGACCTAAAGTCAAAAGAAAACAAACAAAACTACCCAGCAGTTCTAGACTTGGGAATTTGAAGAGACATCTTGTAAATGCTTATGGTTAAAATGTGTACAAAAACAGAGGAAAATATGTAAAAATAGAAATGAAGATGGTTTATAGCATCAGAGAATCAAAACCTACACAAACAAATGTAAATACATGTAGAACCGGAAAATACAATAACCCAAAAAAGTTCTTGATAGATTCAACAATAAGTTAATGACAGCAGAACATAATACAAGTAAACTGAAAGATAGACCGGAAAAATATCTGGATAGGAGCACAGATAAGGAAAGGATACAAATAGAAAAAAAAGAGTGTGAAATATAGATATAAGGGAAGAGTGAAAACATCTTTCATATTCTTAAACAAAATCCCACAAGAGTAAAAAAAGAGAGAGGGAGTGAATGAGATTAAAGCATTATTTGAGACAGTAGGAGCTGAAAGTTTCTGAAAATTTTAAAATGGACCTGAGTTAGAGATTCAAGAGCTGGCAAATATCAATCAGAATAAATACAAAGAAAACCAGAAGCAAGGAGACCTATCTTCTAAGCCAAGAAAAAATATATATGATACTTTTAAAGAACAAAAATATAACTGAAAACTAAATTTCAGAAATTTTGAAGATCTTAGGTTAATGAATATCATCTTTAAAGTAAATTATATAAAAGAATTGTACACCCAGAAAGAAAAAGTCTTCCAAAAACAAAGTCAAAATAAAGACATGTTCAGCCAAACAAAAGCTAGAAGTCTTCAATACCAGTAGATATGCACTAAAAAAGGAAGTCTAGGGAGAATCTTTTAGAAAGAAATAAAAGAATCCCAGACCAAAGTATGAAAATTCAGGAAGAGCAACCTAAGATACATACGAGTGTAAGTATAAATAAATACTGAATGTAAAAAAACTACTAAAAATCAGTAATATTCTGTTAGATTTAACATAAATATAGTTAAAGCATATGGTAATGTTTGAGAGATAGTAAAAGTGATTGTTAATATTACTTTTTAAAATGTTTATTTTTGAGAGAGCTCGAACAGGGGAGGGGCAGACAGAGGGGGACAGAGGATCCAAAGCAAGCTCTGCCCGACAGCAGAGAGCCGGATGTGGGGCTTGAACTGACAAGCCACAAGATCATGACCTGAGCTGAAGTGAGACGCTCAACTGACTGAGCCACCCAAGTGCCCCTCATTAATATTACTTTTTAACTAAAAATTCTCTTTACAGTAAATAAACAGAGAATAGCAAATAAAAAATAAAACTCTGTTAATACCACATAGGAAAATAACTTGAATAACAAGGACATCAATTCTCTGTGACTCTCAGCCACTACTAATTTTGAAATGATTAACATATATGCATGACTTCTTTGAGCCTAACAATTAAAATGTATAGTAACCTCTGTAGGGATTTGAATTTTTATCCAATTCTAATAAAACTTTTCTATTAATATGTTTTTATTAGACATCTTTGAACGTGTGTGGCAATCACTTAAATTTTCTCATATATAACATCAATTAAGGATTTTTTCTTCCTAAAGCCTATTTTAATCATAAGAATTATTTTTTGATCCAATACATTCACTTTTTACATCTTTTAAACCACGCTGTTATCTTTATTAGAATGAATAGCTAAAACTGATCCTATTATCACAAGTTTTCAGAAAATCTGACAGTTGATAACTGGAGGGAGATTATATTAATTTACTTGCCATCGGCTTTTGACATAACTATTTCTTTGGCATTTTACCTCTTATTAAAGTAAGGAAAGGCAAAGCTGGAAAATGGGGCTTTCATTAGTTTTCTCTCCAAGGCCAGTGATAAAGATTCTTGTGGTAATATCTCCAGGTTTTAAAAACTCATAGACTTAACCTGATTCTTTTCCTCCTAAATCACATTTTTGATATTGAGTAATGCCAATTTTACTATATTATACTATACTGTTTTATCAGATTGCCTCTCCAGAGAACTAAAATTAGTATTATTCAAGAGCTTCTAGATGTTTCTAATTAAATAAGGATATTGTCAGACAAGATTGCTATTATACGATACATTGTATGCTAGTGTTTAATGTGAAGAAAAGACTCTTAATGAGTATAGGATTCCATTTACTAACTTAAAGCAGAACATGAGTACTAAGTTTTATGGTTTCACAAGTATGCCTCAAATTATGCTATTTCTGCACTTTTGAGATTGATTGGCTAAAATGTCTCCTAATTCCATGAGATATTTAACTTTTCCAATTACAAGTTTAGATATTGGGTTTCAGAGTTTAATATTTGTTAAGTATCTACTATTTTTGTGAATTTGGAAAATAAATTTCTAATTTTTAAATCCTTAATCCACATGAGAATGCAGTCAGGTATATAAACATACATATATATTCCTCAATATATTAAATACATTCCTCAATATATTAAAATATTTTTCCTAAGAATATTAAAGTATTTTATTTCAAATATAAGGCATTGGGAATGCCTGCGTAGCTCAGTCGGTTGAGTGTCCCACTCTTGATTCCAGCTCAGGTCGTGATCCCAGGTGGTGGGATTGAGCCTTGCAGCGGGCTCCATGCTGAGCATGGAGTCTCTTTAGGTTTCTCTCTCTCTCTCTCTCTCTCTCTCTCTCTCTCTCTCTCTCTCTCTTTCTCTGTCTGCCCCCTCCCTACTCCAAAAATACCTCCAAGTAGATGTTATTTTCAAGAGAATTGTGGTGTCCTAGCACTGTATCTAGTTTGTCTAGTAGCAGTATGACTCTAGTAGAATGGGAAAAAAGTGTTGTGGAATTAAGGTTATAAAGAAGGGTGGAACAGGACTAGTACATAAAGACCAGCAATTAAAAAATAATTAATATTTATAAAACTTCCACAAATAATTACTTGTTGCTTTAATATGGGAAATTCCACTGTATGAGTATTTACACATGAAATTTGGGTCAGTGGGATGGGTTTGTTGATACTGTTGTTTTCAAAATATTAGCCCAGAATACTGGGGTCTTCTGCTTATAGGAAGGATGTAGTTGAGCATAGTAGATTAATGCTACTGCAAAAACTAGAAAGAAGTAGATAAAATTACATGTATGTATAATATATATATAAATATATTAATAATTAAATTTATAAAATTATATATTTTATAAATAAAATGTTATATACATTTAAAAATATAAAATCAATATGTACAGAGATTTATATATGTATATTTATAAATATATGTTTGTATATTTTTATTTATGATTAAACACTCCAGAGATCTATGGAAGCAAAGAGTGTAAAACATTTAATTAGTATTCCAAAGAAACTACAATACCTCTAAAAATTAAAGATTGTAATTCATTATATTTTAATTTTTTTAAATGTTTATGTATTTTTTAGAGAGAGAGAGACAGAGCATGAGCGGGGTAGGGGCAGAGAGAGAGGGAGACAGAGAATTTGAAGCAGGCTCCAGGCTCTGAGCTGACAAAACAGAGCCCAATGTCGGGCCCACTGACTGTGAGATCATGACCTGAGCTGAAGTAGGACGCTTAACCTACTGAGTCACCCAAGCACCCCTTTAATCCATTATATTTTAATTCAAAAAGCTGAAGGTACTACATGAGAAACAAAACTGAGCCAGATGTGCAAATTACAGCATCAACTAAGTCCCACCTAAATCAATTCATGATTGAATTGAAGTGATAAGACACTCAGCAAAGTTCAGGCAAGAAAAAATATAATCAAATATAGATTATAATCAAATTCTTAATTATTAGGTTATAATTAAATTAGATGTATGATGATATAAAGAAGGAAATCATGTTCAAAGACAAGACTTTGAAATGAAAGCATTTAGAAAAATGTTTTAAAATGTGTAAAGTGAGAGTAGAAAAGAAAATTTTGCCAACAAGAATCCTTTAAGTTTTTTCAAAATAATCCCCAAACTGGGGCGCCTGGGTGGCGCAGTCGGTTGGGCGTCTGACTTCAGCCAGGTCTACGATCTCGCGGTCCGTGAGTTCGAGCCCGCGTCAGGCTCTGGGCTGATGGCTCGGAGCCTGGAGCCTGTTTCCGATTCTGTGTCTCCCTCTCTCTCTGCCCCTCCCCCGTTCATGCTCTGTCTCTCTCTGTCCCAAAAATAAATAAACGTTGAAAAAAAAAATTAAAAAAAAAATTAAAAAAAAACCCAAAATAATCCCCAAACTATTATTTTTTAGAACAAAAGTTGATAGGACTTATTGTCAGTTAACTTGCACTAAAAGAAACATGAAGGAGAATTCTTCAAGGTGAAGGAAAAATGATTCCAGATAGACTTTGAAAGGAATGAAGGTGGCTGAAAAAAATAATAATGTGAATGACTATAAAAACATATTCACTGTTCAAAAACTATAATATTAATAGAAATATTAATAACAATAGTCCAATATGTATTTGTAACTATATGTAAAATTAAAATACCTATTACTAATAACACAATATTCAGAGTAAAAAACAAGCTAAGATATTTAATGACTTTCCATTTTTCAGAAAATGCTTAGAATAAAACTTTCAAACAGATACTAACATGTCTCTTGTCAATTATAGACTATCATAAGTTAATATGTAACTAAGAAGTTAATGAGAAAAATGAAATTCTTTAAAATAAAATCTTGATTATCCCAAAATAAAGAAAAAGAACAGAAAAAACAAAGAACAGCTGCAGCAAACAGAAACTAGAAGAAAGCTGACAGATTTAAACTAATTGCAGCGATCATTTCATGAAATGTAAATATTCTGAGTGATTCCAAGTATTGTATCCATTGAAGAGAAGGAATTGTTAGAAAGAAAGTCAAGTCAAGTCTACACCTCTGTTTCTTAGCAAGAGATGACATAAGTCAGAGTATGGAAACTCCAGTAGCATGCAAATACGTCAAGAAAAAGCTGATGCGCCTATCTCATAGCAGAGGAAGAAGACCTAATGACAAGAAGCACACCATTGTGAAGCGGCCCCATCACATTACAAAAGCTCATTGCGTAAGAGAAAATAGTTCTTAATCTATATATTCTCAATAATATAACTTTACAAAGGGAAACTGACACTGATAAAAAGAATTAGAAAATATATACTCATTCACTGTTGGTGATTTTAATACACCTTTCTCATTAACATCAATCTGGAAAAGAACAGTAGAGGTGTAGCAAATTTGAAAAACATAACTAGAAATTTTGTTTTATTTATTTATTTAGGCTTATTTATTTTGAGAGTGAGAGAGGGTAGATGTGAGCAGGGAGGGGCGGAGAGAGAGGGAGAGAGAGAATCCCAAGTGGCTCTGCAGTGCAGAGCCCAGTGCAGGCCTCAATCTCACGAACCCTGAGATCATGAACTGAGCCAAAACCAAGACTTGGACACTTAACTGAGCTATACAGACGCCCCTAGTTTTTTTGTTTGGTTGTTTTTGTTTTTGTTTTTTTTGAGAGAGAGAGAGCACGAGTGGGGGAGAGGGAGAGGGGGAGAGGGGGGGAGAGAGAGAGAGAGAGAGAGAGAGAGAGAGAGAGAAATCTTAAGTAGGCTCCATGCTCAGCACAGAGCCTGATGCGGGCTTGATCCCACAACACTGAGACCTGAGCCAAAATCAAGAGCCAGACACTTGGCTGACTGTGCCACCCAGGCATCCCATAACTAGCAAACTTGTAACTACAGCTAACTAAAATGACCCCCAAAATTTGTTAATTATGTATTCATTTAAAAATCACCAGTTGCTGAGCCACAGAGAAAGTCTCAACATTTTTTAAATATACAGAGTATACTCTCTGACCGTAGTGGGAATTAAGTTGGAAACTAATAAGAAGAAGATAACTAGATCCTCATCCCAAATATTTAGAACTTAAGCAATACATTTTTACATATATTTGGCACAAAGAAAAAATGACTAGAAAACTTAGGAAATAGTTGGAATGAATTTGAATTCATTCCAATTCAATGTTGGATGAAGAACAACTCATAAGATTCCCAGGGTTTAGCATCTCTAAACCATGATGTTTGTTTTACTTCATTTGATAACCAGTCATAAGAAGGAGTACACTCAAAGGTAAACCCATCACATGTTCTTCAACATAAATTTCCATGTAATATGGAAATGATTTATTAATTATTATTAATTATCTATTGATTAAATTAATTATTTCCATGTAATATGTAGAAACACTACTGTAAAATTTCTTTTTCTGTTGGACTAATGCTTTGACATAGCCTAGGACCTAAAAATAATTTCAGGTGTCAAAATAATTGTATGTTCTTCCATAATATAATCAAATTCAACTAAAGCCCAATAGTAGGCCATTCAAAGGAGAGTATAACTTGAAGAAACATCAGGTTAGTTTTTAGTCTAAAGTCCCAATGGTCACCATTCAGAGTCAAACATGTTTCTGTCAAAGGCTCAAATCAGCATGATTGAGCACAACAGACACTTCCAATATTATTTGAGCACTGGCGGCCAAAGGTACCAAAGGGATTGATTGTGTGATGTCTCTTTAAAACTTTAACAAAGCCTACTCTTGTTCGGAGCCTTCTTAAATTCAGTTCTTTTCCTGGTAACTTTGTGAACAGCAGTTAATGAAATTCCCAAATGTGTTATGTGATTTCTCCAGAAACCAGCATCTCAATCAATAACTTTGGAACTGTCAGAGACAATATGTTTTTTGTTGTTGAAAGAATGTTTCTATTAACTCCAATCAAAGTTATATGAGAATTTTCCACTTCTGCTGGAACCTGTACTTTGGTCAGATTAATCAGCACCAGCATTCACAGTCCCTATGAAGTTTCTTCACAATCCTCAGCCATTTTTATTCACACTCATGCAAATGGCCTTAGATTCTCTGCTGGGAGTTACACCAAGAGGTCTTGCATCCTGTCACTGGGATCATAATCCTCTCCTTTGCCTTGCACCCATTCTCATAAGCATGGGTTCTAAAAAGGAAGTTTCTCCTTTTATGACAGCCTCAGATCATGACATATCCTCAAGTTTATACGTTAAAATTCTTTAACATTTTGAGGAGTTGTAAGGACAGCAAGATTACCTGATGTCTTATAGTAATCCATTAAAATTTCAATAAGTTTACCAGTGTTCAGATGGCTAATTAGCAATGGAATGAAAAAAAAGAGAAGATAAATGAATCATATTAAATACTTTCTCATCATTCATCCCCATTGGTTGAAGGTGAACAAAGAGATTGGCAACAACTGTTTCACATTATTCTCTCTATTCCACCTCCCTCCCCCGCAAAAAAAAAAAAAAAAAACCAGAATCTCATGAAGAGCTGTGTTGGAACCTCTTTTATCACAGCATCAAATATCATTTGGGTCAAAGACATAGAATTAGGGGAAACTTTACTCACATTATATAAAAACTCCAGAGTTGACTTCATTTTCAATATTTTACCAGCCTTAGAAAGAAAAATCTACCAACATCAAAAGGTAGAAAAGGAGACACATCAAGGCACATGTTTGAACCCTACATTTTTATCCCACTCAATTGGCATTTTTTCCATGTATCCATATTTCTATAAAAACTGCATCTAACTGTGGATTCCGAGAAAGACTGAACAAGTCCTTTATTTTTGACAGTATCTAAGGTGAGGTAAATAGCTTGCTTATCACTGATGTATAAAATCCATTTCAACAGAAGCTCAGTAAAAATATCTCAGTAAAAGGTTGTTTATAGAGGTCAACAAAGTGACTTAACTATTGACTGAATATTCCCATATTTCAACAGTCTCTTGATTAATTAGCTGCACTTGTAAACTATACAATCATTTTATTAATGACCACCCAGACAGGATCACTTACTATCATGAGAAGCATCTGCCCCTTTAAGGACACATCTCTCCCATTTTTAGACTGAATCACCAACCATAACCAGATAGCCCTGGAAGCCTGGAGCTATTTTTCTTTTATTTTCCATTTCACCAAAACAGACAAAAGAAACCAATGTACAGAGTTCTTTGTTTACCTTCTCTTTGATTTACTTTCTAATGCGTTTAGCCATTTTCCCAGCCATAAATTTGCCATCTACAAGTACCACTAATATGTTTCCATTGATCATAGAGCTTGAGCAACCTCAAGCCACAGGTGTTCACATCTCGATGTTTATGAGGCATAATGTTTTGCAGCTTACTTTACTTATACAGTCTTTGTCTGACTTTGAAAACATGGTACTATTGGTTTCATAAAATGATTTGGAAAGTTTTTCATCCTCTTATTATTTAGACTAACCTATAACAATAACATGAGATTGAGTACCTTTGAATATTAATGATTGGGAGAAAACACAAAAGAAGGCTTTTGAGGTGATGATATTGTTTTATATTTTGGTCTTGGTAGTAGATGCATTGCTGTGTTTGCTTCATCAAACTCTGATGTTATAATCTGCATACTTTACCTATGTTATGTAGAATGTAGAAATAAATATTTTGGAAATATGAAGCTAAGTCATCCACCTCAGGTGTAACTTTTTTTTTTTTTTAACCAGGGTATTTTTCTACCTAAAAGCCACTCTACATAGGACAAAGATTTTTTGTGCCATGTCAGATTGAAAGCTTCTAGGCCTCAGACTTGTATTTCCATGAAAATTTCCTTAACTTAGACAGAACTTCCAATGTCTTACATATCTAGAAAATCTTTTCTTAACAGGTTATTTAGTGTTTATAAAATCATAGTGGATATTCTTCTGTCCAGGCTTTGTGACTATGGCTTGTGGGCAAACCTCTACAACCACCAACTTAGCCAGCCAGAAGGACACTGTGTCTGCCTCTTGACTTGAGCACAGACAATTCCTATAAGTTATATGCCCCTTCCTGGAGCCCACATAATTAATTTGGACCAACGTTGACTCATTTCAGAGGCGTGAAAAATGTTCTACCAGTAGACACAAGAACCTACAGTGTGGAATCCTGAGAGACCACACAGGGTTTATATCATTTTGAGTGCCTCCTCATCTATAAGGAAAAATATTATTCCCCTTTAACTTATTATTATTATCTCTAAAACTTAAGCTTACATAAAGAAAGTATGTCTCAGGGGTGCCTGGATTGCTCTGTCGATTGAGTGTCCAACTTTGGCTCAAGTCATGATCTCCTGGTTTGTGGGTTCAAGCCCCATGGGGAGCTCTGTGCTGACAGCTCAGGGCCTGGAGCTTGCTTCAGATTTTGTGTCTCCCTCTCTCTCTGCCCCTCCCCTGCTCATGCTGTCTCTCTCTCTCAAAAATAAATATATATTAAAAAATTTTTAAGAAAGTGTGTCTCACATTTTGGTTATTCTTGATTTCCTGATCAAGTCAAAAGGCCTATTTTGTATCTATTCTCACTTGCCTAAATGTCCTAAGTATTTAATCACTTCTGCCCCAACCCAATATCTCAATGGCAGGCTTTCATCCAAGTTTTCCTTTTATATACATAAGAACATCTGTTTCATGACTAAGACTTGTGCTTACAGTTGTAAACTCTCACTAAAAATTTCCCTCAACTTTTTTGCCAAGAAAGTAGGCCCATGCTGAGAACACCACCCCTCTGAAGGGAGAGCTGTCCTTTCTTATAGAGTTAGAGAAGAGGAATCTTTGGTCTCCTGAATCCTCATTGTCTCTCCATCACATTGTGCCACTCTTTACCCTTCCTAATCACTGCTCTCTAGCCACTATATATTTAAACTTAATTGTTTGTAATTGTTTTGCTCAAGATAAAATCAGCAATCACGTGAGTGAATTCTACCTGCAATTTCCTTGACTTTGTCAATCCTCAACACTTTAGCTCAACTACACCTTAGCTTCCTAATTCCCTGTCATTTGCTGACATTTTTTGTTATCCCAAATCATTGTACCTCGAAATTATGAACGCTAATAATTATAAGCTCTAATATTATAAATATTATATTAAACTCTATGTTAGTAGACTCTGATATTATAAATCCCTTTCCTTACATCCTTAACAGTCACTTACTCCAATTTATTCATGTCCTTCTTCTTAGGTGTGCTGGATTATGCAGTGTCAATGTGACTGGCCTGGGAACATTTCCTAGAATCTCCCTCCCTGTATGGCTCTGAGTTGGAATGGACATGAGAAGAAACTTAAGTGGAATGTAGAAGATAGATGTAGAGCTGTAGACCTTACTCTCAGAAGATCATTACCATCAGATTTGTTGATGGACAGATCAAGACCTTGGTTTTATTTGCTGTTTCATCAGTTTGACTGGTGGTCTTGAAACAGTGGCTCCAGGCTCATAACCAAAGTGCAGTAACTACTCAGGGGCAACAGTAATGTAATTAATCGTGTCAGTGTTCCTAGGACTGAAAAGGTTCCTCAGATATGAGACTACGCTAAGTCTAAATGTGCTAAAACTAGAATAGTCTCAGGAAAATTGGATGGCATGATCACTCCAGAAATGGTTTTTCAATGTCTTCTCCATGAACAATGACCTTGGCATGGCTCACTTAGGAACTATGTTTAGGAACTATCACTTTAGTCAATTAGAGTTATTTATTTAATTAATAAGTAGAAATCATTACACCCTGCTTACTGGGGTCTGATGCTAAATTTGGGGTTTCCTCTGAGGGGTTCATTTAATGCTATAGGAAATGTACTGGCAGTAAATATTGATAGATTTAAATAATTTAATGCATATAGATTTAGTTATGGGAATAATGATTATAGAACAGAATGAAAAGTATACCTCTAAATTTAGAATTAGAAAAATAATAACATGGAAGTATAAAGAAGGTAAAGTGCAAAAAGGAAAAAAATTAATTCACATGTAATTCATAAAGAGGTTTTAATAATATTAAAAATTAATGAGTGAATAAGTATGCTTTATAAGTATATTTTATAAAGGCAGATAGGTACCTGCTAAAGAAGGTTGAAAGATAAAACACAGGAAAATAAAGCAAAAATAAAAGGGAAACAATAAAAACCAGACCACATATTAGAATGCCGGAAATGCTAAAGCACTGAAAGGAAGAATTCACATAAAAACAAAATAAAGAAGCAGAATTTAAATGAAGAAATTTACATATAAATGCAGATGGGATAAACTCACCTACAGCATCGAGAAAAGAGAAGCATCTTTGCATTTTATGCAAGATATTGATATAAAACAGTGATTTGAAGGTTTGAAATTACAAGAATAGATGAAAAGAACAGGATAATACTGAAAAAAAAGAGGTTAGGGTTTTCTTTCATATAAATATTGGGCAAGTTTAAATTCAGGACAACAAGTGTTAAATGAAACACAGGCAGGCACAAAAAGTCTAGGGCATCAGGATGATTTGATTTCATGAAAGTTTGAAAGCCAAATATCATAATATGAAAATGCACCATGCAAAAACTACAGAAAGTATACAAAGAAATCAAAGGAAATTTAGTATTAATACATATTTTTGTTTACCCCTCTCAAACATTGTTTTAGTAGAAAAGAAGTTAATAAGATACAAAGGATATGAATAAAATAATTATTAGTATTGATCCAATAAGTAAATTTTGAACTTTATTTTATATTGGAATAATCCTTTCTAGGGACATAAAGAAGATTTACCAAACATGACCACATGTTACACCAAAAATAAAATTTCCATGCATCTCAAACCGTAAATCTATACAATAAACACTTTCTGAACATAGTAAATACAATGAGAAAAGAGCATTAAAGTCAGTTACAAATCGATAAACATGAAAATGATCTGAAAATTAAAAAAATATATTGATAGCAGTTATATTTTAAATAACTTTAAGATGAGAGAGAAAACTCAAAGCTGAGTAAAAGACAACACTGCATTCCAACCAGAATATCATATATATGTATATACAGAATGGTTGAAATATAGGAGATTCAGGGACAATCTTTTCTTTTATTGTCTCTTTAAGATGTGTAAGAATTTGTGTTTGAATTTATTTGTTCTTTTTTATATTTTATTTATTCAACAAATATTTATATACCAAGTGGCACTTTATATATTAAGAATAAAGTGGTAAACAAGAAATACAGAGCAGGTACATGGGGTGGAGGGACTGGTCTGCAAATAGAAGTAAATATACAATATAGGCTAATAGTGATACAAGCTGAAAATAAAGAATAGAGGGAAGGGTGGAAGGAAGGAAAGGATGGAGGCAGAGAGGAAGGGAAGGAGAAAAGCCACCCAGATTGATGTGATTTATAACAGGTGGCCAGAGGAGATTAAAAGTCTGATTTTTGATTTGGGGTCATGGGAGGATATACTTTCAAGTTTGGTCTTAAATGTCAGTAAGTGGCCAGCAATGACAATGCCCAGGGCAAAAAAATTTTTGCCAAATGCAAAGAAGCATAAATAAAAGGAACTTGAGGATGAGAAAGCTAGGTTGTTTGGTGAACATAGTGTGAAGGGAGTCAGAACTGGCTCACACCATTCAGGAACTATTTTCCATAAAGCAACTTTTGGAAACATATAAATCCCTTTCATCCTTTATGCAATCATCTTCCTTTTTCATATTTGATTTATGTAAAATCCCTTTCTAAAGAAATTTCCAACACCTATTCTCACACCAAAATAAATTTTATAACTTCAAAACTGCACAACTGCAATATTTTCTGTAATAATAATAGTATAATATGGCAAATTATTATGGTATGATGAATATAAAAATATGGTGAAAATATGATAAAGCTAGATATTATTAATAACATAAAACCAATTGCATTTAAAAGCTGGTTTGTTCTACTTAGCTTTTCATAGTGGTCAATAAACATTTAATGTTCCTAATTTTCCAACATTCAGGTTCTTTTAAGTGAAATCACAAAGTTACTGAAGGGACCCTCCATGAGAAATCATAAAATCTTTGCTGTGTAACATGGCACTTTTTTTTTAATGTTAACTCTCAGCTTCTTCTAATTAAGAAACTGAAATGACCATACTGAGTCCCTCAGGAGGCTAATGCCTTTTGCACGTGTATTTTCATGCCCAAGGAAATAAAACAGGGAGCATGGTCAAACAATAGCAGCTCCCACCTTGATTGGGAAATGGCTCTAAGAAAGCCTCATGCCCTTGGTTGTATTTGATGGATTACCTATTCAGTATTTCAGGACTTTGTTCATCTATAATTGACCAAGAAAGTGATGAGCTACAGATGGTCCAGGTTTTTTATGGCACTGAGGCAGAATGCAACAGTTTGTTTGCTTTTGCACATGCAAGCAGTTAAGTTTCACAAGTAAAGCGTAAAAATAACTTCTGTGCATAGATAACACAGTTCATCTGTTAAAATATGGGGTAAAACCAAACCCAAAGAGCCTTTGGTTGAACAAACAAAGAATTATAATGAATAATGTTGCTGCAATATAACAGATGTAAGACAATGACAGTCTGGCTGATATATGAACATAAAAATGTTTTAGACAGGAAGCCACAGGGCACTACTGTTTCTCATTATTTATTCAAAAAAAAATTTGGAATCTACAATCAAGTTAGTGATTCTTAAGAATTAAGTCTCTGCTTGTCTTTGTTTGTGGTTGGGGTTTTATTTGTTTAATTTTAGATTTAAGAAATAAAACTTTGTCTTTCAAATAAAATGAAGTAAAAGTAAACTAATATTTACATTGAAGTTATATGAAAAGCTTTAATATGTAAAAGCTTTGATATGAAATTTTTTTTGTCTCTAGGCTTTCAAATATAAACATATTGCTTTGGTAAGTTTATGTTCCTTTTGATTAATTGTCATTTAAAGTATTTTCCAAAATGAAGACACTGGTTTATGAAAATGACATGGAGACTTGATCTGTTTTATTTACCTTTTTAATTGCTACACTTAGATTAGTATCTAAGCATTTTGTTTAAATGAATAATGGAATATATGTGACCATTTCAAATGGTATTAATAAAAATCTGTTTATGTTGTAATTTAAAGTGGGATACAAAAGTATATATGTGTATGTGTATATATACATATATATATATATATATATATATATATATTATATTCCCTAGTAAAACATACTATGCCAGAGAAAAGTAAGAGAAAAAAAACCTAAAAGTTAAAACTATTTTCTCTTTGAGATAATTAAGAATAGGGCGAGAAGCGGCAAGATGGCGGCTTAGGAGGACGCTGGGCTCACCGCGCGTCCTGCTGATCACTTAGATTCCACCTACACCTGCCTAAATAATCCAGAAAACCTCCAGAGGATTAGCAGAACGGAGTCGCCGGAGCCAAAAGCAGACGAGAGGCCCACGGAAGAGGGTAGGAAGGGCGGCGAGGCGGTGCGCGCTCCACGGACTGGCAGGAGGGAGCCGGGTGGAGGGGCGGCTCACCGGCCAAGCAGAGCCCCCAAGTCTGGCTGGCAAAAGCGGAGGGGCCTGACGGACTGTGTTCCGACAGCAAGCGCGACTTAGCGTCTGGGAGGTCATAAGTTAACAGCTCTGCTCGGAAAGCGGGAAGGCTGGAGGACAAAGGGAGGGAGAGCTGCTGAGCCCCCGGACGACAGAGCTCAGTTTGGTGGGGAACAAAGGCGCTCGCCAGCGCCATCTCCCCCGCCCATCCCCCAGCCAAAATCCCAAAGAGAACCAGTTCCTGCCAGGGAACTTGCTCCCTCTGCGCAAACACCCAACTCTGTGCTTCTGCGGAGCCAAACCTCCGGCAGCGGATCTGACTCCCTCCCGCTGCCACAGGGCCCCTCCTGAAGAGGATCACCTAAGGAGAAGCGATCTAAGCCTGCCCCTCCTGCCCCCATGCACCTTGCCTACCCACCCCAGCTAATACGCCAGATCCCCAGCATCACAAGCCTGGCAGTGTGCAAGTAGCCCAGATGGGCCACGCCACCCCACAGTGAATCCCACCCCTAGGAGAGGGGAAGAGAAGGCACACACCAGTCTGACTGTGGCCCCAGCGGTGGGCTGGGGGCAGACATCAGGTCTGACTGCGGCCCCGCCCACCAACTCCAGTTATACACCACAGCACAGGGGAAGTGCCTTGCAGGTCCTCACCACACCAGGGACTATCCAAAATGACCAAACTGAAGAATTCCCCTCAGAAAAATCTCCAGGAAATAACAACAGCTAATGAGCTGATCAAAAAGGATTTAAATAATATAACAGAAAGTGAATTTAGAATAATAGTCATAAAATTAATCGCTGGGCTTGAAAACAGTATACAGGACAGCAGAGAATCTCTTCCTACAGAGATCAAGGGACTAAGGAACAGTCACGAGGAGCTGAAAACCGCTTTAAACGAAATGCATAACAAAATGGAAACCACCACAGCTCGGCTTGAAGAGGCAGAGGAGAGAATAGGTGAACTAGAAGGTAAAGTTATGGAAAAAGAGGAAGCTGAGAAAAAGAGAGATAAAAAAATCCAGGAGTATGAGGGGAAAATTAGAGAACTAAGTGATACACTAAAAAGAAATAATATACGCATAATTGGTATCCCAGAGGAGGAAGAGAGAGGGAAAGGTGCTGAAGGGGTACTTGAAGAAATCATAGCTGAGAACTTCCCTGAACTGGGGAAGGAAAAAGGCATTGAAATCCAAGAGGCACAGAGAACTCCCTTCAGACGTAACTTGAATCGATCTTCTGCACGACATATCATAGTGAAACTGGCAAAATACAAGGATAAAGAGAAAATTGTGAAAGCAGCAAGGGGTAAACGTGCCCTCACATATAAAGGGAGACCTATAAGACTCGTGACTGATCCCTCTTTTGAAACTTGGCAGGCCAGAAAGAATTGGCACGAGATTTTCAGGGTGCTAGACAGAAAAAATATGCAGCCGAGAATCCTTTATCCAGCAAGTCTCTCATTTAGAATAGAAGGAGAGATAAAGGTCTTCCCAAACAAACAAAAACTGAAGGAATTTGTCACCACTAAACCAGCCCTACAAGAGATCCTAAGGGGGACCCTGTGAGACAAAGTCCCAGAGACATCACTACAAGCATAAAACATACAGACATCACAATGACTCTAAACCCATATCTTTCTATAATAACACTGAATGTAAATGGATTAAATGCGCCAACCAAAAGACATAGGGTATCAGAATGGATAAAAAAACAAGACCCATCTATTTGCTGTCTACAAGAGACTCATTTTAGACCTGAGGACACCTTTAGATTGAGAGTGAGGGGATGGAGAACTATTTATCATGCGACTGGAAGCCAAAAGAAAGCTGGAGTAGCCATACTTATATCAGACAAACTACACTTTAAATTAAAGGCTGTAACAAGAGATGAAGAAGGACATTATATAATAGTTACAGGGTCTATCCATCAGGAAGAGCTAACAATTATAAATGTCTATGCGCCGAATACTGGAGCCCCCAAATATATAAAACAATTACTCATAAACATAAGCAACCTTATTGATAAGAATGTGGTAATTGCAGGGGACTTTAACACCCCACTTACAGAAATGGATAGATCATCTAGACACACGGTCAATAAAGAAACAAGGGCCCTGAATGAGACATTGGATCGGATGGACTTGACAGATATATTTAGAACTCTGCATCCCAAAGCAACAGAATATACTTTCTTCTCGAGTGCACATGGAACATTCTCCAAGATAGATCATATACTGGGTCACAAAACAGCCCTTCATAAGTTTACAAGAATTGAAATTATACCATGCATACTTTCAGACCACAATGCTATGAAGCTTGAAATCAACCACAGAAAAAAGTCTGGAAAACTTCCAAAGGCATGGAGGTTAAAGAACACCCTACTAAAGAATGAGTGGGTCAACCAGGCAATTAGAGAAGAAATTAAAAAATATATGGAAACAAACGAAAATGAAAATACAACAACCCAAACGCTTTGGGACACAGCGAAGGCAGTCCTGAGAGGAAAATACATTGCAATCCAGGCCTATCTCAAGAAACAAGAAAAATCCCAAATAGAAAATCTAACAGCACACCTAAAGGAACTAGAAGCAGAACAGCAAAGGCAGCCTAAACCCAGCAGAAGAAGAGAAATAATAAAGATCAGAGCAGAAATAAACAATATAGAATCTAAAAAGACTGTAGAGCAGATCAACGAAACCAAGAGTTGGTTTTTTGAAAAAATAAACAAAATTGACAAACCTCTAGCCAGGCTTCTCAAAAAGAAAAGGGAAATGACCCAAATAGATAAAATCATGAATGAAAATGGAATTATTACAACCAATCCCTCAGAGATACAAACAATTATCAGGGAATACTATGAAAAATTATATGCCAACAAATTGGACAACCTGGAAGAAATGGACAAATTCCTGAACACCCACACTCTTCCAAAACTCAATCAGGAGGAAATAGAAAGCTTGAACAGACCCATAACCAGCGAAGAAATTGAATCGGTTATCCAAAATCTCCCAACAAATAAGAGTCCAGGACCAGATGGCTTCCCAGGGGAGTTCTACCAGACGTTTAAAGCAGAGATAATACCTATCCTTCTCAAGCTATTCCAAGAAATAGAAAGGGAAGGAAAACTTCCAGACTCATTCTATGAAGCCAGTATTACTTTGATTCCTAAACCAGACAGAGACCCAGTCAAAAAAGAGAACTACAGGCCAATATCCCTGATGAATATGGATGCAAAAATTCTCAATAAGATACTAGCAAATCGAATTCAACGGCATATAAAAAGAATTACTCACCATGATCAAGTGGGATTCATTCCTGGGATGCAGGGCTGGTTCAACATTCGCAAATCAATCAACGTGATACATCACATTAACAAAAGAAAAGATAAGAACCATATGATCCTGTCAATCGATGCAGAAAAGGCCTTTGACAAAATCCAGCACGGTTTCTTAATAAAAACCCTTGAGAAAGTCGGGATAGAAGGAACATACTTAAAGATCATAAAAGCCATTTATGAAAAGCCCACAGCTAACATCATCCTCAACGGGGAAAAACTGAGAGCTTTCTCCCTGAGATCAGGAACACGACAAGGATGCCCACTCTCACCGCTGCCGTTTAACATAGTGCTGGAAGTTCTAGCATCAGCAATCAGACAACAAAAGGAAATCAAAGGCATCAAAATTGGCAAAGATGAAGTCAAACTTTCGCTTTTTGCAGATGACATGATATTATACATGGAAAATCCGATAGACTCCACCAAAAGTCGGCTAGAACTGATACAGGAATTCAGCAAAGTTGCAGGATACAAAATCAATGTACAGAAATCAGTTGCATTCTTACACACTAACAATGAAGCAACAGAAAGACAAATAAAGAAACTGATCCCATTCACAATTGCACCAAGAAGCATAAGATACCTAGGAATAAATCTAACCAAAGATGTAAAGGATCTGTATGCTGAAAACTATAGAAAGCTTATGAAGGAAATTGAAGAAGATTTAAATAATTGGAAAGACATTCCCTGCTCATGGATTGGAAAAATAAATATTGTCAAAATGTCAATACTACCCAAAGCTATCTACACATTCAATGCAATCCCAATCAAAATTGCACCAGCATTCTTCTCAAAACTAGAACAAGCAATCCTGAAATTCATATGGAACCACAAAAGGCCCCGAATAGCCAAAGGAATTTTGAAGAAGAAGACCAAGGCAGGAGGCATCACAATCCCAGACTTTAGCCTCTACTACAAAGCTGTCATCATCAAGACAGCATGGTATTGGCACAAAAACAGACACATAGACCAATGGAACAGAATAGAAACCCCAGAACTAGACCCACAAACGTATGGCCAACTCATCTTTGACAAAGCAGGAAAGAACATCCAATGGAAAAAAGACAGCCTCTTTAACAAATGGTGCTGGGAGAACTGGACAACAACATGCAGAAGGTTGAAACTAGACCACTTTCTCACACCATTTCACAAAAATAAACTCAAAATGGATAAAGGACCTGAATGTGAGACAGGAAACCATCAAAACCTTAGAGGAGAAAGCAGGAAAAGACCTCTCTGACCTCAGCCGTAGCAATCTCTTACTCGACACATCCCCAAAGGCAAGGGAATTAAAAGCAAAAGTGAATTACTGGGACCTTATGAAGATAAAAAGCTTCTGCACAGCAAAGGAAACAACCAACAAAACTAAAAGGCAACCAACGGAATGGGAAAAGATATTCGCAAATGACATATCGGACAAAGGGCTAGTATCCAAAATCTATAAAGAGCTCACCAAACTCCACACCCAAAAACAAATAACCCAGTGAAGAAATGGGCAGAAACCATGAATAGACACTTCTCTAAAGAAGACATCCGGATGGCCAACAGGCACATGAAAAGATGTTCAGCGTCGCTCCTTATCAGGGAAATACAAACCAAAACCACACTCAGGTATCACCTCACGCCAGTCAGAGTGGCCAAAATGAACAAATCAGGAGACTATAGATGCTGGAGAGGATGTGGAGAAACGGGAACCCTCTTGCACTGTTGGTGGGAATGCAAATTGGTGCAGCCGCTCTGGAAAGCAGTGTGAAGGTTCCTCAGAAAATTAAAAATAGACCTACCCTATGACCCAGCAATAGCACTGCTAGGAATTTATCCAAGGGATACAGGAGTACGGATGCATAGGGCCACTTGTACCCCAATGTTCATAGCAGCACTCTCAACAATAGCCAAATTATGGAAAGAGCCTAAATGTCCATCAACTGATGAATGGATAAAGAAATTGTGGTTTATATACACAATGGAATATTACGTGGCAATGAGAAAAAATGAAATATGGCCTTTTGTAGCAACGTGGATGGAACTGGAGAGTGTGATGCTAAGTGAAATAAGCCATACAGAGAAAGACAGACACCATATGGTTTCACTCTTATGTGGATCCTGAGAAACTTAACAGGAACCCATGGGGGAGGGGAAGGAAAAAAAAAAAAAACAGGTTAGAGCGGGAAAGAGCCAAAGCATAAGAGACTGTTAAAAACTGAGAACAAACTGAGGGTTGATGGGGGGTGGGAGGGAGGAGAGGGTGGGTGATGGGTATTGAGGAGGGCACCTTTTGGGATGAGCACTGGGTGTTGTATGGAAACCAATTTGTCAATAAATTTTATATATAAAAAAATAAAGAAACAAATAAACAAAACAAAACAAAAAATAAATAAATAAACGTTAAAAAATTAAAAAAAAAAAGTTTTGTTTTCTTCTGCATTTTTTTCTTGAATTTTGCATTTCTATGAAGAACATGTTAAATTACATATGTGTATTGTTCAACCCAGGGAGATATTTAGAGTTTATACATGAAACTCACCAGGAGAAAAATATTTTAGAATTCACATAAAAATATTATCCACTTCTTAAGCAAAGACTTTAATCTTATTTTCTGTGGTTTACATAAAATCTACATCCTACAGAAAAATATGTAAATGTATTAAGTATTTTCACAAGGTACATAATACAAAGGAGATAAGAAAAAAAGTAGCAAAATAACTATCAATTAATTTAATTGAACATTATTCAAATTTAATTCAAATTTAAAAAGAATATCCTTCTATCAAATATTTGAAAGGGTAAGGCTTTTGTTTAGTTTTATTTTTATATTAAACTTCATCATTATATTTATTTTATATATTTAAAAAAATTTTAATGTTTATTTACTTTTTTGAGAGAGAGTGAGAGACAGAGCGTGAGTGGGGGAGGGACCGAAAGAGAGAGGGAGCTACAGAATCTGAAGCAGGTTCCAGGCTCCACGCTGTCAACACACAGCCTAACACGGGGCTTGAACCCACAATCCATGAGATCATGACCTGAGCCAAAGTCGGATGCTTAATCAACTGAGCCACCCAGGCGCACCTTATTTTATAATTTTATAACCACATTTATATTTTTGACACGATGATGGGGAATTTAAAACATAAGCATTTCCTCTTTTCATTACACTAGACGTTATCACTCACACTCTTTTATAAGAATGTGTCCTTTGGTTGCTTGTCTGAGAGTATTGGTAATTTCTGCTGATCTGTCCCACTTTCTTACAAAATTTCCCTTACTGGATCAAACATGGATTTCTGAACATGTTGTGCATAAAGGCATAGACAGTGGTACTTTTAAAGCCATGCTCCCTTTCATCCCATAGATGCTTTAGTCGCTTATTCATTTAATGAACACACATTTATTAAGGCCCTATTATGTGTTGTGTACTCTGCAGATGTAAAAAGCACCCACAGGAAATGAACCTGTAGACTCGGTTTCCTCAGTGTATTGCTTTAATTAGCTGGGCTGCTCCAGACAAATTCATGAATATAATCTACAGACATCTTTACACTGAGATCATACACAGAGGCACTTATCCATTCATAATTCATATATTCAAATATAAAGTCACTACTGGCAAATATACATCACTCACTTAAATACATCCCGTGAGTGAGAAGTTTCTCAGCCATCATCCAGCCCACACAGCAAGCAGCATCTCCAGCTTCTGGGCCCATTATCAGTGTACTTAGTGGTTTCAAGATATACCATTGCCCAGCCAATTCAGACAATGTTCTGACCACAATACTTAGTACCCACAGTCAAGAAAGGCTGCTGAGACTAAATCTTTCATGCCTTTTAAACCTGTATCAGTCAATGCTGATTGATATGTGCTTCCTTACCCTTGACATGACCTTCCTTTCTCACCCAAACTCAAATCCATCAACTCTGTCTTCTGGGACTATCATCCTATAATTAACTACATTTCCTAAGTCCCTAAGTCCTTCTTAACAAGTTTCCCTCACCTTTTGGTCTTAACTGAACTCTAGCTCACTCTTGATGATGCTACCTCCTTCGAAGTTCCTCTCACACACTTTTGATTCCTGCTTCTACTTTCCTTTAAGAAATCCTGTTCCATGGTTCCACTGATGTCTAAACATTTGGCTATACTACTCTTAACCCTTCATTTTATTTACTTATTAACATCAACTGACTTTTGGTTAAGACTATATTTCTAAAGAATCTAACAACTTGCTCAGAGCCCTTATCCATAATCCATGCACTCAATTTGCTAGGGGTGATTTCAAAATGTACTTTGATTACTTTCAAATTTCTAGCCTCCTAGATCCTTCATCTCCTTAAAGAACTGTTCTCACTGCAGCCCACTAGTCCCTGCCCACTCCTTATTACATAGGTTTTTCCAAATCTCTGGTACATGTTTTACTATATGACAACTACCACACTTAGTGTGGGGTATTTTTTCCAATATAAAAATCTGAGCAGAGGTGCCCAATAACTCAATTGGTTGAATGTCCAACTCTCGATTTCAGCTCAGGTCATGATCCCTAGGCCATGGGATCGAGCCCTGCATTGGGCTCCATGCTGAACTTGAAGCCTGTTTGAGATTCTCTCTTTCTCCCTCTGCCCTTCTTCCCTGCTCGTGCTCTCTCTCCCTTTCTCTCTCCCTTTCTAAAATTAAAAAAAAAAAAATTGGGCAGGTGGGTGGACTCTCCTGACTACAGTCTTTTAGAGACATCAGCTAAAAGTACAACTCTACCATCCTCAATACATAGCTTTCTCTATTATTTCAGTCATTATCACTGTCTATCATGCCAGAATGGGTAAAGTGAAAGTCCAGAGTAACTTGTCTTTGGGGATATGTTTGCATTTCACTATCCAAAAATTGCTCATGTGATTACCTCTAGCTCATGTGATTCCCTCTACCACTAGCCTGAGAAATACAATGAGGCTAAGCAACTATGTCCCTATTTAAAATTTAGGGAGGGGGATTCTAATACTAAAGGGATAATGACAAGAATTCGTACAGGGAGAGTTAGTTGTCTATGCCACAAAGAATGTGGGATAATATTTTGTTAAGAATTTACAGCCATTTTGTCGGTCCTTACGAGAATTATGGTCATAAATTAAGAGTCAGCTTATGTTATGTTCTTCAGTTGCTCTCTAAATAATTTACTGAAGAACAACTATGGTCCAGGGAACGTCATAAACACTAAAGACAGTACAGTAAACAATTCATACAATCTTTTGTTTCATGGAGCATTAGTTCTAGTAGGTAAAACATTACAGTAAACTAATAGACAATCAAACAAACAACAAATATATCAGAAGATAAAAAGCACAATGAAGACATTAAGCTGATGTGATTGAAAGGAGGAAACTCCCCTTGCTAAGATGCTATTTAAGGTAAGATGTGAAGGAAAAAAGAGGCCAGTCAGGGAAACATAGGATGGCAGAGCATTCTCAGAAGTGGGCCATTTGACACAAAGACCCGTGTGAGAAATAACTTATAATAAAGGAGCTATGACAGTTAAAGCACAGTGGGCAGAGGGAAGAAGGATGAAACTAAAACTTTACATGCAGTTGGAGACAAAACCTGCAAAGCTTTAAAAAGTAAATGAAGAGGCTCCATTTTACTTGAAGTGAAAAATGAAGTCATTTTGTGAATTATCAAGGTTGAATTACGAGTCCAACTCTATTTTTAAAACAACCAAGATTAGAGTTTTACAAAAGATAATGTAATTAAAAGGGTTTAGTCATTCACACATTGACATATTAGCTTCCTCCCAAAATGAAAATTTATGTCCATAAAAATATTTGTATGCAAATATTTATAGCAGTTTTATTCATAATAGCCCTGGACTGAAAAATATATATATATATATATCAGGATGTAGATGGATAGACAAATTGTGTTGTATTCATATAATCAACAATTTAAAAAAAAAAGTTGTGAACTATTGATACACACACAAAATGTCTGAATCTCAGAAACATAATGCAAGGAATCTGATTTAACAGAGTTCATACTATATGATTCAATTTTACAAAAGTGTCAATATATGAAGTCTAATTTATAGTAACAGAAGCAAGTCAGATGTTGCCTGGGACTGGAGTAGAGTTCACTGCAGAAATGTATGAATAGATCTTGGTTGATTAAAATATTCTCTAACTGGATTATGGTGGTGGTTACATAGGTGTAAAAGTTTGTCAAAATTCATCAAACTTAAAAAATAAGCATTTCTTTGTAGATAGATTATATCTCATTGAAGTAGAGTTTGTTTTTTATTTTGTTTTTTTGGTTCCTTTTAATGTGAAAGATCAAGAAAATGAATAGTGTTGGGAATTTCTTAAAAATCCTCATAGGATATAACAACAGAAACTCTTGTTTAGTGGTAATGGGAATGAAAAAATTATATATCCACTTTAGAAGCCAGTTTGGTGTTTTTTTACACCACTAAATATACCCTTACATGTGATCCAGCAATCATGTTCCTTGGCATTTACTCATAGAAGTTGTAAACATATATTCATACCAAAACCTGCACGCAGATGTTTGTAGTAGCCCTATTCATATTTGCCAAACTTGGAATCAACCAAGATGTCTGTCAGTAAGTGAAGGGAGAAATAAACCATGGTACATCCAGACAATGGGATATTATTCAGCACTAAAAAGAAATGAGTTACTAAGCCATGATACGATACAGAGGGAATTTAAATGCATATTACTAAATGAGAGAAGGTAATCTGAAAAGGCTACATACTGCATGTTTCCAACTATATATATATATACGTATATATATATATATATATACGTATATATATATATATACAACTAAACTATATCCATTCTAAAAAACATAGAACTATGAAGACAGTAAAAAGCTCAATGGCTACCAGGAGTTAGGGGAGAGGGGTTGTGGAGGGATAACTAAGCAGAACACAAAGCATTTTTAGGGAGTGAAAATACTCCCTAAGATACAATAATTGTGAATACCTGTCATTATACATTTGTCCTAATCTATAGAATGTATAACGCCAAGAGTAAATCCTAATGTAAACTATGGATTTTAGGTGATAATGATGTGTCCATGTATGTTTATCAGTTTTAACAAATGTATCACTCTGGCTGGGGGTTTCATAATAGGGGAGGCTATGCATATCTCTTTAATATGACTTAGCTTCTTAAATTTTCATCTAGCAAGTTTCTGACCTTTGATGTTAATAGGTATATTGTGGTTTAATTTTCAGATACATGAAATGTAATTTTTGCTTACGTTTTTTAGTATACAACCCAAGACATTATAAGCAATGTAATAATGAAGAAGTGAATAAATGATTAATTCAATGAATCATAAAGTTTAAACCCAAACTTTTCCTCTGATTGCAACATTTGTCTTTTTTCTTCCATATCTGCTAAAATACTTGACTTAATTAATTTTAGGTATGTATATATGTGCTCATATTTATGTATATTATGCAGATAGATCCTCAAATTGTAGTTACTGTAGTTCTTCCAAGAAGCACATACATGCTGTTTTCTTTTCAACCTTTTCTTGATTATTTTTCTTTTGCTTAGATTTTTTCCATCATCTATGGTTAAGCCTGTTTTAAACGACCTTTGTCTTTCTTTCAATTATTTCATTTAGCTCAAGTCCACCTCCTCTAGTCCCATGCTTCAACCCCCCTCCCAACCCCAATTTAGCACATGCCCTGCTCTTACCTACAGTGCTTGAGTCAAAATTATCATTTCATTGGCAACATTCTCAATGCTGGTAGTCAATCTCAGTTGTGAAGGAGAATTTATTTAGGCACAAATAATAACTGAAATAAAATTGATAAAATGCACATAGCTCCCTTCAATCCATTAGATTTTTTGCAAATAAAACAAACATTTTAAGGAAAAGTATTCTTTGTTTTTCTCACTAAGGCATACAACAAGATCCTTTCATATTTAAGAAGCACTATTTTCACTTTCCTAAAAATTTCTAAACCTATTAGCTACTCAGATCCAATAATTTATTCCTTTCCTCAGATCAGGCTAAGCAAACACCTGGGCAGTAAGCCACCAGAAATTCCAGTTGCTGTGGACTGTCGTATTTCTTCATAAAAAGGGCCTGAAAAATGCTAGCAATGCCCTATTCCTCTTAACCATCTCTAACCCTCACGCAAAGAAAGCGTAAAGGACATGAAACATATTTGATATGGCAGATTTTTAAAATGAAGTAAAAACATACATTTACATTATGGATACACCAATTTTTAAAGCATGTTTTGCTTTGTTTTCTCAGATGTGAAAACGTTTTAAAGTAGTTTCAATCAATCAGAGGTGAACAAACTACTAACAAATCTTTTATTAATATTCTATTTTACTTAGGGGAAACACAGTAAATTCTTAACATAGAGAACAATTCTCTGAATAATCTGATTTATGCTTAACTCTCCAGCCTAACTTAACCTCCTCAAATTATCTCCTCAATCTTGGGCTTTTTTTTTTTTTAATGTTTATTTGTTTTTGAGACAGAGAGAGACAGAGCATGAATGGGGGAGGGTCAGAGAGAGAGGGAGACACAGAATCTGAAGCAGGCTCCAGGCTCTGAGCTGTCAGCACAGAGCCCAACGCGGGGCTCAAACTCACAGACCGTGAGATCATGACCTGAGCCGAAGTCAGAAGCTTAACCGACTGAGCCACCCAGGATCCCCAATCCTTGGGCTTTTTTATACATGCTAATTCTATGAGGAAGATTTTGAAAACCCTTCTCATCTAGTTAATTCCTACTGTTTTCAGATCTCACATCAACCTTTGCTTCCTCAGGAAATATCTCCAACTTTCCCTCCTAAGTCAACTTCTCATAGAATATGTTCTCACCACAAATTGATTAACGAAGGTATCCATTAAATTATAAAATCAAAGAACAAGTTATTTTTTTCTCATCACCATAACTTCAGCAACTACCATAGATTTGGCAATAGAAAAATTTCAATGACTATCACTAGATCTACTGATACAAGGAATCACACCACAAATCTGGGCCAACAACTTGCATTGCTTACCCTTCTGATCATATATTAGCATAGAGATAGCCATGTTAGAAAGATTTGGAATGTATCAGAATAGAGAGACATGGATCAGGTGACGAGTGAATACAGGCTTAAGTAAAAGAAGAGCAAAGTGGAAGCAAACAGATAATTAGTTGACAATGTAGTTATATGAACTGATACATAAAGGATATGGATTAACAGCATTATACATTTTGCACAATGAAATATCACCATTTAGAATCACTGAAGAGAGGCATTTTTATTCTCCCATTTTCTCAGTGACTTTGTGTATGACACAATTTAGAGTTGTAAATATCTGAAAATTGGACAGTAACTAAACACATGGCACTATGAAAGAAAGTTTCTAGACTATACTCCATAGCAAGGTCTCAGATGCAAGAGGAAGCAGTGAACACAAGGACTGTATAAATTAAGTCTTACGTTGCTTATCTATCCATGGAGAGAGTTACTTATCCATGGTAAGAAAAGAGATGTAACTGAAATCTGGAATGGTCTTCTAAGTTTTCTACTAGCTCCAACCTTCTAATTCTCTAGTGGTGGTTTTGAATGAGTGATAAAAATTCCAGAAAAATAAATTTTTGTATCCATGGAAACCTTCTTATAAGTTGCTTGGGATAAAGTATGGCTGTCTATATTTTTGGTAGAGGATGAAACCCTGCTACCTGTAAAAGCAATATTAAGAGTTCCCTAAGGAGAGCTAAATAGAATGAGTGATTTTATTTTTTGTGGTGTGATTATAGACATTAGTCTTGTAGCTGAAAATAACCCTGTCTTACAGGAAGTGGAAAAGTGCCCACTCAAATACTGGGTAGCTTTGGGAACAATTACACAAACGTTTGTAGGCCAGTTTATACACCTGATGCATCATCACAAGTGAAGTCTCTTTTTCTCATAGAGTTACATTTTTACTTCTTTTGGTGCTTTCTTGGTGATTCTCACTCCTCTTTACATTTGTTATAACCTACAAATTATAGTCACTAAATATCCACTGTGTCATGCTGTGTTTTATTTTATGTAAAATAAATGAAATAGCATGAATATTTTATTTTCAGTAAATTGGGGATCTAAAGGAGATATGCTTGTGAAGATTTATACATATTGAGCTTTAAAATCTACACATCAAAAAATAGAGTGACATTAATGGACTAAGTTTTTAAAAATACAGTGGATTCTTGTTATTCGTGGTAGTTACGTTCTATAAAGTCACTACTAATACTGAATCAGCAAATGCTAAGCCATTCTTCCTGAGGTGAGGGAAATATATTTTATATATTATATATGTTATATAAATTTATTGTGTTATATAAATATTATATATTATATAAATGTATTATTTACATATCACATATATATATATATTTCACATAGATTATAATCTCAAATTCAAAATCAACTCATCCTGGTAGATTCTATTGCCTTTATTTTGCAAAAGAGAAAACCAGGTAGAGAAGTCTTAAGTGACTTGTCTGGGGCCACCCCTCTAAGAGGGGCCGGATTTAGGATTCAAACCCCATCCACCAGAGCTTCTTTCAAACACCGCACTTCCTCCACCCGTCATCTCCATGCTCTGACCATCTCTGCATGAAAGCGGAAGGCCTAGGGACACTTTGTTGAACCTCAGCTGGGAACGTGCCCATAGCTCAACTCAAATTTTTCATCCCTCTGTGCATATCCCCTCAATGACCTCAGATGACTTATTGATTTGGGGGTCACAAATAAATTTCAGCGAGCAGGTGAATTTTCAAATACAGAATGCAGGAATAATGGAGATTGACTGTATATTTTTATGAATCTGATTCTGACATCATTAGTATTTCTAGGCAGCTCACTCTGGGAAATTTTTTCCATATTTATAAAATAATTATCTTTTACAAAGGATGTTATTCATTCTAACTTCCATAAATATTTGATTCACTTTCTAAAGGCACATCAAGTCTGTATGTACCTTATGCCAGAGTACTGCAGAATAATGAAGTCTTTGGTAATTGGATGATTATCTGAAAACCCATCTCTCTCCTACATTGACTAATAAGAGTTTAGTGACAATGACTTGGAAATTATCCACCAGTAGCATGAAGTACACCAGGTTAATTTGGGGGCCAACATTTCATCTTTTCAGCTTGTCCTATGTATATAGTTAGTCAAATGGTAAAAATTAATGATAAGGTATTAGAAGTGCAACACATCAGATACTTATAAAATACATAGAATACACACAGAGTTTACAACAAAAATACACCAATCCTTTATAGATTAGGAGGCTGAAGTAAAGAAGTAGTAGGTGTTTCATCTAAGGTAGGTCAGTGGTAGAGATTGAAACTTAAGGCATTTTCCCTATCTTCCATATTAGTAGTTCAATATCACCGCATGCTACTTCACCATACAATTATTTTCCAGAAAGCAGTTTACTATATGTTAACATGTCTCCAGATGCAAGGGAAACAAAAACAAAACTGAACTATTGGGACCTCATCAAGATAAAAAGCTTCTGCACAACAAAGGAAACAATCAACAAAAGACAACCTATGGAATGGGAGAAGATATTTGGAAATGACATATAGGATAAAGGGTTGGTATCCAAAATCTGTAAAGAACTTATCAAACTCAACATCCAAAAAAAACCAAACAATCCAGTGAAGAAAGGGGCAAAAAACATGAATAGACACTTATCCAAAGAAGACATCGAGATGGCTAACAGACACATGAAAAGATGCTCAACATAGTTCATCATCAGGGAAATACAAATCAAAACCACACTGAGATACCACTTCACACCTGTGAGAATGGCTAAAATTAACAACTCAGGTGACAAGAGATTTTGGTGAGGATGTGGAGAAAGGGGAACTCTTTTGCACTGTTGGTGGGAATGCAAACTGGTGCAGCCACTGTGGGACACATTATGGAGGTTCCTCAAAAAATTAAAAATAGAACTACCCTATGACTCAGCAATTGTACTACTAGGTATTTATCCAAAGGATATAAAAATGATGATTCAAATGTACTCCAATATTTATAGCAGCACTATCAATAATAGCCAAATAATGGAAAGAGCCCAAATGTCCATCAACTGATGAATGGATAAAGATGTGGTATATATACACAATGAAATACTACTCAGAGGTGAAAAAGAATGAAGTCTTGCCATTTGCAATAATGTGGATGGAACTAGAGTGTATCGTGCCAAGCAAAACAAGTCAGTCAGAGAAAGATAAATATGTTATTTCACTCATATGTGGAATTTAAGAAACATAACAAATGAACAAAGGGGAAAGGAAGGGAAAATAAGACAAAAACAGAGAGGGTGGCAAATCATAAGAGACTTAAATACAGAGAACAAACAGGGTTCTGGAGGGGAGGTGGGGGGATGGGCTAAATGAGTGATGGGCATTAAGGAGGGCACTTGTTGGGATGAGCATGGGGTGTGTCATATGTAAGTGATGACTCACTAAATTCTACTCCTGAAACTTATTACACTATATGTTAACTAACTTGGATTTAAATAAAATTAAAAAACAAATAAATAAAAATAAAATTTTTAACATGCAAAAAATGGAAAAATAATTATCAATTAAAAATACATTGAAAAGCAAGGAGTTTTAGAATTGAGTATTACTACTTGTATAATTCATTTTTAAATTCAGGCGTGGAATGATTTTCATATAATAAAATGTACAGAATTTAAATGTATAGTTATAAGTTTGACTACACTTGGTGACTCCACACTGTATCCTCTAACTTAGACCAATAAAACCCTGGGTCTCTACTTGAACTCTATTCAGTGTTCCACAATGTGGACTGAGCAGAGCTCTCCTAGAAAGAGCCATATAAATGTGGACTTCATCCAATGTGTTCCCTTCTTAAAAGAGTTGGTCATACTTACTAAAGTTTCTGCCTGCTTTTGACCTGCTTTTTAAAAGCCTTCAAAAATTGTTTTCAATATTTTTCCAGAGTTTATTATTGCTATCAGTAGGAGCGTTAGTCCAATAAAAGCAACTCTACCATTACAGGAAGTGTAATTTATTTTTTAAGACTGAACAAATGATGGAACTCTATTTCAGACTTCCAAACTGTGAGAATTTGCTAATTCCTGCCTATTTTTTTAACTAGGACTATTATAAGGTAACTTAGATAACCTAAGGAATTAAAGATATTTAGAAGAAATTTCGCGCATGCATCAAAGCCTCATTGTTATTCTTTTGCCAAATCTCCTCCCCAGCTCTTCAGTTTTCTAGAATAATTGCATACCTTCCTCTAAGAATGTGAAAAAGTGCAGTTATATATATGTGGCCATATATACATATTGGAAGATCTATTAGGAATTACTAAGAGTCCATTTTTAAAGCTGTTGCAACCATAGTACGGATTTCAAAAATAAGTGCAGAATACATACAAAGCAATTGTTTGCCCAATCTAAAAACTACCAGATTTCATCATTTGGCTATTTGGAAATAAACACACTAGTCTTAGTTTTATTCTTATTTCACAACAGTACTGATCTACTTTTAGAGAAGTATTAACTTATTGGCAGTTAAATAACTTTCACCTAATAAAAATGTAAGGACTTAAATGGTAGCATATTTTTCTCAAACACAATGAGAGTTTCCCCCAAATGCCATGGTTTAAATTTAAAGAGCAGAGTATGGTGGGTAAAGAAAGTCACATGAAGAAAAATTAGTGATATTATTTTAATACTAACTCAAACTGTCTATAATATATCTTGGTTTACCCACAGTTTGAAACTACCATGGATTGATTACATAGGATTCTTAGTGGCATTTGGAAATAGCAACACTCAATCATTGTTTCAATAAATTAAGTATCACAAATAACCTATTATAACTCGACATTTGACCTCAAAAGATTTTCTCAATACCAAACCAGTCAATAAGATATGACATCAAAATGATCTGGGATAATTGGCTAATTGCCCGACTTATATGGTACCTTTGATAAAATGAGGATTTTCAGTGTTCAGTTCTAGTTTTCTTTAAGAGCTGACTTGCTATATAAATTATGAAACTTTGAATATGGACCACCACAAGATATGTTATCAGTCAAAAATAGCCTTCTTTCAGATAATCTAAAAACACCCTCCACTTCATACTACTTTTTTCTACTATATTTTCAGATGCTACTCTTAACTCTTCTCTCTCCTCACCTATTATAAAGCCAGAAAATTACATTTTTGTTGGGCTTTTACAATTTCTTTTTGGTGGAAAGAGTAAAGGTCAGGAAGCATTCCATCTCAGGAAGATAGTTAAATGGCTGGCATTAAAGCGTCTGCCAAAATGATGGACTAGTATTCATTTTTATTTTTTAGTGGAACCATATGAAATCACAAATAAAAGCACCCACTAAATTTAATACAGAATTTACATTAAAAAATTTTTCATGTTCCTGCCTCCTGAATCAAAACTTCTTATGAGCAAATCATATTAACTCCAATGCTTTTTTGCTTTAAAAATAGTTTCAAAATCTGAGTTACAGCAAAATAATGTTAAACTCAAATTTAAAACAATCTTATTTATCAGGAAAATAAATGTTTAAAACTACACATTTAATATTTAATGTTTAACCTTATTCATTATTAAGTGGTTGGAAAAAATTAAAATGCAAGTGGGTCAAATATAGTATGATCTACATTCTGTAAAGGAGATCTGGGAAAGTTTCTTAATGTTTATCTTGTGGTGTGTCAAAAAGAAAAATAAATAAACCATTATTTGTGTTTGGGATTTGTTTGTTTGTTTGTTAAACCACTGAATGGTAAATCTAAATATAAGTAATAATACTCACTACAACTGCAATAAAGAAAATGATAAAAAGTGAAAACCACCATAATAATACTTTGCATTAACTGAGTGCTAATTATAGGCCATGCACAATGATAACTGATTTACTTAAATGAGCCTTTGTTTTTTTAATAATTCTAATATCTTTTAAAGTGATATTCTAAAAGCAATTCAAGAATCTGGAAAATAATAAATAATGCTTTATTCATATAAAATAAATTAATTTTAAAGTTTTCAAACTGGATAGAGTTGTAGACCTCTGAACTCACAATTCTGTTTGGTTTCTGAGGGTCCATGGACCTACGGCAAGAAGTACTACATAACACATTCCCTGCCTTTAAGAATTAAAAATTTAACTAGGAACTCAAAACTTAAAAAAAAGAAAAAAGTTAAGAAACAATAAAATGCGGGGACACCTGGGTGGCTCAGTCCGTTGAACGTCCAGCTTCAGCTCAGGTCATGATCTCACAGTCGTGGGTTTGAGCCCCGTGTCTGTCTCTCTGCTGACAGCTCAGAGCTTGGAGCCTGCTTTGGATTCTGTGTCTCCCTCTCTCTCTGCCCCTCCCCTGCTCGCTCGCTCTCTTTCTCTCTCTCTCAAAAAGAAACATAAAAAAAAGAAACAATAAAATGTGTATATGACCAAATTCAAAAATTTGTGCCAGGCTTAACAATTCCAGAGATTGTTTCCTTTTTTTTTTTTTTTTTTTGAGAATTGAGAAGAGTCTCTATGGGATAATAACTCCTTACCATATTAAACCAGCATGCCATAAGGAAAACTTGCCCTTAAATAATGTATCAATTGATTGATTAATCATTTATTGAGAACCTTTTTTAATGCCAGATAATATTCCATTAAGGGGAGCTATAAAGATAAATGAAATATTTACCTTTATTACTGGATGCTTGCAAAAGAAGGAAACAGGGATTTACACAATAACTCCACAATAATAACTATTTACTGAGATAGCTTGAGTAATTCCATGTTCCTTACAACCCGGAACTCCCTCTACCTCTACCTCTACCCTCTAGGTATAGGAGGGAGAGAAAAGACACAAAGAAGAGTAAAATAGAGCTGAATTTATAATAAAGCCCACCAAACAAAAGGAGCGAGAGGTAGACATGCCAAACAAAATGATATTCAGTAGATATGTCCTACAGAGAGTTTGAAATGTGGGTTTGGAATTCAGAAGAGAAGTAATGAACAACACACTTTACCTTTGCTAGTACCAAGTTTCTGTAAAAATTTCACTTTCAGGTATGTGCAATTACTATTATTACTATTATGATTGCCATTTTACAAGTAAGAAGCTGAAACTCAGGGAAATTAATTCCTTTAGCATTGCATAACTAGTAACTGGCAGAGTTAGGCACTAAACCCAGCTAATATGGCTATCTTGTCTAACTCTGTTATACTGTTTCTTCTTAACACTATTAAGATATCAAATATGCATTAAGTCTGTATTAATTCAGTGACATTAGCTGTTGTATTTGAGTAAGCCTGAAACATCAATATTGCAATAGAACGTTTGGTTTCCACTCACCAGAAGTCCAACTCAAAGCAGGCAGTTGAAGACACTGGGTTCTCTACTCTGGTCACTTAGGAATTCACACGGATGAATTCTCTATCATTAGCAACAGGTGATTTTTAAAGTCATTTTGGATGCCTACAGCCAGCTGGAAAAGGGAAAGAGAGAGTATAAAGAATAGTGTCAAAGATTTTTATCAAACAGACTTAGAATCAGTATATGTAGCTTCTATCTGCAATCCAATTATTAAGACTTAGTCACATGATTCCTTCTACATCCAATTTTAAGAGTGGGAAGTAGTCTCTGACTGGGCATAAATTTTCAAATAAAAACTCTGTTTTGGGCAATTCTTTCTGCCACAAGCACACTATATTTTATGTTATAGATCCCACTTTAATCCAGGAATGCTTTCATGTTATGAAAAGACTTTTAATATGATATAAACCTAACATGGATAATTATCCATGTGTAATGATATTTCCCTCACAAAATTAAACCTAAAACATTATAATTTTTTAACTTAACAAGGAACTTTTTGGGGGGAGAGGAAATACGGAGGTGAGCTGACACTTCATAGGCATCGTTAAAATCGAGTTTTTATGGATGAAAATATAGGATAAAAGAAATAAATAAATCATCCATTTGCCAATAATCCTCCATTAATTTTTTATGTTTTGCACTATATGTCAATTCTTGTATATTTTCTTTCTTGTAAATACTTCCTATGTTTCACTCAGAGTATTCAGGCTTACTGATTTTATTCCTTGTTTTGTTTACAATGATGCAAATGGATAGATTGAAAAATGGATATAAAAGTACTTATAAATATAGAAATATGATTATGTAGCAAATTAATCAGTGAAGTGCTATTTTTAACCAGTGTAATTTAATAAATATGCACTTAACATTTTCCTATTCCACTGTTAATGCATTTTGGAACAAGTTTATGATTGTTTTTAGTCTGATAATTTTTAAGATAGTGACATAAATGTATCAAAACAATAATAAAACCGATAATATTGTCTAATATAACTCACTAACTTTGCCTTTATTTCTATCCAATCAACCAGAGAATATAATAATGTGTAAACGACTGGATAAGACTTAGTCACAGCTTTAGTAATCCTATGTTAAATAGCAATAACCATATAACTCTCTTGGACACTAAAAACAATAAAGTAAAATTGGGGAAATTTTTAACATAGTTTTCTGCCTGCTGTTAAAAGTGCTTACAATGAAAAAGTGTATTTTGCAACTCACTATTCTGAATAATATGTTTCTGTATGGTTAGTCTAGAAACATTTTTTCAATGTATCCATGAAATTTTCATTATGTTTTCAACATATTAATAATTCATACAATATGAAAAATAAAGAATATAAGTGATACAAAGAATAACAGAACAATCTTCATTTAAGTGGCCCAGGAGATGAGAAAAATGCCTAATTTTTTCTCAGTATAAACAGCTTCCCAGAATTACTAGAAGAAATCATGTTTTATCTTTGCTCAGGATTTTCCTATACATATTATTACAATGGCTATATTAATTTATATGCACATCGGTCCATCCATCCATCCATGAATTTACTAAAAAAGATAGTGCCTATGGAGTCTGTCCATATTTTCATATCTATTTTAGTTAACTGAACACATATAATTCCTCATAAGGAGGCAAAATATTGTTTGAATTATTTGTATACATACACAAATATATATAAACATGTTTATCATATACATATATACTATATATACACACACAGACACACACACACACACACAATGCCCATATTTTCCAATATCTGTTACAGAAAAAATCCAAATGCAATAAGGAGGAAAAGCAAGAGTACACAAGAAAAGTGTTTTCTTTTCTTACCACTGTCAAGTGTAGATTCCAAACTTAAAACTAGGAACCTCTTTTAGTTTTCCTAGAAGTCTGTAATGGCTATATACAGATCCACTCTTTAAAAGACAAAGTAAGGATGTCTATACTCTTAAGTTGAAGGATTAGACATTGGTCTAGCTGAACTCAAATAATATTTATCATATTTAATAGAAAAATAAGACATCTCATTTTGATGTCAAGTAAACAGAAGTACAAAAAAAAACAAAAACAAAAACAAAAACAAGCAGCATATTCCAGCAATTTTGGAATAAAAAACATTCCCTTGAATTTTACCCTTTTATTTTTTAAATGTGAAAAAGCTCAAACAGTATTTTCAAGGACATACAATGGAAGGTGCTAGTGGAAATTTTATTGTAGATCCACATTCTCAGGCATAAGCCCTATAAAATCTTTTAAATTTTCCCTATTTAAACAGGAAAAAATAGTTTGTAAATAAAAACGCATATGTATGCATAATATGTATGTGTGCATATGTATACACATACACATATTTACATTCATGTATATAGATACATATATGCATACATATACTTATAAACATATATATATATAACACACATGTAATTTTAAACTTTTACCTGTATGAACTCGAGCGCATTTTAAAGTTATATAACCTCCTGATGTTTATTTAATCATTGTACTAAACAAATAAATATAAAAATCAGTGTAAATCACAAACATTTGAGGTTCTATAGTATATATGGATACTAATTATAAATTTAGAATTTAATGGTTTTATTGATTATCTAAGAATAAATATATATCTACTTTCATGTTCCATATAATAAAGCAATGAAAATAAAGTTATAATTGAGGAGTTAGGCAAAATATTATTATTAGAAAGCAACTGACTAATCCATTGAGCAATCTATTTTCCTGACAAGGGGCCTGGTTGATAAATAAGTTCTTTTTAAGTTAAATAAGTTTTGGAGAAGTACTTGAGGAAAATATTAAAGTTATTCACTGGTTCCCAATAAATTTTTCTAAGAATTTTTTGAATTTTTCTATTTCTCTTTTCCCCCATATGTCCAAATTGCTTCGAGTAAATTAAAAATATTTATAAACTCCTTACTGTGTCTGAAAATTCATATGCATGACCTTATCTAATCCTCCAAAATGAAACAGTGAAGTTGAATATTCCCACAATTACAGATGTGGAAATAAGGGTTTAATTAATTTCCCCTTATGAATTATATGAATTCAAATTTAAACATATACCTTTGTAATACTTGATTTGAAAGTTCATAAATAATAGAGAATAACAGTTTAGGGTCTGGAATAGGCAGATATGGATTTGAATGCTGGTTTTATAAGTTATTCTATCTTTGTAAGCCCCATTTTCCATATCCGTAAAATAATGACAATCATACCGCCTACCACCTCATGAACTTCCTATGAAGAGTTAGGTAAGCATTTAAAGCATAGCCAGCCATAGAGCAAATGTTTAATAAATACAATCCACTCTTAGTTTTATCATTATAGTATATGTTGTTATCTCTGTGCTAGACTGAAGAGTCACTATGAATTAACCTGTTTTCATTCATGTGCACAAAGGTAGCCTAAATAAAAAGTGACCAAAACAAAACATATACACTTATTAATTTCAGCTGCTGAACAAAGCCTTTTTTTAAAGAATCTAAGAATCTCAAGAATCTATCTATACATAATTTTAGTTAAAATCAGTCCAAAGCAAAGGTATACGGGATGGCAGAAGTAGAGTGAACTGTTTTTACAATTATCTGTTGACAAAACTCTGTCTCCAATCACTTCAACTCTTATCCTTAGTCGTCACTAAATATGGTCTGGGTGATAGATTACTCTAGCTTTGCCTATTCTTCTTCTTAGTTTGCTACTTTTTCCAAAGGGCTCCTGATTCTCAACCTTTCTGCCGTAACACTACGTCTTGGAATATATACACACTCATTGTTATTGAGGTTTTGATATGGCATATCCCAGTTTTAGTTTACTTTGGCTTATTTGGTTGGTTTTTAACTTGTAACATTGTGTGTAAGTTTTTACCAATCATTATCTCAATAATTATAATTAAATGCTTCTATAATTATTTCATGATACTGCAACTTTATAAACTTCTAGTGATCAAAATGATGATTCTATAAAATAATTTTCTCAACTCCCTCAAATTGTTTGAATATCAGAGTGATGAATAACTTATCACAATCTATATTTTGTTACATCAGGTGTTTGGGGAAACACTTAACAATCTCTCAGTCTATTATTGACAAAGCTAAATTATAAAGGTGGTTAAGCTAAACAAAATTACTTGACAATATTTACATGAAACACATGGAGGAATACGGGGTAGTATAGGGTAATGTCTGAGGGAATAATGGAGTATGGACTCCAAAAATAATCCCTCTTATGAAACCGTAAGAACAATGACAAAAATTACCAAAAGTAACTTTTTCAGAACTCTGAAAGCTAACACATGGTTTGCAAAACTCCAGGGAACATTTACTGAAGAAAAATCACTTTGAGAAAAGTAAGCTGTGTGGCATTTAACCAGCTCTGTTCCTGTCTTCCTTTCTTCAGTTCCCCAGTAACCTTGAAAATATACAGACCAGCACTCATGGTGAAAACCAAAAGCTTAGCAGACAAAGAAAGGGGAAGAAATGAATTGGACACCCCCCGCCAAATCCTCACACCCTGAGAAATATCATTACCTAACCTGTCTGGTAATTTCCGAGAAACACCCCGCCCCCTTCACAAGGGTTGCCTTTATTTCATTTGCCTTAGAGCCCCTCCAGTGTGAACAGCCTGTTCTCGGTGGTGCTTGTCAAAAACAATCAGTAAGAATTGTTTAACACAGCAGCTGCCTGAGGTGGCAATAACAGTTAGGGAAAGCAACAAACCCAAAACTTCAAAGGTAAAGTCGGTAAATAAGATGTCTGACGTCCCAAGGAGATTTAAAAAAAAAGGACATATTTATTCAAGAACTCAATGCACATGTATAAAGCTATATGATTTTCAGGAAAAGACCTAGGAAGGCCCCAAACTCTCATCTCTGGCTCATCTTGAGGATCTGCACCAACTGGAAGTGAATGCTAAGACAGAGTTGTAACTAAATTCCTATCTGAAAAATGACAGCATGCCTCAACACAGAAAGAGAACCCGTCAAGAAAAGCCAAGAGACTTAGTGGTTTTAGGCATTGCAGAAAATCTCCTTTCAATCATTAGCTGATCATTAAGCTAAATGAGCAGACACTCACAGATTATACATGACAAAGAATACACAGTTTACAGAATAAGAACTCCAAAACATTTAACCATTCCTGAAGAAGGGAGGAAACTGATTTCAAGAGTTTGTATGTTATATTATTTAAAATGTCTGGGTTTCATGCTAAGAATCTACATCTAGAATGTTCATACACAAGAGAAAAAAGAAATCAATAGAAAAAACAAGAGGAAATTCAGAGGTTAATTTTCTAGACAAAAACATTAAAATATTTATTTCTAATATAACAACATAAGGAAACCCTATCTAAATAATTAAAGGAAAGTGTGAGAATAATGCCTCACTAAATAGCAAATAACAACAAAGAAACAGACAGTATGAAAAGAACATAACAAATGAAGTGAAATGAAAAGAACAGAACAAATTCTGGAATTGAAAAGTATAATGACTAAAATCTTTAAAAAGATTACCAGAGGTGTCAATGTTATATTTGAGCTGGCATAATAAAAAGTCAGCAAACTTAAAGACAGGTCAATTTATATTATCTGGTGTGAGAGACAAAGAGAAAACGAAAAAAAGGAGTAGAGTCTCCTAGACTTCTGTGACAGCGTCAAGCATACCAACACGGATAAGACGCGAGTCCCAGGAGAGTGGGGTGGGAGCAAGAGGCAGAGAAGATATTTGAAAAAAATGCCCCACACTTTTCAAATTTCATGATAAAATTAATCTCTGCCTCTAATAAATGAATTTCAAGTTGGATAATTTAAAAGGTTCAGACATAGACATATCATAAGCAAACTGTCGAAAGCCAAATGCAAACAGAGGATCTAAAAAATAACGAGAGAAGCGATTCGTCATGTGGTAAAGAAATCCTCAGTAAGTGTAACAACAAATTTTTCACCAGGAACTATGGAGGCCAATATGGGATGACATATTCAGATTCCTGGGGGCTAGCGCTGGGGGGTGGGAGAGGAACCAAAAAGCAAAAAGCAAGAAAACACTCTTAACCAATAATTCTATATCCAGCATAACTATCCTTCAAAAATGAAGGACAGATAAAGACATTCACAAAATTAAAAGAATTTCTTCAGTTATAAATGAAAGGACCCCAGAAAGTTAATCAAATTCACATGAAGAAATAAAGAGCAAATGTAATAAAAAGCACATGTAACTACTTAGAAAAATATAAAGACAGTTTAAACATGATTTCTGTAGTTTTTTTTTTTTTATTTCCTGTATGATGTAAAAGACAATTGCACAAAGCTGCCTTAAAATTATAAAACTGTTTGATGGCTTATAATGTGTAAAGATATCATTTTTATGACAATGACAGCACAAAGGAGTGTGGAGTTAAGGGAGCCATGGAGGAGCACTGTATTTGTACACTACTGAAATTAAATTGATGTTAATCCAAACAGGATTTTTAAATATTGGTTTAAAGTACACATATGGAATAGTATATATCACTGAAGCAGTAAACAAAAAGAGCTAGATGGCTATACTAATATCAGACAATTAAGGCAAAAATTGTTACTAAAGATTAAGAGGGACACTTTATAAACATAAAACATCTATTAGAAGAAATAACAATTGTAGACATATATCAACCTAAAAACAGAGAATTGGGATATAAAGAAAAACAGAATTAAAGTAAGATTTAGTCAATTCAATAAAAATATTTAGACACTCAATATTACACTTTCAACTTGGATAGAAAAACTACACAGACAATGAAAAAGGAAATTAAACACTTGAACAAAACTTTTAGCCAACTAGACCTAACAGAACCTATAGAACACTACACAAAGCAAAAGCAGAATACACAATAGGCACATGAAAAAAAATTTTTAACATTAGTAATCAGGAAAATGTAAATAAAAACCACAGTGAGATTTCACTTCACACTCACTAAGATGGCTATAAGAAGATTCAGAGAGTAACAGATATTAAGAAAGAAGAACCCTCATACTTTGCTTGTGGGAATGTAAATGATTCAGCTAGAGCAGGGAGTTAAACTGTGCCCCTCAAAAATTCATGTCCATCCAGAGCATCATAATATGACCTTATTTGAAATGGAGTCTTCAAGGGGCGCCCTGGGTAGCTCAGTCGGGAAAGCGTCTGACTCTTGGTTTCGGCTCAGGTCATGACCTCATGGTTTGTGGGTTCAAGCCATACGTCAGGCTCTGCACTGACACTATGGAGCCCGATTTGGATTCTCTCTCTCTGCCTCCACCCAATTCACACTGTCTCTCAACATAAATAAATAAACTTAAAAAAATTAAAGTAGACCTTAAATCTTTTATAACATACCCTTATAAAAAGCAAAGAGGAAAGAGGAAACACAGAGGGGAAAGAAAGCATTGAGAAGATGGAGGCAGAGACTGAGTTTCCTGTAGCCAAGGTTGCTAAGAGCTACCAGAAGTGGAAAGAGGCAAGGACAGGTACTTCCTTACAGCCTTCAAAGGGTAAGGCCTTCTATCTTCTTAGACTTCTACCTTCCAGAACTGTGAGGTAATACATTTCTGTTATTCTAAGTCATCGTGTTGGAGGTATTCTGCTATGGCAATCCTAGTACAGCCACTTTGGAGAACAATTTGGCAGATTTTTTAAACAGTAAAGCAGAGGGACTATATACATGCTCCATCAATCCACTCATAGGAACAGGAAAACATATGTCCACACAGTATCTTGTACATGAATATACACAGAAAAAATTGTATGTAGTTGCCAAAAAGTGGAAACAACCCAAATGTCCATCAATTGATGAATGGATAAGCAAGGTGGTATATCTACACAACAGAGTATTATATACCCATAAAAAGGACTATATTTTGTTGCATGGTACAGCATGGGTGACTGTTGAAAATAGTATGCTAATTAAAAGAAATCAGACTCAAAAAGCCATGTATTGTATGATAGTGTTTCTATGAAGTGTCCAGAGTAGGCAGATCCATAGAGACAGAAATCAGATTAGCATTTGCAGAGGCCTGGGGGAAAGAGAGTGGAGCATGACTAACAATGCTGAGTTTCACTTTTGGGTGATGAAAATATTTCAAAATTAGGTAGCAGTGATGGTTGTACAAGTTTGCAAATATATCAAAAATCTGTGAGTTGAACATTTTAAAATGGTAAACGTTATGGTATGTGAATTATATTTAAATAAAAATTTAAAAAATACACATATACTACATTATTCTAAACTTTCCAGACATCATTTAATCCTTTATCTTCTGTATGCCCTTTTTATAATTTTTCAATTAATCAAAATCCATTCACTTCCAATTTTTGTGATGTAAAAATATCAGACATAGTCACAAAGTGCCATTATGCTGTCTAAAACCCCATCCATATAACAACACTACCCACTGCATCTGATATTTTAAGAAGCCCAGCCGATCTACATATCCTAGTAACTATCAAAATTCTTTTTTCAAATTACACTTCTGACTTTTCTAAATTTATTGTAATTAGACCTATAGATTATAAAATATCTACTCATGAAACTTTTGTTTAATCTTTCATTTACATGCAGAGTAGCAATGGTAAACAGATTAAGATTTTTTCACATTTAATGCTTTTTCCCTAATCAAGTTAAAAAGCTTAGTAACTTGCTTTCCTGTGGTTCCCATATTAAGTAAGTAATTAAGTAAGTAAACAAACAAACAAACAGTCAGTATAATCTTATCCAGCTATTATTTCTACTCGTACGAACTTTCTTTGATTATGGGTTGTCCGGTGTAGTAATTTGTCACACAAGAATAAAGTAGCAAGAGTAACCCACTTTAAATAATCACTTTTGTAGGAAAAGTACTACCATGCACAGACTGATATAAAATACAGTTATATTCACTTCATATTTTTCTCAGTTTTCTTTAAATCAAAGTTAAGGTAAAAAAATACAAACACAAAAGTCTTCAGAACTGCACAAATTTGTGTGTCTGAATGCATTTGAAGAAATTATACATTTCAAGATTACTCATGGTGTAAAATGTACTTGTTTTGAAGGATTGCTTTCCAGTGAATATGTTAAATAACATGTTCCTTGATTGTTTACTATGTACCAGTAAATCTCAAAGTATTTATGCACTTTAAGCACCTTTAACCTTTATAAAAATCTTAAAAGGCATTACCAACATCTTCATGTTACAAAAAAGGATTATGTGGCACAGAAATGTCAAATCTTTGCCTAAGATCACACTTACTAAAAATGGCACAGGACACAAAATCCAGTACCCTGGCTTCAGAGCTCTCCCTCTTCTTGGGTGTTTGTATGAAGTAGTATTGGAGAGGTTTCTGGAAAAGCAATTATTCTCATCCTATAAAAGCTCCAAAATATGCAAACAAATAAATAAACAAAAAATCTTCTTTCATTTCAGTCCGGTATATATGATTAATTCACTCTCCCACCACCTTCACATTTAACGAGTGATATCAGAAATCATAAGACCAGAGATTATTACTGACAAAAAGTTTAAAATTTTTCTCCATATATTTTCCACAACAGAATATAGTATCTTTATGGCATCAATATTACTAGAAACTCAAGAAACATACCATTCATTATACTGACGTAGCTATTTTGATTCAGCATCTCCCTTGAAATTCAAGTGACTGCACTGCATCTTCTAGCTAACAGTTGTTCTATGAAATGATGCAGAATGGACTAAAATGAATTTAGTCACTACAAACAAACTCAAACTGGAAAGGTCAAAAAAGGTTTGACTCTATCATTAATATACATTATATGCTCTTCAATTTATACATATAATAGTGACAATTCATGCAAAGCATTTTTAAAATGCTTTTAAGTTTACCCTGGAAGTGATTTTCATATGAAATTATCTAAACTGAGCTCTAACCTACAGTACATAGTTGCTTTGAATATGATAGTTTCTTACATGAAATTTAATTCAGCCTCATGGATCATTGAGTATTCACAAAGAATTCAAACACAAGTCTCAAGTGACATCTTAATATGTACAAATCTTTTAAAAGGGAGGCCTTTGAAAATATAAGTATTCTCCCTATTCAAATTTAATATTTGTAGTAACTTGTCAAACATACAGATAAAATCAATAAAAACAGGCACAGTTTATTAGTGAATATGTTGTAGTTTTATCTAGCAAATTTGTTTCCATTCAAAATCCTTAAAGTTGAAATGTGTTGCCTATACTAACCTTGTGGTTTATATCAAGAATGCACAACACAAGAATGTTTATTAAAAAAATCTTGTTGAAAAAAATAAAAAAAACATTCAAAAATATGTACTTTGTATCATATTCTCAAAATTTATTATAAAATATTAATTTTAAGGAAAAATATTTATTGCAATTAAGCTTTATAAATAATTCACTATTGGCAATAGTTTATAAAAACTACTATTAAGTCACCTTATGTACTATTAACACTAGATATTTGGACATATTTTTCTCTAATTTAATACATGACTTGAATACTTGAAAGGTCATTCCTTAGGTTTAAAAATAACATGTATATAGTAAATGAGAAAACTAAGTTCTGCACATTTTCCAATTGCTTATTATGCACAAAGCTAACACTGTCACTATATGTGGCATCTCCAGATGGCAAGTACATCAGTGGGATATTGGGAAAACTTGTAGAATCAATTACAATTGCAGGTAAAATTAAACTTGGAAGCAAAATCATTAATATGCTGAATATGCATCTGGTTACAATTCTTTGAACCATTTAAGAACATTTCTATCTTATTCTAACTCATGACCCTCTTACATGCTGTAACTACTAAGCCTCCTCTGTCTGAATTAAGACCATATGTGAAGTTTGGGCTTATCCCCAAGAAGTCCATCTGGAGCAAGTGATGTCAATCCCATTGTTAAATCTTGATGTCCACAAATGAGCCTTAGGGAGATAGGTGGATGAATGAGTTGATTTAACAGACACTTTTATGTTTTTCTTTAAATATATATGTTTGTGAAATTTAATATATAGAATTTGTGATATTTAAAATTACTTTTATTTAATATTAAATATATTATGGGTTATATTAAAAAATCTAATTTTTCATTAAAATACCTTTCAAAACTTTTCTTGAAAATACATTAATTTCTTCAGAATCTTAGTTCTTTTTACAGTATCATAGAATCCAGCATATTAGAACCAATAAATAAGTTATAGACCATAGAAATATTTATTAATAAGTAAAGTGCTTATTGTTAAATTTCTAAGAATATTATATTATAAAAATATTTACCCTTCTATGAGCATTCTCATAGAATTTTGTGCAACAATGTTATATAAGGGAATGTCTTGCCCCCAAATATACAATTTTATTAGAACTATTACTAAACCCTTAAAAGATGACTATTCAAAAAATATAAAAATATATACTATATAAAAACACATTATACATAGTCATTTCACCATTGTATTTATATTTTATATAACCCCTAGGTTTTTATAAGTTTTGCAACTTTTTTTTTAATTGAAAGGGAAAATAATATGGAATCCCAAATCATGGAATCAGAAGGAGATATAGAAGAATCCAGGTAATTCCCATTTTGTAAAAAAATTGCAAAAATGTAATCAATGCCACTCTTTTTATAACATCTATTGTTTTGTCTTGAATTATATAGTTATTTCCACATAAAGTATGCAATTTACATTAATATGTAATAAGTTTATTATTGTTACATTAAAATAAATGTATACATAGAGCTTTACATTCTTAGTTTTCATTATAAATATAGTAAGTATTGATACATACAAGCCATAAACACAAAATCTCTTTGGAGTCCTTAATAATTCTTAAGTGTGCAAAATGTTTCCAAGATCAAAAAGCTTGAGAATCATAAGGGCATGCATTCGCCTTTTCAATGAGAGCAATATATTTTCCAAGGGAGAGACAAGTATTGCTGAACGTGGGTGAAAATACCTTACTTTTTCCATTTATAAAGCACAGATGTACATATAGTATATAAGCAAATGGACAGTATATCTAGTATTATTTTTAACTGGTAGAATTATATGATTGAATTATCACAGAATGATACACATGAAATGAAAGCTAAAATCAAGAATAGCTTCAGTGTGGCAGCATTTTAAGATTCTGTTCTGTAATCTTTTCTTTTAAACTTTATTCACTGACATCTTACTTGATAGTTACAAGATTCTCTGATTTTCTTGCATGCCTAAGTTTTAATCTCCTCCTGGACCTTGGCATTGGTTCTGATGGAAGTCTTCAGTGCTCCCCATTCAAAAACAGAATATGCTATTTCATGGCTTCCTTTTCTCATAGTAACACTATTCCTGGGCATCATGTAATTTTGGATTCTTCATTTTCTTCAAAAGTAAATTTTGGAACCATGATAAGATACCACGTCACGCCTCTCAGAATGACTAAAATTAACAACACAGGAAACAGCAGATGATGGCGAGGATGTAGAGAAAGCGGAACCCTCTTACGCTGTTGGTCAGAATGCAAACTAGGTGTAGCCACTATGGAAAACAGTATGGAGGTTTCTCAAAAAGTTAAAAATAGAACTATTCTAGACCCAGCAATTGCACTACTAGATATTTACCTAAAGGATACAAAAATACAGATTTGAAGGGTTGCATAACACTGATGTTTATAACAGCATTTTCAATAATAGCCTAACTATGGAAAGAGTTCAAATGTCCATTGATTGAGGAATCAAAAAAGAAGTGGTATAAATATATACAATGGAATATTACTAAGCCATTAAAAAGTGAAATCTCGCCATTTGCAACGATGTGAATGAAGCTAGAGTGTACTATGCTAAGCGAAATGAGTCAGTCAGAGAAAGACAAATACCATATGACTTCACTCGTGGAATTTAAGAAACAAAACAGATGAACATATGGGAAAGGGGGGGAAAAGAGAGGGGAAACAAACCTTAAGAGACTCTTAATGATAGAAAACAAACTGAGGGTTACTGGAGGGGAGGCCGGCAGGGGATTGGCTAAGCGGGTGATGAGTATTAAGGAGAGCACTTGTGATGAGTACTGGATGTTGTATGTAGGTGATTAATCACTGAATTCTACTCATGAAACCAATATTGCACCATATGTTAGCTAACTAGCATTTAAATAAAAATTTTAAACAAGTAAAAGTAAAGCTTTGAAAACTGAGACAGTCTATTGGAGTTGAAAATTCTCTCACATTATAATAATGCATGAAAAGCACAAAGTTATAAACCATTCTTTTGTATTTCATATATACACAGTGACATATCATACAATAGATACAAATCTGTATTTCAAGTTTTCAAAATGAATTTATTTTTTCTTAAAAAAAGATATGTGAGCATTATCAAAAATAAAACTGCAAAAATATGTAAAAAGAAAGTTAAACTCCTTCCCCTGTCATCATTCTTTCTCTTAAATAGCCAATTTTCCTGGAGTGCATCTAACGATCTTGTCCCTTTCTTCTCAGTCATATAAAATATATTAACACACATGGATTTCTGGTTTTATTTCTTTTTACTTGGGTGAGAGTTATACCATACCCTCCGATATTACTTTCAGCACTGTAATTCTTAACATTCAATATGACTGATCAGCATGGTTTTTCAGAAAAAATAACTCCTTTTGTGTTATTGCAGTTTCATTTTATCAAAACTATATTCACCTGAGAATAATTTTATCCTAGACATATTCTACCCAAATGTCCCTTGTCTTAATGTTTCTCAGTCTCAGACTCCCATCCCTGGATACAGACACTGCCAGGCTAAGGCTTTAGAAATGTACATCCTATACCAGGTCTCATGTGGAGGGCTAATTAAACGCAAACGGAACAAACAGCAATATAAAAATACACACATAGGGGGCGCCTGGGTGGCGCAGTCGGTTAAGCGTCCGACTTCAGCCAGGTCACGATCTCGCGGTCCGTGAGTTCGAGCCCCGCGTCAGGCTCTGGGCTGATGGCTCAGAGGCTGGAGCCTGCTTCGGATTCTGTGTCTCCCTCTCTCTCTGCCCCTCCCCTGTTCATGCTCTGTCTCTCTCTGTCTCAAAAATAAATAAACGTTAAAAAAAAATTTAAAAAAATAAAAAATAAAAAATAAAAATAAAAATACACACATAGGAAAACATTTTTAAAGTGGCTCCTGCTCTTGACACAGACAGAAATACATGTGGTTCTTTTTTAAAAAGGGAGGAAGTAAGAATAAGTCTTCTACCCTCTCCTCTTGATCTACACTTAAGCAAAATATAAGTCATAAATCAGAATGAGGTAGGCCAGTGAAGCAAGCTGGATGCCCCCACACCTTGGCCAGACACTAATTTCTACAATGTAGATGCAGTCTGGCCTTGTAGTTGGAGTTTTCTACATCCTCCAGTGTCCAGAACATGGAAACATGATTATACTCTCTGAGCTTCCTCGGGGAACTTAGACATTTCCCAAGGGAAAAAATAAAAAAAGAGGTGAGTAGAAAAATTATGGGTATCCCTCCAGAGTAGGGATGTCAGATAAATTTCGGATGTTCAGTTAAATTTGAATTTCAGATAAATAATGACTAAATTGTAGTATAAGTATGTCCCAAATATTGTATGTGATGCATTTATACCTATATACACATATAGTATATATGTATAGTATATACACCCAGGGCATGTGTGTGTGTGTTTGTGTGTATAGCTGTTAATCCGAAATTCAAATTGAACTAGGCATTTTGTATATTAAGTATGGCAACTCTACTCCAGAGGAAAGTTTTTCTTCAGCTCTTTCTGTTTTGCCATATCTTTTGGACTACTCGGGTATTCCTTTCAGGCTTCCTTTCTTCTCACATTGCACCACCTTGCCTCCTGTCTGCTGCCTGTCTGTCTGCCTCTGCCTATACTCCTGATGTGGCGTCTCCCTGCGATGCCTTCCTCTACACAGACTTAAAAGACTGCACTTTGAGAACCACTTCCTAGTTCTGTCATTTCCTGTGGTCTTTCCTCTCAGACCTGCAGCCCAAGGTCCTGAGTGGGACAGGCTTTCTCGACTACACTTGTTAAAATTAATAAGCCAATATTGATACATTATTATTAACTAAAGTCCAAAGTTTCATTCTTCATGTCACACAATTCTGAGGATGTTGACAAAGTGTAAACTGTCATATATCCACCATTACAGTACCATACAGAATAGTTTCACTGCCCTAAAAATGCCTTGTGCCCCACTCACTCATTTTGTGTTTACATTTCCTGGATTTTGATATACGATGCATTTCTTACTATGGGCCACAGTTTTAATAAAACTTGAGTTGTAAGTTACCAAACTATATAGGGGTGAAGCAAAAAAAGGTCTAATGAGCTGAGAAGGCATGAAAGAAAATAAAACTGTATGTTATATAGCATGTATATCTCCAAATCCACTAATTATTCCAACTCAACTTCCTATCATGTAGCAAACTATGTAATCCAGGAAAGTAAACAGTAATCAAATTAGTTGGAATTTCTTTACTTGGTTATGTTCCTCAAGAAATATTTTCCTCATAACACTAAACATATATCCTAAATTTATTTTTAACTTTTCCATTCTCTTGTAAGCTGCTGAAATTTACTTTTTCTGTTTTCATAAAATAATTTATAAGCATGTGTAGAATATCTTATCTTTGAAACTCTGAGTTGATCTAAAGCTAATAACAAGTATTTCCACTAAAATGATTTAATTTACATGTTGGATATATTTGATTCTAAACAATAATTTGAAAAGTAGTGACTTCATATTTATAATTGACTACTTTAAAAGAAAAATAACATTTTTAAATAATTAAGGGAGGGTCTCCAGGGTGGCTCAGTTAGTTGAGCATCTGACTCTTGATTTCCTCTCAGGTCATGATCCCAGGGACATGGTACACCATGCTCAGGGTGGAGCCTGATTAAGATTCTCTCTCTCTCCCTCTGCCCCTCCCCACCAACACTTGCCACTTGCACTGTCCCTCTCTAAAAACAAATATAAGGAAAGAAGAAAGAAAGCAAGAAAGCAAGATAGAAGGAAGGAAAGCTCACCATGTTTGTAAACTTGGAGAATGTCACAATTTTCTAAAATTTAGCATTTGTATTAATATGATTGCAGATCATGTGGATATTGATGCTTTGACCAGACTTCAGAAATTCTTTGGAATTAAAAGTAAAACTGGTTCAAAAAATTGTTTTTTTCTCCTGAATACAAAAGAGAGCAAATACAAAACAAAATAAAAGAAAACATTATTGTTCAAGTAAACACAAGAGAAAAACAAAACAACACAATAAATTATAGGAGACTGGTTGAAAAATTTACATTTGATTGTTGTGTTTTCACTGCAATTTACCCTATTAAAATTAAGAAAGCTAATGAGATTCTGTCTTTAAATCTACCCCTTTAATTATCTCTCCCTCTTATCATGTATAGAAAACACACAATTATTGATACAACTAATATCCTACAATAGTTATAAACTTTGTTTATTATATCTATATTAAGACATCTATTTTCTCTCTCAACAACTAGACCACCACCCAAAACACCAGGCCCTCAGAGTTGGGGTGGGGGGGAGGCTAGATATCATTTCAAGATCTTCACAGTCCTAAAATATACCATTAACCAACAGAATATCACATTCATTTTTGTAACTTAATAAGCAGCTAATTTTGCAAGTAACCTCTATGCTTCTACTGAAACACTGTACTTTGACAAACAAAACACTTAAACATGTGTCATGGTCACTTGTTCTATCACAGTATTCATTTTAGTTTGCATTTTCTCATCTTGAAAGTTTATGTACATTTCTGGTGACATCTTCAATAAATGGAATGGCATAAATTTCAATGTATTTATTCGTTGTTTTGGGAAGAAAATGTTTAACTTCCTATGAAAATTATATTCTCATTGTCAAAAGAACAATTTTATTCCTTTGAACCATATATTGAAAGATTTCATGTTACCTAATTCATCATATGATAGACTGCTTATCTTATTTATCATATCTGGGTATAAAAGGCATTTACTGAAATGGTTATCTATATTTATTCTTCTTACACATATTTTACAAATGCATTATTTTACTTTATTGTTTATTTATATTGATTACTAACACATGACTTCACATTTTATTATGACTGTTTCTGAATTTTAATAGACCAAATATTTTTACCAACAAAAACAAACTGATGTATACTTAAACTATTTTTGTTCTTATTTATTTATGTATTTATTTATTCATTTACTTATTTTAAGTAGGCTCCACACCCAGCATGGAGCCCAGTTCAGGGCTTGAACTCACAACCCTGAGATCAAGACATGATCTGACATCAAGAGTTGGACACTTAACTGACTGAAACACTCAAGCCCCCCCCCTGCCCTTTTTGCTCTGTTTTAAAAGAAAATCATCACAGTTTTATTGTTCCTGTATTTATTTAACTAAATTTAAAAATATTTTTATTCTTAAAACTCTATCAGGCAAAACTAAATTTAAAAAAAAAAATTCTGTTCAATGCCCGAACAATTGAATTGATGTCCCTCTGTCTTCAAAATCCTGACCCAATTTCTATCACACCTAGAAATTATCTTTTATTCTTTTACTAAATTATTAAACTCCTTTGATATATCTTTATTTTTAAACTTTAAAACTTTACCCATTCATACAACTTCACCATTCAAAACTTTATTCATATTAGTCTTTCTAAAATATTTCTAAAGCTGAGGCATTCACAAAAGTCTTTCAGCTTTCCTGTGACTTTTTTAACCAGGGGCTAGTTGGTGTATCAGCATAGTATTTTTCAAGAATAATGTAATGGAACCATACTTCATTAATTTTACAAATGACCACTACCTATGTTGTTTTCCTGGGTACAGTTCTGCACCGAATTGTGCTTCTGGGGCAAAAAAACAGTGGCATAACTGCAGTTATGGTGGGAGAGAGGGTGAGAAGAGGGGACTTTGTGGTGATTCTTGTGGCTGCTGTAACGTACTGAGGTATATACGCTTTCTAGAGGATTAGCACTATATTCTATCAGCATGCCAAGGTCCTGGTTGCTTATCAAGCGTAGCTAAGTAAAATCATTGTGAAAAAGGGGACCCATGGTGCAGTTCAACTTTACGCAGCTCATAGTGCAAAATGGATCAGACAACATTTATTCAACACAAATGCCACTAGCAATTCTACCTTGTATTGGTTTCCATATATTTACTGTCTTAAGCAACCACTCACAGAACTGTGTAAACAATACACAAAGAAGTAAAATATGAAACCCCAGAAGTGAATGGATTACAATGGGAAAGACTAGAGAGGACAAAAAAGAGAAGCCCAAAGACAGAAAACTGAAAAATTTAAAATATTTTTCTTTAAAAGTAAAATATTTTTCTAAATTGTGGCAATATATCACCAAGAAATATAGAAAATGTAGGATTACGGGCTAATAGGGAAAAAAAGAGGAAATGAAGAAACCAAAGAGAAACATTTGAAAGGTAAGAGTAACCAACATAATACTTGATGGAAGGAGGAGTTAAATACAATTTGAAGGAGACCACTCAATTTCAACATCCAAAGATGAAATGTGAAAGAAAAACTTGACACATAATTAAGAAGAAGAAAAATCCAATATGACAAGGGATGAATGTATAGTTAGGTAGTGAAACCTGTGAGGGAAAAGTGTTCTTTTTAAACTATGGTAAGAGTGGGGCAAATGGGTGGCTGAGTTGGTTGAGCATCTGACTCTTGATTTCTACTCAGGTCATGATCCCAGAGTCATGGAACCCCATGTTGTGCTCCCTGCTGAGTGTGGAGCCTGCTTAAGATTCTCTCTCTATCCCTCTGACCCTCTCCCCTGTTTGTGCATTATCTTTCTCTCTAAAATAAGGATAAAAATAAAAAATAAATAAAAGATGGTTAAGATTAACAGAGAGGTACAAACTTTCAGTGTGAGTTAGTGAGAAAGTTTAACATTATTCTGTTTAATATTATTCTCTCTCTCTCTCTCTATGTGTATGTATATATATATATATATATATATATATATATATATATACATACACATATATATATACATACACATATATATATAAACATATTACATGTACATATATAAGCAGAATAAATATGTATATATACAGACAGTGAATGAAATTCAAAATAGGCTAAGTAGCAAATGCCATGCAAAGATCTAAAAATATGTAAATATGAAGAGGGTGTAGTTATTCCTAGCAGAAACAGAAAGCTATGCCTTCTAAAGTATATTTCAAGGAAAAACCAAGGATGGTAAATACTAAAATGGGATATTTTGTTCTTCATAAGAGAATAGAAAATGAGCTCATTTTCTGAGATGATAAGACAAGAGTTAAGTTATCCCACCCTAAGGTTGACAATATAGGAAATAAAATAGAAGACCCATAGTTAAATTGAAGTTCATATGAATAACAAATATATATATATATATATGTCTGTGCAATATGTTATATATAATTATATATTTCTATATTTTATATAGAAATTATATTTATATACATGTATATGTTACACATAATTTTATATCTATATATAATTTTTATGTTTTTATATATAAAATTATACACACACATATAGATAATATATATATTATATATATATTATATATATAATATATATAATATAAATAATATATATATCTCCTGGGCATATATATAATATAAATAATATATATATCTCCTGGGCAATATATGGGATGTACTTATATTAAGAAAAATTATTTGTTGTTTATCTGGGTTCAGAATTAGCTGGAAGTCTTTTATTTTACCTGGAAACCTCATCTCACTCCTTTCTGGAAAGATAGTAAATGTTTGGAATTCTTTCTCTGATTAGAAGAATAAAATTAACTTGATTTGAATAAAGTGATTAATCAGATCCTAGGAGAAGCAGTGAGAATGAATTATAGGGATTTTTTTGTGTTTGTTTTTAATATAATCCATAATTGCAAGGTGACCTTTTATTTCAATGCTTAGTAACCTTAAAAAAAGTAGAAGAAAAAATGGATTCTTAAATTTATATGAAATTTTGAATTGGCAAAATAAGTGTAATTATTAAAGTGCTGATATTAGTAAATTTAATCGATGAAAAGTTTATTTAATATATCCGGAGTACATATTAGTTGGAAGAATGTTTAGAAAAGAGATAACTGATAGAGAAACTAGTTATCAGACTGGAGAGCAAAGTCATGACTAAAAAATGTGGGTGCAGCAAAAGATTAAAGAACGGAGGCCAATCAGGGATTAGGTGCACTCCTCTTCAGTAGTAAACTTAAGAGTTGAGTGGTTACCATGTCCAAGGTTGCTTTCAGACTCCCATCTGTGTATTCAATTTTTATGAAATAGTGACAGAGTACTGTGTAGAGAGAAGTCAGGGTCATGAGCAATTTTTATTGAAAATGGAAATCCTTGAAGAATGTTGGGAGATGTGTCTCTTAGAAGTTTATAAATGATAAGAAATGGTATAAATTTAGAGTGAGGACAGATTGTTGAATTAGGTGTTAGAAAAGTGAGAAAGTAGCACTTGAGAATGAGAAAATGCCCCTATTTTTGGCTTAGTGATACCAGAAAATTGCAGGTAGAGCAAAAATATCAAGATTTCAGATAAAAGAGGTATTTCACTTTTAGCTGAAATAATAAAGTTTGCTTAAATAAAAATTTGAAAATATAGAAACATTTGTAGATAATTAATGTATGAGGTGCAAAAGAATGACCTAGGCAAAATATTGTTAAATAAGGCAGAAATAAGTAAAAGGCAGATGTTTCAGGATTTTATTGACTGGGGAATATTCACCTTAGTCATGATGATGACTCAGAAGAAAAACGTAGAAAATAATCCAAAAGCAGAGAGATGTGTTGCCTAAAACATGGGGAAAAGATTGTGTACAAAACTTCTCAACCTATATCAAGGATCAATGATACTTTTTTTTGTTTGTTTTGACAATTCTGGTATGCTTTATATTTTGGAAATTGCCAGTGTAGTTGGAAAGTGCCTGACATTGATTAAAAATTAATTAATTATGGACCTGCTAAAATGACCATCTGAACCTTGAAGAAAAATGGAATTTTTTAAAGAAGTATTTGAAAAATCTGTGTCAGAAATAATTGGCAATGCGAGTAAGAGTGGAGATTTGACTTACCACGAGCTTACAAAAAAATATCAAAACATTTTAATATATTTCAAGGTTAATATATTAGCAGTGAGATATGGCTGCTAAAAACTAATATGAGATATTGTTGATAGAATTCAAGTGGCCATGTAGACTGGTGCCCCACTGCACTCTGTCCCTGTAAACTTGATTTGAAATATTATTTTCAATTCTGAGTTCAACATTTATACGCAGCTAGTGAATAAAAGCAAGTCACGGATAGAGTGATCAAGATGATGTGGCCATATGAAAAAAATTTTGAAGGAATCATGCTTGGATAGTACAGGAAAAACAAGATTTCAGGGGAAAATATTAGTTCAACCATGTAACTCTCATGTATCAATCTGAACAACATGCCATGACATGTCAAGTTATCGAGCCCTTAAAAAAATCATGTCAGTTCTAACATTATATGTTGTACTTAACATAATAGATGATTTTAAGCAGATGCCACACTCCTCAGAAGCATAGGATAAAATGTATAAAGTACAATAAATTAGGGATAAAATCACAAGTAATATACACAGTTACTTTTTTTTTAACGTTTATTTATTTTGGGGACAGAGAGAGACAGAGCATGAACGGGGGAGGGGCAGAGAGAGAGGGAGACACAGAATCAGAAACGGGCTCCAGGCTCTGAGCCATCAGCCCAGAGCCTGACGCGGGGCTCAAACTCACTGACCAGGAGATTGTGACCGGAGCTGAAGTCGGACGCTTAACCGACCGAGCCAGCCAGGCGCCCCATACATAGTCACTTCTTTAAAAGAAATGGAAGAATAAGCATAAATGAGTTTGTCTTTGACATTTTGTGTCTTTAGAAAGTAGTACTTCAGCCTTATTCAAAACTCATGCTAAGGTGTTATAAGAATTACTGTGGTTTCTCTGATAAAAAATAGGAAGTAAAAAAAAAAAAAAACCCATAAACATTTAAGGTAAAAATGTCATAGTACAAACCTGAAATGTTTTAAAAGGGACATTACTACACTAACTCACATTTTAAAGTTTATTTATTTATTTTTGAGAAAGAAAGAGAAGGGAAGCGGAAGGGAAAGGGAAGGGAAAGAAGAAAAAGAAAGAAAGAAAGAAAGAAAGAAAGAGAGAGAGAGAGAGAGAGAGAGAGAGAGAGAGAGAGAGAAAGAAAGAAAGAAAGAAAGAAAGAAAGAAAGAAAGAAAGAAAGAAAGAAAGAAAGAAAGAAAGAAAGAAAGAAAGAAAAAGGAGGGGAAGGAGAGAGGGAAGGAGGGAGGGAGGGAGGGAGAGAGGAAGGGAGGAAGGAAGGAAGGAAGAGGAAGGAAGGAAGGAAGGAAGGAAGAAAGGGAGGGAGGAAGGAAGAGGAAGAAAGAAAGAAAAGCCACATTTGTAGAAACAGAGAGCAAAATGGTAGAAACTTGGTTGTGGTTGTCAGGGTCTGGAAAGTGGGGGAATTAGGGAAAAGATGACATAAGAGTACAATCTTTGTTATAAAATGAATAAAGTGTGAGGATATAATGTATAAAATGGGAACTAAAGTTGATAATCCTGTATTGTATAATTGAAATTTGCTAGGAGAGGAGAACTTGTGGTTTTAGTAAAAAACAAACAAAAAGGTAAATATGTGCAGTGAAGTGATGAATGTCGTCATTAACTCAAAGATGGGAAACCTTTTACAATGTGTATGTATATCAGATCATCATGCTTACACCTTAAATTTATCCCCATTTTATTTTCAATTTTATCTTAATAAACTAGAATAAATAATTTAATGGAAGCTTTCTTTTAGATCAATAAAGAGCTGACAGTAAGCATTCTAAAATATATTAAGTGCTTCCAATATTGAAAGCTGGGAAGACACATGAGTTTTAAATTGCTAAAATGGTATAACCAACCTATTTAGTAAGTGTATTCAACTTGACTTTAATTTAGGCAGCAGTGACATATGAGCATCCTGACCTCTCAAGAAGGATACCTGATGACTAGTGAAGTTAATGTTCACCTTATTTTCATTTCTACTCAGTAGTTCCAAAGTTTTCTTTTAAAAGTGAGAACATGCGATATACAATACTGCATGTGTCTATCTTTTGTAAGCTCCAAGTATCCACTTACCACTGAAGTATAGACAGGAAATAATTACAGTGTTAAATGTCAGTACCTTTGCTTTTTAAGTGTTAACATCCTTTTATTTCAGATTGTCTTTTAAGATTTCTTGATGTCTTTAACATTTACTTGGATTACTATCCTTCATGATATATATCACATATTGTAAATTAGACATACTTAAATGGTAAGAGTTTGAAGAAACTGAAATCACCTGGATATTCACTAGATTTTCAATGGTGGGCTCTGTTTTTATATGCTTATGTAATTTCTTTTGTCTCTTTCAGAGTACCTATTGTAGAGAGAAATGCCAAAAATCTTGATTTTTCATAGATCAACTTGTGTATTACAATAAAATTAAATTTAGGTCTTTTCTCTTTTAAAATAAAGTTTTTTAAAAGTGTAAGATTTACAGGAGTGCCTGGGGGGCTCAGTGGGTTGAGCTTCTGACTGCGGCTCAGGTCATGATCTCACAGTCTGTGAGTTCAAGCCCTGTGTCTGTTGATAGCCCAGAGCCTGGAACCTGCTTCGGTCTGTGTCTCCCTCTCTCTCTCTGCCCTTCCCCTGCTCATGCCATTTCTCTCTCTCTCTCTCAAAAATAAATAAACATTACAAAATAAATTAAAAAAAATTAAAGTGTAAGATTTACATATACCAATTCAGTATAAGAAACTTTAAATACACGACAGAGTAGCTGACTGAAAGAGGGTTCAAATGCATATTTAATTCCAAAGAGGAAATTACCACTTTGTAAGATGGAAAGCATTTGAGATTTTTCTACACAATCATGACTCTTTTTTTTTTATGACTCTTTAATATTAACTCTTATTTTGCTATCCCTGTATGTATTCATACTGATAATCAGAATGGTAAAGAGAGGGTCGCTTGGGTGGCTCATTTGGTTAAATGTCTAAATTTGGCTCAAGGTCATGATCTCATGGCGTGTGCATTAGAGCCCCGAATGGGGCTCTCTCCTGTCAGTACAGAGCCTGCTTCGGATCGTGTCTCCTTCTCCCTCTCTCTTTATGCCCCTCCCCGACTTGTTCTCTCTCTCTCTCTCTCTCTCTCTCTCTCTCTCTCTCTCTCTCTCTCAAATAAATAAACATTTTTTTAAAAGAATGGTAAAATGAACTAGTTGAAAAGGTGAAAATGTAATCAGGGAATTTTTCATTCTGTAAATAATATGAAGCTTTAAAATTTTAGCTCCAGCTCTATTGAGAGTTCCATCTCATCATTCCCAACTGATAGATAGGTAGTTCTGTCTACACGATGCTTATTCATATGGTATCCACATGAATTAAAAGAAAAATTCTAAGAGTCCTTAAAATATGACAAGATAAGACAATACAACACTTCAAGGAAGATCATCTTGTTTTTATCTCGCTGAAAGAGAGAGAAGTGACAGAGAATAAGGGGAAATAGAGCGAAAGAGAGGGAGAGAGGCCATGCTATTACTGATATAAAATAAATTGTAGAACAAATTGACGCTATTTCAGGGACTTCTTTGATTGTTAAAGAAATTATGAAGAATCTTATATTAGCTGATACTTTTGCCACCTGGTAACATTCTACCAAAATTCTCAAAAGAATCCTCCACATTCAAGGATGAAAGACCTGCGTCTGAATCCAGCATCGGGTCTGAAGAACAAGATTTTAGACACCAATATTACACTATGAAATAATGCTACCATCTCATGTTCCGGTAGGATTATACAACATTCATATTAATGTCCATGGACATACTTCAAATTTATTTTTTTGAATTTTTGTAAGATTATCTACATATGAGATATATGTATATATACATATATATACACAATATAAGTACATATATATTTATATATATGAAGTACAAGATAAGTAAATATATATATTTATATCTTCAGTATATTAATTTGTATTTTATATCTTTAGGATAATACTGTAAATATTTTTAAAAGACTTTTTTTAATATTTCAGATACCTCATTATTTTATGAAAATTTTATCTGGTACCATCATTCTTTATATGTGTATATTTGTTTAATATTTTACATAGCATGTAAAAACACAGGTAAAAGTAATGTTAACTAAAGGAAACTTGCATTTTAAATGTTTACTATGTTGTCGCCACTGTGATAGGTACCTGGATACATTACTTGACTTACATATTGCACAGATTCTATAAGGAGGAAACAGCAGTCTTGGTGCTTCCGGCTGGCAGCTGCAGACAGGCAGGGGGTGGAGGCTGGGCAGCCACCAGGGCCTGAACGCAGCACGCTGGCATCGTGGCGTGGATATACCCAGTTTTAATGTGGCTGTAATTGGCATAATATCCCATACCAAAATGTCTTTTGAGCAGAAGAAATAGAGGTGAACTATGAAGTGAGAGCCAGTTTCCTCTCTACTCTGCAATCTAGGAGGAAAAATGTTTCACCCAAGGACAAATCAGATGGCGGGGTAGGAGGACGCTGAGCTCACTGCGTCCTGCAGGTCACTTAGATTCCACCCACACCTGCCTAAATAACCCAGAAAATCACCAGAAGACTAGCAGAACGAGTCTCTGGAGCCAAGCGCAGACGAGAGGCCCACGAAAGAGGGTAGGAAGGGCGGAGAGGCCTGCGAGCTCCAAGGACTGGCGGGGGGGGGAGGGGCAGCCCGCCAGCCAAGCAGAGCCCAGAGTCTGGCTTGCAAAAGCGGAGGTGCCGGACAGAGTGTGTTCTGACAGCAAGCGGGACTTGACATCTGGAAGGTTATAAGCTAACAGTTCTGCTCAGAGAACGGGAGGGCTGGAGGACAACGGGAGGGAGAGTTGTTGAGCCCTGGATGACAGAGCTCAGCTTGGCAGGGAACAAAGGCGCTGGCCAGCGCCATCTCCCTCGCCCATTCCCCAGCCAAAATCCCAAAGGGAACCAGTTCCTGCCAGGGAACTTGCTTGCACCTCAGGAACACCCAATGCTGTGCTTCTGGGGATCCATCCCTCAGGCTGGTCTCACTCCCTCCTGGTGCCACAGGGCCCCTCCCCAAGCAGATCTCTGAAGGAAAAGCAAGCTGAGCCTGCCCCTCCCGCCCCTGTGCACCTTGCCGATCCATCCCGGCTAATACACCAGATCCCCAGCACCACAAGCCTAGTAATGTGCAAGTAGCCCAAACTGGCCACGCCACCCCACAGTGAATCCTGCCCCTAGGAGAGGGGAAGAGAAGGCACACACCAGTCTGACTGTGGCCACAGCAGTGGGCTGGGGGCAGACATCAGGTCTGACTGCAGCCCTGCAGACCAACTCGAGTTATTCAAGACAGCTCAGGGGAAATGCCCCGCAGTCCCGCACCACTCCAGGGACTATCCAAAATGACGAAACGGAAGAATTCCCCTCAGAAAAACGTCCAGGAAATAACAACTAACGAACTGATCAAAAATGATTTAAACAATGTAACAGAAAGTGAATTTAGAATAATAGTCATAAAATTAATCGCTGGGCTTGAAAACAGTACAAAGGAACAACCAGGAAGAGCTAAAATATGCTTTTAATGAGCTGCAAAATAAATGGAGACAACCACGGCTCAAACTGAAGAGGCAGAGGAGAGAATAGGTGAACTAGAAGATAAAATTATGGAAAAAGAAGAAGCTGAGAAAAAGAGAGATAAAAATATCCAGGAGTATGAGGGGAAAATTAGAGAACTAAGTGATGTACTAAAAAGAAATAAAATACGCATAATTGGTATTCCAGAGGAGGAAGAGAGAGGGAAAGGTGCTGAAGGGGTACTTGAAAAATAATAGCTGAGAACTTCCCTGATCTGGGGAAGGAAAAAGGCATTGAAATCCAGAGGCACAGAGAAATCCCTTCAGATGTAACTTGAATCAATCTTCTGCATGACATATCACTGAAACTGGCAAAATATAAGGATAAAGAGAAAATTGTGAAAGCAGCTAGGGATAAACGTGCTCTAACATATAAAGGGAGACCTATAACTCGTGACCAATCTCTCTAATGAAACTTGGCAGGCCAGAAAGGAATGGCAGGAGATCTTCAATGTGATGAACAGAAAAAATATGCAGCCGAGAATCCTTTATCCAGCAAGTCTCTCATTTAGAATAGAAGGAGAGATAAAGGTCTTCCCAAACAAACAAAACCTGAAGGAATTCATCACCACTAAACCAGCCCTACAAGAGATCCTAAGGGGGATCCTGTGAGACAAAGTACCAGAGACATTGCTACAAGCATGAAACCCACAGACATCAAAATGACTCTAAACCCATATCTTTCTATAATAACACTGAACGTAATGGACTAAATGCGCCAACCAAAAGACATAAGGTATGAGAATGGATAAAAAAACAAGACCCCTCTATTTGCTGTCTACAAGAGACTCATTTTAGACCTGAGGACACCTTTAGATTGAAAGTGAGGGGATGGAGAACTATTCATCACGCTACTAGAAGTCAAAAGAAAGCTGGAGTAGCTATACTTACATCAGACAAACTAGACTTTAAATTAAAGGCTGTAACAAGAGATGAAGAAGGACATTATATAATAATTACAGGGTCTATCCATCAGGAAGAGTTAACAATTATAAATGTCTATGCGCCGAATACGGAGCCCCAAAATATATAAAACAATTACTCACAAACATAAGCAACCTTATTGATAAGAATGTGGTAATTGCAGGGGACTTTAACACTCCACTTACAGAAATGGATAGATCATCTAGACACACGGTCAATAAAGAAACAAGGGCCTTGAATGATACATTGGATCAAGTGGACTTGACAGATATATTTAGAACTCTGAATCCCAAAGGAACAGAATATACTTTCTTCTCGGGTGCACATGGAACATTCTCCAAGACAGATCACATACTGGGTCACAAAACAGCCCTTCATAAGTATACAAGAATTGAAATCATACCATGCATACTTTCAGACCACAATGCTATGAAGCTTGAAATCAACCACAGGAAAAAGTCTAGAAAACCTCCAAAAGCATGGAGGTTAAAGAACACCCTACTAAAGAATGAGTGGGTCAACCAGGCAATTAGAGAAGAAATTTAAAAATATATGGAAACAAACAAAAATGAAAATACAACAATCCAAATGCTTTGGGATGCAGCAAAGGCAGTCCTGAGAGGAAAATACATTGCAATCCAGGCCTATCTCAAGAACAAGAAAACTCCCAAACACAAAATCTAACAGCACACCTAAAGGAAATAGAAGCAGAACAGCAAAGACAGCCTAAACCCTGCAGAAGAAGAGAAATAATAAAGATCAGAGCAGAAATAAACAATATAGAATCTAAAAAAAATTGTAGAGCAGATCAATGAAACCAAGAGTTGGTTTTTTGAAAAAATGAACAAAATTGATAAACTTCTAGCCAGTCTTCTCAAAAAGAAAAGGGAGATGACCCAAATAGATAAAATCATGAATGAAAATGGAATTATTACAACCAATCCCTCAGAGATACAAGCAATTATCAGGGAATACTATGAAAAATTATATGCCAACAAACTGGACAACCTGAAGAAATGGACAAATTCCTAAACACCCACATGCTTTCAAAATTCAATCAGGAGGAAATAGAAAACTTGAAGAGACTCATAACCAGCAAAGAAATTGATCAGTCATCAAAAATCTCCCAACAAATAAGAGTCCAGGACCAGATGGCTTCCCTGGGGAGTTCTAACAGATGTTTAAAGCAGAGATAATATCTATCCTTCTCAAGCTATTCCCAAAAAATAGAAAGGGAAGGAAAACTTCCAGACTCATTCTATGAAGCCAGTATTACTTTGATTCCTAAACCAGACAGAGACCCAGTAAAAAAAGAGAACTACAGGCCAATATCCCTGATGAATATGGATGCAAAATTCTCAATAAGATACTAGCAAATCGAATTCAACAGCATATAAAAAGAATTATTCACCATGATCAAGTGAGATTCATTCCTGGGATGCAGGGCTGGTTCAACATTCGCAAATCAATCAACGTGATACATCACATTAATACAAGAAAAGATAAGAACCATATGATCCTGTCAATAGATGCAGAAAAGGCCTTTGACAAAATTCAGCAACGTTTCTTAATAAAAACCCTCGAGAAAGTCGGGACAGAAGGAACATACTTAAAGATCATAAAAGCCATTTATGAAAAGCCCACAGCTAACATCATCCTCAATGGGGAAAAACTGAGAGCTTTTTCCCTGAGATCAGGAACACGACAGGGATGTCCACTCTCACCGCTGTTGTTTAACATAGTGTTGGAAGTCCGAGCATCAGCAATCAGACAGCAAAAGGAAATCGAAGGCATCAAAATTGGCAAAGATGAAGTCAAGCTTTTGCTTTTTGCAGATGACATGATATTATACATGGAAAATCTGACAGACTGCACCAAAAGTCTGCTAGAACTGATACATGAATTCAGCAAAGTTGCAGGATACAAAATCAATGTACAGAAATCAGTTGCATTCTTATACACTAAGAATGAAGCAACAGAAAGACAAATAAAGAAACTGATCCCATTCACAATTGCACCAAGAAGCATAAAATACCTAGGAATAAAAGTAACCAAAGATATACAAGATCTTTATGCTGAAAACTATAGAAACCTTATGAAGGAAATTGAACAAGATATAAAGAAATGGAAAAACATTCAGTGCTCATGGATTGGAAGAATAAATATTGTTAAAATGTCAATACTACCCAAAGCTATCTACACATTCAATGCAATCCCAGTCAAAATTGCACCAGCATTCTTCTCGAAGCTACAACAAGCAATCCTAAAATTCATATGGAACCACAAAAGGCCCCAAATAGCCAAAGTAATTTTGAAGAAGAAGACCAAAGCAGGAGGCATCACAATCCCAGACTTTAGCCTCTACTACAAAGCTGTCATCATCAAGACAGCATGGTATTGGCACAAAAACAGACACATAGACCAATGGAATAGAATAGAAACCCCAGAACTAGACCCACAAAAGTATAGCCAACTCATCTTTGACAAAGCAGGAAAGAACATCCAATGGAAAAAAGACAGTCTCTTTAACAAATGGTGCTGGGAGAACTAGACAGCAACATGCAGAAGGTTGAAACTAGACCACTTTCTCACACCATTCACAAAAATAACCTCAAAATGGATAAAGGACCTGAATGTGAGACAGGAAACCATCCAAACCCTAGAGGAAAAAGCAGGAAAAGACCTCTCTGACCTCAGCCGTAGCAATCTCTTACTCGACACATCCCCAAAGGCAAGGGAATTAAAAGCAAAAATGTACTCTTGGGACCTCATGAAGATAAAAAAGTTCTGCACAGCGAAGGAAACAACCAACAAAACTAAAAGGCAACCAACAGAATGGGAAAAGATATTTGCAAATGACATATTGGACAAAGGGCTAGTATTCAAAATCTATAAAGAGCTCACCAAACTCCACACCGGAAAAACAAATAACCCAGTGAAGAAATGGGCAGAAAACATGAATAGACACTTCTCTAAAGTAGACATCCAGAAGGCCAACAGGCACATGAAAAGATGCTCAACGTCACTCCTCATCAGGGAAATAGAAATCAAAACCACACTCAGATATCACCTCATGCCAGTCAGAGTGGCCAAAATGAACAAATCAGGAGACTATAGATGCTGGGGAGGATGTGGAGAAACGGGAACCCTCTTCCACTGTTGGTGGGAATGCAAAGTGGTGCAGCCACTCTGGAAAGCAGTGTGGAGGTTCCTCAAAAAATTAAAAATAGACCTACCCTATGACCCAGCAGTAGCACTACTAGGAACTTATCCAAGGGATACAGGAGTACTGATGCATAGGGGCACTTGTACCCCAGTGTTTATAGCAGCACTCTCAACAAAACCAAATTATAGAAAGAGCCTAAATGTCCATCAACTGATGAATGGATAAAGAAATTGTGGTTTATATACACAACGAAGTACTACGTGGCAATGAGAAAGAATGAAATATGGCCCTTTGTAGCAACGTGGATGGAACTGGAGAGTGTGATGCTAAGTGAAATAAGCCATACAGAGAAAGACAGATACCATATGGTTTCACTCTTAAGTGGATCCTGAGAAACTTAACAGAAACTCATGGGGGAGGGGAAGGAAAAAAAAAAAGAGATTAGAGCGAGAGAGAGCCAAAGCATAAGAGACTTTTAAAAACTGAGAACAAACTGAGGGTTGATGGGGGGTGGGAGGGAGGGGAGGGTGGGTGATGGTATTGAGGAGGGCACATTTTGGGATGAGCACTGAGTGTTTTATGGAAACCAATTTGACAATAAATTTCATATATTGAAAAAAAAACAAAAACAAAGATTGTATAAGGAAAACATAAGTCCATTCTCTATGTCATCACTCAGGAGGTGTTTTGTACATTGCCAAAGAACACAAAATCTAATTTTCCTGCCTCCAGTCTATGTGTCCATATTCTGCTCAACTATAATTTCCAAATTCCAATCACAGATTATGTATTAAAGCCTTGACATATAAATGGTAATCCCTTGCTTCTCTTAAAAATTGTCTTCCTCCATTCTTCCTATGGATTTCACTGTGAACATTCACTTATATGCTCAGTGCTATCTGATTTTGAAACCAATTTTAACATTGGGAAGAAGGTATATGTCAAGATTTCTTAAAAGTTTAGCTCATTATCAAGCTTTTGTTATTTATGCTTCCATTTTCTTATCCAAACTGTCTACACCCCAACATTTAGGTGGAGCTCCTTATCTCAAATGATTAATTATCTCTGATCTGGATTGAGTTGATCTGTGGATTGAGTTGATCTATGTATCCTTTCCTGGCCTTTACTTGGATTTCCTGAAACTGAGCCCTTGCTTGGATTGATCTACTTAGTGTTTTCAATATTTGAACTTTCTCCTGTCCAGATCAATTATTAATTTATATTTTCCTTATTTTTATGTAAATTCTTCAGATTTGAATCTACCTCTTTGCCATATCATTCCTTTCATTATTACTATCATCAAGCAAAATTCTAAGTAACATCTAGCCTTCCTCTGTAGCTAATCTATTTTTTTTCTCATTTTCCTATCATTTTTAACACAATGGGCACAACGAAGCATCAGGTTTTTATAACAATATGAATTTAGCAAATTTTATATATTTTTCTCTTCACCTGTTCTCCCCTTCCCTTATATCTGTACATAAAGAAACAATGCACTTAACATAATTATAATTTTTTAAAAATGTTTATTCATTTTGAGGGAGAGACAGAGAGAGACAGAGAAAGAGAGTGACAGAGAAAAGGGGAGAGAGAGAGAGAGAGAGAGAGAGAGAGAGAGAGAGAAAGTAAGAGTGGGGGAGGGGCAGAGAGAGAGGGAGAGAGAGAATCCCAAGAAGGCTCCATGCTGACAATACAGGGTCGGATCTCACCAACCTCGAGATCATGACCTGAGCAAAAATCAGGAGTTGGACGCTTAACCAACTGAGACACCTAGTGCCCCACATAATTATAATCTTATAATATTATTTCATTCATACAATTCCAAGTGAAAACTCCCTTCATTTTATTCCCTTGTAAAAAAAAAATGAGTTACTTAAATAGACTGTTCATTGATAAATATATGTTATGTGATAGATTGCCAAAGGAAAAAGTAATTGCTTAAGACCCTAGATAAAAGAATTTGATCATGTACATTCAAAGAGGAACTAAAAATATACCTGTATAGAATGAAATTAAAATAACACATTTATACTATTTCTTTGAATTCTTGTTATATAACTTTACTATGCTTCTAAGTAGGCCAGTCAATTAACATATTAAATTATATATTTATATAATTTTTCAAGTCATCAAGATTAAATAACTCTCTCTTATATGCTAATATATTCAAAATGAACTTTTATTCTCCTGAAACTTTAATATACATCAAATTATTTCAGCGTGTTTTTGTAATTCAGTGTGGATAAATTGATAAAATGAATATACGAGTTGAAGATGTCAAACCGAAGGGTGACACAGAAAATACATTTTTTAAAAAGTTGTGATTTAATTAAATTTTCATTCAGTACAATACTTATGATAACATGTTTATTGCTCATTCCATGTCCTGCTGTGCAATGAGACACCAGAGACAGTAAATATGGAATTAAATGCCAATAGGTTGCAGCTTTGTAAACACATAAAACGCAAAATGGCATAAAAGCTCTTGAGTCCTGCTGATTCCTAATTGTCGTCTGTGGCATGCTTTATTCTACATTGCTTTAAAGTAGCTGATATTACATTAAGCTCTAAATAACTTGTACCTAAGAAAAACTATTTTTTTTAATTTTGAGATTCTTAGAAACTATACTGATTTTTTACACATAGTTAATAAAATTTATGCCCAATAGTTATTTTCAAGTACCAAAGTTTAATAGAAAGACCTTTATATGGATTGGAAAGGGTAGGAAAAAATGCACTAGCAAATCATTATTACTTTCTTAAAGCACTTCCATTTTTATTAGCAACCATTTTTTAATATCAAAAAGTTCCATCATTTCTATGAATTATATTTCTCTTACTTTCACTTTATTTAACTACACTATTAATCAGGAATGCGTGTTTTTTTTTCTTTTTTAAATTATTTTGTGACATGAAGTCAAATATAAAGCCAAGTATTTTATGACTTTCTTTAATTTTTTTTCCCCTGAGAAATGCAAACATCCTTGGGGCTACAGATAAAATAGCTCTCGTGCTAAATGTCCAACCCTAAGATAGCAGAGAAAAAAAATATGCTTAATTTGAATAAAACAAACTAAATCCTATCAAGATGTCATATGCAAGACTCCATTCCTCAGTCCTTTCTATTGGGAAAGGAACTCCATCCCTGCACATTTTAGCTATGAATCCATAAATATTTCTGAGTAGTTCAAGTTTACTCTTACTGTGCACTCAGTTTCCCCTGGAATGATGTCTACTTTCTCTCCCCACTCTACAGCAGATTATTTCCCTGTGGATATCTTGTGCATTGGGAATTCTTCAGCAAACTCTCAGGATTCCCCTGTTGTAGGCTGACAGTTAGCTATACCTCATGCATGTGCAGTAAAAGGAAGGGCAGCATGACAGAGAGACAGTGCATGGACCAGAGATATTACACTGACTGAAGGCTGGCTCATGGATAGTGCATGGCACGCTGAGATATTACACTGACTCAAGGCTGGCTCCTCAATTTACAGTTCCATTTGTTACAGTTTTACTAGATACAATTAACATACCATTTGTTTGTCCATACAAATCACATACCATACAGTTCGTCTGTTTAAAGTGTACAATCTGAAGTGCTTTTAGCATGTTTATAAAGTTGGACAACCACAACAATTAACTTCAGAACATTTTCCTCATTTCCCCAAAACTCCTTGTTCATTAGCAGTTCCTTTCCATTCCCTGCTCCAACACATTTAGCCCCAGGTGGCTACGAATCAGCGTTTGTGTAAAGTTTGTTTTTGAGGAAGTCATTTTTAACTTGATGAAGATAACAACTGAAAACAGCTTTTAATTGTTATTTATGAATATGAAAAATTGGGGCATCTGGGTGGCTCAGTCGGTTGAGCGTTTGACTTTGGCTCAGTTCATGATCTCACAGTTTGTGGGTTCGAGCCCCATGTTGGGCTCTGTGCCGATAGCCCAGAGTCTGGAGCCTGCATCAAATTCTGTGTCTCCCTCTCTCCCTGCCCCTCCCCTGCTCTCACTCTGTCACTGTGTATTTCAAAAATAAATAAACATTTAAAAAAATGAATACAAAAACATTCTTCCCCTTTTTTCATGTACTATATTCATTTAAAAATAACCTGTAAATGTGTCTTTTCATCATTTGTAATAACGGTGTCTAATACCATAGCAATACATCCAGCTTCAGTGACTAATGATTGATTGCCTTATTGGTTTAATAGAAACAGGCTAATACAGACCTTGAATGAATATTTCTTTAGCAATAGACTTTTTGAAGGAAGATTTAAAATAAGGAGTTACTGACACTTTTTCTTCCTTCAATTCTATGGAGAAGTACTTACAAAAACAATCTTACTGAGATGTAAAATTTAAACTTGTACAGTTTTCTTTTACTACCAGACTTTTGTGCCTTTGATCATTTTCTTCTCTTATAATTTAATGAGTAGAAAGATATTATCGTTAGCCTGTTTACTTTAGTTGGGGAACAACACACGTCTATCAAAGTAATAAAGTTTTGTTTATAAAAAACTTACACCTGTAATTTTATATCCTGCTAAAGCTGCCTCATTGAAGCCACCACTTAAAGTTAATGCTGCTTCATAGGAGAAAGGAGAAGAAGTTGACTTTGTCAACTCTGGAACTTCCAAGTTAACTGGGCTTTCAGGTAACTTAACATCATTGGACATGGGCACAGAGCACAGTCCTTATAAAGGTCATCTTTGCTTCCTTCCTGTTTTCAGGCTAGTTAGCTCAGTATGAACCCATCTCTTTCTTGAAAAACTGGGAAAAAAGCTGCCAATAAATTACAAAAGACTTAATGTTTCCTATAATTTTTCTTGGTGCCACGGCCTCAGATAATGGTGGCACTATTCATGCCCGCCCAAATATAGCTGGTAACAGTTTAACCAAATATTTTACAACCTTATAACAAGAGTTGCCACATTATAACATTTCCACTTTTCAGCTTAAGATATATTGAGTTTTTATTACCTGCTTTCCAATCATCTTAATAAGGCAATGAAATATTTTTTCTTATTCTGCCATTTATAGTACTTAAAAATGATTGAGATTTAGGTAGAGGAGAGGATCAAAAGTATATTTTTAACATATTCATTCTGAGATACATATGAGGCTTCTAATTTGTAATGTCATGAAGGCAATTGGATATATGAGCCTAAAACACAGAGGAACGGCATAAGCCAAAATGAAAGTTTGTGAGTCATCAGCATTTAAATTTTTTTGACGTTTATTTATTATTGAGAGAGAGAGACAGAGCATGAGCAGGGGAGGGGCAGAGAGAGGGGGAGACACAGAATCCGAGGCAGGCTTCAGACTCTGAGCTGTCAGCACAGAGCCCAACATGGGGCTCGAACTCAAAAACCCCAGGAGATTATGACCTGAGCAGAAGTTGGACAATTAACCAACTGACCCACCCAGGTGCCCCTGTGAGTCATCAGCATTTAAAAATATGGAACTTACAGCCAAGAGGCCAATAAACTAAACTTTTTAGATAAGAAACAGTAGATAATAGAACAGAATCAAGGTTGTATGGCCTTCTATAAGAATCTCTACCAAAACATAAGAATCCAGGAAAGTTGTGAGGATAGGAAAAGTATGCCTATTGGCAAAGTAAACACCTTGGGCACGTATCTCTCAATAATTGTAAAACAAAAAGCAAAAATAGTCAAAATATGATGGTGTATTTGAGCCACATAATTAACAATTTAATGAAAGTATTTAGAATTCTGACTCTAACAATTAGAGAATACACATTTTTTAGAGATTCATGAAACATGTAAAATCTTAAACTATGGAAACATCTTCAAAATATTTTAAAATGTCAATGTCATATTGACCCTTCAATCATGTAAATAAATTAGAAAAAAATATATCCTGGATTTTTATGGCTATTTTCTTAGGCAATAAGAGATCTATCTGAAACACACTCGTAAAAGAAATCCCAAACCATTAGTTCCCTCATTCCAAAGCTCATATCCCAAACATCCTATATACATGAAAAGAAATAAATAAATAAAACACAGCTTCTTGCTAATTTCATCACATATAACTTGTAATCAGTGATTATTAATCACAGTTTTCTTATTGAAGTATTATAAATGTATTTAATTTGTAAAATACCCTTCCCATTTTTTGTCCTGTAATGCTATCTTTATTACATTTAAGTGACATGTATAAGAAAATATAGGAAAGGAGGACTTTTATCAAGTACACTTCATACACAGAAAATCATACTCATTTCTTCAAGTATAGCAGCAGTGGAATGAAAAAATTAGTTTTTCACCTTGAAGGAGTGATAGTGTGATGTAGAAAAATAAGTATAAGCACACTTGTAAAAATAGGTTCAAATGATATTTCCCTCCTAGTCAGTTCATTTACTAATGCAAGGGCATTAGTATCACTGTTTTCTCCCAAACTTTGAAGTAAATCATGTACAAGTATTGTACTATATTTGTAGTAACTTTTTCTGTCTTCTGAGAAAAACAGCAGCTTAGCTTAATTATTTGACACTTTATTTTATTCTTATTCTTATTTCTTTACTATTTCATACTCAATCCATTCTAAGAAAATAGATTGATGGCAAATGTTTACCAAATATGAACAATATGTCTAGACTTTCATATGTAAAGTAATTTCTGAAAGGAGAATGAAAGGTATCAACTCTTAGCAAGTGTGCAAAAATTTGAAATACATATCGTCATTGTGAAACAAGCACCAAATGAGTTAACACGGTACCTGTTAATTGCAATTCAGAGCAGATATTTGAGTAGAAAAGCCAGACCTAGATAAGCAGACAACTTCTGGTCAGTATTATATATTTTTAAATCCTCATGTTGTCATTGAATAATATAATGCTAATATAATATAATATATAATGCTAATATAATATAGTGCTAAGATAGATTTCAGTGAAAGGCATGAAATATTTAAAGTGGGAGGAAGAGTGTGGATGAAGGCAAGATCAGCAAATAATGGACAGACCACTCTGTGAGAAAAATTACCTTCTAAAGTCCATATATGCAGTTAATAATGATTTGCCTTCAGTGTCATACACAGAAACATGGTGGGAGGGGATGCGGTAGGGTAGGGTTGCAGTCAGAATTTAGGGGATTCTGCACACTTAGCTTAGAGATGTAAATAGTGTCCTATAATCAACAGGTTGCCTTGGAAGTTTGGTGAGCAGAAGTGAGGCTGTGATAGGCAATGATTGTGATGTGCAGACTAAATGGGTAATAAAAAGGATTTAAAAGACAGGAGATCAGGAATTTCAAGATAGCTTTGCCATGTGGGTATCTAAAATAATGGTAACAAAGAAAGGGAAACAAAATAATGTGTTAGATATATTAACTAGGTAAAAGAACAAGCATTGCCAATTTGCTGTTCATATATAGCCATCTAATTGTGTAGAAGAGAAGCAATGACATTTTCATGGTCACAGCTATGGCCTGAGAGTCAGACTATTTTGGGGGGCAAGTAAAACGGGTAAAACAGCAGCATTTCTTGACAGAACTCTTGTGAGATACATAATATTTTAAAGCAGTAAGAAAGTTCATGTCTCACGGTAACCACTCAAAAGTGTTAGTAATTATTATTGGTAGCAGGACTTATCATTTTGTAATAGCAATATATAACACATTTATCATATCACTCTAATCCTTAGGATATGGATATGAACTGTCTTTCTTTTTGTATTTCACTTTTATTTACCCAAATCTGCTTCCCTTCTACTACTTGTGCTTTTGTATTTAATATCTAGTGATTTTTTTAATTTTCCAAAACATTAACATAAGGTTTTATTTTCACAACCATTAAAATGGTGCCATACCGCTTAAATTTATACTAGCAAATTATATGTAAAAAGGATGGAAAATAAATAAGAAATTAATACAAAAAGTAATACATTTAGTACAGACTTCTTATAAAACAAACCTAGGTTAATCGTAATGCATTACCTATTTCACTCAAATAAGTAATCGCAATGACAAGTATGAACAATAAAAGAAAGATAGTTATTAAAAGTAATATTTGAAATTTAGCAAGATTCATGAGAAGTAAATTTCAAGGGGCATAGGTATGGAATTTGTCAGCTTTCTTTTTCAGGAGAAATGGTATTCCTTAAAAGCACTCATTGGCCCCACTTCTAAGTATAAAGTGCACTGCACAGCTATCTACTCTTGCAAAGTAGAATGACACTTCTACGGGGATCAACTCTGTTAGGATGATCTGGAGTAGGATGATCTGTGAACCTGACTTCACACTTAAAATCACTTCTAACAATTGTCTGAGGCAATGCTGAACAGAAGGTCATAAGGAAAACAAAGTTTCATGGGAGATGAGTTAGGGATTAAGGGCATTCTAACACTGAAGACGCAGAACCCTTTAGCTTCTCTAGATAGAAAGAGCAAGAACAAACAATATTTACCTATGTGTTTAAGGAGAAAAGAATCACTTTCTTTTTGAAAGGATTGTTTATTACAGTCTTACTGCTCCTATGATGTACTGAATGCTTGACATTGTTATAGAAAATCAATTGGATTCAATCTGAGAAAGTTGTGTTATATGCATTCAAACTTGACAGTCACATAAATCAGTATTCTTTTGAGAAAAAAAAAAGTCAAACCAACATAAAATGAAATTCATTTGTTTACTTTGTTAAGCCCGATGTGATTGCTACTTTATTTTTATTTAGAAGGGATTACAATACAAATTGACTTTGAACTGCCCAGTAAAGTTGAGCAGTGAAGGATATCTCTTTACAAAAATCTGATTAGGAAACCTGTTTTAAAAGCATTTGCATCTTGTTCACAGCAAAAGAAAGGTGGAAGATTTTCTCTTCTCTAGAAAAAAAAATAACCTTTTTAAAGAGCAAAGTTAAGTATTTAATAGAGACTTTTAAAAACATTAACTGGCGACGCCTGAGTGGCTCAGTCGGTTAAGCATCCAACTCTTGACTTTGGCTCAGGTCATGATCTCAAGGTGGTGAAATCGAGCCCTGAGTCGGGCTGCATACTGGGCATGGAGACTGCTTAATATTCTCTCTCTCCCCCTCTCCCTTTTCGCCTTTCCCACTCACATCCCCCTTACTCTCTCAAAAAAAAATAATAATAATAAATAAAATAAGTAAATAAATAAAAAAACACATTAACTGATAATAGATAAATTAAAATGAATAATTGCTTTTGACACTATCATCTAGGATTATAGTTGAAAATGTTGAGATTGGATACTGTTCAGTGCTAAAACATTAAAATTCAAAACCAAACTTCAATTGCTACATTTTCCTTGAAGTTTTATACATGCAGATCGTTAGAAGTTACAATGAATCATTTCTGATCATTACATACATAGTTCAATCCAAGCAGGATTTGGGAATCCCTCCCCGATTACAGGCTGTGGTCCAAGGATCAACTCTATTAGGATAATCAGGGATTGAAATACTTTTGTTTTGTTTTTAATGCAATACCATAGCCCTGTCTCACATTTAAATAGGATTGTCTGAATGTGTAGCACAGATCTACGAAATGTTAACAAGCTTCCCAAGTGGTTTTCATGTTCACTAAGGATCGCGAACAATTCCGTATGTTTTCATACCCTGGTCTTCTTGCCTCTTCATAATTCTTCACCTAACCCATTCTTCAAGAGAGATTTCAATTTCCAGTATCCTCAGAGATTGCCTCTGACAATCTCTTTCCTGAACTGTAGTTAATTTGTAATTTTTATCTATAAAATGTTCTATGTTGCCTTAAACTTCACTTGCCTTAAACAAGTTACATTAACTTGAAGGACTGACAATTTGCATAGTAGGTATATAATGAGCATTTTCTTTTTTTTTTTTTTAATTTTTTTTTTCAACGTTTATTTATTTTTGGGACAGAGAGAGACAGAGCATGAACGGGCGAGGGGCAGAGAGAGAGGGAGACACAGAATCGGAAACAGGCTCCAGGCTCTGAGCCATCAGCCCAGAGCCTGACGCGGGGCTCGAACTCATGGACAGCGAGATCGTGACCTGGCTGAAGTCGGACGCTTAACCAACTGCACCACCCAGGCGCCCCTATAATGAGCATTTTCAAGGGTATGATTTAGTAAGTTCTGTCATATGAATTCACGCACGAATGCTTCATCGCAATCAAAGAGTGACCATATATGCATATCCAAACTTTTCCTCTTACCTTAATCTTCACTGTTCCTGCTATATACGTCACTGGATGTTCAGGAAGAACTACTATTTAATTTTGTTCTGTATATTCCCAGAGCCTTTAACTATGCCTGACACATATTATGCTTTCAGTAAGTTTTATTAAGGAACAAATTAATGAGCAGTTACTTAGAAATATTTATTACATAGTGAAATAAATAGTAAAGGAATTTATACTTAACAGTATAAAAACATAGATCGTGGATATTTGATGGTGTTACATAATAGTGTAAATAAGATAAGGGTTGTGAGTGACTATTCTCATGACATGTAATAAATAAGCAATTATAATGAAGATTGTTAAGCATTAAAATGGGAAAAAAAAACAGTGATACTTTATGGTCAAGAAAAAAGGGACTTAGTAGAGCCATGAACTTAGATCAGGCTTTGAGATAATTACTTTGCAAAAAGTCTCTGGTATTACCCCATCCAACTGCCTTTCTATGGTACCCGACTTGCTCCAGTTTGATAAGTGTCAAGTAAGCAAAAAATACTCTAATTTTAAAATAGGTGGTGTGAGAAATAAGGAAGTGTACCTTATGTATGAAGCTCCATCACATATTTTCAATATAAATATATAGAGGTATTGCATTATAGGAATATTGACAAATGAGTAATTAAATTATTTAAAGGTAATGCAGGTTTTATGTAATTAATTTGAACAAAGTGTTAGATGTTGGTTAGATGTTAGATCTTGGCTAAATGATATTCAGGGTTCATGACAATCTCTAATCTCATAAAGAAAATCTGGCAAGTGAACAAAAAAAATAAAGTAAAAAGTTCTACCACCATATTTTCAAATATGTTTCAAATACCAACATATTTTCAAAATTATAACAATAGAGATTTTATGTTTTAGAGTATATTGACTAATGGACAATTAATTATTTAGATATAATGTAAACCTAGTTATTTCAAATTCAGCTTTTTTTCAAGAAAATATTATTTAAACTTCTAAAATGGACTTTGAGAAACTATAGTCCATATCACATAAAAACATTACAGTTAAAATAGAACAAACTGTGTTTCTTTAGAAACATTTCATTTTGTTCAATCTAAAATAAAGTTTAAAAAATTTTTAAAAACCCACAATATGGGGCGCCTGGGTGGCGCAGTCGGTTAAGCGTCCGACTTCAGCCAGGTCACGATCTCGTGGTCCGTGAGTTCGAGCCCAGCGTCGGGCTCTTGGCTGATGGCTCAGAGCCTGGAGCCTGCTTCCCATTCTGTGTCTCCCTCTCTCTCTGCCCCTCCCCCGTTCATGCTCTGTCTCTCTCTGTCCCAAAAATAAATAAACGTTGAAAAAAAAAAAGAATAAAAAAAACCCCACAATATTGTACAATTGGCTCATTTTAATTTCATTTGTGCCCTTCAGTTGATATTTTGTGAGGGAGAGGCTTCAGAGACAAAAGCCTTGGTTCAAATTCGAGCTTGGTCAGTTTCTGGTTGTATGGCTCTATTCAACTTCCTTAGCCTATCTGTGCATTGCCATTATCATCTGTAAAATGCTAATGAAATAACACTTTCCTCAAGCTTTAAGGAGTATTAAATAGCAATGGATACAAAGAAAGTAGTCTCACATAACAAAATGGAATTAATCATGTTTATTACCATTATGCACAGAAAATAAATAGGCTAATTTTAACTGTACACAAAATCAAAACAGTAGTTATAAGTAGCATTTTTTAAATATATATTTTTAAAATTTATTTATTTGAGAGAGACAGAGGCAGTGCAAGCAGGGAAGGGGCAAAGAGAGAGGGAGAGAGAATACCAAGCAGGCTCCACATTGCCAGTGCAGAGCCTGCCGCGGGGCTTGAACCCACAAAACTGTGAGATCATGACCTGAGCTGAAACCAAGAGCTGGATGTTCAACTGAGTCACCCAGACACCCCATAACTAGTAATTTTTATGGTTATCTAGATAAAATCCTTTAGTAAAAACTAGTATGAATTACTATCAGGAAACCTTGGGACCAACAGCTTTGAATTTGTTGTTATATTTATATCAACAATCTTAAGGTAAAATAACCAAATAAAGGAAGGTTTTTTTAATTTTTAAAAAAATGTTAAATGTTTATTTATTTATTTTTGAGAATAGAGAGAGACAGAGAAAGAGTGTGTGAGCAAGGGAGGGGCAGAAAGAGAGGGAGAGAGAGAATTCCAAGCAGGCTCCACACTGTCAGCACAGAACCTGATGCAGGGGCTCAACCTCACGAGCTGTGAGATCATGACCTGAGCCAAAACCAAAAGTCAGATGCTTAACCAACTGAGCCACCCAGGCCCCCCAGGGAAAGTTTTTTTTTTTTTAAATGAACAGGTATGTCTTCAAGATTTACATTCTCAAATATCTTTATTTTCTTTTTAACTGCACATTTCATTTGTATCAGCACAATTTCTAGAAACATTGTAGGAAATTTTGATTGAGACTCAAACTTCTGCTGAAATCATTTATGATTGTTATTATTAATCATCACTGATTTAATGCTTACCAAATGCCTACTACTTTTCTAAGAGCTTTCTTTACTTATGCCAGTTTATTAAATCAGCAGCCTTAAAAGGTAGATATTATCTCCATCTTAGCAATGAGAATTCTGAACCTCAGAAATCATAAGAAACCTATTGAAGGCCACATAGCCTAGTGACTGAGACACCTTTGGAGTCAGGGCTCTCTGACCTCAACCCTCTCCATGTGTACACCCCAGACACATTTAATAACAAGGGAAAGAATGAAGTTTGCATTTTGTCATTAGCTGTTCATATATCTATTATCCTTGACAGTTTTTTAGATTTATATATAGGAAGAACCATTTTGAATGGATATATCCAAATGCTTAGTAGATACCTAAGAGCCTGTGGGCAAACTGTACCATACACAACCTTTTTTTTTCCTTTTGTAAAATCTGACACTCTTTGTCAAATGTTGAAAATAGGTTAAATGTGGAAATTCTCAGCTCCATAAGGAATGCTAAAACATTTTATTTTGCTTTATTTTATTTTCTCGGTATTCCAGGAAATTGAAGTAGAATTTGTTTCCTTCCATGTATTTTTCCCTCATCACTTAGCCTTCCTTAATATAATACAGAAAAATATGTACAGAATGCTAGCTTCTCCATTGACAATAGCTTCAATGAGAGTGACACTATTAGTAAAGTAAAAATCAAAAAGTGGAAAAATAGTACTTCAATTTCCATAGATATCTGGTCATGCTGAGACCCCAAAATGGATTTCATATAAGGTCAAAATTATGTCAGGGTAAGAAAGAAATATTTACAGACTGTGAGAAACTTTTAACCTATAAAATAATTCCTCACATCCCTTTTATGATACAGAATAAAATCCAGATGTAATAGTCATGGGGCATATTATTAAGTAATTCATTTTCAATTAATGACGAATTATTTTAGTGTATTATAAACTAAAAAAAATATATGATTTAAATGCCCAAAACAGAAAATAGTACATCCTATACTAAAGAGCCTCTGGAAAATCAATGTATTCATATCTTTTTTTTTCCCACTCTCAATAAAGAGTAGAACACTTGTGAATCCCCATGGAAAAAGGTCAAACATAAAATGTACAAAGACCTTTTTATTTTTTCCATTAGGCATAACAAAATGCAATTTTACCTTTTTAATGTTAGTCTGAGAATGCCATGACTCCCAGGAAACTGTACCTGCAAAGCATCAGTTCACCAATCATTAGCCTCTGTGACTGTCAGCCACAGATACTCAACAGGCCTGCAGTTTTATGTGGCATAAAGGTTAATATTGAATCCTTAGGTAAAATTTAAAATTTTTCTTGATCTTTGAAAGCCATGGGAAACTAATAAAGGTTCAGCATGGAATTCTGACTCAGTTCAACTTTATGATAAGTGGCCTGACAGTTGAAATATGTGGTGAGTAAAAACTAATACACATATCATATATACGATATTGTGGCACATTATGTATGGTAGGTAAAAATTATAAAATGTGATTTAAAGAAACATCCACATCCTTTCTTCTCTGCTCTCATTTATCTCTCTCAATGGTTGTTTTAATAAGCATTTATTAAATTTAATATAAATTTATTTAATATAAATTAAATATTTTCCAACTCAATTTATGAGTTTAAGAAACTATTTCACTTGAATCCATATGTCTTCCTGTAGTTAAAGGAGGAAGAAATAAAAAGCAAAATCACCCAAGCATGAAAGAGTAAACAATATTTTCTACCATACCTATTTAGGTCCGATCTTTGCATTAATATGTTACATATCTTTCTAAAATGAAAATGACAAATAATTGTAAGGTCTAAATGGTCAAATATTTAATCGCTGAATGACGTCGATGATTCTCTTCACAAAAGCAGGTAGATTTTAGCATTTGATTTGTTCAGTTCTACTCAATGTTAACCAGCACAGCAATTGAAAATTTGAATGATATTTTCTTCTTCTTTTCTTTTTTTGTATAATTTTTTTCTAAAATATGATCAACAATATCTTAGGGAGGGGGATTTTCAATGTTTATATTTATTTTTAATTGAGTAATTACTTATGTGTAAAATTTTGCCTAATGTCCAATCAAACAAAATGGCAAGATAAATAGCTAACAAAATGAAGAACAAGACTTTTATTGCAAGTTATGTAGCATATTAATAATTTTGAAAGCTTTTAAGTATATTCTGGCTCTTGGTTACACATGTAAAGAGCTTGGAAGTTGCCACCATGTCTGAACAACAAGCAAAAGTTGAACAGACTGAAAAAAATTAACAACACTTCTTGCATCCATAGGAGAGATGAAGACACAGGGAAAACTACCACTGCCCCCAAGTTTAGGGAAACAACAGGCAAATATAGGGAGTAATGGCTTACCAGAACAGAAACTCAAGCAGAAATCACTACAGGAACCAGGGCCAGCAATAAGAAAACCTGAACTGTAATTGATGAAATGTTGGAGGTTCAAGGTGGACAGGTCTGAAAGCCAGAACCTCCAGTGGATGAAAACATCACAAAACAGTTACAAGAGTCAGAGCAAGTATCCGAACATGACAGGACAGAGATGTTGGAATTATCAGACCAGGAATTTAAAACATATGTGATTAATGGAGTGCCTGGGTGGCTCAATCAGTTAAGTGTCCAACTTCGGCTCAGGTCATGATCTCGTGGTCAGTGAGTTCAAGCCCCGTGTCAGACTCTGTGCTGACAGCTCGGAGCCTGGAACCTGCTCCAATTCTGTGTCTCCCTCTCTCTCTCTCTGCCCCTCCCCCACTCACACTCTGTCTCTCTGTCTCTCTCAAAAATAAATAAATGGTATAAAATATATCTGGTTACTATGTTAAGGCTATAATAGATAAAGTAGACAGCATGCAAGAACAGATGGGCAATATAATCAGAGAGATTGAAACCCTACGAAAGAACCAAAAAGAATGGTATGGATTAAAAGCACTGTCACAGAAGTGAAGAATGACTTTGATGGCCTCATTAATAGACTGGACATGGCTGAGAAAAAAAACAAACAACTGAGCTTGAGAATATCTCAATAAAAAACAGCAAACCTAAAAAGCAAAGAGAACAAAGACTGGATAAAAGAAACCAAAACAGAATATCCAAGGACTGTGGGAAAAATACAAAATACGTAACATACACATAATAGGAATACCAGAGGGAGATGAAAGAAATAAAGGGAAATAAGAAATATTTGAAACAATAATTGAGTGAGAAGTTCCCCAAATTAAGTGAGACACTAAGCCACAGACCCAGGAAATTCAGAAACACTATACAGAATAAATGCCAAAAACAAAAACAAACAAACAACAACAAAACTACACAAACTATGGAAAAATTTTTTTTTTAAATCTTGAAGGAAGTCTGAAAAAAAATCACTTCACCTCTAAAGAACAAAGATGAGAATTACATTCAACTTCTCAGAAACCATGTAAGCAAGAAGAGAGAGGAGTAAGTGTTGAAAGGGTTAGGAGAAAAAAAATCCCACCAACCTAAATATGGTTGATGTTATTGTACTCTGAAGGAGTACATTTTAAAAATAGTTTACATTTTGGAGATCACTTGTGTAGAGGCTAAAAAGTCTCCCATGACTTTACCTTATTTTTAGCATTCCTCAACTCAATTTTGAACATGATGAAAGGAACAAATTCCTATGTATTAATTTATGGAAATAGTAAGAGAGATTAGAACTGGAAATGGAGAATGATATATTACTTGTCTTATGTGAGTTATATAAGTCATAAATATAGATGAGGTCACAGAGCAAAATATGTGAAGTAAGGTCATAAATGAACAAATGTGAAATTTAAGACCAGCTCTGGTACATATTGCCAACTATCCTGCAATATGCATTCTCCTTTCCAATAAGTTTCAACAAGGCAGTTATCTATTCATATTTAAAACTACATTGCTCTATCTCCTTTGCAGCTAAGTATAGACATGTGACAAAATTATGACCAATGGAATGTAAGTAGAAAAGTTATGTGTAATTTCCACATTAGTACACTGAAAAGAAATTTGCTTGCTCTTTTACATTGTCTCTTTATTCTTTCCCACTGGCTGGCATGCAGAAATAATGATGAGCAATTCAGACAAGAAACATCCATTGGATACGGTAAAATAGGAAAATAAAACTGAGGTGTTGCCTATCCTTTGGGAAGACCTGCCTATCCCCTCTAGACCCCCACCAACCTCTGGACCCATTCTATGAGGACGAAACTAACTTCTAGCTTGTTGAGCCAGTGTATTTCGGTCTCTCTGTTAGTGTAGCTTCTCCTGGACTCAATCAAAAGGAAAACTCATAGGAAAAGAAAAAACTTGATGAGAAGTTGAACATTTCAGAACATTCGTCTAAGGGAATCAGACTAGAATGTTTTCATGTAAGTCAAAGGAAAATAGAACTCTACTAAGGGAGCAGTGGTTAGTAGTACCAAATAATGAAGAGATATTACATGAAATAAATAATATTGCAAGTATATATTGAGATATTGGGGAGATAAGAAAACTGAGGAATCTGTTAGAGATTAGGGAAAATTTCAGTGGGAAATGGTAGTTAATGAGAAACACAGAAACTCAGATTTTCAAAATTGAAGGCATAAAACAAATTAGAAACTATGAATACATAAAGCAACCTATCTAAGGAGTTTGGTAATTTTTTCTTGAAATATTCAGCAGCCTAAAAATGTGGATCTCCATGCTAAAGTCACAGAACATGGGAGAATTTCAGGAGCTTTCTGACTCTACCAGGCAGTTGATTGTATACATCAGAGGACAATAGAGCAAAGAAGCTAAGGAACCAGGTTCTGGATTTAAATCTTAGCATTTAATAGCTTTGTAAATTTGATAAGTTATTTAGCTTCCTTAATTGTTAGTTTCTTCATCTGTGAAATGTGGATAAACACAGTATCTGGCAATTACAATCAGCTCCAATTCTCAGTGGTCTAAAATAATAAACGGTTGTAATGGACTTGCAGGATGCTTAGGACTCTGCTCCACTTGGATCTGTTCATCTTGGCCAGGCTCCACTGGGCTTGATTCTAGGCTGTGGTTAGCTTCATGTCTTTTCCAGATGGTTTTTCCATCCAGAATCCAGACTGAAGAAATGACTGCTATGTGAGACATGTTGGCAAAAAGCAGAAGGTCTAGAGCCCAAGAGGAAATTTGTCATACCTCTAAAAAGCTTTTAGTAGGACATGGCATTCTTGGCAGCTTTACATTCCATTGGCCAAATGTAAGTCAAGAGGGAAGGGACAATAAATATAGCTGGCACATGTCATACTTAATGTTAGCTGATTCTATTTTTAGTACTTTTATTTAGAGTAATTTATTTAATATATTTATTTGTCCTGATGGATAATGGGCTTTATGGGAAAGGAAGCAAAACAAAAGGAAACTGATAGGTTGGAGGAAAATGGATTATTCTAGAAATGTCATGATAAAAGAGAAGACTATGTTTAAAAAGGTTAAAAAGGCATATATCATATTTAGTATTTATATGAGTTCAAATCAGTTACAGCATTTGGATGGTTAAAGTGGTGATAAGGTCACTGGTATTGAAGAAATCAAGGCTCCCGAAAGAATCAGTAACATGAGAATCCAGGGAGAAAAAAGACTGTAACACAAATTCTAAAGTATGAACTAAATTAAGAGATTGATTTGATTTGGAGTTTGATAACCTCAAACTATCAAAAATAAATGGCATGCAATACTGTGAATCACACGCAGATAGAGGGTTTTTAAAATAAAAGGTTGTAGATATGTTTTAAAAATAATCCTAAAAAGTTTAGAAAATGATAAAAGGACACCATTCCAAGTTTGGTGACACAGCAAGAAAGAGGGGATGAAAGAACAAGAAAACGTGACACTAAACCGAGTGTTAGGTGCTGATACTTTACTTTTCTTACACTAAGACATAAAGAGTTGTTTCTTTGCTCTTTAGACCTGTTGGCTTCCTAGACCTCTATGGGTCACATTGACCACCAAAGCTTGGGTGTCACCATGATAAATCTGGAAGGCATAGTGTCACTACAACCACTCACTCTTATTGACATGTGTCTGTATTGCTTATTTCCGGTTTGCTATTAAACTGAATGAAACCATTCTCCTCAACTTTTGAACCCAGAATAGTTCTTTGAGATTTGGCTCACAATCTTTTTCCTGTTGTTGGGTAAAAAACTGTCTTCACCTGAAGAGGTTCCAGACAGGACAAGTATTTTTGCATGGCAAGAGTTAAAAAACAGAAAAATAACCAGGAATAGCTTCTCTGTTCCAAGAATGAGATAAAGTGACCAGTGTTATGTATGAAGAAGCAGAAACCTCAGAAACCTACCTTCCTCCACAGGACAGTTAAAGGAGACAGGGCTTCTTGGATGAATTCATTTATTGAGAGGATAAAAGAATTAGTTTTTTAAAGATTGTTTAAATTAATCTGAACTTTAACACAAACACCACTGAAATGCATTTCCTCAAATTTTGTGTATTTATACACCATTTATACACTATTTATATTTTATAATTTTTCAAGATATCATGGTCTGTCCCTCCCCAATTCTTTATGTCATCATACAAACTGGACCGTATAAACAGTGATGCAGAACTCCCAGTACAGTGTAGGTATAATGGGCTCTGGAGAAATACATGTTCCTTTTGCATCCAAGTATGGGTATGTGAGCCCCACATATTGGTACTGATCAGGTCAGTGCCTCACCATCAATATTTTCTGTCATATACATGATCTCTCAATTGATCTGGAGTGCTTTATGCGACAACTCACAGGGTGAATATTTTTATGTAAATTCAAACATTTCACTTCTGAAAAAATCAATTTTTCCTTGAGAAATAACTTGCCAACCCATTTCCTAGAAGCAGAGAACAAGTGTTTTTGACAAGTGCACCTTAAATTATCAGAAATGTTTTTAGATACTAATTAATAAAGCTATTAAAACTGACATCGCTATATTGAATACCAATTAACATAATGCCAATTAACACAATGTCAATTAACACAAATGCTAATAATGGTTTACTCATTTCGAGTAAATTAAAATTTGTATTTAGTAATCACTTGCTGCATATATGTAATTAGTAAAATTAATTAGCAGAAAAGCAATTATATATGTGATATATAGTTACTATGTAATATATAGTTATATGTAGCTATATCTATAACTATCATCTATCTTTAATCTCTAGCTTTAGAACAAAACTGAATGATTAGAAGGTTAATTTCCAATAGATTTAGTCTTACACAAAAAGCCAGTAAGTAAAATGCTTTGGCCCAAGTATATCTAGATAATAAAAATGTGCCCTAATGATTACTTCATCTTTTGGGGCACATACTTGCTTTGGCTTTTATGATTTCCTGTCTTCCAAGTAAACAATGCTCTCATGCTATTCCTTGGCTTCCAGGTATCCAGTGCAGAACTCATGAAGATTTGTTTTCCCATGATTTAACCCAAGGCACAAATATTGCCAAGCCATTCAATTCTATCAGTAAATCTCCCTTTCCATATGTTATCTAACGTCTTTTATAAGCTGACCCTAGCTCATTCTCTTCTCTGAGAGTCATTTTAAAAAATCAAAATGTACATAAATTTTATAATTCAATTTCCCATATAGTAATATATTTTCAGACTTTAACTCAAATACTGGTAGGGATGTTTCAACATCACTTAAAAAAAATGCCACTTTTGAACTCAAACTCTGTCTTCCTAAACATTACCTAGAATATCTTTGGACATTTTGTTTTCTCCCAAGGGATACCAAATCCACTGGAAATGACGGCCAAGTTCAAACTAAAATCCAGTGCCGTATTTCATGCTGAAAAGTAGGATAAAAAAGAACTCCCATGGCTAGAACATGGGCATCATAGACAGACTGACCAGGGTTCAAACTGGAGCTGAAACCACATACCAGTTAGATGGCAGTAATCAAGTTCTTAAACCAAGGTTTCCTCACCTGTAATTGGGTCTGATACAATGGCTCTTATATAGTTAGTATTTAATCTTAAATCAGGATTTTTAATTAAGAATCACCTATTTACTACAGTACTAGTAACTACACTGTTAGTTTTTTATAAACTAAACACTATCAGAAAATACACGATGACAGATGTATAATTGTGGAAACTGCATTGGAATGTGTTTTTGGGTGATTGGGTAAAAAGATTGAGGACAAATAGGTCACGATTCAGTTTCTTTCTTGTAAATTCAGAGGCCTTTCTTAAGCCCTCTAAACTTCAGAGTCTAAAGCCCCTTCTCCCCTAACATACTTTCGTTTCCTTCGCTACAAGCCACTTTCTTCCCTTACCCACAGAATTATTTTCTGTCTCCCTCATGAGAGGGTCCAGAGGAGTTCATGGCGTAAAGTTAAACATTCAATACATATTTTCTGAATCAATGAATCATCTGTGTCTTGAAGGGAGACCCAATTTCATTCTCAAGTGTGTGAATTGAGCCAGACACCATCTACTTTACAAGTATCTGGTTATTCAATTAATATTCATTTGTTTCACAAAACAGAAAGAATATAAAATAAATTCTTATAAAGAATTCTTTGTGCTGTGAGTGGTTCACACAAGAAAGTGAACATTATTTTGTCTTTTGGGACCTGACACATTTTGCGTGGATTTTATAATTTTTATGTTGTATTGGCTCAAGCTATTTCTGTGACTTTATGGGCTTGCTAAGAACCACTATATTTAATTTTTTGAGGTAGAAATTTATGCTACCACAATGATTTCCAGAAACGGCATTATAATTGACTAAAAAGAGGCTATAAATGTGTACGTAGGTTCTGCTTGAATAAAGAAAGAGGACTGGTATACTTTGTAGAGTAAATCAAAGTAAGCCCTCCATTCTCAACCTTCCGCTTCCCACTCTGCTTGCCCTCTCTCTCCACCTCCTCTCCATGTAAATTCTTGGTTGGATGAAAGTCAGAAGGAATAAAGGCGTGCTCTCATGATAGTCATTTTATCATGTTTACCTGAAAGAACTTGAGGAATTGAGATGGATACTAACACTTTATTAATGAAGTAATCATCATTTAGAATTCTTTAATGGTCACAAATCCTGAAATGCACTGTATCACAAATTAAGTCTTAAATTAATATTTTATTCAATTCCATTAAAACTAATTATAATTCTTTTTAACACATCCAAGCAATTGCTCTTATTTCTTACAGTTCCTAAATCGGCTCAGCTGCAATTCAACACATTCATTAGTATTTCCTTAGCTATTTCTTAGTCAAGCTATGTGTATTTAGATTTCCTAATCTTTCCTAATAAATCAGCCCACTTATCCCTTCATTCTATTTCTTCAGTATTAATAAATTACATCCATTTTTCCACACATTTAACTTTCTCAGGAGCTAAAAGGATTCGTCAAGAAGACCTGTTAATTTCTTCTTTACTAAATGCAAAATACTTTTCTTTGCAGTATGGATTAAGGTGTGACTCTTTTGTTTCAATTCTGGCCTGTTCCTATAAATGAATGTTTAAATGATATCGTTACAATTGGAAGATTCTAGGCATTTTTAATTTCTAGGTTTTTATTTCATGAATCTACTCATTTGCCTCCATATAAGTATCTAGTGCTTGACTACAGTACTGAGTGCTCAATGAAGACGTTCTGAATGTAAACTATTTGATACTAAAAACCTAGTCCACCTAAAAACTTTCTCCATTTGTATTATAGCAGAGATGACCAACAGTTCCAGAGTGCCCAACATAATAAACAATAACAAAAAGACCAAAAGATATCACACCACAGAGATAAAGAATGGACACAAAGCTTCCAGAGAGAAACACATAGGTCAAGTACAATAAAATAAGGATCAAATGGCATCAGACTGGCAATAATAACACTAGATATTAGAAGATGACAAACTAAAACTTCCACAATTCTGAAGGCTCATTTTTATCCAAAATTTCTACACCTAGAAAAACCATAAGTGAATTTTGAGGATATAATTAAGGCATTTTCATAAATGTGAAGACTAGGAATATTTATTTGCCTTTATATTTATGTGCCTTCTTAGAAAGTGCTCAAGCAAAACAAAGAAGTGAAAACATGAAATCTAGGAAGAAAAAGTAACTCATCAGGAAAATAGAGAAAGGAAGTAGTCTTTGTGTCAACAGAAGTCTACAGATCAATCAGCCATATTGGAGCAGGAGACTTCTAGATAAAATGGTTACTCAACAGACTCTCTTATGCATGAAAATGTTTGGAAAAAATTAAAATATAATAATGGAAAATAAAGGCAAGAAAATAGAAAAGCACTTAAGTCTGGTGTAAGGAAGATATTAATATAATTATATTAAAATTCTTAAATTTGCAACAGACAGTATATTTATATGTAAAATTACATGGGAAAGTATGAGAGTTAAAACTGCCTTTAGTAAAATGAGAAATCAAATTTTAACATCTATAAATCAATAAAAAACAATATAAATACTTTATAAGAAGAAGTAAGGCTTTGGAGTGCAGAGCTGGGAGTAGTGTGGTAGAAAATTGGGTTTTCATTTTTATCTTTTTGGGAGTAGTAGGAGGCAGAATTCCAAGATAACCTCAAAAGTCCCTCACCTTTACATTATTTCCTGGGCAGAACTTGTGACTGATGGAACATCTCTCTCAGGATTTTGTTATAGTACATGAAAAGGGGGATTTTGCCTAGGTAACTAAGCTTTTGGAATTGGCCTATCAGTGGAGGCTGAAAAATTTTTGAGAAGCAAAAGAAAATCCTACCATTAGATTAGATTACCTTGAACAAACTGTTAATTGGGATATGTATTTTAAATATGCTACCAGTGAAGTTTCATAAGGGCATGAGGAACATGAAGAATAAATATTAATCACCTTAGAGAAAGTCTAAATCACTGGGTATAGACTGATGGTAGAAATCTGGGGGGGGGGGGGGGGAGGGGCATAGCTGACAAAGGCTCACAAGTAAGTAAAATAAAAAGGTCTGGAAAGTAGAGCACAGGGTAACCTTGTTATGTGGTAACAGAAATCTCAGTAAAATTGTCTACTATGCTTATGTGGGAAGCAGAACTTGTAAGTGATGAATTTGAATACTAAGCTGAGGAGATTCCCAAGGAAATCTGTTAAAAGGATGGCCTGATTTCTTTTGTTGCTCATAGTAAAATATAAGAATAAATAGGGATAAATAGAAGGAAGAACTGTTAAACAAAAAGACAATCAACATGTGATTATTTAGAAATTCTCAGTCTATCCATATGGCAAAGTGCTAAAATTAAGTCCTTGCTTTAAATGACAGAAAAGCATATGAAGGCGTCAACTGTACAACCTTTTGCCATAAAGTCAGAAAGATCATAATGTCAGTGTGTACAGTCACACAAAGGCTCTTTCAAGAGATTAAGGTTGTGTTTCACAGACCTCAATCCAACCAGAGGACCTCTAAAATGAGTAAGGTTATGGTCCCCAACCATCTCAGCAGGAGGTCAATATAAAGAAAGAATTATGCCCCAAAGATTTGTTTGTGTGGGTTTTGTTCCATGGATTAAAACTTGGTGAAGTTAAAAAAAAAAAAATTGTGAAACTCTTATCAGTAGAAACACTGACACTTGAAATTTAAAAGAAAGAGTACAAGATAAAGGGAGGTTATTTGATCCCCCAAATCTACTGGCAGCAAGCATGATAATGAAACTATGGTAGCTCCAACCCCCATCCTCAATTTTGCTTTCTGTGGTTTGACTTTCTGCAGTTTCGGATACCTGTGGTCATATTGTCAGAAAGTCAATAATAGCACAAGGCTATATAACAATGCCTGTGTCATTCCCCCTCATTTCATCACACATTTTATCATCTCACATCATCACAAGGAAGTTGAGTATAGCCCAGAAAGATATTTTGGGAAAGAGAGAAGGACCACTTTCACACAATTTTTATTATACAATATATTATTATAATTGTTCTGTTTTAGTAGTTATTGCTACTAATCTCTCACTATGTCTGATTTATAAATTAAACTTTATCACAAGTATGTAGGTATAGGAAAAAACCTAGTAATACAGGATTTAGTGCTATCCACAGTTTCATGCAGCCACTGGGGGTCTTGAAACACATCTCCTATCGGTAAGGGGGGGCTACTATAGTCAGCTGCAAACAGTTGCTACTATTCATGAATAAGGAATGATGATGCTGAGGGTGGAGCCAAGAGTACAAAAGGAAGAGAGAGAAGCCAAGCAGATGGGGCAAAAAGCCACAGGGAAGGATTATGCCCAACCCTCTGAAGGGGTGCAGGATAAGGCTCTCCAAAATGTGCCACTTTGGTATAAAGATTATTTTGAGATAAAAGTAATCAAAACCCAGCAGATGTAGGAAAGACTCTGCCTCCCCAATAACTGCCTGAATTTATATTGAAAAGGAGAGCCTGAAACCAGAGAGAAGTATTAACAGAGACCCCACCCCCACACACATTTACATAAGAAACACATCTGCATAATAAGGCAACTTTTGCTTTTCCAAACATCTCCTTTCACCTTCTTAATAATGACCTTTCTCCCCTTTGCATCCTCAGGCCCCTACCCCTCTCCTTAGCTCCTACAAGCTTCTTGTTGCCTCATTGTCTTTAGAATTTCATGTCTGTGTGGATTCCCTTAACGTATGCCTATTAAATTTTATTTTCTCCTATTGATCTGTCTCATGTCAATTTGATTCTAAGTCCACCTAGAAGGCCTGTGGGGCAGTGGAAGGCCTTCCTCTTGGACATCTTGAAACCTAATTAAGGAACTCCAGCTGGAGTTTACTCAACTGGATTTCGAAACTGCTTTGGACTGGTAAATCTTTCACCTTCCATTTTGCCACTTTTTAACACCAGAATTTATTACTGTTATCTGACAGCTGTCCACCATTGTATGTTCAAATTTTGGAGGCAGAAACCATGTTCATTTCATGGTTAACAGATTAAAAAGTATTGTGCCCAGAATGGATGACACACAAGAGCCTCATCCAAGCTAGTTTAGATATCTTATATGATTAGATTTAGATTTAGAAGAAAAGATTTTGAACTGAGATGATCCTGTCATGGGGATCTATTTGAAGATATATAGATGGAGTAAATGTATTTTGCTTGTATGACACATGTGGAATATCAGGGGCCAGAGGACTAAGTGGGAATAATAATGTTTCATAATATTAAGTCTTCTCATCCAAGAGTATGAAATGTCTCCCAAAAAACTTTATTAAAGTTTTCAAATTCTGTACCAGAGATTTGTATCTTTAGGGTTAAGTTTATTTCCATATACTCTATAGACATTTGCTATTTTAATTGCTATTTGAGTGGCATCTAAAATTTATTATATTCTACTATTATTTATCATTTTATTGTTTATACAGAAAGATACTAACAAGATTGATAAATAAATCTCATTACAGTAACTTTCCTAACCTGACTTATTAGTTTTTACAGTGTACAGGTTGATTTTAAAAGTTTTCCAAAGCATATGATCAGATCATTTGGAAATAATGAGTTTTATCTTCTTTTAATCTTTATATCAATTTTTTTTCTTTTCCTTTAACATTGGTCAGGACTTTTATTCTTAGGTTTAACAGTAGTGGGTAGATAGAGGATCTTTGTTTTATTCTTGGGAATAAAGACCTTAAAGACAAAGTTCTCAGTTGTTTTGGGGTCTATAAATTTAAACAAGTCAAGAGCTTGCCCTAATTTTCATACTTTTCTAAAATTTTTTCTATAAAATTACTTTCTAAAAAATAAGTGGGTGCTGCAATTCCCAAATTCTTTTTTTGTGTGATAATTGAGGTAATCATATGATTATACCTTTCAATATTAGTGTGGAGAATATGACATTGATACACTTTTGGGAGGTTGACCTCTCCTTGTCTCTTAAGTAAAAAAAAGCTACTTTATTAAGACTTATCATTTAATATATACTAATAATTAATTTAAGATTTAATATTTTATAAATCAAAGAGGCTGTTGATTTTTTTTTCACTTTTTCCTTTATTCTTGAACAAACTGAGTAAGGTGGCAATTGACTCTTCATTAAAAATTTGTTAGAACACCCTAATAATAAAAACCTGCAAGGGTATTTTTTACTATTATTCAAATTTCTTTCATACATATTTAATACATTTTATTTGACCAATTTAGCATGTTCATTATACAATAATTTGTTTCATCTACATAGCTGTTCTTAAAGCACAGTAATTTTACATTTTCCTTCTATCTGCACTTACTCAAACTTTTTAATTTTCTGTTTGGTCCATTTTTATTTTTTCACTCATTTGCTTTGATCCATCTTGCCAAAAGTCAGTGCCTTTCACTTACTGTTGAAAAGAAAAAAAAAAAACTTTAAAAAATTTTAAAATGTTTATTTATTTATAAATAAATAAATAAACACAGGGCGAGAGAGAGAGATCATGAGAGGGTAAGGGGCAAAGAGAGAAGGAGAGAGAGAATCTTAGGCAGGCTATGAGCTGTCAGTACAGTCCATTTTGGGGTTTGATCCACTATGTTGGATCATGACCAGAGCCAAAATCAAGAGTTGGTCACTCAGTCAAGCCATCAGGAGCCCCTAAAATGTTTTTTTTTCCTTTAGAGCTGCTCATATTCTCTAGTTCACTGATTTTTGCATGTGCTTTTTGTTTATGCTTTTTCCAAATTTGGGGTTAAATGCTAAGCTGGTTTGCTTAATCAGTTTGCATATTATTTTTCTTGTTTCCTGAAAAAAAATTCCTTCTATGAACTGTATTCATTTTTGTGCAAAATTTTCATTGTAATGTTTTCATTGCCTGTTAATCTGCCATGCAACCTATTCTAGAATTTTCTTTAGAACATAAGGTTTATTTAGTAATATGTTATTTAATTCCAAATATAAACAATATATTAGCCTATTTTATTTAATAATATCAAAGATTATTCCATTTTGGCAAAAAAAATGTTCTAGTGGCACTCAGTGGTTGGAATTAATTGATACTACTTTTGTGGTTTAATAAAAGTTCAATTTTTTAAAGCTCTGCATGTGTTCAAAAAGAATTTGTATTCTGTTTGGGATCAGAGAGAAAAAAAAGTATTTTATCGTAAATTTTCCCACTCACTTATGTTTTTTTTCTTTTTTCCAGCAGGAGTATATGATATATGGCTTGGATTGAAATCACTAATTTGTTGCATAGTTTATCCATTCTGCCATTTATCATATATACTGTGGTATTTATTTAATTATATTCCTCATACCAAATATTTGCCATTACTACTTCTATTTTTTTATTTTTTTTAAAGGTTTATTTTTGAGACAGAGAGAGACAGAGCATGAAGGGGGGAGGGGCAGAGAGAGAAGGAGACACAGAATGGGAAGCAGGCTCCAGGCTCTGAGCCATCAGCCCAGAGCCTGACGCTGGGCTCGAACTCACGGACCGCAAGATCGTGACCTGAGCTGAAGTCAGACGCTTAACCTACTGCGCCACCTAGGCACCCCTCCATTACTACTTTTAAAAATAGCCCCGCGTCAGGCTCTGGGCTGTTGGCTCAGAGCCTGAAGCCCGTTTCCGATTCTGTGTCTCTCTCTCTCTCTGCCCCTCCCCCGTTCATGCTCTGTCGCTCTCTGTCCCAAAAATAAATAAACGTTGAAAAAAAAATTAAAAAAAAAATAAAAATAACTTCCGTTCATATATTATAAATATTCCTCTATTTATTTAAGCATATTATTGATCTGTTTTCATGGTTCTTTTGAAGTTTATATACTTTGTTCAGTGTTCTCTTTCTTTTAGACTGGTTTTACTTTTTCAACATCAAGTTTTTTTGACCTCTGATTTCTTATTGCCCTAAAGGTAATGTGTCAGGGATGACCAATGTGTCCATACCCTTCATATGTCTCTAAAGAGAATTGAGAGGAAGTGTTCAAGAACTCAACTACTGTGACTCCTCCACTGGCTATAAGTCCACCAGACAGTTTAAGTCAGGGATTTATACAACTAGAAACAGTCAGCTACAGGAACAGACAGTTTCCTTAATTTGGAATCCATCAGCCACTGAAGGAGGCAGCAGATATTAAGAGAGAGAGGTTAATGGGGCATCTGGGTGGCTCAGTCAATTGAGTGTCAGTCCAACTTTGTCTCAGGTCATGATCTCATGGTTCATGGGTCTGAGACCCACATTGGGCTCTATGCTGACATCTCAGAGCCTGGAGCCTGCTTAGGATTCTGTGTCTCTCTCTCTCTCTCTCTGCCCCTCCCCCACTCTCTCCCTGTCTCTCAAAAATGCATAAATGTTAAAGAAATTAATAAGGGAGGGAGAGATTAGAGAAGAGAACCCCAGAAAACAAGCAATCTGCTCACACTGATTTAATCAAATCCTCACTAGGGCTGTTTTGTTACCTGAGCTACCCTCACTGGCACTGGGCTCTCTGCAAGGCAGAGAGGGGCTATAATTGTTCCACAGGGAGGCAGGGGTAAAAGCAGATCTTAAAAGCTTCCCTCCCACTTATGCTGCCTCTGAAATGTCTACTGAAGATTGGTCCCAGGCTGTAGATCCCAGCCAAATTATATAGAGAACTACAGCAGCCCACATCAGCTTTCAGGTTCCCCAAATATTTCTCAGAGCTTTTTTGTTCACTCCTATTATCCATAATTCTCTCTTGCTTTTGCAATTTCTAGAGTTGATTAAAACAGAAGAAAGCCTGCAGTGGATTTTGTTTCCTGCCTTATGAAATAAAGAAGTTGAAATTTGTCCTGAAGATTATGAGGAGCTTTAAAAGATTTTAAACAGCAGAGTGACAAATTCAAGGTAACATAACAGGAGTATCATCTAGTAACTGTTTTCTGTAGGTTTTAGATAAAATAGGGGATATAAAAACCTGAGACAAGGAAACCAATTGGACCAGAAGAGTTGGTAGCTTTATAATAGACTTTTCAGAGAGAATGACTAGAGCTCTTGTCAATACTACCCAAAGCAATCTACATATTCAATGCAATTCCTATCAAAATAACACCAGCATTCTTCACAGAGCTAGAACATACAATCCTAAAAATTGTATGGAACCGGAAAAGACCCTGAATGGCCAAAGCAGTCCTGAAAAAGAAAACCAAAGCAGAGGTATCATAATACTGGACTTCAAGGTATATTACAAAGCTGTAATCATAAGGACAGTATGGTATTGGTACAAAAACAGAATAGAGAACCCAGAAATAGACCCACAAACATATGGCAAACTAATCTTTGACAAAGCAGGAAAGAACATCCAATGGAATAAAGACAGTCTCTTCAGCCAATTATGCTGGGATAGTAACATGCAGAAAAATGAACTTGGACCACTTTCTTACACCATACACAAAAATAAACTCAAAATGGATGAAAGGCCCAAACATAAGACAGGAAGCCATCAAAAACCTCAAGGAAAAAGCAGGCAAGAACCTCTTTGATATTGGCCGCAGAAACTTCTTACTCAACACATCTCCAGAGGCAAGGAAAACAAAAGCAAAAATGAACTATTGAGACCTCATCAAAATAAAAAGCTTCTGCACAACAAAGGAAACAATCAACAAAACTAAAAGACATCCGATGGAATAGGAGAAGATATTTGCAAATAACATATTGGATAAAGGGGTAGTATCCAAAATCTATAAAGAAGTTATCAAATTCAACACCCAAAAAACAAATAATCCAGTGAAGAAATGGGCAAGAGACATGAATAGACACTTCTCCAAAGAAGACATCCAGATGGCCAACAGACACATGAAAAGATGCTCAACATCACTCATTATAAGGGAAATAGAAATCAAAACCACAATGAGACACCACCTCATACCAGTCAGAATGGTTAAAATAAACAACTCAGGCAACAACAGATGTTGGTGAGAATATGCAGAAAGAGGATCTCTTTTGCACTGCTGGTGGGAATACAAACTGGTGCAGCCACTCTGAAAAATAGTATGGAAGTTCCTCAAAAAATTAAAAATAGAACTACCCTACGACCCAGCAATTTCACTACTAGGTATTTATTCAAGGAATATAGGTGTGCTGTTTCAAAAGGGCACATGCACCCCAAAGTTCACAGCAGCACTATCAATAATAGCCAAAATATGGAAGGATCCAAATGTCCATCGAAGGATGAGTGGATAAAGAAGATATATATATATATATATATATATACTCAGCATTCAAAAAGAATGAAATCTTGCCATTTGTAATTACATGGATGGAACTAGAGAGTATGATGCTAAGCGAAATTAGCCAGTCACAGAACGACAAATATTATATGACTTCACTCATATGAAGAATTTAATGAACATAAAGGAAGGGAAGCAAAAACAATATAAAAACAAGGAGGGGATAAAACATAAGAGACTCTTAAATACACAGAACAAACTGAGGGTTGCTGGAGGAGTTGTGGGTGGGGGGATGGACTAAATGGGTAAGGGGCATTAGGGAGGACACTTCAGATGAGCACTGGGTATTATACATATGGGATGAATCACGGGAATCTACTCCTGAAATCATTATAGCACTATATGCTAACTAACTTGGAGGTAAATTAAAAAATAAATAAGTAAACAGGAACAAAAAAACAAACCTAGGAATTTTTAACATTTTTCTCTCAATAAAGAAAATGGGGAAAGGTTTGTAACATTTCCCAAAATAGCAAGAAAAGAAAAGGGAAAAAATATCCAGAAGATGAAGAACAGGACATATAATAATTTTTTGAATAGTTGTGTTTAGTTATCTATCAGTAATATAAGTGTTGTTGAGTTTACTGGGGTGTGTCTGGGCCCTGGAGTCTCAACCCAGCCAGACCCAAAGGAGTCTACAAAGGTTCTTGGTCTTGTCACAAGAATGAATTCAAGGACATACAGCACAGCAGACAAGTGACACAGCAGGAAAGTTTGTTTGATTGTTTAATTGATTGATTGATTGATTGATTTAATATAATTTATTGTCAAGTTAGCTAACATACTGTATACAGTGTGCTCTTGGCATCAGGAGTAGATTCCCATGATTCATCACTTACATACAATACCCAGTGCTCATCCCAACAAGTGCCCTCCTCAATGCCTGTCACCATTTTTCCCCTCCCCCTGCCCACCCATCAACCCTAAGTTTGTTCTCTGTATTTGAGTCTCTTGTTGTTTGCCTCCGTCTCTGTTTGAAACTATGTTTTTCCCCTTCTCTTCTCCCATGGCCTTCCATTGTTTTTCAAATTCCACATGTGAATGAAAACATATGATATCTGTTCTCTGATTAACTTATTTCACTTAGCATAACATGCTCCAGTTCCATCCACATTGTTGAAAATGGCAAGATTTCATTTTTTCTCATTGCCAAGTAGTATTCCATTGTATATATAAACCATGTCTTCTTTTTTTTAAACTTTTTTAACGTTTATTTATTTTTGAGACAGAGAGAGACAGAGCATGAACAGGGGAGGGGCAGAGAGAGAGGGAGACACAGAATCTGAAACAGGCTCCAGGCTCTGAGCTGTCAGCACAGAGCCCTACGCGGGGCTCAAACTCATGGACCGTGAGATCATGACCTGAGCCGAAGTCGGATGCTTAACCGATCAAGCCACCCAGGCGCCCCAAACCATATCTTCTTATCCATTCATCAGTTGATGGACATTTAGGCTCTTTCCATAATTTGGCTATTGTTCAAAGTGCTGCTATACATTGGAGTACACGTGCCCCTACGAATCAGCAATCCTATATCCCTTGGATAAATTCCTAGTAGTGCTATTGCTGGGTCCTAGGGTAATTCTATTTTTAAATTTTTGAGGAACGTCCATACTGTTTTCCAGAGCAGCTGCACCAGTTTGCATTCCCACCAACAGTGTAAGAGAGTTCCTGTTTCTTCACTTCCTCACCAACATTTGTTGTTTCCTGAGTTGTTAATTTTAGCCACTCTGACCAGTGTAAAGTGGTATCTCATTGTGGTTTTGATTTGTATTTCCCTTATGATGAGTGATGTTGAGCATCTTTTCATGTGTCTGTTGGCCATCTGGGTGTCTTTTTTTGGAAAAGTGTCTATTCACGTCTTCTGCCCATTTCTTCCCTCAAGACAGTTGGGATAGAAGGAACGTACGTTAACAACATAAAAGTCACATATGAAACACCCACAGCTAACGATATCTTCAATGGGGAAAAACTGAGAGCTTTCCCCCTGAGATCAGGGATGTCCACTCTCACCACTGTTGTTTAACATACTGTTGGAAGTCCTAGCCTCAGCAATCAGACATTAAAATGAAATAAAAGGCATCCAAATTGGCAAAGAAGTCAAACTTTCACTTTTTGCAGATGACATGATACTTTGTATGGAAAACCTGAAAAGACTCCACCAAAAAGCTACTAGAAATGATACATGAAATCAGCAAAGTAGCAGGATATAAAATCAATGTACAGAAATCAGTTGCATTTCTATGCACCAATAATGAAGCAACAGAAAGGGAAATCAAGGAATCAATCCCATTTACAATTGCACCAAGAACCATAAAATACCTAGGAATAAACCTAATCACAGAGGTAAAAGATCTGTATGCTGAAAACTATAGAAAACTTATGAAAGAAATTGAAGAAGACACAAAGAAATGGAAAAACATTCCACCCTAATGGATTAGAAGAAGAAATATTGTTAAAATGTCAATACTACCAAAAGCAATCTACACATTCAATGCAATCCCAATCAAAATTGCACCAGCATTCTTCTCAGAGCTAGAACAAACAATCCTAAAATTTGTATGGAAACACAAAAACCCTGAATAGCCAAAGTAATGTTTAAAAGAAAACCAAAGCTGGAGGTATCACAATCCTGGACTTTAGCCTGTACTACAAAGCTGTAATCATCAAGACAGTATGGTATTGGCACAAAAACAGACATATAGACCAATGGAATAGAATAGAGAACCCAGAATTAGACCCACAAATGTATGACCAACTAATCTTTGACAAAGCAGGAAAGAGTATCCAATGGGAAAAAGACAGTATCTTTAGCAAATGGTGCTGGAAGAACTGGACAGCAACATGCAGAAGAATGAAACTTTCTTATGTCATACACAAAAATAAACTCAAAATGGATAAATACCTAAATGTGTGAAAGGAAACCATCAAAACCCTACAGGCAAAAACGGGCAACAACCTCTTTGACCTCAGCCACAGCAACTTCTTACTCGACACTTCTCCCAAGGCAAAGGAAATAAATGCAAAAATGAACTATTGGGACCTCATCAAGATAAAAAGCTTCTGCACAGCAAAGGAAACAATCAACAAAATTAAAAGTCAACCAATGGAATGGGAGAAGACATTTGCAAATGACATATCAGATAAAGGGTTAGAATCCAAAGTCTATAAAGAACTTACCAAACACAACACCCCAAAAGTAGGAAAGTTTATTAAAGTGAAAAGTACACTCTAAAAGTGTGTGTGAGAGACAGAGAGAACAGAGAGTGTGAGCTGCATCCCTAGGGTTTGGGTTTGTACCTTTATCAGCATTTGCTAACCAGGGGGCAGAATATTCATTACTTGGGGTATGGAAGCAGGGTCTCATGCCTTTTTCTTTCTAATTTGGTCAGAAGTTTCCTATCGTGTCATCTGCCATCTTGGAACTATCTGCTGTGATCTAGCTTCTTGAGGACTGCTGCCAGGACAGGCTCTGACCTTCCAGGTAGCTGGCTGTGACTTCCTCATTGCTGACCTCCATGTATCCTGTTAGAACCTAATTAAATGTCTATTCTAACATTAGTATCATGTTTGCTATGGAGTAATGGAGTATACAAAAGAAATCATCACGTGTTTATCGAAAACAAGGTCTTTGAGAACGTTTCATAATATTTCATGCTAATATTTATGCAATGGAGGGATAGAATGTAGTTCTGAAACTTTCTTGGATGTCTGAATCCCTGGTACATTAAGCAAGAAGAAAAGAAGAAGAAAGGAGGGAGGGAAGGAAGGAAGAAGAAAGAAAGGGAAAGAAGAAAGAAAGAAAGAAAGAAAGAAAGAAAGAAAGAAAGAAAGAAAGAAAGAAAGATGGAGAGAGGGAGAGAGGGAGAGAGGGAGGGAAGGAAGGAGGAAAGGAAAGAAAGAAGGAAAGAAAGAAAGAAAGAAAGAAAGAAAGAAAGAAAGAAAGAAAGAAAGAAAGAAAGAAAAAGGAAGAAAGAAAGAAGAAAGCAAAAGAAGAAAGAAAGAAGAAAGCAAAAGAAGAAAGAAAGAAAGAAAGAAAGAAAGAAAGAAAGAAAGAAAGAAAGAAAGAAAGAAAGATGGAGGGAGGGAAGGAGGGAATGAAGGAAGGAAGGAAAGAAGGAAGGAGGAAAGGAAAGGAAGAAAGAAAGAAAGAGAAAGGAAAAAAGAAAGAAAGAAGAAAGAAAGGAAAAGAAGAAAGAAAGTAAGAAAGAAAGAAAGATGGAGAGAGGGAGGGAGGGAAGGAAGGAAGGAAGGAAGGAAGGAGGAAAGAAAGAAAGAAAGAAAGAAAGAAAGAAAGAAAGAAAGAAAGAAAGAAAAAGAAAACAAAGGGAAAGAAGAAAGAAAAAGAATGAAAGAGAAAGAAGAAAGAAAGAAAGAAAGAAAGAAAGAAAGAAAGAAAGAAAGAAAGAAAGAAAGAAAGAAAGAGAGAGAGGGAGAAAGGGAGGGAAGGAAGGAAGGAAGGAAGGAAGGAAGGAAGGAAGGAAGGAAGGAAGGAAGGAAGGAAACATACAAGATTTAACCCCCAAAGATTCTGATTTATTTGTGCATTTGATCAGCCAGGCAGCTAATTTTTCTTTCCAAGCTCACAAAATGATCTTAAAAAAAATTACTTTGAGAGAGACAAAGAGAGAGAGAGAAAGTGTGAGCAGAGGGGGCAGAGATGGAGAGAGAGAGAGAATCCCAAGCATTAGCACAGAGCCCATGGCGGAGCTCAAACTCACAACCCCTGAGATCATGACCTGATCCAAAATCAAGAGTCAGACACTTAACCGACTGAGCTACCCAGGCACCCCTAAGGCTCACAAGATGATCTTGATGTGCAATCAGGTTTTGGAACCACTGAAGTAGAGCAATTGTAATACCATGATTTTAGGATTCATTCCTACCTAGTATGCAGAACTGAGCACCCACAATATAATATTCCTCCACTAGAGTCATACAATGAAAGAGAGAAAAATAAAGGTTGAGAAAATAAGTTTTTCACAAATGTAGTATAGTATCTATGGAATTGAGTGGTTCCTGTCTGGGTTTTAATTTGTTTGTTGAATTTATTTGCATTGTTTGTTGACTGTTATTTGTTGGATGACAGCAATTGTAGGTAATAGGTTTAAGCCTTTAAGTCAAGGAGCAGATTGCATGGAAGATAAATGTTTCCCTGTTTTTCAGTGGGCTTGTTTAACATGTATGAAGTGAAGCCTGGGTAAATTTTTGGAAATTTAGCTTACATATTTTATACATCTCAATGCTTCATATACTCTGTTGTCATGTCTTTCCTCAGGCCTAGCTTTTGAAACTGTGTTTTTGTCTTGTATTAATCTTATATTATTATTTTAGAGGAAAATGAGGAGAAGCTACCTTTGGGTTGTTACATTATGCCATTTTAATCAAAAACCTAACTACAGATTTGAGATTACCATATGAGTCCCTCACCATCACATTCACTTTTTATTTTTATCATATATCCACTTTTCAAATGTTTCGTTGTCTAGTGTCTCCTTCACCAAGTTCCACTTTAATAAATCATCCCAGTTTCCTTGCCTTTTAAAATACAACTCAACAGAGTAAGCAGGTTTTCTAATTTCCCCTGGAATGTGAGTTTCGCATCGCGCTTGTTTACATTCATTTCAATATGAGCCAAGTACTTTGTTATCTTCTGTTTGTCAATAAGTAATTCAACAAGGTCTTCTTCACTTCCAGGCTATCCACTTTACTTGCATTTTTCATGTTAACGACAGATTTTTTAAATGAGTTGAGGATTTAAGCCTTTTTTTTTGAGTCATTAATTTTACACTTCTCGTGATTTATTAAGTGCTCTATATTCCTTGGTAATACAGACTCTAAGAATTAGGAATAAAAACCTATCCTGTCGGGTTTTGCCTTGTAAACTTAACTAATGTTATCTTTTACTTTTTTTTTTCATTTAAGAGTGTTATAATTCATTTCTTTTATAATACTCAAGCTGGGAGAAAGTCAAAAAGTTTTTTTAATACATACATTTTAATTAAATTAACTTTTTTTCTTAATTTTAGGAGAATTGAAGTGTTTTTTCAACAAACAGAACACAAGTATCTTTAAGCCCAGAATATTGAGAGATACTTTATCTCCTTTCTGGATTCTTTACCTTAATATTGCTTTTCATGCAGTATACTAGAGAACAGAGGTTTTCAAGTTTTAAAATACAGTGAGAGCTCACATTTATTGTGTATTAATACGCTTAACATTTTACATGCATAGTCACATTTTATTCCAACAACCCAATGATACTATTATCCCTTTCTCCAGATATAGAAACTAAGATGCAGATTGGTTATGTCATTTACCCATGATAAAACAAGCATCCTTTGTTCAAATAAAATAAAACCAAAAACCAAATATATAAAACATATTAAAAATCCTACTTAAAAAAATAGGATATATATTCTAGAAGAAGACTTACTCAAACCTTATCGGTGTGGTTTAAACACCCCCCCCCCATATCGTTCTTCACAACTAAGAATTGAAAATTACTGATCTTTCATTTAGCCACATAAAGTAATATTTTTCCAAGATATAACTTTGTCACAGAATCATTGATTTTAAAATTTAAGACTTGTTATCATTTCCAGCTTCTTAATGAACTTTTAAAAATATATCTTGGGTAAGCATAGGAGAGAATATGGGCAAGGAAAAATGGCAAGCCAATACTTGAAGGCAAAAAGATGATATATAAAATTGTATCTGTTAAGTATCTTTGAGTTGTTTCTACAAATTGTCACTTCTTATGTTACTTCTCTTATAAGTCATGACATTGTTCAGTTTCCAGGGATTTAATAAGTAGATTGGAAATAATTGCAAAAAAAAAAAAAAAAATACCAGCAATTTCTAAGACACACATTCATTTGCAATTTTGTTTCTTTTTTGTTTTTATTTATTTTTTTGCCTTAAGGTTACCTTGAAAACATTTAAAAATGTAATTAAAAATATATCAAGTGCCTGAATTTAATAAAAGTGGTTTTACAAATATACATTGTGAATTTGCTCATTGTTCTCTGAGACATGTTCAATTGCTTTTGCGATAAAGGCAGGAAGAAATATCTTTCAGATATTTTGAGATAGAAATTTTGAGAAGGGAAAATTTTGAGATAAAAATTGTGTTTTATTTTTTAAATATCTTTAGTAAATATTTGAATCCAGGTTAATTTAATAATAGTACTTTCCCTGACTTCAGTGAGCTTTGTGGAAAAACTCACAATTGTATTCAGAAATACATCAGTATAGAAACACATGACTTGTTTTATCACTCACTTCTCAATTGGTCCAAGTAATGCTATCTTCCACCCCAAACTTGCAATTATATTTCTTTATTCATAATAACCATTATTCATGGTTCATGTTCTTATGTGTAAACAAAGAGTTATTTTATAGTTCTAATTCCTAAAACAACAAAGCGACCAACTATCCCTGCTTCCAGTTTTGTTTGCAGCTATAGAGTTCATCACATAAGTTTTCTTCTTTATTCAGTTAATGTGGCTAATTAATTGATTGCTATTCTAATGTTAAATCAAACTGGCATTCCCAAGATAAACTCCACTTTATAATACTGTATTTATAGTCTTCTTATATTACAGATTTAGCTTTGCTAAGGTTTAAGAATACTAGTGTAAAAATAAATGAATAAATAAATAAATAAATAAATAAATAAATAAATAAGAATACTAGTGTGCAATTTCCTATTTCCTGTAATTAATTTCTCATGTTTTGATATTGTGGATATTCTATGAAATGCCTTCCTCTCTGCATTCTAAAGGAATTTGTGGAAGACTGATTTTTTTCGTTGAATATTTGAACGATTGACTAGTTTAACTACCAGAGCGTGAAGTTCTTTTTTTAAATAGGTTTGGAATAAAAATTAAATTTTCTTAATAGATTTTAGCTTTTAGAAATTCTTTTTGTTTTTGTGTCTGCTTTGACAAGTTTTTTTTAAATGTCCCTTTCGTGTAAGTTGTCAAAAAGATTAGTATAAATCTATTCATATTATTTCTTTATTATCTTTTTAACATCCCTGCAATCTGGGTGATATCTTTTCAAATTCTGTTAAATGGTAATTTGGATTTTCTCTAATATTTTTTTATCAGTGTTGTAAGCAGTTTATCAACTCAGTAATATTTATGAAGAAACAATTTTGGCAGTTAATTTCTCTGTTCATAATTTTCTATTTCATTTGTTTTAGCTTTTATCTTTATTTAAACATTTCTGCCATTTACTTAGAGGGCAATTGCACTTACAAAATGTAGCTCCTTAGGTTTAGATCATTACCTTTAATCTTTTCTTCTTTTCTAACATAGGCATTTGAGGCTATACCTCTTTTCTTGACATTGATTTAGCTATGTCTCACAAATTTTAATGTGTTATGCTTTCATTGTTACTTTGGAATGTTTTCCATTTTTTAAATTTTTTAAAGTTTATTTATTAATTTTGGAAGACACAGAGACAGCATGAGTGGGGAAAGGGCAGAGATAGAAAGGGAGAATCCCAAGCGGTCTCCATGCTGCCAGTGCAGAACCCAACACGGGGCTTGAACTCATGAAACCATGAGATCATGACCTGAATGGAAACTAAGAGTCAGACGCTTAACAATCTGTGCCCCTCAGGTGCCCCTGGAATATTTTTCTAATTACTCTCGTAATTTCTTTTTGGCCTTTGGGTTATTTAAAAGGTATTTTTTAATTTCTAAAAATGTGAGGATTTCCAGATATTCTATTATTTACTTCTCATTTTGTCATGTTACGATCAGATTACATTTTAAAGATTTCATTCTAGGGACTCGGGGCATGATCTCGTGGTTCATGAGTTTGAGCACCACATCTGGCTGTGTGCTGACAGCTCAGAGCCTGGAGCCTGCTTCCGATTCTGTGATCCCTCCCTCTCTGCGCCTCCTCTGCCCGCTTGGTCTCTGTCTCTGTCTCTCTCTCAAATGAATAACATTAAAAAAATGGAAAATGAATAAACATTAAAAAATGGGAAATAATACTGCTATAAACATAGGAATGCATGTATCACTAAAAAAAAAGATTTCATTCTTTGTAAATGTGAATTTTATTTTATGGCCAAGAATATGACGTCTCTTGGTGAACATTCTATGTACTATGCCACATCCCAGGTTGTATTTTAAAACGTACTTTTTGTGACGTAAACATTTGTATCAAAGTTATCACATTAATTCTTTGAGTCTCAAAATTTGATGTGAAATGTATTACCTGGAAAATTGGTTAAAATGTAGATTTCAAGGCTCAATTCTCAGAGAATTGATAGGACTAAATGAGGTCCAGACATCTGCATTGCTTACAAGTACCATCAATCTATACAGACAAAAATCTATACCTTATTGAGATAGTGTTTGTGCCTTTCCAAAACTAAATAAAAATGGCTGTGAGAAATATTCATCAATCAATCAAAAATAATATGCTAAAAATAAAAATATTGTCTTTTAATTACCTCATTTGTTAAATGAATCAATAATCATTTGGACTCCTTCAATGAACAAAACCGACTAAGATCTATGTCCTAATTAAACTGCCTGACATGCATGGCAGGCAATAAACTACATGTATTAAAAATATAATATGTAAGTGTTATATGTTGGAGATTAAAAGTTCTCTTTAATAAAATAAAAATAAAAGTAAATGAAATATATGCGAGGGGTGTTAGATAAATTGCAGACCTTAAAAGATTGCTGGGTTGGCTCAACTGAAAAGGTATCATTTGAGCAAAGATTTTAAGGAGGTGAGAGGTTATTTGTAAAGACATTTGAGGGGGAAATGTTCCAGGTGGAGAAAATAGCAAGAGCTGAGACCCACAGGTGAGTTCCAATCAAATGTATTACAAGAACAGCAAAAAGGCTCTAGGGGCTGGATTGCAGACATTAAGGGGAAGAGTAGAAGGAAATGAAGTCAGGGGCACCTGGGTGAGTCAGTCGGTTGAACATCCGACTCTTTAGTTTGGTTCAGTTCATCATCTCACAGTCGTGAGATCAAGTCCCGTGTCAGACTGCATTGAGCATGAAGCCTGTTTAAGACTCTCTCTCTCTCTCTGCCCCTCTCCAGGCATGCTTGCATGCATGCACATGCTCTATATCTCTCTCTCTCTCTCAAATAAAGTTAAAAAATAATAAATTTAAAAAATTAAATTATTTATCCAAATTTCTATGAATTCTGCCATATGAAAAACATAATGATCTTTTTTCTGTTACTTTATTGTTTCACAGAACCTATAGTTTTTCAATGTAGTTAAGACATGTATTTTCCTGAAGTTGTTAATAGTACACTTGAAGAACAGATTTTAAGGGATTTGGTTTTGAAAATGCTATCAAAGAGCAGAAACAAATCTTGAACCCACATGCTCTGTTAGCACATCAAGTATTCTTTCTACCATATTGAAGAGTCCTTCAGTGTTTAGAGGTCTACTCTATTCATCATGTATCCATGTAAATCACTGATTTTAAAGCATTTAACGTGTTTTGAAATAAAAATAAATAAATTTGATATTAAATTGAACTCTAAATTATATATGCTTGTGGAAGAGAAGGGAGAAAGAAAAACAAAAAAAAATCAGCTTGTGGATATATGTTATTACGAACAATTACAAACCTCTTACAAACGGAGTTGTACAATCCAAAAACTTGTACATTTTTGAAGTTGACAAATAATCTATAGAATACAACTCACTCATGGAAGTCCTGAAGATTAAAAATATTCTAAACTATAATAGTGAAAATCAGAAAGCAGATTTTTCTGTCTCAATTTAGTAGCGTAGGTAACTGTAAAAATCACCTAATATTTTTCTTTAGACAGGAAGTTTGGCAGAAGCTTTCCTTCCCGACAACAAATTTGTCTCCTGGCAGTAGTGATTTGTAGCAGCTGCTGCAAATCAGTAACAATTTGGGATCATTCCATTGCACAGGTGTGGAAAACCGAGCATCTAAGAGGCTTACCGACTCTTCACTACAGATAGCAGTAATGAACAACTTGTGTAACTTTTTTCTTTCCCACATTTATTGTTATTTCAAAATCTACAAGCCTTTGTCAGCATCAAAATGATTGGACAGATAAAATATCTGCAGATTCTAGCTACTCTTTTCACTAGGATAGAGGAAAACTGAGCTTCTGATGGGTGTTTCTTTCGCAACACTTTCCTAAATCTTTGCTTTAATATCCTCACATATATAGCAATATTTAGACCAAAACAAGTAGCCTACCATCGCTACTATTGCAGCAACAAATGGACCTACTTCCTAGTAGATCTTCACGCATGTGCTCTAGGTCCATTGGCTTATCACTTATCCTACTGAGTTCTGGGAACTTTTTATTTTATTTTATTTTATTTTTAATTTTTTTCAACGTTTTTATTTTTATTTTTGGGACAGAGAGAGACAGAGCATGAACGGGGGAGGGGCAGAGAGAGAGGGAGACACAGAATCGGAAACAGGCTCCAGGCTCTGAGCCATCAGCCCAGAGCCTGACGCGGGGCTCGAACTCACGGACCGCGAGATCGTGACCTGGCTGAAGTCGGACGCTTAACCGACTGCGCCACCCAGGCGCCCCGTCTGGGAACTTTTTATAATCATACATAGAATTATCCTTTTAATAAGTAGGCACATTATCAGAGTGGTGGTATTTACCTCCACAAATCTATGTCTTAGGCAGTGGTATATCACTGTGACCCCCTGAAGTTCTGACTACTGGTTATTATAACCATTCCTCATCAAATCAATCTTAAAGTTCACATACTTAAGAATAATTTGGTCAATCATTTCTCTTGAAAGACCAGAATAATAACATTCTTCAATATAACATAGGACAACAAGTAAAATGATTAAATTCTGTGACTATTTATTATGTTCATCTGTTTCTATCAACCCGTACCACATACCAATTTGCCACAAGGTAGTATGCTAGTTTGCTATATCAATGGAATGACAATTTTTCCTGAGCTTATGTTACCCAGTTGTTGTGTTGTAAAAGTGATAATGATATAAAAGCTAACATTTATCATGTGCTTACATATTTTAGGTACTTAATTGGCATTATTTTGTTTAATGAATAAAACACTTCATGTGTTCCAAAGACAGGATTTGAAACCAGACCATACACGTCTGGAGATTCTGTGGCTATACATTTCATTTCACTGTACTCAAGTTTAATGCCTTAAATATACATGCACATTGCATTTTTCTGGCATTTTGTACTAAAGTTACCACCCAAAACTCACACATAAATCGTAGGAGAAGGAGGGCATTGTATTAATAATAGTACTGGGACAAAATTTTAAAATACGATTAATAGATAATATGCACCATATATATTATATATACATGTGTACGGGTATATGTATGTATATATATATATATATATATATATATATATATATACACACACATATATTTAAATAGAAATAATAATATATAGATATATATATAATAATAGATATATTATATATATATATATATATACACACACACACACCCATTTATAATATCTATTTTTTCTGTAATAATGAGCCCAACCATAGCTTTTTATATAATCCTATTGGGGAAATTGGTAGAAAACTCAAACAAAATAAGTGATTCTCTAAGGAGACTCTGATAGTCGTGTTGATATTTACCAGACCTGGATAGCTCAAGCTTTTCCTGTGGTCATGATGCAGCCAGCAGTAGTTACTCAAATAGAATGCAATTAGCTACTTGGACACATATAGATACCAGTTGATATTTGTAAGGATTTTTAATATTGTTGTGGTACTGCCATGAATTATTCTCCCATGTGGTGTTTAAATCATGTCCCCTTATGGTTATTGACTCTGCTGTCAGCAATTCTCTCACATTGTGTTTCCACAGTGTTCCCTTATTGTGATTGGCAAAGCCACGGTATGGCTATAATTTCTGGAAGGTCCATCCTAGCAGATTTCACAGTCAAGCATCATGCTCACTGAAAAATTTCTTTTCCAGTTCTAATGTAATGGACAATATTTAAAATAAGTTTTATATTTCACTGCCCTAAAATGTCTTTAAAAATTTTTTTGGGGTACAGACAAAACAGCAAGAATTGGAAATTACTTATGCTTACTTTTGAGTTGTTTTCTTTTTCTAATTTTAGAATTAGACACACACATTTATTCTCTTTCAACAATTGTAATCTAGCTTTGAAAGTGAACTTTACATTTTAACATTCTCCTTAATTCAATTTTATTATTTCAGTCATGGTGTATTCTTTAAGAAACACCAATTTTACTCATTTTTTTATCAGAGTCATCTTTAAATATATTCTTAAAATGATTAGTCCCCATTTCAAATCAGAAGACTAGAGATCTAATATCAGCCCCCAAACTAAATTGATTAGGTAACCCTGAGTAAGTCCATTGACTTCTCTCAGTTTTAATTGTCTGAACTCTGAAGCTTTCTTAGAAAGAAGTTTGCACATTATGCCATTTCAAAACACTAATCAAAGTTAACAATGTCACTATCATCACTTTCCATACTGCAAACACCTCATTATGATGATTTCGTTTACTTAATCTGCTTATTGAAAGCACTTTCCATTTATCTTTTTACTAATGAGATACAACTTTTTAAATTTTATTTTAAGAAAATCTGAAATGGAAATATAAAACTTGTCAATATTATGATGTTTTCTTTAGACCACAATTAGTGTTTGGTCTCAGACAAGAGATAATACAATCTTAGGCAAATTACTTAAATTTTACAACCTTACTTTCCTTATAAGTGAAATGGAAAGTAAGTATTATAGGAATCTAAAAGCATTGCCTTCATAATTAAACAAAATAATGCCTGTAGAATTTCACACATTTTCCGGTGTATGGTTCAGTCAATCTTATGACTAAGTTATGGTTAAAGTTTAGTAAAGATAGCCCAGATTGCCTGCATATCCCCAAAGCCTATCTCATACAAAGACTCTGAGAGATTATGGCCTTCCCATATCCTCAAAATCTCTCATGCTTAGGTTTAATTGAGTTTCTTAGACATGTAGGTTTGTAGTTTGCATCAAATTCAGAAAATGTTCATCCTTTTTTACTTAGATTTTTTTTCTGTCCCTCTTCCCTTTAGGAACTCTGGTTACCTGTGCATGAAACCTCTCCAAGTTGTTCTACAGTTCTTTTCAGGTTTTCATTCTTCATGTGTTTTTTTCTTTCTCTCCATTTTATTTTGGATAGGTCTATTGCTATGACTTCAAGTTCACTAGTCTTTTCTTCTGCAAAGTCTAATCTGCAGTTCATCCTATCTGGTATGTTTTCATCTCAGACATTATAGTTTTAATCCTTAACATTTGATTGGGCATTTTTTATATTTTTCATGCCTCTATTTTCTTAACATCTAGAATACAGTTTAAAAATGTTTTAACATCCTTATGGGCTAATTCCAATAATTATGTCCCTTCTGGGTTGGTTATAATTGATTGATTATTCTCTTCATTATGTGTTCTTGGATATGCTTTCTATGCCTAATAATATTTGACTGGATGCCAGGCATTGTGAATTTTACTTTGCTGTGTACTCAATAAGTTTATTTTCACGAAGCTATTCAATGATCTTTGTTATAAGATGCAGTTACTTGGAAAGAGTATGCTTCATTTTGTTCGTTTTTAAAACAAAATTATTACGAAAATCCACAGAAGGGCTTAACGTAGGGCCAGTTATTTCCCAGTATTAATTAAGAATGTCGTGATTCTGATATGAGTTTCTCAGACATTATGAGTTTTTCCAGTCTGTCTGGTCAGAACAGGTAGCACCCTGACCCTCTGTGAGAACTGGGTACTTTTCTTGAATCCTTTCAGATGAAATCCCTTTTCCACCCTGACCCTCTAGCTTCAGGTAGTTTACTCATCATCATGTTCTGGTTGGTGCTCTGCTGAATACTTGAGAAGAATCTTCTACCCATTTCTGGAATTCGCTTTCTGTTCAGCTTTCTCCTTAGTAATCTGTACTAGGAACTCTAGCTACCTTGGTGTTCTTAGAGACCATTTTCTCAGTTTTGTTTCCTCAACACAGGTTCTGTCTGGCTACTGCTTCCTGTACCGTGACTTGGAAATATTACAAAGCAATAAAATGAAGCAATTATAAGGCTTACCTAATTTGTTCTCCCTTTTTCAGATATCACTGTATACTTCATTGCCTGATGTCCACTATCTTAGGCACAACTTTTTCCATTTTGTGAAAATGTATTGGTCCCTTTTTGCTTATTTATTTGTTTCAAATGGAAGGGTAAATTTGATGTTAAATTATCAAGTAAGGACTGGAAAAGAGTGTGGGATTTCATCTTTCTTGCAAAGTAATAAGTTAACCTACCACAGTTTCACAGACACTGTCAGGGAGACATCAGATGTCTGAGCCAGTGACAAAAACCATTTACTACTAATAGTAAAAAAGCAGCAGATAAAATAACATTCTGGTAAGGGTTCCTGAACCCCAATTACCACAGCCAATAAGAAACAAATGCTGGAACCCCAAGGTTAAGAAATTTACTTAGAAATTACTTGAAAGCACACCCATCCTCCCCACTATACAGACATTACCTTTATTATCTTCCAATGGAATCCTACCTCTCTAGAGAGAGGAGTCTCATTTTTATCATTTTGGAATGTCTTCCAGGAAAAGAATGTCATCTTCACTATCAGAAAATGTAAATAAATTTGTTTCAAAGGGAGTCTGTGTCTCTGTCTTTCCAGAGTTATGTGCTTATACAAATATTCTTGAAAAGATAGCCCTGCAACACATGGCCTTTTACTGCCTATATGTATAGAAATATGTGAGAGATTTATGAAGAATTTTCTCTCAACATCTGGTACCTGTTAGTCCATCATAGTAGGAAGTGGAAATTCTTTGTAGCTCCCTAAGAAAGCATAAGGGTAAACTTTGGGGATGCTTGAAATTGAGTTATTTAAGTTAGGGTTGAACTATGATGCCAACTCTAAACATAGTACATGCCCTCCAGTTCCTAAGGTAGAGAGATCTTTAGACACAGCACTACATATCGATACACCTGCCAAGCCATATCCTTATCTGTCCACTTTGGCCCCAATAAGATAATCTAAAATCAACAATGCATGACTGTTTAATAACTCTAGAGATTAGGGGTCTCATTCAGTGAACATTTTCTCATTGAATAGAAACTCCAGGAAAATCGTTCCCCACCACTTGAAGTGCATTAGATTCTACTATAATTTAGCTTTTAAATTTGTAGATATAAATAACTCACCCTAGACCAAACAAATCAAAATACCTGAGCACAGTATTCGTATAATTAAAATAAAACTGAACAAAAGAAAAACATTTCACAGGTGATATCGGTGAATTTCAAAGTGAGAAGAAAACTGAAACTGGAAGTTATTCCATTTATGCCAGAAAGAATAGTGGCTTTCATAAGTGAGAGTAGTATTTCATGGCACTTAAGAAATAGCAAATGGGACTTGATATCATCCATAAGTGTGCTTGCTGCCCCTGTTTAGAAGAGCAGTAGATCTGAGTTTCTTTTTTTTTAAATTTTTTTTAACGTTTATTTATTATTGAGAGACAGAGAGAAACAGAGCATGAGCAGGGGAGAGGCCGAGAGATGGAGAGACACAGAATCTGAAGCAGGCTTCAGGCTCTGAGCTGTCAGCACAGAGCCCCATATGGGGTTCGAACTCACAAATTCTGAGATCATGACCTGAGCCGAAGTCGGACACTCAACCGACTGAGCCAACCTGGCGTCCCTAGATCTCTGAGTTTCTGCATGAAAAGGCACAAAAGCCACTGAGGCATTACAGCATCGTTAGCATGTACAGGGTTTCAACCTGCTGGTCAACTTGGGCAGAGACAATAAAGCACTAAGCTGACAATGAAAGATACAGAAAGTTATTCTGGATTGCAGCAGTGAGGATGTGTTTAATCATACTAGCACAGGGAGGGAAAAGCTTTAGGTTCAACTTCTATTTAGTTATAAGTGTGATCCAATTACAAGTCTTTGAGAAGTATTTATATGTCAGAATTTTTGAATAAGTTTTATGAGCAAGCTCTTTGTAACCCGTGGACATATTGACAAGGCAGGTTCAGATTTAATAGTAATGAATTGTAGCTGTTAGGGGATATCTTCAGATAAGCAGTATAAGTACAATGTCTGAAGATTCACAGAAAACTACAGAAGACTTAGGAGTGCCTCCAAAGTAAATGAAAGCGAATGATCCAGGAAAATGGGCAGTGGCAATGAAAGAGATCCAGCTTGACAACAAAACAGAAATGGACCTATAGAGACTCGAGGCACTCAAACAGAGCAACTCTTAGAATAAAGATGATTAAGTTTTTTAGGCTTTAGGGTATGTTAACTGAAACACAGATAGGAAGAATCCATTCATTGGAAACTAAAGAAAATAAGATATTATCTCAAAATTTGGGGCATAATCTATCTAATCTATCTATCACCTATCTACCTATGTCATCTATTTATTATCTAAGTTGTATCACTACAAATGATGGTCAAAACCGTTACAGATACACAAAATGTATTTTTGTCTAGAACCGTTACTGGTGCAAAATAATACTAAAAAAGGCTAAATTACTTTAACAAATTTTTTGAATTTTATATTAGTTAATAATTTACAGTGTTTTCATGTTACATTATCTTATTTTAAATTAACATTAGTCATAGGTAATAAACTATAGCGTGATGAAGTTTTCCTCAACTACACATAGCATCTATACAGCAGAATTCACTGGATTTCAATTTATGGATCTCAGTTCAATGACTTTTCCAATGTAAAATACAGTTTGTATATAATATGCCATAAAAAGGGGTTCATATTTCTCATATCTAAAAGCTTAATACCCTAAACTTACATATTAACTGGCTAGAAACTGTATTCTTTCATATTGTAGGAAATAAATAAAGTATTAATGGATCAGACAACTATTTTTTATACTATCACTATGTATCAACATTCTGTTTCATGTGTTGACTTAATAACTCATTGGTAAATATTATTTATTTCTAGGTAAGACTATAAGACAAACCAAAACAAAACTTAAAGTCTTCAGTTCAATTTCTTCTCACAATTTTAGGTGAAGTTATAATATCCAATATCACACTTATAAGTATCTTAAGTATAGTATGGTTAGGATCTTCTAAGACATCTGCCTTCTAATAAATCGCATAGTTCTTATTTAGAATGATTGTCAGGGCACCGTTTCAATGCAATGAATCTTAATGACTCCACCATTGATTAATTGCTTGCCTAATTGTGAAAACTGAATTAAATAAATTAGGAGCAAGAAAAATCAATTTGTCAGCCTCACAGCCCAATTAAGTTATAAAGTTGACAAATACAGGTTCCTAGTTTAGAAAAAAAAAAATCTGCAAATGTCTCTTGGTAAGCTCCAACTTTTATTTAATTAGGAAGCAAGTTAAATTTCCTTCAGAAAGTAGTCGTTACTATAAAAAATTCAACTTGATTCTTCTTTTTAGCATCAAGGTCAATCTTTCAAGCAGTTTCTCAGATTTAATCTTTCTCCGCTGTTCCTCCATTATTCCTATTCAGTTGTATTATTCTCCTTTTCCCCTTGAATCTGGCCTTTCAATTTCAAATCTTCATGCATACTCCAGCTAATTAGCTTTTCACATGATCCAGCGGCTCTGTATTGCCATACTCTATAATGTCTACAGTACAGTCAGCTTTCCAACCATGAGTCTAGATTCCTACATATTCAAATGCCAGATTTATCTCATTGTCCCTTTATATACAACTAATACCATTGCTCACCTGTCAAAATTACTAGTCTCCCAACTATTAATGACTTCTATCCTATCAGTTTCATTCAATCTTCAGAGTTGATTAAAATGGCATTACTCTATCTAACATTTATATTGTACTTGCTACGTTCCAGATACTGTTCTAGGACTTTAGTCATTCATTTCCTCATCATAATACACTTATAAGGTGGGTACCATTATTTTCACTATTTTATTAGTAAAAAGACTGAAGTGTGGAGAGGCTAACATTCTACAACTAGTAAAAGTTGGATCTAGGACAAGAATCTTGCCAGCAGGGCCACATTATGGCTTTCATGGGATACAGGCACTTTTGTCTTTGTAAGACCCTCCCTCCATAAAAAAATATAAATTATTTTTCATGACTGCCTTAACATAAAGATAAATATGTTGATATTACATAATAACATTTTTTCTTTGATATGAGTCCATTTTTCTTCTACTTTTATTAGAAATCAAAATTTTGGGGGGCTCCTGGGTGGCTCAGTCAGTTAAATGTCAGACTGTTGATTTTGGCTCAGGTCATGATCTCATGGTGGTGAGATCATGCCCCATGTGGGGCTCCATGTTGAGCGTTAAGCCTGCTTAAGATTCTCTCTCTCTATCTCCTTCTGTCCCTTCCCTGCTCATATTTTTGCTTTCTCTATCTCAAAAAAAAAGAAAAATAAAAACTTTTCTGTGGTTCTCTAAGGCAACTAACTATGCGACTATCCCTGATAGAGGTCAGCCCCACCCTCCAATTTGATGGCAGTCTGACTTCTTAAACACTATGTGTAACATGTTTCCTGAGTTCTCTCGATCTAAAGTCTAACACCCATCTTTACATTTTTATTATGATTTATTTTTGGTTATCTTAAATGTCATCATCATATTAGGCTTCAGAATCTAATAATCTGCAAATCCCTTGCTTTCCTTAATAAGTTATCAACTTCTTATGGATAGAAATTATTAATATATCATATTTGCCTTTGCCATCACAGTTCCTAGTAGTGTCTCACATATACTGAATTTCAGTAAATTTCTGGTGCATTTTTTTTAAGTTTAATTATTTATTTTGAAAGAGAAAGAGAGAACAGGCCATGGGCGGGGGACACAGAATTCCAAGCAACCTGTCAGTGCTGAGCCGATGTGGGGCTCGAACTCATGAACTGTGAGATCATGACCTCAGCCGAGATCAAGATTAAGATGCTTAATTGACTGAGCCACCCAGACCCCCCTCTGATGTATTTTGAACAAAGCAGTAAACACCAAATTTTTATTAAGCCCTTTCACTAGTTCAATCCTACTAATTTATGCAGATATAACTCAAATATCTGTATATCATTAAATAAAATTTACTGATCTGAAACGCCCAGAGATCATTTTGTAATTGTTTTTAGGGGGTTACACTTTTTTCTATGTTGTATATTAGCACTTTTTATCAGTTTTACACATTTCATTTTCAGGAATCCGAAATATCTAATATTTTATATCAACTTATTCTAAGGAACTTTGGCAAAAGTTTTAAATTGGAATTTTCAGACTCAATTCCTTTTTTAGATTTGATACGTGGAAAAGCATTTGCAAATTCTTTAGGAAACTTTAACAGTAATTTTACATGTAAAGCTTTGTTTCCATATTAAAATAATAACATTTTTAAATGTCTTTGAACACATGCATGCCTCTTTTCTATTTTAAGCATCTCTGAATCCACTGTGTTTAACTCATGTCTCATTTCCACTATATGTCTTTGTGAGAGCTGATGTCAGGTAGTACAAAAAGATACAGCTTTTGATATTCAGCTTTAGCCTGGACTAGTGGCCCCTTTTGTTAAATAGTTTCAATGTCAACCTTGCAAAATAATTACTGATAAATGGCTACAGATATTTCCTTTCCCTGATTCATTTACACTTTACCAGAAAATAACCTAAAAGCAGAAAAAGGTTTTCAAATCCTAGGAATGCCTTTAAGATGTTTTTGAAAGATTTTTGCACTTACTGAATAAAATATATTCATGGTATATGAAGCTGACCAATATTTTTCCACCTTTGCCTCCCAAGCAGTCACCTAATTTCCCTGTGTTTATAGTAACCCAAAAAATATTTTTGCCAGTGTTGATAAGAATATAGTGTAAAATCAGGGGCGCCTGGGTGGCGCAGTCGGTTGGGCGTCCGACTTCAGCCAGGTCACGATCTCGCGGTCCGTGAGTTCGAGCCCCGCGTCGGGCTCTGGGCTGATGGCTCAGAGCCTGGAGCCTGTTTCCGATTCTGTGTCTCCCTCTCTCTCTGCCCCTCCCCCGTTCATGCTCTGTCTCTCTCTGTCCCAAAAATAAATAAACGTTGAAAAAAAAAAAAAAAAGAATATAGCGTAAAATCAAATTTCTATCACTATAATCAGCATATCACTTAATTGGCAAATTTTTGCTTCAGTGGAGATGTGCCAATTAAAATTTTACTGTACTTTTTTTTTTACATGCACACTCAGCTCATATCTCAACTTCCATAAACCACTCATGAAATACAAGAATTTTCAGACTCAATTAAGTCCTTTTGTGCTTCATTAACTATAAATACATTACCCAATTCCTGTTAAGTTTTATGGATATTTTTAACTGGCTTAGGCTTTGTTAGTTGGATTTAGAATAGTCTTGTCTATGGTATTATGAAATATGAGGTAAGAACATTTCTAGTAATGGAAACTCTTTAAAATTTCATTTAAATATATAAATTGAAAATATTCTCTCAATGAACATTTACTTTAAGATTTATGACATATTAAAGCCTTTAGAGTACAGTAGGTATTATATGGTCCATGAATTGTTCATTCTTTTATTTTTTGACATTGATTTGCCCTGTTATAATGTTTAATCTGCAGAGGAATCTATTTTGCCAACAGAGGGTTAGCTCTCATGTACTGAGACAAATGGAGAACTACTCAATAATGCTAATTAGTTATGCATTTAAATGTGATAGCAAGACATTTCAATACATGCTATTTTAAGTGTAATCTAATGAAATGATTTCTAACCTTGACCAATCAAGATAATCATGCATAAAACTGTTAGAAATTGGTGATTACCAAGCCCCACCCCGTTCTCAATAGATTGGTTTCCAAGCACATGATTGGGGAAACCTTTATTTTTTAATATATCTTAGGACAAATTTAATGAGAAGATTAGTTCAAAAGAATGGTGAAGGGTGGGGGTTTTAATATTGATGCCCTTTAATAAAATAATACAAAATACTAAAACATTCTTGAAATTTTATTTCACCCATAGGTAGTCATGGGTGAAGGAAATAAGGGACTACTAAGACTACAGAGAAGAAGCCAACGCATAGGAGAAGATTTCAAAGAGAAATAACAGTTCGAAAGGATCATGGGGGATGAGCAGAGAGGAAGCTCCACAGCAGAGAGGGTAAACATAGTTGATAGAAGCAGTAGGTGAGAGAACATGGGGCTGTAACAGTTTTCAGAAATCACCTTAAAGTTGAGGAACTTTTTACCAAGGTTACACACACACACACAGATACACACACAAACACAAGCATGCATGCATGCATGTGTACCCCTTTAAGAAAAGCCAAGATCAAGTCAAAGCCTGAAATTTGATTTGAAGCTTGTGTTGTTCTAACAAGACCTCATTAAGATCAATTAGATAAGGTATGTCCTTAAGGCACATCCTTTCAATATTCCATGCTTATCTTTAAATGCCTGGTGGTTTTAGTTGTTATCTAACTGAAATTCAGAATTACTTGGAAATCATAGCTTAACTGTCATATGTTCTGCTCTGGAAAAAAATTACAAGTAATGAAGAATTAAATTTGGCTTCAAAGGAACTTTGTGCAGAACTTTTTCTTTAAAGCATACAATTTAAATAGCCATATATTATTATTACTACTACTTATAAAATGTTATTAATAAAGTAATGAGATTGAATAGAAAATATTATATTAAAACAATACATAATTTAATTATGACTACTCTAAAACAAAATCCAATGCGAGAACTTTTTATTTCACCTGTGTTTTGCAAACATAAGATAAGCTATTATTAGCGCTTTACATTAAGCATGTACACAACTTCATTAGGTGCCACATATATACATTCACTTAATTTGTTTATTCAAGAGACTAACACTAATCAAGTATATTCTCAGGGCTACACAACATTCTAGGACTTGGGCATGCAGAATTTAAAGCAGATTTTCTCTCCTTAAGTTTTCAATGTCTATAACAAAAAAGTAAGTAATTTAGAGTGACAGTGTCAGGATAGAATTTGTCACTGTGGGTGCTGCGGGTTCCCTGAAAGGTCACATATTCTAGATTAGATGAGTCTGAGGAATTTGGCTAAAGGATTCACATATGATCAGTGTTTTGAATGATGTGTAGAAATAGCTAGATGAAAACAGGGGTGAACAAATAGATCCAAATAGTAGTGTAAGAATTCCTCTCTCTCTCAATACTGGTTTCAACTTAATCTATGAAACTCATTTCTTCTCTGGTCCTGTATAAAATTTAAAGTAGGATACATTAGTTATCCTTTTAGTTTCAGACATGAAATGTCCTCTCATATTTGGTTAAAAATAATCAAATAGGGGTGCCTGGGTGGCTCAGTCGGTTAAGCGTCTGACTTAGGCTCAGGTCATGATCTCACAGTTTGTGAGTTTGAGCCCCATGTCAGGCTCTGTGCTGACAGCTCAGAGCCTGGAGCCTGCTTCAGATTCTGCGTCTCTCTCTCTGCCCCTCCTCTGGTCCCTCTCTCACTCTGTCTCTGTCTCTCTTTCTCTCAATAATTACCAAAAAGTAATCAAATAATAATTAAATAAATAATAAGCAAGTATTCAATTTTAGAAATTAATATTTAAAAATTAATTCATCCATTATATTGATTGAACTTCAAACTTTGTTTAAAGTCAAAGATTATTCTTTATCCCTTAATCTGGATACTGTGAGTCGGAAAGTTTTGATTAGTAGATTTCCTATTCCTCCACCTAGATCTGTCCCCCATGACCTCAGGGATCAAAATAGGGAAGAGAGAGAAAGAGAGAAAAGTTCTTGTAAGACACACCGTAATCAGGTGTTGGTTCGTTCTGTCCACAAAAAAATGTTTAAAATTCATAGATGTCCCTGTAGACTCCTGGAACACTTCCCCCCACTTCATTATGCCTACCTTGGACATCCCGACCTAGTTTGCAATAAGCATGTCCTTCTGATCACTGCTCAGAGCAAGTACACTCCCCAAAGGCAGCTTTCTGCATGCCGTCACAACAAAACTCTGCCTCACACAATGCTCTCTGCTCTTCTATATTTTTTCTTCCTTCATTTCTTTTCCTCCTTCTTTTCTTCCTTTTTTTCTTCTCTGTGTACATTGCTCCTACAGAAATTTACTGTCAATTTTTTATTCTCTACTTTTTAATTTTCTGCAATGAAATATGAAGTCAAGGTTCACAAAAATGCTATTTTCACATTCTTTCTTGATTTTACATCTGGTCTCGCACTTTTATTTCAAATATGAAATCACTGCTACTTTTTGGTTTTAGCTTCTGTTAAAATTGAAACAGAATGAATCCGGATTTAACAAAATGTTACGTAAATAATAGTTCTTAAACATTTAGTATGTGGTTGACACTGAGATATGCATATATTACCAAATTCTTTATCAGAGTAGATTTACAGGTATAGGAGCCCAAGGCAGGCCACCCAAAAATGTTCTACAATGGTATATTGACTATTATGAATTGAAGTCACTTGGAAAACAGCTGATGCAAGGACACTCAGACCCCCTTATGTCCCTTCAAAGCAGGAAATATGAAAAGTACCCTCCCTGTACTGAGAAGTAAAAAACATCCTTATCATCTGAGATAGCAACTTTAAAGCAGAGAAAGCTATACAAACTAAACATTGTTACTTTTTTACTACCTTAATATCTCAATCCAAATTCCACTCAGAACACTTTATTAGCTAATACTCTCAAACATGTTTTCTTCATCCTGTCAATTCCTGACAAATTTGCTGTCTCATGAATAAATGTATAAAACTGCCTGTGTTGGTCATTTCTGGGGTCCCAGTTTCATTTTTTTCCTACCATTTATCTGTCTTATGTCAATTTAATTCCTAACCCAGATGGGAGAATCTTGGAGGAAAGAAGGATTTTTTTTCCTCCCCTACATAGGTAGGCACCATTATTATGGTGAACAAAAAAAGACACAAAGAATGCATACTGTATGATTTCACTTATATGAAATCTCATGACTGTCTGGGGATCTCTGTGGTGAAGAAAATGTTCTCCACATCATGGGTAGCAGTTAGATAGGAATATATAATTATCGAAACTCATAGAAATGAAAGTGTCTATGACTTTTCTTGTGTGTACATTATATCTCTATTTAAAATGTCTGGTTTCTTAAGGGAGACTCAAGAGGAGAGTCAGCAAATAACGTTGAGTTAAGAAAGAGTGATTCACCATGAGAATACAATTTGGGAATGCACTAGATTCATAAAAACTTCTGGATTTCTGGGTGTAGCTATTCCCCGCAAACCTTCCATTCTTTCTGCATTTGGAAATGTGAATTGTGGTAAAAAAGAGGAAATTAATATAAAGTAACTTCTGCTACTATTATCCTGGCAAATATTTTTTGTAAAAACTCCTTTAAAAAGAAAGGAATACTTTATTTTTCCTAGAAACCAGAAAGAAGGGAGAGTGCAAATATTGGTGGTTTGGATGTGGTTAAATCATTGCCAGCTGTCATCCATGGCAGCAGTTACACCATGATTAACAGCCAAAAAACACCAAAATATAAGACCAGAGAAGGTACAGACAGGAGTTCTGAAAATCTTTCCACTGGCCAACACATTTCTTTCCCCTCCCCTACATCATATACCATTAACAAATGTAAATGGAATGGTAGGTAACGGAACTATCTGGAAAGCACAGTACTTCTTAATTAAGTAGATATTTTTGGAACATTGAAATTTCAAGTACTGGTGTAAACATGACAAATTATTCTTTCCTAGAGAATAAAGCCTGAAGCTTACCTTTAAAAAAAAAAAAAAACTATGCATCTAGGAAACAAATGTATTGTTTTAATCAAATGTACATAAGGAAATATATAAAATAAACCACAGACTTTGAATGTCATGAGCCTTTTTACTACCAAAAAAGTGTTTTAGTTAAAACTTTACAAGGCATAATTATAAGAAGTCTCAGGTACTGAAGTTTTAAAAACTATTCCTTATTATTTCTATAGGAAAAGATGTCAAGGGCTTGAAGCAAAACAATGGAATTCCTACAAGGAATACAAGTCCACATTTAAGAGTAGTTATAAATCTGAGAAGACTTCTGGTTTGTTTGTTTGCTGTCTTTTATCCTTCACTCTCACTGCTTTTTACTATGCTTGGGAGTAGAAAAGACGAGTCCAATTTGCCAATAGAAACAAAAAGGATGTGTATTCCTATATACATGAGATTAACTATCTGGTGTGTTTTATGACTTCATGAAAGAGACATACCCTTTGAACTTGTAAGAAGGGAAAACAGACCATCTCAAAAGAACTACCTCCACAACTGCAACCAGAATGTTCTAGCTGTGCTCATGACAATACACTCACAGACAACAGGACACTCATTTCCTAACAGTGAGAAGAAACTAGGTAGATTCCCTCATTACAAAATATGCTCAACGTAGGTTGTGTTCGAGGTTTTTAATGCATGTCCAATGGGCCACAGACTCAGGCAAGATGGATGGCAAAACAATAAGTTTTAGGGTAGTGATTTCCATGTCCCAAAAGTTTATATATTTCCTGGAAGCCTTTGATTCTTTTTTTTAAATTTTTTTAATGCTTATTTATTTTTGAGAAAGTCAGAGAGGCAGAGTGCAAGCTGGGGAGGGGTTGAGAGAGGGAGACACAGAACCTGAAGCAGGCTCCAGGCTCTGAGCCCTCAGCACAAAGCCCGACGCAGGGCTTGAACTCACAAACCGCAAGATCGCGACCTGAGATGAAGTCTGACACTTAACCAACTGAGCCACCCAGGTGCCCCTGGAAGCGTTTGATTCTTGTTTCCCATCTTTATCTCTCTGAAGTATAGCACCGGATATCAGAGGAACTTCAGATAATTAGTTGGATGGGAGTAACTGGACTCTGAAGGGGCCTATATATATATATATATATATATATATATATATATATATTATTATTATTATTATAAATAATATCTTTAAATGTTTATTGTTGGTTTTTTTTCATATCATATTTGACAAACCGAACAGATATTTGCTCCAGGAAATTGCTCCGTTCTGACAATGTTGTTTGTATGTTTTTAAGTGAATACTTTGCAACTAAAGAAGCTGCCTGATTCACTTCCACATAGAAAGCTCATAAAAAATTGAAAGGCTTCAATAATTTTAAATCATTCTGCATTGCTCATGGAGATTTAAATTTCAGTGCTAATTTTTTTATTAGCACTTTAATTTGGAAGGTACCAAGCTTCTATAAGAATTAAAATTATTGGAGCATTTCAAAATTTTATAAGCTTTCCAGTAAGGTTGTGGTTGTGATTCTGGGCTTTTAAAGTAAAGCACAATTTAAAGTTAATTTAAATTATTTAAGTGCTGCAGATTTCAGGGGGATTGTTTTGTCTTTCAAACTGGAATTCATGATAGAAAATCAGATTCATGTTATAAAGAGGAAATACTTTTCTAATAAAACTAGTAATAATTCTGATTCACGTTGAAAGTCAGGTATTTTTTTTGTTAATTTATGTTGACTTGCATTTTGATAATATTATCATTTTTTGCACTGTTAATTTTGGAATTTTATTCCCTAGTGTTTCTCAAAAATTATCGTCAAACTATACTGTTTTCTCTACTGGCAAGTCTCAGATATCTGCCCTTAGTCCTGTCTTATTAAGCAGCATGATCATGATTTTGATGATGATGTTGGAAAACTGCTTTTCTTATTGTATGACAGAAAATGGGTAGGGATTAATTGATTGAATAAAACTATTGCTATTCAAGAAGGCCTATGACAATGAATTGCATCAAAGAAAATACATTTTAAGAGAATAAACAAAGAATTTCACTTCAATACAAACATCTAATTGGTAAAATTCAGAATAGAGAGAAAATGATAATATATTTAAAAAACACAAGTTGTTTATTCACCTTTTTTTTTAGAAGTTTACCATGTTTCATGGAAAAAACAACAAAAACCCTAAATACAACCATAATCAAGATCAATATCTGTGTAATTATGTGAATAAGGGAAGTGGAAATTCCTCTCATGTGTATAGGTAAGACAACACAGTGAATATGAATTGTTTTTTCTTCTTTCAAATATTTACGGACATCATATTTTAATATTGGAATATGAGCATATAATAATAATTTAAAATTGCAAAAATAAAATCCATGTGAGGAAACCTACATAATTCAAGAGTGTTGCACCAAAAAAAAAAAAAAGTTCATGGATGTTTAAGTATTTTAAAAAAATTTTTTAACATTTATTCATTTTTTTGAGAGACAGTACGAGCAGGGAAGGGACAGAAAGAGAGGGAGACACAGAATCTGAAGCAGGCTTCAGGCTCTGAGCTGTCAGCACAGAACCTGATGCGGGGCTCAAACTCAAGAACTGTGAGATCATGACCTGAGCCGAAGACAGACACTTAACCAACTGAGCCACCCAGGCGCCCCTAAGTATTTTAAATAATTGAAAAGCCATCATGTGTAAGTGAAATTTAGTGTTCATGTGTTTACTTGGAAAGAGCAAAACTCACTCTGACAACAATCAATCAAATGTCAGAATTCAACTATACGGCAATGAGAACATACCTAACGAAAATGAAGTGTAGAAAATAAGAGTCCAGCTGGAGCTGTGTCCCTAGGACAAAAGGAAAACAAGCGTTGTGAAAAGCTAGATGATTTTTGCCATGTGCAAATATGTTTTAAAGCTTCAAGAATTTTATGTCAGGTAACTTGGAAATAAGTTGGCTGCATGACATTCTAGGTTCCCTCCAACCTCGAGATTGGAATATAAATTAGAGGACTGAAAATTAATGGTTGCCAATTAAAATGTAATAACTTCTCTACACTGGTCAATGTGTATTTAGGAACAACAATGTATTACTAATATAAAGCTGTTTCACAAATTACGCCAAATTTAGTAGAGTAGAAAAACAATTATTTATAATATCACACATTTTGTAGTTATGAACCTGGGTCTCACTTAGCTCTATGACTGGCTTAAGGTCTCTCACAAGGCGGCAATCAAGGTGTCAGGTGAGACTGTGGTTTTATTTAAAGGCTCAAATGAAGAAGATTAAATTGTAAGGTAATTCACATGGCTATTGACAGTATTCAGGAACTCATGGGTTTGTACACCGATGGTCCTAGTTCTTCTGTGATTATTGCCCAAAATTTCCCCCATTTGCATGTCCTCCATGGGGCATTCACCACTTGATAGCTTGTTTCATTTAGAGATAGCAAACAAGAAAGCAAAAGAGAGCACCCAAGACTGAAGCCCACAGTCCTTTAGTAACCTTATCTCTGAAGTGACATCACATCACTTTTGTCATATTCTATTTATTAGAAATGTGTTAATAGGTCCAGACCACATGAACAGGCGAGGACTATACTAGGGCATGTATAGTAGCAGCCACTATTCATTGGGGACCATTTTGTACGCTGCCTACCACAAGCAGATATACTAATTTTGTATATGGAGGGTTTTATCATCATTAAAGCAACTCTAGATTAAAATATGAAGCATGATTGTTTCCTTACACTATATCAAATCTAATAAGTGCTTATAATACTGTTGATAGATTCTGAATAGCTGGGGCACAGATGTAAAACATTTGTTGTACAATTTTTTCCCCCTCCAGGAAGTATTTTCAAAGATATTTTGAAAACACTTGGCTTGATTCACTTCTCAAATTTTTTTTTACATTTATTTATTTTTGAGAGACAGAGAGAGACAGAGCGTGAGCAGAGAGAGAGAAGGAGACACAGAATCAGAAGCAGGCTCCAGGTTCCAAGTTGTCAGCACAGAGCCTGACGTGGGGCTTGAACCCACAAGCAGTGAGATCATGACCTGAACTGAAGTCGGACGCTTAACTGGCTGAGCCACCCAGGTGCCCCTGGCTTGATTCACTTCTGTTCCACTCTTTTATGATCTCTCTCCATGTCATGGGTATGACACGGGCTTGCAGCAGTGATCTACTCAGAGCTGCACAATTCACATCTTTTTTTTCTTCACATCTTGTTTCTGTTTCTTATACCAACATATATTAAAAATTGTTGTATTCATCAAAAAACATAGCAGAATTATGAATCTAGAAGAGTAACCACAGAGAGTGCCATACTAAATTAGCAAACAAACAACAACACAAAAAACACAGTTCCTCTTTTGCATAAACCTCAGATTTTTTGCAAGTATAGTTTAGCCCTTCAATCAGTTGGTAGAAGAACTAAGGCTTACTTGTATAATATCTCAGTATATTATAGAGATGAGAAAATTATCTTGTTATTTAATTGGGTAATATTCCATATATATGTGTGTGTATACATTTTTGTGTATATTATCACTTACATATATACACACATACATATAATGTATATATGTGTAGGTCGTATATAGTATACATACGCGTATTATGTATATATAATGTATATATGTATATTATATAACATGTGCATTATGTATATGTATATTGCATATATTCACATGCATATTTGTGTATATATTAATTTTGTAAATTCTTTACTTGCAATACTTGTAACTTAGGAATGTAAATATACTTTTAAATGCATTTGAACATTATTACCCTTAGTACAGAGAATTTAAAAGAATGTGAATTAAAATTCTATTTTATTGACTAAAATAATTTTCCAAATTCCTGCAGTTATACCTAAAAAAAAAACTTTGTTCCCTTACTTTTTGAATAAATGGAAATCTAAATTATTTTTTATAGTCTACAATCCAACCCATGCTTATTTGAGGCTTATCCATCCTCTTCTTATCCTTCTTCTAACCCTGATAAATTCTATTAATTAAATTAAATCAGGATAGCCCCCTACTTTCTCTTCATTTTGGGGGTTGAAGCTAATATACAGCATTTTTGATGTTTTTAAACTTTTATTATAAACATTTTTATATGTAGAACAAAAGTAAAGAGAATGGGGTAATGAATCTCCATATCTATAATCCAGATTCAATAGCTCTCAAGTTTTAAACCTACTTCATCTAGCTTTTGCTATTGTTGTTGACCAGGTAATTTAAGAAAATCCTAATCCTAGAGGTGCCTGGGTGGCTCAGTCAGTTAAGTGTTCAACTTCTGCTCAGGTCGTAATCTCACAGTTCATGGATTCAAGCCCCATGTCAGGCTCTGTGCTGACAGCCCAGAGCCTGGAGCCTGGAGCCTGCTTCAAATTCTGGTGTCTCTCTCTCTCTCTACCCCTCCCCTGCTCTCACTCTCTCTCTCAAAAATAAATAAACATTAAAAAAAATCCTAATCCTAGACCTCATGTTTTCCACTTTACATACCTCATTATGCATTTTTAAAGAGTTCTTTGCGTAACCATAGTGATAAAATTATACCTAAAAATTAACAATAATCTCTCCCTATCCATTACATATTAAAATTTCCCTAGTAGTCTCGAATCTGGTATTCTTTTATATGTGTTTATTCAAATCAGGTTCCAAATGAGGTGCATACAATACTTTTGATTATTATATTCCTTAAGTGTTTCTCTGTGACATTGATTTGTTGAGGAAATTGTGTCAATTATCCCAGATAATGTCTTGCATTGTGGATTTTTTTCCCCTCATGATGCTATTTTACATATTCTTCCATTTCCCATATTTCTTGTAAGCTAGATTTTTGTTTAAAGGTTTTATTTGATTGATCCAGGTTTAACATTGTGTGCAAGAATAGATCATGGCTAGTGTGAACGTCACATTACCTCATATTGGGGAGCATATATATCTGACTTTCCCCCCCAATGACTGAAGAGTAATCTGCAGGTTTAGGTGAAGACATTGAGCTCCCATTTTCCTTACCATACTTCTCCCCTTAATATTTCATTTCGTTTTTTTGTATTTTACTTGAGAGGATAGAGAGTGGGTGGGAGAGAGGGGTACAGAGATTGAGAGAGAGAGAGAGAGAGAGAGAGAGAGAGAGAGAGAGAGAGAGAGAGAGAGAGAGAATCTTAGGTAGGTTCCATGCTGGGCATGGAATCCAACATGGGGCTCGATCCCTGGGATCATGACCTGAGCTGAAATCAAGAGTCAGAGGCTCACCTGACTGAGTCACTCAGGCATCCCTAATTTTTATTTACCGATTATCCTCACTGGAATCAATGATTTCATTAAGGGTTGCAAAATTGGCATTTTTCTTACTCTAACATTTTTCCTACATCTATTATCAGGTATTCTATTTTTTAAACATTTTACATTGGCAGCTGAGGCCATATATCAGCCTCTCATGTGTCAATCCCACAGTCGGGAAGCTGGCTACTCCTGATCATGTCATGGAATTTGTGAGAATTTCCTATCACCGAATTTTGTTAAAGATGCAGTATCAGTCATGGTTCAATCAGAGAAGTGGACCCATGAAAGTTATATATAACAAGGCACTTACTATACAAATTTGCTTCGGACAATTGGGGAACTGGTTTAACAATCTGTGATCATTTCTTTTGTGTTCTTGGAGGCCTGAAGTAAGCAGATAGGTGGTTGGGAAGGGAAGGATAAATTGGTTCTTGGGAGGATGAATGGAATCTTTGTTGGTTTCTCATTAACTCCAAGCTCCCAGCCTAGATGATTGCAAATGTCTTTTAGGAGAACCTGGCTGCTTTCCTCATGGATCTAGGTGCACACGTGGTCCAGTAGAATGGCAGGGGCTGAGGTTGTTGCTTCAAGTCCTGCTCCTGCCCCGCCTAACAAAGTGAGAAAGCAGGTAAGTAACCCACACCCTTAGGGAGAACAGCACCTCAAGCTCTGCTCAAACCTGAAGCGTAGAACAAGAATATAGCTGCCACTTCACCTCTGTCTTCCAACCCTTCCCTGGACTCCACAAAGAAAGACATTCTGGCAAACAAAATTTAAACTTAAATTGATACAATACAGATCCACCACAAATGTCATTCATTCCATGATTTTTTTTAACTATCCCAATTGATGTGCTTTATTCAAGGAAGTATGTGGGAGAGATTCATGCAAGATGTGTGCTTTGTCCCTATGTCCATCCTTTTTCTTAAAGTAATGAGAAAACTAATACAAATAAAAGAACAATAGCATTGACAAGCATTTAGAATTATGAGAAGCTGATGCTACAAATGAAACAAAAATGAAAAACACTCTCTTATATGATTTCATTTGCTTTTACAAGATGATAAAGGCATACTGGCTAAAATCATTGGTTTCTGAATCAGACAGACTGGAATTTGAATCAGAGCCTTGTTTTGGGAAACCAGAAAAACTTCAGGGTTTTCTCTTACAACTATTGAGATAATAATACCAATCTTTCAAGGTTGCTGTGTAAGAGAAATGAGATAATGTAGGTATATTGGCTGTGCATACTGTTCCATAAATTATAGTTTTAAAACTTATTCTTATTACTGTTGTGCACACATATTTAGAACATCTAGCGATTATAGAATACTGAGGTGCTGACCTGAGGTCATTAGCCTGAGGTCACAATCTGATGGGTACTAGACATTACTCACTTAATTCAGAATTGGACTAAGAAAGACTATCTGTCATTCCTGTAATCTTCCATCATGATTGGATAATTACTGAAGCCACATTTTCTACCTTCAAAATACACATATCATAGAGAAAAAAATCAAAAGCTTTATTGAAGTCAAAATATATCACATTTCGTGCTTCCTCCTATCCACAAAACCTGTCATTCTGTCATTGATAAAACTTAGAATTTTTTTTCACAATTTGTTCTCCTAAAGCCATGATGGTTTTTATAGTGTAACCTATGATTTCTTGGTATGTGCAAAGCTATTACTTGGCTACTCTTTGTCAAGTATCTAGTAAATGAAGTACACTATAATTTTTAGTATGTGGTCACCTTACTTAAAAAAAAATGAAGTTCAAGTGTTTTCTCTAAGAATATTCCAATTTTTCAATATGTAAAATTGTTCTCATACTAATAAGGTTCTTTATTACTGTTTCCAAATCTACATGACTGCAGTTTTTTAACACAGCTCCTTTATTTTTATGCTTCAAATTAAAGTAAGAAAAATGAAACCTGAACTAATTCACTCCCAAATATTGGCTAAATGCCTGCCTTGTGATAGACACTATATTATGTTAGGTAGTTACAAGAAAAGGTGGTTACAAAAAAAAAAATCCTGCTCACAAGGAAATAGTCATGTGGAAGAGACAAGACTAGTACACATTCATCCAAAATCCCAGACTCTCTGTGAAGAAAACCTCTGATATAAGTTTAATATAAAAAATGTGAGATTACAGAAAGGTAGCAATTATTTTTACTATCAAGTTTTCAAAAGGTGTTGCTGAGGTAGTAACTTTTAATTTGAGTTTTAAAGAAGGTTTTTTGATAGGTATAAAAAGGGTAGTAAAGTCCAAGCAGAGATGTCAGAATGAATTAAAGTACAGAGTACAAGGTATGCCTATCTGCCTTGTACAGAGTATGTTGAGGGTCTTATCTTTATCATATGGCCAGGCAAGTCAGTGAACTGTCCATGCAAAGACACAGGAAAGTCCCTAAAACAGAGATAAATTTAGAAAGCTTGAGAAAATTTTCAAAACTATTTCGTAAATTAGAAGCAGGATTGGATTTTTGGCAGGTATAAGATACTCAACAAGAACAATAATCACAGGGAAAATGTGAAGTAAGTCTCTTGAGAACTTAATATACAACAAGCCTACAAATGAAGAAACACATCATAGATGTTGGAGCAGAGCTTTTATTAATGCAGAATTATGCTCTGCATATCAGTTTTTTTTGTACAAAATACCCTTCCATTTAAAGCCCAGGTGTTCTTAAGTAGCTTAACACTGACAGTCTTAGATGCAAAATTTTTCAAGTATACTATTTACCAATAAGTGGTCTTCTGCAGGAGAAACTTGATTACATAATTGTAGAGCTAGGAAGGAAGTGGTGGTATATAAAGCTAGAAAGTATATTTCAACCATATTTGGAGAAGTTTATAGGAAGTTCTTTTTTGATATATTTGACCAACACATGGCACTCCTTCAATAAGGACTCCCCCTGGAAGGAGAACTTTGGCTCCAATGCTGTTTTTATATGTAATTCTACCCATCTGAGCTGATTGATCCTTACTGTTGATCCTTACTGTGGTTCTCAGTTATTTCATCCTCCAAGTGTGTGAGAATTAAAATCAACTTAATCTTTCACAATTACTTGATCTAAGGATCTGTACAATGTGAGGCAGCTTTCTTTCATCATGAACACAGAGAAACAAAGTCAAACAGTAGGATAAAAGAATGATCTAGACACAAAGAAAAAATAAAGGAAGAGAATCTGTGGGTCCAGAAGAAAGACTCAGAAGGCATATGGGACTTATTCCAATTCCTTGTTATCTCCAACCATCCCTCCTACTCTCTAGTGTTTTGAATTTCCTATTTATCCCCTATCCTCTATATGTAGTTCTATTTTAAATATACTAGATCAAGAAATTTTCTATTACTTTAACCAGGCAGGGAAAGTCTCCCTTTGCCCACATAGGCTGAGAATTTTAATACTTCTTTCATAGGAACTGAACTATTTAAGAAGTATGTGTTATAATTATAATAGTTTTACTAATTATCTTATTGATTCTCTTTCTCTTACCCTAAGAGTCTAACATTGAAAGCTCTTCATGCAGATTTAAATAACCAATGTGAAAACCGCGAAGAGAAAGGGATTTGATGTGTTTAAGAAACTGAGATAGATAAGAGCAGTATGGCTAAATCGTAATGAGCCAAAAAGAGTAGAAGTAGATGATATTAGACAGTGGACAGAGGCCAGATAATGCATGAATTTTTCAGCCACAGGAAAAATTAACATAGTAACTCTTACACAAACCAAAGGGAATGTACTGAAGATTTTAAGCTGAAAGTAACATGATATATATATCACGCTACCATGTTACTATATGTGTGTTAATATATATATATTAAATATATATATTTATATATATAAATATATATAAATATATGTAATATATTTATTTATATATTTATATATATTTTTATATATATTTGTATATTTATATATTACATTAATATAAATATATAATATATAATTATATATTTTATGTATTTATATATATTTATATATATATTTATATATTAATATAATATATAAATATATATATATTTATATATTATATTTATATATATATATATTTATATATTATATTATATTATATAAATAACATATTATATATATTATATAAATAATATATTATATATATTATATAAATAATATATTCTATATATTATATATATTATATAAATAATATATTCTATATATTATATAAATATATATATATTTATATATTATATTAATATATAAATATATATATATATATATATATATATATATATTAAACTTACCCTGGTTGCTAGATAAAGGAGATCACATAATAAAATACTCTTCTGATAGTAATATATAAATATATATATTTATATATAAATATAGTAATATATATATATAATATATATAGTAATATATATAATATATTATGTAATTATAATATATATAATATATAATATATATATTATATATATATATAATATATATATATAATATATATATATTAATATATAATATATATAATATATAATATATATAATATATATAATAATATATAGTAATATATAAATATATATATTTATATATAAATATATAAATATATTTTTTTTATATAAATAAAAATTTATTTTTTTTATATAAATAAAAATTTATATATTTTTATATATAAATAAATATATTTATTATATTTAAATATAAATATAAATATATTTATAAATATATAAATATATTATTTTTCCCAAACCAAAGGGAATGTACTGAAGATTTTAAGCTGAAAGTAACATGATATATATATCACGCTACCATGTTACTATATGTGTGTTAATATATATATATTAAATATATATATTTATATATATAAATATATATAAATATATGTAATATATTTATATATATTTATTTATATATTTATATATATTTTTATATATATTTGTATATTTATATATTACATTAATATAAATATATAATATATAATTATATATTTTATATATTTATATATATTTATATATATATTTATATATTAATATAATATATAAATATATATATATTTATATATTATATTTATATATATATATATTTATATATTATATTATATTATATAAATAATATATTATATATATTATATAAATAATATATTATATATATTATATAAATAATATATTATATATATTATATATATTATATAAATAATATATTATATATATTATATAAATAATATATTATATATATTATATAAATATATATATATTTATATATTATATTAATATATAAATATATATATATATATATATATATATATATATATATATATATTAAACTTACCCTGGTTGCTAGATAAAGGAGATCACATAATAAAATACTCTTCTGATAGTAATATATAAATATATATATTTATATATAAATATAGTAATATATATATAATATATATAGTAATATATATAATATATTATGTAATTATAATATATATAATATATAATATATATATTATATATATATATATTATATATATATATATAATATATATATTAATATATAATATATATAATATATAATATATATAATATATATAATAATATATAGTAATATATAAATATATATATTTATATATAAATATATAAATATATAAATATATATATATATATATATATATATATATATATATATATATTAAACTTACCCTGGTTGCTAGATAAAGGAGATCACATAATAAAATACTCTTCTGATAGTAATAATCATATGAACTAAAGGGGTGTCACTGGAAGTTAAAATAAATGAATGTAGTTCAGATGTATTTTAGATCTAGAGTTATGAAGATTTGATGACAGACTGGCTTAAATAACAGTTATTTAATGCACAGATTGGGCCACTGAATAAAGCCTACTATCATTTACTAATGCAGGAAAGTCTGAGAGAAGAACAAGTTAGCAACAGAAAATAAAGAGATACTGATTACAAAAATATTGAAAATACTACTGGCCTCTTCCTATAGAGTTGTCAAAAGGAAACTGTACACATTGAGAACATAGCTTAGAATTGAGGTCAAAGAGGTAGATATAAAATTTGAATCACTGGCATAGTATCTGCATAGTATTTAAATACATTTAAATGGATGGAGTTCCCTAGGAGGAATTTGTAGAGACAGAGGATAAAAATCTGAATAGAATCAAGTTATGAAAAACTCCAAAATGTTGAGTTTGTGGATACACATTACACACTGTGGATACACAGTCAGCAAGTGAGGCAGAAAGAAGTAATCGTAGACTAGAAAGAAAATCATGTGAGGCAAGAAAGAAGACCTTTTAAAGAGGAAAAGAGTGGTCTCCTGCCTTGAATGCTGCTGACAATATAGTAAGATGAAGACCACATTTTAAAAAATATCTATTGAACTTGGCATCATAAAAATGATGTTTTCAAAATCCATGTTTCCATAAAAACATGAAGATGGATGACTGATTTGAGTGAGTTGGTAAAAAACAGGATGTAAAGAAATGAAGCCAACCTAAGTTGTCAACTGATTTGTGACGGCAACTAGTTATTCAATGTAGTTAAAACAGGCGTAGAGAAATAATGTATTCTATTGATGGGTATTTGATATTAGGATTTGTTTGTCCCTGAAATGAATGATATTAGAAATTGCTTTTATGCTGAGGGGGGATAAGAAAAGTACAAAAAAAAAAAAAAAAAGAAAAACCAATAGTCTTGCAAGATAGAGAAGGAACAACTGAAGTGGGAAGAAAAGAGATTACGGTACGTAACTTCTAAGATTGTTACCAATTACAACTGCCTCCTGATACTATTCACACCATTATGTAGACCCCTCATGTAGTTTACCAGGATGGTCTGAGTGACCAATAGAATATGCATAAATGATATGTCATAAAAATTGAATTACTGAGGCCCGTGTCAGATCTTATGAAAATGAATTTCTCAAAATGGGAGCCAATGTTTTGCATTCTCTTATAAGCTCTCAAAACAATGTTTCCATAGTACACACAAGAAAATATAAAACTTGTTGCACTGCAGAGAGGAGGGCATTAAAATTAAAGGAGGTAATGACATTAGTTGCATGCAACTCTTACTCCTGCTTGAAATGCTTTCTCAAGATTAGATCACATTCTTTACCCCAACAAATTGATTGATTACATAATGGCTTAAGTTTATCCTTTCTGTATCTTAGACCACACAAATAATATTAGATGGTATCATTGGGGTAGACTGCATAGAGCCGGATACTTTTTTTTTTTAATCCAGTCTAATAACCTGTGCCCTTGGTTGTATCTTAACACATTCTCAGTTAATGGTATTACTGATATATTTGAATGTACTTATGTCTGCCATTTTTCACTTTGATTTCTATATGGTCACGTCATTCTTGTTCCTCCTTTCCTGTTTTACTAATTCTTTAGTGCAAGTAAATATTTTCTAGTGTAACATTTAATTCCTTTAATGATTTTTTTCAGTATTTTTTTAAAATCATTTGTTCAGTAGTTGCCCTAGGGTTTCCCATATACATCTTAAGTGGTCAGAATCCATTTCTAATTTGTATTAATTGATTTAAGATATATAAACATTATTCCTATATAGCTCTATTCCATTTCTGCTTTTTGTGATATTTTTCTACACGTCTTTATATAAATCAAATACAGTGTTACAATTTTACCTTATATAATTGTATGCCTTTTAAAGCAATTGGGGGTAGAAACAAGAGCAAGTATATATTTATAATGTTTGTTATAATCTTTTTATTTACTGTTTCAGGTCCTCTTTATTTGTTCCTGTGGATTCAAGTTACCATCTGATGTCACTTCCTCACAGCCTTTCTCCTGCCCACATCCTCTGGGCTGTTGTTAGCAAATATATTACATTTTTATATGTTAGAGGCTTAGTAACACAATTATATACTTTAAAAAATTCAATTGATTTTTAAATTACTTAAAGGAAGCAAAGAAAATAAATACTCATCTAAACACTAATTTATAACCACACAATTACCTATACTGGTGCTTTTGGCTTTTTCCTGTGAATTCAAATTACTGTATGTGGTCACTTGTTTCAGCCTAAAGAATTTCCTTTGGTATTTCTTCTAAGGCAGGTTCACTAGCAGCACATTCTCTCTGTTTGTGTTTATATAGGATTGGCTTTATTTTACCTTCATTTTATGAAGTTGTTCTGGATATAGCATTCTTGTTTGATTTTTTTTCTTTTTCCCTCAGCATTGTGAACGTGTCATCCTATTGATTTCTTGCCTCCATGACTACTGATGAGTAGTCAACTGTTAAATCTTATTGAATGTTCCTTTGTAAGAGACAAAAACTTTGGCCTTTAGCATTTTGAGTATGATGTATCTGGATGTGGGTCTCTTCATGTTTCTCCTACCTGGAGTTTATATTAATATTTTTTGTTGTGTAGATTCATGTTTTGAATCAAATTTGTTAAGTTTTCGGGTATTCATTTTTCTAATATTATTTTCTGCTCATTTCTCTCTCTCTTCTCCTTCCAGTTCTCCCATTATACATATGTTGGTGAGCTTTATGATGTCCCACATTAAAAAAAAATGTTTTGAGTTTATTTATTCTGAGAGGGAGAGAGACAGCATGAGTGTGCACAAGTGGGGGAGGGGCAGGAAAGAGAGATAGAATTTCAAGCTCACTCTGCACCATCAGTGCACAGCAGTGCACAGCAGTGCACAGCATGATGCAGGGCTCAAACTCACAAATCATGAGATCATGATCTGAACCGAAATCAAGAATTGGATGCTTAACTGACTGTGCCACCCAGGCACCCCAATAATGTCCCACATTTTTTGGTTTTCAGTTTCCAATGTTGGACCTCTGCACTTTGAACAAGTTTGCACAAATGCAATCAGGGCCTCCGTGTTCTAAGTGTTCTGAACCTGACATAGAGCCTCTGCAATATGAGCGGGACTGTGCAGAAGACAATCCCTGACCTGGCTATACTCACCAGGAATTTAGTTTCTGCCACTGTAGTTACAGTGATGGAAACTGCTGGCCGCTTTTCCATTACAAGGAAGAAGCCATGGCCTTGACTGGGAACAAGGGGAACATCCTGTATTCCTGAAGCACCTGCCTAGAGTTTGCATCATGCTGAGTTAAGAGGAGGACAGAAACAGTGGATCTTGTTTGAAATGTCACAGATTCTCTCCATTCTTATGAAGTTTTAGCAGATTTTCTTGAATAAATATTTCTTTCTTTTCTGTATGCCCTTATGACAATTTCAAAAGCCTTTGAATGACTGCATTTAAAAAAATATTATCTTCTCTAATTATGCTTGTTTTACCAGAGAGCAGTTCTACGTATCTACTTGCACTGCCATTCTGAAAGTCTTCTATTATAATTTATCCCTGTCCTTATTAGTACTCACCATTTACCATTCTGCCTTAAACTTTGACTAATTTTATGTGACCTGAATATAGCCCCTGAAATTACCAGAATCAAAAGAATTGAAGCCACTTCATTGATTCATGAATGTACCAGTTCCCAAACCCACTGGGTTGTCTTTAAGACTATGACCCTGGGTAAGAGGCCTACCTTTTTTCTTCTGCATAACCATGCTAAGCTCATCTCATTTCAGGCACACTCCATCCCATTCCTGTCTCCTCTCCCCACCATATAAATACATAGATGTAGACACAGATATGGGTCTTAAGGACAAAAAACATTTTTCAGTGATAGTACAAGTGAAACTTATGAAAGGTAAGAAATATCTTTCTTATTGCCATATCTCTTGGTAGTTATTAATTTATGTCAGTGTTCCTAAAAGTATAATTTATATACTAGTTCCTTGGAGATGTTGTTAAAAACCAGATTGTAATTTTTAAAATGTGAGCTGGGGCCTATGACTCTGTAGTTTTAAAAAAGCTTTCAAGCAATCCCCCTATGACTAGTCTGCTAGTCACACATAGAGTGGTAAGGCTTAATGTCATCATATAGAACATTATCTCTTTTAATTATTCTTCTTCCTTTTAAATTACGTATACTTATAACTGACAATAAGAAAAAATGGATTCCATACTTCACTATGTGTCCCTAATAACTGGTAATTTAGCTCCTCTAATAACTGTTAATTAGCTACTTAAAAAAACTGCTGAGTTTTAATATTATCAATTATATGGTCCTTATTGACTTTTTAGGCAAGAAGGCATTCTTTTCTCTCTCTCACTCTCGCTCTCGCTCTCTCAGCCTGAATGAGATTCAGTGGGATAGGACTATTTCTTTAACATCGGGATGGAGGAATGAAGAGAACATAGTTTGTTTTTGTTTTGAACAGAGTTAATTTTTTAAACTTTAACAGAGGAATTTATTTAAATATTTTAAAGATATTTTTAAAATAGTATGCTTATATTAAATTTAATTTAGCGATTTTTAAATTTTATTTGTGTTGATTATCAAGATCCTGGAGGGTCAATTCTCTAATATTAAGTAATTTGCTCACTATTTTATCAGTGAAGGGTAGAGACAAGGCATTTAACTATAGCCTTTGAGGGTCTATTGTAAATGGTAAGCCAACTGAATAACACTGAATTAAAACATCAAATGGACAATGGGTGTCAACAATCTTAAGTTGTAATTATGACCCTTTCTTAGTAAAATATAAGTTGGTAAGAATAAGTGTAAAAAAAATGTAAATTTTACCACAGAAATTCCAAAGGCTATCAGAGAATGCAGTTTCAAATGTTATTTATCTTATGAGATGAGGCACCTGGGTGGCTGAGTCAGTTAAGCATCTGACTTCAACTTAGGTCAGGATCTCATTGTTCCTGAGGTCGAGGCTCACTTTGAGCTCTGTGCTGACAGCTCAGTGCTTGGAGCCTGCTTCAGATTCTGTCTCCTCCTTTCTCTGCCCCTCCTCCACTCATACTCTGACTCTCTCTCTCTCCCTCTCTCTCTCTCTCTCTCTTTCTCTCTCTCTCTCTAAAAAATAAATAAACACTAAAAAAAAGTTTATTTATCTTAACAGAGAAATGTGGAAAGAACCGTAAGTTCTACATTTTATAAATTCCTGTGCTGAGCTCAGTATATGTTACAATTATTAGAACATATTTGAGAAGTATCAAAGAACTTTATTTTGTGAATATCTAATTTGATTAACATAATTTGATTTAATTTGCTAAATATCTAACACTATTGAATTTAACTTAAAACTTTACATAATTACATTTCATTTGTAATTCATTTTTCAAAATAGCTGTTTAGATTTCAATTCATAGTAATTGAATAGTAGTAATTGAATAGTAATTCGTAGTAAAAGAAATGTCATTCTTTGATGATAATTTAATATATCAATCACCAGTATAGTATCTGACACTGCAGATAATGTTTATCAAAAGACAAATAAATGATTTAATATATAAAATGACACAATGTACACTTTATTTGAAAAGAGATAATGTTTAACTTATCATTCCTGAACCAATTATCTCTCAAATTTAGTGGCAAATAATGCATATTTATTATCTTAAAATTTTTATTGGTCATAAGTCTTGGACATGGCATAGCTGGATATTCTACAAGGCTGCAGTTGAGGGCTTTCTCTCATTTGAGGACTGACCAGGAGAGGATCCATCGCCAAGTTTATGTAGTTATTGGAAGAATTCACTTCCTTGAAGACTATTGGACTGAGGGCCCAGCTTCTTGTTAGCTGTTGGGCAAAGGCTACCTTTAGTTCCTGGTCATGTGGCCTTCTCTACAGGTAGCTCACAATATGGTGGCTTACTAAAATGGATAGAGAGTATCTCCTGGCAAGTGAGTAACAATCCTACGTTATGTAATCACAGAGGCAGGTCCTATATACTCTCAAATAGAAAACACAAAATCGTTTAAGCACCAGGGTTTGAAGATCTTGGTACAATCTTAGAGTTGTCCTTCATAGACAAAGAAAATAGTTTTCTTTGTAATTGTTATGCATAACTCTCCCATGCTAAAAAGTAAACTACATGAGCACAGAACTTTATCCACTTTAGTTCTGTATTCACAGAAGTTGTAACAGTATGTCCTCAGTAGTAGACGCTCAGTCAGTATTTCCTGAATGATAAAATGGTAAGTTACATTTTTCTCAAAAGAATATCATATGCCTTTGAACTGCAATAATAAGTAGTCAGTATCATGTAGTGACTGTATAAACTCTGAGTCAGACTGTTTTAACTAGAGCTCTTCTTGATGATATTATACTGATGATATTAAAACATTATGTATTAATTTTAACATAATTTAGGGTAATTATATTATCTGAACTAAACAATTTACACAGTTATGCTAAGAAAGGTATACCAAATACACGCCTACACTCTCATTCAAAATGTGATAAAATTTAGTTATTTTATACTAAGTGAATAGATCTTTCTCACCTTTCAAATGAGAGAATGGATTCCATAATGATATGGTCTTTTCTAGTTAAAAAGCAAAAAGCAGGATTCTCAAGGTAATCAAACCAAATACTGCCATAAAATGGCTTAAATTTTCTAAACCTATGAAAATAAATGTCTAATGTATGAAGAAATTAGTACCTACAAGTTTTATCCCACATATTTCTGTTTTAGCTTCCAGGGGAAAAAACAGTATTCATTTTACGTCTGTTAAAGTAGCCCCCAAACCCCTCTATTTACACACTGTAACCAAATATTTGTTCAACTGGCAACATAAACTCTTATCTGATATCACTATCCTCATCAGCAAAATAAAACTTACATTACATTTATCTTACCTAAAAAAATTACTTTAAGGGATGTTATAAGGTATTTCCCAATCAATTCTTCTTTCTCTATATAAATGAGAAAATGGTTACCCATCACAAATCTGTTACAGCTATCGCTTTCTCATAGAGTGAACAATCAAGCCTCTCGAACCCTCAGATTAGAAACAATTCTCCTGATTCGTTTGTACATGTGGCACCTCCCTGCTGTAATACAGAAGGGTGACCCTCGTGAGTCCTCTCATTAAACAATGAGCAAACAGCTGGAAATTACCTTCTCCAAACAAAATGTATATTGCATCAGTTTTCACAAGTAAGAAGTTGCCTGCCAGGAAGACCCTGACCAAATCAGAGTCAAATCGAAAGATATCAATCATTAGGCTTAGGAAATCAGTCTAAAAAGAGCTGACAGTGGCTTCGGAATTCACTGAAGCAGCCTCCACAAGAGATTTTTTTTAGAAGGCAAAACAAAACAAAATAAAACAAAACTGGATGTTTCTTATACCTTCCTTGAAGAGAATCAAAGACTAAATGAGGTTCAAGACCATCTTTCCATTCAGCAAGTTTCTGCCTTAGGAAATACCAATGTCTTTACTGAAGTTAAAAAAAAAAAAGGTTGCAGCTAATGTGATGAATTCAATACAAACTACTAGTATTTTCACTCAGGGTTGATAATTTTTAATGAGGACCATTTGTCTCTATCTGGTTCCTCAAGGCTGTTTCTAATGACCCAGCTCCAAATGGAGAGTAATCTCATCAGACGGTGAGGTTCAGTGCAGCCAGTCCTGTGGCCCATTTGGCATTTCTAGGTTTCCCTTAAAGAGTTCTGACTGTCAGCAGGAATAAAGAGTTGGAACCTAGATACAAACAAATTGTCTGAGATTTCTCATCAAAAAGAACCTTGGCAAGTCCAAATTCAAGGCAGCAGAACACCATGGAAGGGACTGGCAGCCTAATTAGGGAGGGTGGTTATATTCAGGTTCAGTCTGTGCCAAATGCATTGTTTTGCACAATCCTCGACCCCTTTCTTACTTTTTCTTACATGAATCTCATTAAGAACAGTTCACTCTGTAACATTGACTTATCACCCTCTTACTTTTTAGGTCAGTTATATTGTAAATATAAGAACCCTAAAATGATAAACATTTCTAAATGATTAACAAGTGAGATTTTTGTGTGGATTTTTATCTCTTATTTATACTGTGCTCTAAATGGTAAGTTGTTACTATAGGACTGACTGCTACTGCCTCTGTTAATTTTCCTAACAATCACAGTTGATAGGGGCTTATGACAGGACAATATTTTTATAAAGTATAGCCCCCAAAATTACTATGCATAAAACTTTTGTATACAGAAACATAGTTATTGGGGTGAATTATGTTGTCAACCAAGCTAGAAAACACCTTCCGTTAACATATTGAGAGTGTCCATCTGAGTTCTGAAAGAAATCTTAAGATGTCCTGGCCTCCATGCCAACCCTTTACTAGCCTATTATCTGTGAAGAATGGAAAACAGCACCCTTTAGTATTACTTTTTAAATTAATTCTATTTTTCATTTTTAGGTTATCAGAATATATAAAAGCTAGAGTTTTAATAAGCTCTTTTTGGGTCATGTTCACACCCAAAAAATAAACTGCTGGAGTAACATGTAAGTACACAATCAACTATCTAAAGTTTAGACTCTGTGCCTGTAACTCAGTATAAGTAAATATACCAGTATCAGGAATGAGAGAAGTGGCATCACTACATATTTCTCCGATACTAGAATAATAACCAGAGGGAGTGCCTGGTGGCTCAGTCGGGTAAGTGTCTGACTTTGGCTCAGGTCATGATATCACGGTTCATGGGTTTAAGCCCCATGTGGGGCTCTATGCTGACAGCTGGCAGCTGTCTCTCTGCCTCTCTGCCCCTTCCCTACTCAAGCTCTATCTCTCTCTGTCTCTCAAAAATAAACATTGAAAAAAAATTAAATAATAATAAAAAGCAGAGAATACTAGAAATCACTTTATTCAAGAACTTAGTAGAAATGGACAAATTTCTTAAAATTTGCAAACTATGAAGGGCTCTCCAGAAAAAGTAGGTAACACAAAAATCCATATTATCTATTAAAGAAATTGAGTTTTTAGTTAAAACCTTCTCCACAAAGAAAATTTCAGCCTCATGTGGATCCAATCGTTAACTCTACCAAACACTTAAAAATAATAAAAGCAATTCTACCTAAAGCCTTCCAGAAAATTAAAGGGAAAGGAATAATTCTCAAATCATTGTATGAGGCCTGCACTATTTCAATAAAGATGTTCTAAGAAAAGAAAACTAAATCCAATAGTCCTCATAAACATAGATGCTAAAGCTCTTAGGAATTTGTTACCATATTATATCTAGCAATATGTTAAAGAAAAAAGTAACACATATTACTAAATAAGGTTTAATCAAGAAATGTAAAGTTTGTTTATCTTTAATAAATCAATGTAATATACCATATTCGATGAAAGAGAAAAAAATCTGATCATCTCAATATACACTAAAATAGTGTTTCACAAATTCAACATTGTTGATAAACTCTGAGCACACTATGAATAGACTGAAACTTTTCCAAACTGATAAATGTATCTGTGTAAAATATACTGTTAACATCTTACTCAGTGGTAAAAGACTTAATCTCTTCTAAGATCAGGAATAAAGCAATGATGTGCACCCTCATTATTTTCTTGCACATTGTACTAGAGATTCTATGTTATGAAATAGGACAAGAATAAGCACCAAAGTCATCTAGATTTATAGGAAAAAATAAAACTGTCTTTATTCACAGACAACATGATTGTGTATAAAATCCATTAGAATCTACAAAAAAAGCCTATTAGAATTGGTAAGTGAATTTATCAAGGTGGCAGGATAAAAGACCTGTAATATGAAAAAGCAATTTTAAAGTCTATAATTTATCAAAAAATACTTTGAAATTTAAATGAAAATAATAGAGGGAGCCAAACCATAAGAGACTCTTAAAAACTGAGAATAAACTGAGGGTTGATGTGGGCTGGGAGGGAGGGGAAAGTGGGTGATGAGCATTGAGGAGGGCATCTGTTGGGATGAGCACTGGGTGTTGTATGGAAACCAATTTGACAATAAATTTCATAATAAATAAATAAATAAATAAATAAATAAATAAATAAGTAAGTAAGTAAGTAAGTAAGTGTTCTGAACCCCTTAGAGGTTAATGTATGTCTTGACTAGAATGTGGGAAGGCTTGTTCTAATCTCCCCTCTGATATACAGATGGCACCACTTTAGGTATCTACCCTTTGACCTTACCACAATTCAGTATAGAATATGTGGATTAAGGTCCAGACTTTGTAGAGAATAGGGGCAAAATACCTGGATAGTTTTCTGCCTGATCTACTCTGTCAGTAAGTTATCCTAACTAAAACTCTATAAATGATATGTAGTGACTTGCTTTGTTTTTCAGTTTCAAAATGCCTTCTCAGTTTGGAGGATATTTACTGTCCCTCCTCCGTCTTCCACCTTGAATTCCAAAAACTATATTGCTGAGATAAATAAAGGAAATCTTTAATAAATGGAATATATATATATATATATACACACATAAACATATATATACATATATGTATATATGTATTTTAATATCATATTTTGAGGTATACTTTTTAAAATTTATATCCAAATTACTTAACATGTAGTGTAATAATGATTTTAGGAACAGAATTTGGTGATTCATCACTTACATATAACATTCAGTGCTCATCCTAACAGTGTCCTCCTTAATGCCTTTTGCCCAATACTCTGACAGTAACCCTCAGTTTGTTCTCTGTATTTAAGAGTCTCTTATGGTTTATCTACCTCTCTGTTTTTATATTATTCTTCCTTCACTTCCTTTATGTTCATCTGTTTTGTATATTAAATTCCACATATGAGTGAAGTCATGTGATATCTGTCTTTCCCTGACTCACTTATTTTGCTTAGCATAATATACTCTAGGTCCACCCAAGTTGTTGCAAATGGCAAGATTTCATTCTTTTTGATTGCCAAGTAATATTCCATTGCGCATGTGCATGTGTGTGTGTGTGTGTGTACAGACACCTCTTCTTCTTTATCCATCCGTCGATGGACATTTCGGCTCTTTCCATACTTTGGCTATTGTTGATAGTGCTGTCATAAACTTTGGAGTGCCAAGTGCCCCTTCATGTCAGCACTCCTGTATCTTCTGGATAAATACCTAGTAGTGCAATTGCTGGGTCAGAGGGTAGTTCTATTTTTAATTTTTTGAGGAACCTCCATATTGTTTTCCAGAGTAGCTGAGCCAGTTTGCATTCCCACCAGCAGTGCAAAAGAGATCCTCTTTTTCTGTGTCCTCGCCAACATCTGTTTTTGCCTGAATTGTTAATGTTAGCCATTATGACAGGTGTGAGGTGGTATCTCATTCTGGTTTTGATTTGTATTTCCCTGATGATCAGTGATGTGGAGCATTTTTTCATGTGTTGGTTGGCCATCTGGATGTCTTTGGAGAAGTGTCTATTCATGTCTTTTGCCCATTTCTTCACTGGGTTATTTGTTTTTTGGGTGTTGGGTTTGATAAGTTCTTTATAGATTTTGGATACTTACCCTTTACCTGATACGTCATTTGCAAATTACTTCTCCCATTCCTTTGGTTGCCTTTTAGTTTTGCTGATTGTTTCCTTTGCTGTGCTGAAGATTTTTTTCTTGAGGAGGTCCCAAAGTTCATTTTTGCTTTTCTTTTCTTTGGGTCTGGAGACATGTCAACTAAGAAGTTGCTTCAGCTGAGGTAAAAGAGGTTGTTGCCTCTTTTCTCCTCTAGAATTTTATTGGTTTCCTGTCTTACCTTTTGGTCCTTCATCCATTGTGAGTTCATTTTTGTGTATGGTGTAAGAAAGTGGTGCAGGTTCATCCTTCGGCACATTGCTGTCCAGTTTTCCCAACACAATTTGCTGAAGAGACTGTATCTTTTCCATTGGATATCTTTCTTGCTTTGTCAAAGATTAGTTGGCCATACATCTGTGGGTCCATTTCTGGGCTCTCTATTCTGTTCCACTGATCTATGTGTCTGTTTTTGTGCCAGTACCATACTCTCTTGATGATTACTCCTTTGAAATACAGCTAGAAGTCAGAATTTTGATGCCTCCAGCTTTGGTTCTCTTTTTCAGGATTTCTTTGGATATTTGGAGTCTTTTCTGTTCCATACAAATTTTAGGTTTGTTTGTTCTAGCTCTGTGAAGAATGCTGGTGTTATTTTGATAGGGATGCACTGAATATATAGATTATTTTGGGTAGTATCGACATTTTAACAATATTTTCTCTTCCAATACAAAAGCATGGTATGTTTTTCCATTTTTTTCTTTGTGTCTTCAATTTCTTTCATAAGCTTTCTATAGTTTTTGTTGTGTAGATATTTCACCTCTTTGGTTAGGTTTATTCCTGGTGTTTGATGGATTTTGGTGCAGTTGTAAATGGGATCAATTCCTTGATTTCTCTGATGAAGCATTATTGGTGTATAGAATTGCAACCAATTTCTGTACATTGATTTTATGTCCTGCATATGTGCTTAATTCATGTATCAATTCTAGCAGTTTTTTGGGTTTTCCACATAGAGTATCATGTTGTCTGTGAAGAGTGAAAGTTTGACTTCCTTCTTGATGATTTGGATGCCTTTTATGTGTGTGTGTGTGTGTGTGTGTGTGTGTGTGTGTGTGTGTGTGTTGTCTGATTGCTGAGGCTAGGACTACCAACCTTATGTTGAATGACACTGGTGAGAGTGGACATCTTTGTCATGCCAGGCTTGCTAGTATCTTGTTGAGAATTTTTGCATCCATGTTCATCAGGGAAATTGGTCTGTAGTTCTTCTTTTTTAGTGGAGTCTTTGTCTGGTTTTGGAATCAAGGTAATGCTGGCCTTGTAGAACGAGTTTGAAAGTTTTACTTCCATTTGTATTCTTTTGCAACAGCTTCAAAAGGTTAGGTGTTAACTATTCTTTAAATGTTTCATAGCATCTCCTGGAAAACCATCCAGACCTGGACTCTTGTTTGTTTGGAGATTTTTGATTACTGATTCAATTTCTTTACTGGTTATGGGCCTATTCAAATTTTCAATTTCTTCCTGTTTCAGTTTGGCAGTCCATATGTTTCTAGGAATTTGTCCATTTCTTCCAGATTGCCCAATTTGTTGGTATTTTATTGCTCATAAAATTCTTGTATTATTGTTTGTATGTCTGCAGTGTTGGTTGTGATCACTTCTCTTTCAGGATTTTATTTATTTGAGTCCTTTTTCTTTTTGATCACACTGGCTAGGGGGTTATCAATTTTGTTAATTCTTTCAAAGAATCAGTTCCTGGTTTCATTGATTCTTTCATTGATTCAAAGATTCAGTTCCTGTTTTGTTGTTGTTGTTGTTTCTTTGTTTTAGATAACATTGAGTTCTGCTCTAATCTCTATTATTTCCGGTCTTCTGCTGGTTTGGGGGTCTTTTTTGGTGTTCTTTTTCCAGCTCTTTTAGGTGTAAGTTTGGTTGTGTATTTGAGACCTTTCTTCCTTCATTAGGAAGGCCTGAATTGCTATCTACTTCCCTCTTATGACTGCCTTTGGTACAACCAGGAGGTTTGGGGCTGCCATTTTATCATTTTAATTTGCTTCCATGTACTTTTTAATTTCCTCTTTAATTTCTTGGTTAGTCATTTCATTCTTTAGTAGGATATTCTTTAGTCTCCAAGTATTTGTTGTCTTTCCAAATATTCTCTTGTGGTTGATTTAGAATTTCATAGCATTGTGGTCTGAAAATATGCATAGTATGATCTTGATATTTTTGAGCTTGTTGAGGGCTAATTCGTGTCCCAGTATGTGATCTATTCTGGAGAATGTTCCATATGCACTCAAGAAGAATGTGCATTCTGCTGCTTTAGGATGAAACATTCTGAATATATCTGTTAAACCCATCTGGTCCAGTGTGTCATTCAAAGCCATTGTTTCCTTATTGATTTTCTGCCTAGATTATCTGTCCATTGCTGTAAGTGGGGTGTTGAAGTCCCTTACTACTATGATATTATTGTCAATGAGTTTCTTTATCTTTGTGATTAATCGATTTAAATATTTGGGTGTTTCACATTGGGGTCATAAATATTTACAGTTGTTAGATCTTCTTGGTGGATAAACACCTTAATTATGCTATATTGTCTTTCTTCATCTCATTACAGTCTTTATTTTAAAATCTAGTTTGCCTGATAAAAGTATGGCTACTCCAGCTTTCTTTTAATGACCATTAGCATGATAGATGTCTCTCCATCCCCTTACTTTCAATCTGAAGGTGTATTTACATCTAAAATAGTCTCTTATAAGCAACATATAGATGGGTCTTGTTTTCGTATCCATTCTGATACCCTATGTCTTTTGATTGGAGCATTTATTCCACTGACATTTAGAGTGAGTACTGAAAGATATGAATTTAATGCCATTGTGTTGTCTGTAGAGTTGATGTTTCTGGTGATGTTCTCTGGTCCTTTGTAGTCTTTGTTACTTTTGGTCTTTTTTACTTTGTCTTGTCTTTTCTCCACTCAGAGAACCCCCCTTAAAATTTCTTGCAGGGCTGGTTTAGTGGTCACAAACTCCTTTAGTTTTTGTTTGTCTGGGAAACTCTTTATCTCTCCATTTTGAATGATAGCCTTGCTGGATAAGGAATACTTGGCTGCATGTTTTTCTGATTCAGCATGTTGAATATATCCTGCCACTCCTTTCTGGCCTGCCAAGTTTCTGTGGATAGGTCTGCGGTGAACCCGATCTTTCTTCCCTTATACATTAAGGACTTTCCCTTGCTGCTTTCACAACTCTTTCATTGTCTGTGTATTTTGTGAATTTGTCTATGATATGCCTGGTGACAGTTGGTTTGTGTTGACCATCTAATCTAATCTAATCTAATCTAATCTAATCTAATGGAAGTACTCCATGCTTCTTGGATTTTGATTTCTGTGTCATTCCCCAGATTAGGAAGTTTTCTGCTATAATTTGCTCACATAAACCTTCTGCCTCTTTTCTTCTCTCATCATCTTCTGGGATTCCTATGTTTTGGATGTTATTCCTTTTTAATAAGTCACTGAGTCCTCTAAGTCTTGTATCGTGCTCTTTTGCCTTTGGCTCCCTCTTTTTTTTGCTTCATTATTCTATAATCTTATTTTCTATTGTTTTATTTTATTTTATTTTCTATATCGCTGATGCACTGCTCTGCTTCATCTATCCTTGCCGTCATGGCATCCATTCTAGATTGCATCTCTAGATGGCATTTTTAATTTCATTCTGACTAGATTTTACTTCTTTTATCTCTGCAGAAAGGGACTCTATGCTTTTTTTCCAACCCCAGCTAGTATTATTGTCGTGGTTCTAAATTCTAGTTCAGACATCCTGCTTATATATGTGTTAATTAAGCTCTGGCTGTCATTTCTTCCCATTCTTTCTTTTGGGTAAATTCCTTTGTTTTGTCATTTTGGGGGAAGAAAAAATTAATAAAATAAGAAATTAAAATTAAAAAAATTAAAACAAAACAAAAAATCAAATAAATGAAGCTAGATTCTAGGTGTGTTTTGGTCTTCTTGTTGAAAGGAACTTGATATAATAGAGTAAAAATGAAAAGAAAAGAAAAAATAAAAAGGTAAGACAAAATTAACAATTAAAAAAATATATAATAAAATAAATTACAATGAAATAAACAAATTGAAATAGAATAATATATTTTTAAAAATAAAAAATAAAGTTAAACAATAAAAGAAAAATAAAATGTTCTCTTTCTGTATCCAAGAAAGAAAAAGAAAAGAAAAAAGAAAACAATTTAAGCAAAAACAGAAGGAAAGAAAACGAATAAATGAACCAGCAAACAGAATGAAACCCACATGAGGTTATATCCAATTTCCTCTAGAACTAAAACTATGAAGCCCTCTATAGACCGTACACTAAGCAGGTAGAATGACTTGTGCTGGTCTCCTAGGGAGTGTGCTTGGAGGGCATAGTTGGGCTGGGTTTGGTGTAATGGCTCTGCTCTCCACTAGGTGGTGCTTCTTAGTTTAGTGGGGTGGATCAGTATGGAGTGCATGCACAGGTACAGGCGAGGTGGAAATGGCTTCACCCAGCTTCCTAGTGTCTGGAACAGGAATTTCACACTTTCCCTTACTCATGATCAAGCACCCCTACTTTGTCTCAAGCCTCCATCCACTCCCTGCCTCTACCACATCCAAGCTGTCCGCCTGCCAGATGACACCTCCCTCCAGAGTTTTATCTCAGATGGGTTTGTGTTTTCAAACCTCACACTTCAGAGACCCCCACGGCTTGGATCCACACCAACTCTCTGGGGGAGGGTCTTGCTGAGCAACGGCTGGGTGCCAGACTGCCCCAGAAAACATTCATGTAATCATGCAGTGGCAGAGGTTCAGAGATTACGGCAAATCACAACACGCAGTTGGTGCCAGATTTCACTGCACTCTGGCTTCTTTGTTCCAGTCCCAGCATGGTGGCTGCTCTATGGGTTATGCTGAGATCTTTGCCTCTGGGGAGGCTTTATGGCCTCTACCAAATGCACTACAAGCAGTGGAACTGCTTCTCCCTTTGTGGCACACAGTCTTCTCAGAACTCACTGCCTGCTTCAGGGCATTCACTCTACTTCCTCACCAGAACACTGTCAGGCATTGAGCTTCAGAACTTCAGACTCTGTGCTCCACTGTTTATAGAATCCTGGTGGTATTGAAACCTCCTTTCTTCCCATCAATGGTTTTGGGGAACATATTTCTTGATCAGTCCCCTGTGAGTGTTTGCATTCTTCCTCTATCTTTCTCTTTAGCTTCATTCAGGGGAGTACTTTTCTTGCATGATCCCAATGTGCTGCACTCTCCCCCTTTCCCTTTCTCTGTCCTCTCTCTGCAAAAACAGCTCCCTACCCTCGGTGGCTTTTCTCTCTCCTAGTTCACCTCTCCGCACCACATACCTGCCAAGTTCTATGGCTCAAGTTATGCAGACTGTTGTGCTAATCCTCAGATCAATTTCCTAGGTGTTCAAAATGGTTTGGTGCTGATCTAGCTGTATTTTAGAGATGAGACAAGCTCATGGTCTCCGTGCTTCTCCACCATCTTAACTCCTCTCTCTGGAATCAGTTTTTCATCTCCCAGTTTGAGATACTAACATTTGAAGGAAGAATCCATGGAAATAAGAATCCATCTTATTTTCCAGGAGATGCCTGACATTTTCACATATAATTGGTCTATTCAGACTAACATCTGACACCAGCTATTAGGCTATCATTCCCAAAGATTGCTTTGAAAAGGGTCCATGCACTCAATGCACAGCAGTAGTAGAGTCACTCAGTTCCAGGTATCTGGGAACATGTGTCCGGGCACACACCTCAACCACAGATCATGTATATGACAAGATCTAATCTCTATTTCTAAGGCTTTTCTCAAACTCAGTTTACTCCTTCTCATTCTGTCTTGAGAGATCATCAAGTGGAACACATCACATCACCATATCTTTTTAGTAACAGTTACTTCATTGTTTCATTGACCATTCATTGAGAAAAACATCCTCAACCATTTGCTCAGGCAATGCTTATGTGTGGATACGCATGTACACACAGGATTAGTTCCAGCTTATTTGGGTTATATCTCTGTAACAGGACAATCTCCAAGGAATTTTGCTGTAATAACCTTTCACTTCCCAATTAGACTATTACCATGTTGCTAAGTGTGTGGGGCCTCAGATAGTTTTGTAAGGTTAGCTTAGTGATGTGGTACACAGAATCTTAAAATAACCCCTGAGATTTCTCCTCCCTGATGGACATGCCCTAAATAATTTTTTCCCCTGGAGTGTGGTTAGGGTTTGTGAATAAGATGGAATATCGCCTCTATGATTAGGTTACCTCATGTGGCAGAGGTGAAGGGATTTTACAGATATATTTAAGGTTTATAATCAGTTGAATTAAGTAAACCAAAGAAAGTTTACCCAGGTTGGGTCCGACCTAAAAAGGTAAGTGATTTACAAAAGGACCTAGGTTAGAGACAGAAGTGAGAGAGACTCAAATAAGCTGAGACAATCCCTCATTGGCTTTATAGAAACAAATTGCTAGGATGTGGGAAAGGCCACCTGGCCAAGACCTGAGGGTCCCAGTACTACAACCATAGAGAACTGAACTCTGCCAATAACCAATGAGCTTTGAAGAAGACTCAAGCCTCAGATGAGACTCCAGCCCCAGCTGAAACTTTCATTTCATCCTAGGAAGAACTTAAGTAAAAGATCCATTAATCTGTACCCAGACACCAGACCTACAGAAATTGAGAGTTATTTTAAGATGTAGAACTTGTGATTATTTGTTACTCAGAAATAAAATAACTAATATAGTTAGCCATTCATTTTTCTATCTTGGTAAAAGGCATGGGTAAGAGAAGAGAAACATGCCCTAAGTACTTCAGGCCCAAAGACTTGTCATTTCTCCTCCAAATTTGTACTTGTAATTATACTTTTTGCTTTATAACTCCAAAATCAATTATTGAAAGCAGGCTAAAAATAGGTTTATGTAAAGATGTATACTTCCTTTTACTGAGTGTGAACATTAGTTATATAATAAAAGTTGCATTCTAATAAATATGTGGGGAAACTTCAGAGAAGAGCATTTCTCCCAGAATTTCAAACACATGTACACAGACAGTCAGACATGCACATACAACTTGCCTCCCTTCAGGCATTGTTGAGTTCCCAATTGCTTGGATACAGTCTCATGACATATTAGTCTTATGTAGTGTCTGGCTTAGGAAATCCATCTTATTAAATTCATTCTAATACTGTACTAGTAATATATAATCACATTTATTAAGATAACAAAGCCAAAGTTCTGATGTATAATCACTTAACGTCAAATTGGGCAAAGTTTGACAGTTTGGCATTCTAGCTTCTCATACAAATTTGCTCTCATAGCAAAGCAGACAAGTTTGTGTTCTAAGATATCTTTGCAATTATACTGAACAGACTGATCTCAATCCATATAAAAATTGCAAGTTTTTAAAATAAATTAACAAATTAGTTCTAAAATTTCTGTAAGAAAAGTATCTACTTAGAGTAGCCAAAATATTGTTGGAAGTGTTAAAACAGGATGTAATTTTAAGAATGATGAAATGATGATTTATTTCCCTTTGTCATCATCCTTCTAGGAAACTCCAATATTTCATCTTGTGTTATTGTTTAGAGTTTTTAGCATAGATGACAATATTGATAAGTAATAAGTAATTACTGGGGTGATAAAATAGCAAGATATTTCAAAAATACGAGAAAATAAGTTAGTGATTCCACTATGTATTTTTTAAGGCATTATTTTATTTTATTTTTAGAGAGAGAGAAAGCATGTGTTCATGTGGGGGAGGAGAAGAGGGAAAGGGAAAGAGAATTTTAAGCAGTCGCCACTGAGCACAGAGCCTGATGCAGAGCTTCCCATGACCCTGGGATCATGACCTGTGCCAAAATCAAGAGTCAGATGCTCAACTGACTGAGCCACACAGGTGCCCCTGCACTATGTATTTTAAGTTATAAAACATCCAATTGACTACTAACATCATTGCAAGATAAAATGTTTTACTCTATTAAAACAAAAGTAAATTTTCTTTTGTTATTTAGAAGGCAATAATAGATGAACGAAATCCATAAAAATAGATATTTACAAGAAGTTTTAACTTCTCAAAAATAAACTAAAAAAATTTGATTGAGGTCAATGGACCTTGATAGCATGTGAGGGTTAAAGCAGACAGCTACCAATTTACACCAAAAAAAAAAAAAAAAAAAAAAGAGAGAGAGAGAGAGAGAGGAGAGAGAGAGAGAGAGAGAGAGAGAAGGAAGGAAGGAAGGAAGGAAGGAAGGAAGGAAGGAAGGAAGGAAGGAAGAAACTAATGAACAAATGAACGGATGAAAGGAAGGAGGACAGGCAAGCTTATTATGGGAACGAATTTTAATAATTCAGTACATAAATACTTTATTTTCAGTGATGGCAGAAAGAGAAACCATGAGCTTAGAAATAAATTCTTGAAGCAAGAAATAGGTAGTACAATTAGAACAGTGTGGGACATCAGAAAGATGGGACAAAGAGGGAATCTGGTTGAAATCATGTGTTATTCTTCTTGATACTTAGTGATATGGACTAGACATTCATTTTAGTATCACTTCATATCCTTAATTTGCCAAATATAATTGTAGTATAATGTATTCCTTTCCACTTTTGAGAGTAGGTATAGTCTTTAAAAATACATTATATTAATAATGAGCAGCAATCATCTAGGTGTCTACACACATGTTGGTGGACCCTCTCTGAGAGACCGAGAGACTTGTATACTATTTTGTACTCTGAGAAGGCAAACCAGGTGAGCCAAGACTTTGTTACAAAACATAAACATAGGTATATTGCTTTTGGGTATGTTATTTCTGGACACTGAGTTCTAAAAGTCTGACTTTTTCAACATTCCATTTAAGTTTTTGACTATTATAGGACAGTTCATGATAGGCACTCCATAAATATTATTCAATGAAACAAAAGGGTACAATGCTCTCAAGAAATATCACCTACAAATTTTTGTGGAAACATTTCATTTAATCTGTCCATGTGTCAATAATATGTCAAATGAATTGATGAAAGCAATCAGAGTGTGATTTGAGAACTAGAAATTAAGTGGTTTATGCTCTAACATGATTAATTCTGCAAAAGGAAAGATCTACATAGTATCTTTATTTTAAGTGTCATATTCAACACCCCAAATTTGTTGAAAACCTAATGTGTACCTAAAAACACATTTTTGTTTAAAAAAATGAAAAGAATGTCATGCAGCTACTAAAAATGTATTTATGAAATGTATGTGACATTATTGAACATATCTTTCTATTCTCAAATTTTAAAAATATGCTCATGCAAATATATCTAAAATAAATCAATACTTTAATGAAATTCAAATTATATCATTAATTTTTTTATTTAGAAAAATCTCAGAATTACTTTTCTTATATTCATCTCAGAGGAAAAACTATTAAAAAATAGACTGGTATATTTTCTGGAATTAATGTATTCATATTTGTAAGATATTTTAGAAAAGGCAAATTTAAACTGTAAAATAGGTTTGACTCCTAATGGAAAAAAGATGAGACAGAAATGGCAACAGACATTCGAGATGAAATATACTGTACTTTGGGGATTATAACTCTTTTTTAATATTAATTATTTTTTGCTTGTTTCAAATAGCATTTGCCTTGCTTGGCAAGACATGAAGATAGAAATAAGAAACAATACCATCTTGAAAATGCAAAATTATCAACCAAACTGTGATTAGACATGCATAGTTAAAAATATATTAATTTCATCTTATATATCTAAATCACTAAGCACGTTCTTCCTACTGCTAAGTCACTAATATGTAGTTATGGAGACAAAAAAACTATTATTTTATACAATAATAATGATTTCTCATTGTTATTTAAACTCTTTTGAATGTATTCCATGTTCCAAAAATAACTTGTTTGCCTTATAAAAGTCAAGGTTCTTACTTTAGCCTTCCATTCTACCCTGATAGTCCTTGAACACTGGGCTAAGTAACCAGAGCTTATTGAATAAAACAATCAAAAACAATTTTATTCATGTAAAGATGATCTTATTTCTAAAGTGTATTTTTATATAACTAAGTAATATATGTTAATATGATTATTTAGTGTGGTAAATGGCACATCTCCTACATTATTTTCCCTGTTTAAAAAATTCATTCATTACAGATAGATAGTAAGAATTTTAAGGAACTTTTTGCTACAGATAAAAAAAAAATCAAAGATAATTTTTATTTTTTAAACAAGTGAAAAAGCAAAAAAGATGATGCATTTTGCATAAAATTCCAAAATGACTGTATTATGTTCATTTATTAAACACTTACTAAATACAGAGTGATGGTTCTTTCCCTTTTTCATTCAAGTAAAATAAACAGTAAGTAACTAGAACTTTTGAGATACAGGAGAAAACTGAAGTTCTGTTTTTAGTACCTTACTTAAGAGAAATATTTGTGGTTTGTTCCTGATTCTAATGTGCATTAAATTTCAACAGAGAGTTTCACGTTATATTCTCATTTTTCTTTACGTAAATTTTATTAAGGAATTTGGTGAGAAATGTGTTGTTTTTCTATGGAAAGAAAAACAGATTCAAAGAATCATTGGTTGTCTTGAATTTCTCTATATACCATCAAAAATAGTTAATATAGGAAGTTAACCTTTTTAGTCTTTGATAGAATAATCATGAAGTTATAATTCCTTTTATTGGAGGTTTCCAAGAGGTTATTTCAAGGAGATTGCTCTTGTATATGAGATGTAAGTAAATGTTTTCCAAGGTATAGAATGAGAAATGTTAATGAGTTCCTTGAAAATGTTGGGGAACAATAGGTCAAAATGAAATTGTGGCAGAATGTGGAAACACATGTTTTGAATTTGTATGAAGATGTTTTTCAGAAACTTGACTGCTTTAATGAATTTTATGTTAATATAAGTATGTCCAAATTAATTATTTCTAGGTTTTTATGGAAACAGTATATAGAAATTGGTCTCATGCTAGTATTTTCTTTATTTTTTATTTAATCATGCTTGTTTTTTATTAATTCAAAAACTTATGCATATCTTATAAGGATACTTCTTGGTATTTATTTTATTTGCATAATATAAATATATAATTTGAATTTCTTGCTTTTAAAATAGGCATATATTCTCAAATTTTTTCATATTCTGGTGTTTTTAATTCCAATTTTTCCCACCTCCATCCTTACTGCTTGCAAAAGGTGAATCTTTAATATTCACAGAGTGAAACACAAACATGCACACACAGAAATAATTTACCTTTCAAAAAATAAACTGAGCTGATTTTTCATTAGCTATACATTCATTTACTCAACAAACAAATGACTTTGAAGACTGGCTATGTGTGGGGCACTGAGGATTTAGTGATGAAACCACTAGGTGCCTGATTCATGGAGCTAATAATGTGATGGAAACTTACAAGCTGTGATCAGTTGACCAAGATCACTCTCAACTTATTAGGCATTCAGGGAATCATTTATGAATTCCAAATTGTTTATAACCTTATATTTTTACCTAATTTAGTAAGTCATTCACATATCTTCCATTTAAAAATGCATTTGTTTCCTGTTTATGCATTAAACATGCCATAATTGATCAAACTTTGTAGCTTCCTGCACAGAAAGCTGTAGACTAAAATCTGAAGCACTACAGTAACTGTTTAATATTCCAATTATGCTATTATCAAAATGGATGTTCTTCTCAATCTGTAATTTCAGATATCAATCATATATATTATGATATATATTAACGATATATTGTTAAAATTGACAAACTTTCTGATAGGCAGTTCAATATATTAATCATATTTATTTTGGATGGTCATCTCTAATACATGGCTATACTTATATAGGAACTACTTCAGTAGGTTTTATAACTCTGGAGTTTAATTACTGATTCTGTTGTTATTGACTCAGTTATCATTTGAACATCTATTTGTTGGCTATTTGGCATTAAGATTTTATAATACAAAAACAAAATACTTTGGTGGACTGCCATGAGCCATACTTTCTGATATTCACATTCTTGTGCAGTCTTCTTTTGAATAGGGGACTTGCCTGTGACTTGCTTTTACCAGTGAGACTGGTTTGAACCTTAAGAAAGTCTAACAGCTTACACTTTTACACTTTGGGGGAAGCTAGCTACTATACACAAAGTCTAACTTTCCCAAGATGGCCACACTATGAGAATCCTAATCTAGCCATGTTAAAGGAACACTTCACGGGAAACTGAGGACCCTGGCTAATAACCTCAGCCAGGCGTCTCACCGACAGTAAGGGACAATTCACCAGTCATATTCTATGAATGACAGGACTGCAGCCTCAGAGATAATAATTAGTTCCTGGCGAGTCAGCAAACTTCACAATTTTGGTGATCTTAGAAAAACAAGACTTGATCAAAATCTACAGATACTACAGATGAAACCTCATGGAGGGGGTTGAGTTCCTATTAACAGGATAAAAGAGTAAGTAAGTGAGGCTTTAAAAAGTCCAATCAGGGGTACCTGGGTGGCTCAGTCAGTTAAATGTCCAATTTCATCTCAGGTCATGATCTCACGGTTGGAGGGTTCTCCAGCCCCTCATCAGGCTCTGTGCAGACAGCTCAGAACCTGGTGCCCGCTCCAGATTCTGGGTATCTCTCTTTCTCTTTCCCTCCCTCCCTCACGTGCTGTCTCTCTCAAAAACAAATAAGCATTAAAAAAATTAAAACAAAATTAAAACAAACAAAAAGTCCAACATGCATTCAGAATGATATTTCTAGATGGACATTAATTTTCTGACATCAGGAGCTGCTCAATACAATGTGGTTAAGGGGATTTCTTTGGTTAATTAACATCTCTTACTGTATCTACATAAATAATCCAAAACATGAGGAAATCTTCAATTTCATGTGATCAATAGCAGTCTTCAGAGATTATTTATTATTTAAATTGGTAGATTGTTAAGAACATATATTTAAAACATGTATTTTTAAAAATAGGCAAAAGGGACATTGCATATCCTTTCAAAGCTATTACCTTAGGAAATGAATGCTCTATGGCATCTATATTCTTGTTAAGAATTATCTCTGCCAGGGTGCAAATGAATATAGTGGATTGAAAAAAAAATGGGATCTGGAGTCATTCTGGCTGTAGTTAGGTCTCAAATCTATTGGTATATGTTTAACTTACAGTATATTCTATAATTTAACATTCACTTAAGAAAGATTTTGCCATTAGCACAACACTCAAAGAAGACTGCAAAATTGAAGAAATCTCCTGTTCCCCTTAATCAGAAATGTTAAATTTTCCTAGGAACACTGCCAGCTCCACCCCACCCCACCTCCACCCCACCCCACCACCTTTCCACTTAGATCTCACAGGCCAGAACTGGATATAGTGCCATCCTTAGCAAAAGCAACAGAGGGGATCCTGCTAATTGGGGTTACATGATTGGGTTATACCAATTTATGACCTATTTCCTTAAGCTGGGCTCAGTGTTACCCTGAGCAAAATTGGAATTTTACTGATAAAGAAGAATGAGAACACTTAGTGGATAGGCAATTAAGTGTCTGTAGGGTTCTGTTCCTTTATCTACCCAAGATACACACACATATTTTATTTTACACACACAAGTTTCAGGAAATACATTCCTTTCCATTCACCTCCAAAGTAAACAAAGTCTTATAGAGCTTTTGTTTGAGTTCCATTATCTTCAGGGATCCTAGACTCTATCAAGTCCAGAAATGGTTCCATGTATTGATGCACCATAGCCAAAAGGCATCTATCTCCCCAAATATCACCAATACATAATGATGGAGATGCAACCTGATAACTGCAATGAATCATCTGTTCAGAATGAAGAGTTTAAGAAACATCAAGGAGTATATATGAAATTATGATTGACAAGAATTATGAAGACTCACTGGTATAACAGTGGATTTGTTTTTTAGTTCTACTTTCTGAGATGATCTCTCCTATTTGTTATCCTTCAGAAATACAACTGAGACGTATCTTTTTTGGGGAACACATAACTTTCACAGTCCATTTCTACTAATGAAAATTCATGGGTCCAAATAATGCTTTATGTGTTCAAGAGTCACAGGAAGTGTCTAGCTAGTTTTGTTTTTGTTTGATTGTTTGCTAGCCATTTGTTCGTTCTGCATTATAGTTCCTTCCAATACTTCATAACCACAGACAATGAGATTTTAGACATAGCTTTTAAGCCTGAGGGTTTGTTTTGTTTCTGCTTGTATTTTCTTATTTTTTTTAATTATTTTATATATTCTTCTCTTTCATTAGTCTTAGGTTAGCTTAATGGACACTGCTTTGAAGTATTTTAAAACAATAACCTTTTGTCAAAAGGCAATGCTCTTAATCTACATTTTGCTTGGCAAAGATTTTTTAATGTTACATATTTATTAACAAAATGCTAAAACTAAGATTTAATCTTTTGCTGCAGCATTTATTACCTTTGTTTTGGTTTGCAAAATTTGTATTTTTCATACCCCCAAAGCTGTAAATTTGGAGACTCTTCATCAATTTAAGATGGCAGGATATAGGCAGAGATGACTATTTTGGGAAACATTATTTCCCAATTATTCCCAATAATTTCCCAATTATTTCAAATTGATTACTTCTAGTCTGAGAGCAAATGTCTCTTAAAGGACTTGTTGAATGTGTTGATGAATCTACCTACACATTCCAAATTTTTTTTTCCTATCATAGATTTTAGTACTACAGCCTTTCTCAGCCTATATTCTAAGACCCAAAGTATAGCAGTAACCGATATAATGCTTCACCAGCTCATAAAAAGGATACCAGTTTCTAGTTGGGGATGGCTATCTGTTCATTAACATTGTTGTATCATCTACAGCCAATGAATTCAACATTATAGGTTTTGCAATTTGCTTCATTTCAGGTATGAAAATCGATCTTAACTTCCCTGCCTACAAGTTTTGAAAGGAGGTAATAAAAATCTCCACATAATAGGATGGTTGTGAAGATTAAATGAATTCATCCGTATATATAGCCTTAAGACAGACCGTAACAAATGGATAGATAACCAACCATTTGTTATTCACTTGTATATTTAGAAATGTAGAGTTTCTACATTTAAAGTGTTTAATTTTTAAACCATTAAAATATTGTTTAATGTATGTTAAAAAACAAATAGGTTAAATAATTTCTGATAATCAAGTGCTAACTGCACATCTCAAATAAAAAGTGTATGAATCAAGAAATCACTGAAGCAAGAATGTATCTAAATAATCTGTTTTACATATTTTTAAGAAAGTGTAATGTAAAAATGTATTATTCACTAATAAATATTCACAGACTTAAATATATCAACTAGAAGACACATAAGTAATTATTTACTAACAACTTTTCTTGCTGGACTCTGAAATGACCTTGCCTTAGCAGGTTAAGCAGGGTATTTTTCTCATTTGGAGACATGGAATTTTGAGCCCTAACAAAGAGATCACATTAAAGTGAGGTCTAATGTCAATATTTATCCACTTAACATATATATTTTAACAACTGAATAGGAATATAGCACCAATTTTCATATTTTTAATATATTGTGAGATATAGTATATTATAGATCAGAGAATATCGTTTTTGATGTCCCAATTAAGAAATACAAATTGAAACATATAACCTCGTTATTAATCATCTTGGGAACAAAAGACAAAGGAAAGTCATTTCAAAAGGAGTACGTAGCAACAAGTTCACATTCCTGGTCCTGACAGTGGACAAACCTAGTTTTTGGAAACATTGTGAGATCCATTCATTTTGAACATCTATCTTCAGTTCTGCTTGAGCTTCTCAAGCATTTCAAAAAGTGAGAAATCATCAACAAGGGTCTAAGAAATTAGAAAAAATAGGATCTGATTATCTCAATGTTACCTTGAATAGAAAATTAAGAAGGACTTGTTGATAAACCTTTTTGACAGCAGCTTATCACTTGAAATTCTGAACCTTTCCTTTAGTGCTCTATTTAAAAATAATCAAATAATTTAGGGCCTAATATTTGGCCAAAATGTCCTTTAAAAAATCATATTGTTTTCTACTCAGTATACACAGGACTTTTAAAGTGTTGTTTGGGGGAAAAATTGTTTTTTCCATTGAACTGTCTGTGCTTGAATAAACAGATTTATAGTCAAAATAAACTGGGAAGTATACAGATATTGATTCATTGTTCTTTGGCAAGTTACTATTTTTTCCCCCACCTTAACTTTTATCTCAAAATCCTTACCACTTCTCACTACTGATTGGTCCCAACTACACTGAAGGAAGAAAAACACTAATAACTATACATTGAATTGTAGTGATACGATGTGTTATCTGTGTTAAACCTGGCAACAGTAAAATAAAAGAAGGATAGTCAGTCTTATTGGTTTAGCTGTTTATTGAAACCATAATAAATCCTTTAGAAATCTTCCCTGTATATAGTAGATAAATTAAAATATCCATAATTCAATAATGAATTGAAATACCAACAAAATAATATGTAAAGATAGTCGCCATTGGTGGATGTGATTGCTTGTAAGAGTGAATACTCATTTTCCAATATGATATTGTGATACACCAATAATTTATTCATCCATCATATGAACATCTAATGTGGGAATTTTTGGTACAGTAGTATCTCAATAGGGAGTATGATTTTGGGTAAAGACTATTTTCTAGGGCTTACCACATCTCATGTTCTGAATAGCCTGATCCCACATTTGGTAAAATTATTTCTTTACAAAATTGAATCAGTTATCAAAAATCTCCCAACAAATAAGAGTCCAGGACCAGATGGCTTCCCTGGGGAATTCTTCCAGACATTTAAAGCAGACATAATACCTATCCTTCTCAAGCTATTCCCAAAAAATGGAAAGAGAAGGACAACTTCCAGACTCATTCTATGAAGCCAGTATTACTTTGATTCCTAAATCAGACAGAGACCCAGTAAAAAAAAGAGAACTACAGGCCAATATCCCTGATGAATCTGGATGCAAAAATTCTCAATAAGATACTAGCAAATCGAATTCAACAGCATATAAAAAGAATTATTCACCATGATCAAGTGGGATTCATTCCTGGGATGCAGGGCTGGTTCAACATTCGCAAATCAATCAACGTGATACATCACATTAATACAAGAAAAGATAAGAACCATATGATCCTGTCAATAGATGCAGAAAAGGCATTTGACAAAATTCAGCACCCTTTCTTAATAAAAACCCTCGAGAAAGTCGGGACAGAAGGAACATACTTAAAGATCATAAAGCCATTTATGAAAAGCCCACAGCTAACATCATCCTTAATGAGGAAAAACTGAGAGCTTTTTCCCTGAGATCAGGAACACAACAAGGATGCCCACTCTCACCGCTGCTGTTTAACATAGTGTTAGTAGTTCTAGCATCAGCAATCAGACAACAAAAGGAAATCAAAGGCATCAAAATTGGCAAAGATGAAGTCAAGCTTTCGCTTTTTGCAGATGACATGATATTATACATGGAAAATCTGATAGACTCCACCAAAAGTCTGCTAGAACTGATACATGAATTCAGCAAAGTTGCAGGATACAAAATGAATGTACAGAAATCAGTTGCATTCTTATACACTAATAATGAAGCAACAGAAAGACAAATAAAGAAACTGATCCCATTCACAATTGCACCAAGAAGCATAAGATACCTAGGGATAAATCTAACCAAAGATATACAAGATCTGTATGCTGAAAACTATAGAGAGTTTATGAAGGAAATTGAAGAAGATATAAAGAAATGGAAAGACATTCCCTGCTCATGGATTGGAAGAATAAATATTGTTAAAATGTCAATACTACCCAAAGTTATCTACACATTCAATGCAATCCAATCAAAATTGCACCAGCATTCTTCTCGAAGCTACAACAAGCCATCCTAAAATTCATATGGAACCACAAAAGGCCCCGAATAGCCAAAGTAATTTTGAAGAAGAAGACCAAAGCAGGAGGCATCACAATCCCAGACTTTAGCCTCTACTACAGAGCTGTAATCATCAAGACAGCATGGTATTGGCACAAAAACAGACACATAGACCAATGGAATAGAATAGAAACCCCAGAACTAGGCCCACAAAAGTATGGCCAACTAATCTTTGACAAAGCAGGAAAGAACATCCAATGGAAAAAAGACAGTCTCTTTAGCAAATGGCGCTGGGATAATTGGACAGCAACATGCAGAAGGTTGAAACTAGACCACTTTCTCACACCATTCACAAAAATAACCACAAAATGGATAAAGGACCTGAATGTGAGACAGGAAACCATCAAAACCTTAGAGGAGAAAGCAGGAAAAGACCTCTCTGACCTCAGCCGCAGCAATTTCTTATTTGACACATCCCCAGAGGCAAGGGAATTAAAAGCAAAAATGACTACTGGGACCTTATGAAGATAAAAAGCTTCTGCACAGCAAAGGAAACAACCAACAAAACTAAAAGGCAACGAACAGAATGGGAAAAGATATTTGCAAATGACATATCGGACAAAGGGCTAGTATCCAAAATCTATAAAGAGCTCACCAAACTCCACACCCGAAAAACAAATAATCCAGTGAAGAAATGGGCAGAAACACGAATAGACACTTCTCTAAAGAAGACATCCGGATGGCCAACAGGCACATGAAAAGATGCTCAACATCGCTCCTCATCAGGGAAATAGAAATCAAAACCACACTCAGATATCACCTCACGCCAGTCAGAGTGGCCAAAATGAACAAATCAGGAGACTATAGATGCTGGTGAGGATGTGGAGAAACGGGAACCCTCTTGCACTGTTGGTGGGAATGCAAACTGGTGCAGCCACTCTGGAAAACAGTGTGGAGGTTCCTCAAAAAATTAAAAATAGACCTACCTTATGACCCAGCAGTAGCACTGCTAGGAATTTACCCAAGGGATACAGGAGTACTGATGCATAGGGACACATGTACCCCAATGTTTATAGCAGCACTCTCAACAATAGCCAAATTGTGGAAAGAGCCTAAATGTCCATCAACTGATGAATGGATAAAGAAATTGTGGTTTATATACACAATGGAGTACTATGTGGCAATGAGAAGGAATGAAATATAGCCCTCTGTAGCAACGTGGATGGAACTGGAGAGTGTGATGCTAAGTGAAATAAGCCATACAGAGAAAGACAGATACCATATGGTTTCACTCTTATGTGGATCCTGAGAAACTTAACAGAAACCCATGGGGGAGGGGAAGGAAAAAAAAGAGGTTAGAGTGGGAGAGAGCCAAAGCATAAGAGACTTTTAAAAACTGAGAACAAACTGAGGGTTGATGGGGGGGTGGGAGGGAGAGGAGGATAGGTGATGGGCATTGAAGAGGGCATCTTTTGAGATGAGCACAGGGTGTTGTATGGAAACTAATTTGACAATAAATTTCATATATTAAAAAAAATTATTTCTTTACAGAGGTAAAGAGTGAAATGCTACCAAGATGTAGCCATAGACGTATCTATATGTGGCATTCTTTCCTGGCATAGCAAGGCATTTTAGCATGAAAACAAAAAAAAAATGATAAAAACAAATTAATTGTGGTGAATAGGATAGGTGAATTCCTGCTCTTCAGTATACTTAACTATGTATTTAAAATAATAAAAGTTAGATTGGTGTCATAATTGCTACTAAGATAGAGTCACTGTCTCCAAAGTATAAGAAATGTGCACATTTCTCATCTCCTGCTATAATAGAGTCTATCTCCATTTTTTGATGGCTGATAAAGGCTTGAAGCTTCCTCTTTCCCTTCTGCCCCAAATCCAGGCAAGCTGACAAGAAAGCTGGAATGCAGCCTCTTCTGTTCCAAAAGGTTCAAACCATGAAATTTCATCCCCCTCCCTCTTTCCGTACAGGAAGGGCCTTCACAGTAGTCACATCAGTCTTCTTTCTCTGCTTTCTTTGCCATTTTCAGACCTGCTTTAGGGCTTCCCCTGTGATGCCCAGAGAGTTTCATTATGTGAGTAATAACTCTCTTCACATTCTCTTGGTGCATACATGGCATTATTAGTTCCCATATCAAAATAAATTTTGCTAAATTTAGCTTACCAACAGTTTCACTAAGATGATGCTAACTAACTAGACCCAAATGGATCTGTGCTACATAGATACTTTAATGTCAAACCTGTATACTAGAATTGATAACAAGGATGTAAAGACACAAACAAAAAAAATTTTTTTAAAGACACTATTTCTTTTTAAGTTTTCAAATCTTTATTTTTTTTCTTTGTAGAGCCTATCTTTGTTTTATATATAAAGATGAGTGTTTATTGTAATGAAGTGTTTGGAGACATAATTAAAGAAGGTGTTACTCTGGTTATCAGTTTATGTGCTTCTGTGAAAACGTGACTGAGTCCAGAGAAAAATATTTTTCTATCATAACCTTATAAGACAACAGCTTTGCAAGTGAGAGCTAGATGCACAATTAGAGTCAGAGGAAAAATAACACAATCACTTTTGAATTTCAGAGAGCTAAAATAGAAGTTCATTTAACTTCGTCAACGTGACAGTTATGAATTCCGTGTTTTGAACACAGTTATAAGTTGGTGTTTTTTAAGAGTAGGAGACAGAAAGTTGAGTGTACAGACCTACCTTGTAAAATCAGTATGTGTTTTTAAAGTTCAGTTTAGATGTTTTCGAAAAGAACATTTCATAGATACATAAATTCTTCCAAGAATGGTGTAGCAAGATTATCCTGTTACTCTAAGTTGATTCAGAACAATAGCTCTAAATATTATGATCACAGAGTAATTATGCCCGCAAATACTAGAATATGGTTTCTTAGATAATCAGAGTCTATTTCATCCAAAGCTTTCTTATTAGAAAACCAAATGAATCTGGGGGAGGAAAGATGGTGGAACAGCATGGAAGTTTTTTGTGTGTCTCACATTCATAAAAAACAGACAAACCAACACTAAACCACCCTGCACACCTAGAAAACTGCAGGATTAACACGACAATCTGCACAACCTGAACCACAGAATTCAACAGGTACACAGTGTGGAGAGGTGAACTTGGGGAGAGAAGCTGCGGAGGGCAGAGAGGTACTTTTGCGGGAGGAGACAGCACGGAGATGGTGGGGAGAATACGGGAAAAGCACCCCCCCCCCAAAAGCAGCTGGAGAGAAAGTGGAAAATTGGAAACAGCTGCAGGGACTGAACTGAAAAGGGAGAAAGAGGAAAGGAGAAAGGAGAGGGTTTAAATTCCATTAAGACTGTAAACAAGGGGAGTGCAAAGGCTGCAACTCCCCAGCTCCATACCTGGCGGTGCTCTGCTGGGAAGGGCGAATCCCCAGGAGCAGAATGGGATCCGGGAGGTTCTCAGGCGACACGGGGAAAAGCAGTTCCACTGCTGGAAGGACATTTGGTAGAGACTGTTGAAGCCACCTGGTCCCAGCAGACTGCAGAAAATGACCACATTCGCTGGTGCTGGGGCAAGGTCGTTAAGGGTGAAGCCTGGTGCCAGGTGTGTGTTGTGATTTTCCATAATCCCTGAAACGCTGCTGCTACACTTTCTCGCAAACGTTTTTGGGATGGGCTGGCACCTGGCCGCAGTCTCGGGGCACCGGCAGCAGCAGGGTCCAGCAAGCGTTCCTGGGTGCAGCCGACATTCAGACATTGCTCATTCGGCCATTGCTGGGTGAGACCCTCCCGCAGAGCGGCGGAACGGGCCAAAGCCGAAGTCCTTCCAAGTAAGGAGCCAGGGAAAACAGCCGCATCTGAGACAAAACTTGGGAGAGACGTACTGCCTGGGGCCTGGTCACGGACAGTGAAAAACCGGGGAGTGGAGGAAAGCTGATGACAGAGGATGGGTACATGATTGCTGATCTGAGAGAAAAGTTCCATGCGAGACTGGGTACCTAGGTGAGGCTATTTCAACACTCCCGCGCATGTGCATACGCACCTAAAAGCGCCATGACAACCCACCTCAGTAGGCTAGCAGCGCCATCTAGTGGAGAATGGAGCCATTACACTAAGCCCCACCCAACTGGACCAACCTCCCTCTTCAAGGACACAAGTCTCACCGGCTGCTTAGTTTATGGACTATAAAGTGCTCCGTAGTCTGACTTCTAGGGGAAAACGAAGTAATTTCAGTCACATTTAAATCTGTTAGCAGTTCCATCTATTCAATTTCTTTTTCTCTTTTTCACTTCTTTTTTTTTTTCCTGAATGCAGAAAGAGAAAAAATTCATTTTTATTTTCAGTTTTTATTAAAAATATTTTCTTTAATTTTTTTACTACATTTTTTGCTTTTATGTAAATTTCTTCAAATTCTATTTTATTTCCATCATTTTATTTTAGTCTACTACAGTGTATTCACTTTTTCAAATTTTCAAGAATTTTTTTTCTTTTTTCTCTTTATCGTTTCTTTTCTTTTTCTTGAATACAGAAAGAAAAAAATTCCTTTTTATTTTTAATTTTTATTAAAAATATTTTTCTTTGATTTTTTTCTACTATATTCTTTACTTTTGTGTAAATTTTTTTCAAATTCTATTTTACTCCTGTCATCCCAATTTAATCTATATCAGTGTATTCATTTTTTCAAATTCTCAAACGATTTCCTTCCCCTCCCCCCTTTTTTCTCTAATCTGTCAAACCACTTTCAACACCCAGACTAAAACACACCTAGGATCTAGCATCATTTATTATTTGTGTGTGTGTGTTTAATTTTTTTAATATTTAAAATTTTTTTCTTAATTTTTATTTTTCTACCCTTTAATTCCTTTTCTCCCTCCAAAATGACAAAACAAAGGAATTCACCCCAAAAGAAAGAGCATGAAGAAACAAGAGCCAGGGATTTAACCAACACAGATACAAGCAAGATCTGTGAACCAAATTTAGAATCACAATAAGAAGAATACGAGCTGGAGTCGAAAATAGATTAGAATCCCTTTATGCAGAGATAAAAGAAGTAAACAATAGCCAGAATGAAATAAAAAAATGCTATAACTGAGCTGCAATCACAGATGGATGCAGCAGCGGCAAGGATGGATGAGGCAGAACAGAGAATCAGCGATATACAGGACAAACTCATAGAGAATAATGAAGCAGAAAAAAAAGGGAAATTAAGATAAAAGAGCACGATGTAAGAATTAGAGAAATCAGTGACTCATGAAAAAGGAACAACATCAGAATCATAGGGGTCCCAGAGGAGGAAGAGAGAGAAATAGGGGTAGAAGGGTTATGTGAGCAAATCATAGCAGAAAACTTTCCAAACCTGGGGAAAGACACAGACATCAAAATCCAGGAAGCACAGAGGACCCCCATTAGATTCAACAAAAACCGACCATCAACAAGGCATATCATAGTGAAATTCACAAAATACTCAGGCAAAGAGAGCATCATGAAAGCAGCAAGGGAAAAAAAGTCCCTAACCTACACAGGAAGACAGATCAGGTTTGCAGCAGACATATTCACAGAAACTTGGCAGGCCACAAAGGAGTGACAGGATATATTCAATGTGCTGAATCAGAAAAATATGCAGCCAAGAATTCTTTATCCAGCAAAGCTGTCATTCAAAATAGAAGCAGAGATAAAAAGTTTCCCAGACAAACAAAAATTAAAGGAGTTTGTGACCACTAAACCAGCCCTACAAGAAATTTTAAGGGGGAATCTCTGAGGGGAGAAAAGATGGAAACAAAATACATATATATATATATATATATATATATATATATATATATGTATATATATATATATTTTATGTATATATATATATCTAGATATATATCTAGATATATATCTAGATGTATATATATATATATATATATCTAGATATATATATATATATATATATATATATATATATACATCTAGATATATATATATATCTCAAAAGCAACAAAGATTAGAAAGGATCAGAGAACACCACCAGAAAGTCCAACTCTACAAGCATTATAATGGCAATAAATTCATATCTTTCAGTACTCACTCTAAACATCAATGGACTCAATGCTCCAATCAAAAGACATAGGGTAACAGAATGGATAAGAAAACAAGATCCATCTATATGCTGTTTATGAGAGACCCACTTAAGACCTAAAGACACCTTCAGATTGAAAATAAGGGGATGGAGAACCATCTAACATGCTACTAGTCAACAAAAGAAAGCCAGAGTAGCCATACTTATATGAGACAATCTAGACTTTAAAGACTGTATCAAGAGATGCAGAAGGGCATTATATCATAATCAAGGGGTTTATCCACCAAGAAGACCTAACAATTGTAAACATTTATGCACCAAATGTGGAACACCCAAATATATAAATCAATTAATCATAAACATAAAGAAACTCATTGATAGTATTACCATAATAGTAGGAGACTTCAAACCCTACTCACAGCAATGGACAGGTCATCTACTCAAAAAATCAAGAAGGAAACAATGGCTTTGAATGACACACTAGACCAGATAGACTTAACAGATATATTCAGAACATTTCATCCTAAAGCAGCAGAGTATACATTCTTCTCCAGTGCAGATGGAACATTCTCCACGTTCTCCCACATACTGGGATACAAATCGCCCTAAGTAAGTACAAAAAGATCGAGATCATAGCATGCATATTTTCAGACTACAATGCTATGAAACTAGATATCAGCCACAAGAAAAAAATTGGAAAGGTAACAAATACTTGGAGACTGAAGAACATCCTACTAAGGAATGAATGGGCTAACCAAGAAGTTAAAGACAAAATTTAAAAAGTATATGGAAGTCAGTGAAAAGGTAACACCACAACCCAAAACCTCTGGGACGCAGCAAAGGCGGTCATAAAGGAAAGTATATAGCAATCCAGGCCTTCCTAAAGAAGGAAGAAAGATCTCAGATACATAATGTAACCTTACACCTTAAGGAGCTGGGAAAAGAACAGCAAATCAAACCCAAAACCAGCAGAAGACAGGAAATAATAAAGATTAGAGCAGAAATTAATGCTATCGAAACCAAAAAAACAAAAACAAAAACAAAACCACAGTAGAACAGATCAATGAAACCAGAAGCTGGTTCTTTGAAAGAATTAACAAAATTGACAAACCATTAGCCAGTTTGATCAAAAAGAAAAAGGAAAGGACCCAAATACATACAATCAAGAATGAAAGAGGAGAGATCACAACCAACACACCAGAAATAAACACAATAATAAGAGAATATTATGAGCAATTTTATGCCAATAAAATGAGCAATCTGGAAGAAACGGACAAATTCCCAGAAACATATACACTACCAAAACTGAAACAGGAAGAAATAGAAAATTTGAACAGACCTATAACCAGTATGGAAATCAAACTAGTAGTCAAAAATCTGCCAAAAAACAAGAGTCCAGGGCCAGATGGCTTTCCAGGGGAATTCTATCTAACATTTAATGAAGAGTTAACACCTATTCTCTTGAAACTGTTCCAAAAAATAAAAATGGGAGGAAAACTTCCAAACTCTTTCTGTGAAGCCAGCATTACCAGACAGAGACCCCACTAAAAATGGGAACTATAGACCAAATGCCCTGATGAACATGGATGCAAAAATACTCAACAAGATATTAGCCAACCGGATCCAACAATACATGAAAAAGATTATTCATCATGACCAAGTGGGATTTATATCTGGGATGCAGGGCTGGTTCAATATCTGTAAAACAATTAACGTGATTCATCACATCAATAAAAGAAAGGACAAGAACCATATGATCTCTCAATAGATGTAGAGAAAGCATCTGACAAAATAGAGCATCCTTTCTTGATAAAAACCCTCAAGTAAGTAGGGATAGAAGGATCATACCTCGAGATCATAAAAGCCATATATGAACGACCCAATGCTAATATCATCCTCAGTGGGGAAAAACTGAGCTTTCCCCCTAAAGTAAGGAACAAGACAGGGATGTCCACTCTCACCACTGTTTTTCAACATAGTATTGGAAGTCTTAGCCTCTGCAATCAGACAACACAAAGAAATAAAAGGCATCCAAATCGGCCAAGAGGAGGTCAAACTTTCACTCTTCACAGAAGACATGATGCTCTATATGGAAAACCCAAAAGATTCCACCAAAAAACTGCTAGAACTGATCCATGAATTCAGCAAAGTTGTTGGATATAATATCAACACACAGAAATCGGTTGCGTTCCTACACACCAACAATGAAGTGACAGAAAGAGAAATCAAGAAATTGATCCCATTTACAGTTGCACCAAAACCCATAAAATAGCTAGGAATAAATCTAACCAAAGAGGTGAAAAACCTATACACTGAAAACTATAGAAAGCTTATGAAAGAAATTGAAGAAGACACAAAAAAATGGAAAAAGATTCCATGCTCCTGGATAGGAAGAACAAATATTGTTAAAATGTCAATACTGCCCAAAGCAATCTACATATTCAATGCAACCCCTATCAAAATAACACCAGCATTCTTCACAGAGCTAGAACAAATGATCCTAAAATTTGTATGGAACAGGAAAAGACCCCAAAGAGTGAAAGCAATCTTGAAAAAGAAAACCAAAGCAGGAGGCATCACAATCCCAGACTTCAAGCTATACTACAAAGCTGTAATCATCAAGATAGTGTGGTACTGACACAAGAACAGACACTCAGATCAATGGAACAGAATAGAAAACCATACATGGACCCACAAACATATGGCCAACTAATCTTTGACAAAGCAGGAAAGAATATCCAATGGAATAAAGACAGTCTCTTCAGCAAGTGGTGCTGGGAAAACTGGACAGCGACATGCAGAAGAATGAACCTGGACCACTTGCTTACACCATACACAAAAATAAACAAAATGGATGAAAGACCTCAATGTAAGACAGGAAGCCATCAAAATCCTTGACGAGAAAGCAGGTAAAATCCTCTTTGACCTTGGCCGCAGCAACTTCTTACTCAACATGTCCCCAGAGGCAGGGAAACAAGAGCAAAAATGAACTACTGGGGCCTCAACAAAATAAAAAGCTTCTGCACAGCAAAGGAAACAAATCAGCAAAACTAAAAGGCAACCGTCAGAATGGGAGAAGATATTCATAAATGACATATCAGATAAAGGGCTAGTATACAAAATCTATAAAGAACTTATCAAACTCAACACCCAAAAAATAAATAATCCAGTGAAGAAATGGTCAAAAGACATGAATAGATACTTCACCAAAGAAGACATCCAGATGGCCAACCAACACATGAAAAAATGCTCCACATCACTGATCATCAGGGAAATACAAATCAAAACCACAATGAGATACCACCTTACACTTGTCAGAATGGCTAACAGTAACAAGTCAGGCAACAACAGATGTTGGCGAGGATGAGGACAAAGAGGATTTCTTTTGCATTGTTGGTGGCAATGCAAGCTGGTGCAGCCGCTCTGGAAAACAGTATGGAGGTTCCTGTAAAAACTAAAAATAGAACTACCCTATGACCCAACAATTGCACTACTAGGTATTTATCCATGGGATACAGGTGTGCTGTTTCGAAGGGACACATGCACCCCCATGTTTATAGCAACACTATCAAAGTAGCCAAAGTATGGAAAGAGCCCAAATATCCCTCGATGGATGAATGGATAAAGAAGATGTGGTGTATATATATACAATGGAGTATTACTCAGCAATCAAAAAGAATGAAATCTTTCCATTTGCAACTACGTGGATGGAACTGGAAGGTATTATGCTAAATGAAATTAGTCAATCAGAGAAAGACAAAAATCATATGACTTCACTCATATGAGGACTTTAAGAGACAAAACACATGAACATAAGGGAAGGAAAACAAAAATAATATAAAAACAGGGAGGGGGACAAAACGGAAGAGACTCATAAATATGGAGAACAAATTGAGGGTTACTGGAGGGGTTGTGGGAGGGGGGATGGGCTAAATGGGTAAGGGGCACTAAGGAATCCACTCCTGAAATCATTGTTACACTATATGCTAATTTAGATGTAAGTTAAAAAAAAAATTAAAATAAAGATTTATAGTGAGAAGAAAAAGAAAGCCAAATCTAATTAAGCTATAGGGCATGTACTATGGAGGGAACATCTTTTTATGTGCATATTTCACATATATTTTATATAACATATTTTATATTACATGTAATGTATATATTATATTTTATTAATTATTTTGGTTATTGTATATATGAATATATATGGTCAAGTGGTTGCATACACACAGTAAGGTACAACAATAATACCTTCATGAGCCACTGTAAACTAATAACGATCCTCTCCTGTGATATTTGAGTCATTTGGACAGAAGTAGCTAAGACATCATAGATTAGCGTCTGGGGTCATTACCCAAAGCAGCAAAATTGTTTGAATTTAAATGTTCTATATTTGATATCAGTAAAAATTAAAATATAGTCTATAATATGTCTGTGTAAAGTAATATTTATTTAAATCATCACCAGAGGATTTTAGCCACATGTCCCCATGGTAAAATTTCAGAGATTATTCATTGACGATCTCATTTTTCTGAAATAGGCATCATTCATGAGAACTGATGCTAAATATCAGTGTTCCTTTTATTTTTGTTTTTTAAAAAAAATTTTTTTTAATATATTCTATCCCCAACATGGGGCTTGAACTCATGACCCTGAGATTAAGAGTCTCAAGCTCTATTGAGTAAGTCAGCCAGAAGCGCCATCACAGTGAGTGATTTTTAATCACTCATTGAAAATTAATTTTTAATTTTAAATAATATGTATTTGCTTTCTGTTTCCTTAACTATAAACATTACACAGTATACCTTGATACCTGAAGGGAAGATTTAATGCCCCCATAATTTTTCTCTTCACCCCGTCTTTCACCAGCCACCTCAAAATACTACTTAATATATTATTTTTTTAATATTCCTTTTTTGAAAGTTTATTTATTTATTTATTTATTTATTTATTTATTTATTTATTTTAGAGTGGGGGAGGGGTAGAGAGAGAGGGAGAGAGAGAATCCCAGACAGACTCCACACTGTCAATGCAGAACCTGACATGGGGCTCGAACTCAAGAACTGGGATGTCATGACCTGAGCCAAAGTGAGGAGTCAGATGCTAACTGACTGAGCCACCCAGGAGCCCCTCATCAATACAGTATTAATTTTACATAATTAATATTAATGACATATTAGGTACCTTCTATACTTGTAATGTATACCATTTCAATATTTGTTGTTAATAATTAATAATTAATTAAATTTCTATCATTTCAAGAGTTGAACACAAATGGCCAGATTGTATAATTGCCTAGGTATTAAATACTAGTCCTAGAAGAATCAAAAGGTATATTTGAATATAGATGAAGAGAAATATTCTACAACCTGTGTCACTAAAACTAGAATGTTTCAAATAGAAATGGAGAAATGATTAGCAAGATGGAAGAGGGGTTAGTAAATTGCAACACACTTATTTGCTTTGTTATCCTTTTACTTCCTTAGATTATGCAGATTCTAGATATGTCACTTAGTACCTGAAATACATTTTCCCCCTTGTGATTTTTTTTTCTTTTCTCACAGCTTACAGATTTGCATCCTAATTTGAACTTTTGTCTTTTAGTCTAGAATTGGGTAATGCCAATTCCTGCTCGGTCAGTCATAACCTTTCTCTAAAGAGAATATATGAAAGGTCTTTAATTTGTTTTCAGATTGGGAAATAGGCCACTGGACAAGCAAGGAGGACAAAAGTACTGTGAGGATGGCCAAAGAATATGGCCATTTTGAAGACAAAATTGTGTGTAATTTCACACTACTTTCTCTGACCTCAGTAACTCATCAGTATGGCCTCTGCCATGAACCACAGTTCACTCTGAAAAATTCTGTGTTTCTCAGCTGTGGGCATCTTAGTTCTAAGGTATTTGTGTGGAATATCAGTATCATTCCAACTGCTTTCAGTCTTTGAGAATTTCACTAAAATAGTTCAGAGAATCTGACCCCCCCCCCCATACACACACTATGGTCATCAGTATTTTTGTGAATATATTTGCATCTCTAATTCTATATTCTCATTTCAATGGCTTTTCAAAGGGAAGATAAATTATGTGTTCTCTTCTCACCATCCTCAAATAGATGTCTCCATTTTTAAGGGAGCTCTCATTCAAACTACACCTTCCCCTTGTAAGTCTTTTAGAAAACCTTAAATAGCAATTTTATGATATTCTATTTGCTTATCCCTGGTACTTAAATGTGTTTCTATGGTATTATGATGATCCCAGTCTTTTTTTTTTTTTGAACAGTGTTAAATTTTCAGATAAATCACAAATAGTACAGAGAGTTCCCTTATGCTTAGCACCGAATTTCTCCTATTTCCAACATCTTACATTATGATACACATTTTAAAATCAATGAAGTCAATACTGAAACCTTAGGATTAACTGAAGTCCATAATTTATTTAGTTACTTAGCTTTTATGTAATATTTTCTGTTCCAGGATCTTATGCACAATACCACATTACATTTACCTTCCTGAATCATTCTTAGGCTCCTTTTGGCTGTGACAGTTTACTCAGACTTGCCTTGTTTGGGATGGACTTGACTGTTTTGAAGAGTACTAGTCAGATGCTTTGTATAATGTTCCTCAGTGACGATTTCTGTGATGTTTTTCTCATGATTAGACCAGAATTTTTGCTTTCATGGGATCCCAGTTCTAATGTTTATTTGTTTTTGAGAGACAGAGAGAGACAGAGCACAAGCAGGGGAGGGACAGAGAGAGACAGAGACACAGAATCTGAAGCAGGCTCCAGGCTCTGAGCTGTCAGCACAAAGCCCCACGCGGGACTCGAACCAACAAGCTGAGAGATGATGACCTGAGCTGAAGTCAGACTCTCAACTGAATGAGCCACCCAGGCACCCCTAGGGATCCCAGTTAAAACCATAGACCTATGTCAGTTTCTAATTTCTTTTTTTACTCTTCATTCTGTGTCTATAGTCTACTTGTATCAGTATGAAATTAACTAGTAACTTCTTTCAACTTAAGGCATTTTAAAACGTAACTAATTCTTCAACACTTGTTCTAAAACTTTACTTAAAATTTTAATCCTAAATTATATAAAATTTCTAGCTTTACTAATGCCTGAAGAGAGTTATATTTTTGTGATTTAATATTTACTCTATAGTGATTTTTTTACAGCTGAAACTATGTAGATACAGCCAGTGTTCAAGAAGCAATTTTTTCCCATCCCTGATCCTATGAAATACTTTATATATTTTTCCCCCTTTAGGAAATGTCCACTCCAGGACAACTAAAGGTTACTGATGGAGGTTTCTAGCTTTAAGGGGAGCAAAAGGTGCCTTCCATGTTGAGTGCTATCCTGTTCATTCCCATGGAATGTTCTAGTGGTTGCTGACTTACATTCTGCTCTCAAAATAACACTTTTAGAAACTATTTTAAATGCATATTTTTCTCATTATAAAAATGTGCATGCCTGTTTCTGTGAAAACATTTTGGAATATATGGAAAAGTTAGAGAAAACACAAATTATTTTAGCAATCAGATATGTAAACTGAATGCATATTTGAAAATTCACATGTATAAAAAAACATACTTATACATATGAATATATATATATATATATATATACATATATAAAAATGTATTCAAATGCACACTTGAATATATAATTATTATCATTTTCAGTATAATTTTAATACTTCTTTATCATATAACAGTATTTCATATATTTTCCTTTATTGAATATTCTTCAAAAATACATTTTTACAATAATTGTATAATATACCATTGTAGGGATGAGCTATTTTGTAGGACATTTTTGCATTCTCCATATTTTGAGATTTTAAATAATGCAGTGAATAGTATTCTTTTAGGTAAGTTTCTGGGATAGATTCCCAGAAGTGAGATTAACTTTTCAAAGTAAATAAAACTACTAAGAACTTAAAACTTAAACTAATTGCATTTGACAAAAATTATACAAATTTATTCTATCATCAGAGTTGTCAAATTTTCTTTTACATTGTTTTTCATCTTCAGTTTCTGATTATTTATAATTCCCCTTAGAATACAGTCATTCCTGAATGGTTTCATTTTAGTGAGAAATAACTCCTTGACCTTAAACACACTTTGGCTATTTTTTTTATTTATTTAATTAAAAAATATTTTCAGTGTTTATTTTTGAGAGAGACAGAGATCACGACCTGAGCAGAAGCTGGATGCTTAACCAACTGAGCCACCCACGTGCCCCATAAACACACGTTAGCTGTTAACTCATTTGTTTACTGTCTCTCTGTCTCTGTCTCTTTCTGTCAGAGTGAGACTAAGATAAAATATTGCTTACTCTTTATTATATCTTTCCTTCTATTCTAAAAAAGTCTTATCAGACTTTGATTCTACTTCAAAAAAGGAATAGAAACTTCTTTTAAAGTCAGTAAATACAAAGATTACCTTTCTGTTCTTATCTTCCTTGACCTCTGAGTGGCATATAACTAATTGATCATGTCTTCCATTTTGAAACACTTTGTCTTGTTTTGTATGACCACACACAACTCTGGAATGCTTCTAACACATTACCCAATATTTTGTGTCTCCTTTATTTGCCGTCATTCCTTGTTTGACCTCTAAATGTCAATCTCTGAATCTTCCCAACCTGAGCTTGTAGCATTCAGTATACAATTGGCTTATACCAAAAAAAAAAATTTTTAACGTTTATTTTTGAGACAGAGAGAGACAGAGCATGAACGGGGGAGGGTCACAGAGAGAGGGAGACACAGAATCTGAAACAGGCTCCAGGCTTTGAGCTGTTGGCACAGAGCCTGACACGGGGCTCGAACCCACGGACCGTGAAATCATGACCTGAGCGAAGTCGGACGCTTAACCGACCAAGCCACCCAGGCGTCCCATGCTTATACCAAAAATTTAACATCTCCACGATTCCTTGCTCTTATTCTCTCATCCCAAACATTTAATATTTCACCAGTTCCTGCTGTCTTTGCCTTCACCCAAACCAATGACCTTTTCTCCATCACAATTACTGCCACCCTAAGTAAGGCAGGACCACTGATCACTGGTTTTTTACTCTGCTCTGAAAATATACATGTATGGGGGCGCCTGGGTGGCTCAGTTGGTTAGGCATCCAACTTCAGCTCAGGTCATGATCATGCTGTTCGTAGGTTCGAGCCCTGTGGCGGGCTCTGTGTTGACAGCTCAGAGCCTGGAGCCTGCTTCAGACTCTGTGTCTCCCTCTCTCTCTGCCCCTCCTCTGCTCACACTCTGTCTCATTCTCTCTTAAAAATGAATAATAAAACATTATATAAATATATATAAAGTTTTATTATAGCATTTCATTTTCAAATAACACTTTCATTTTGAAAACTCTCCATCACATTTAAGTAAAAGCTAACAGGTCCTGCTTAATTGCTCTCTTTCTGATCTCCTTTTCCATACTGAGCTCCAGCCCTGCTGGCCGTATTTCTGGGGATGCTCAAGTTGACACTTACTTAGATCCTGTGGTATAACTCTAGCTTTGGAAAACAACAGCAACAACTATTTTCTGTGCTTGCAAAAAAAAAAAAAAAAAAAAACCCACAAAAAATTCTTTCCTCAAGGCTGGTTTCTTGCCATTCACAACCCCCAAAATGTTGTCTCCTCAAAGAAGCTTTCACTGAGCACTCAATCCAAAGTAGCTCCTCCCAACTTAGTCGTTCTCTATTATACACTCTATTTAATTTTTGTTCATACAATTCTGATATTTCTGAATGCATTTTTATTGTTTATTTAGGTACTTGTTTTCTGTATCCTTTCACTAAAGTACAAATTCTACAAAAGCAAGTACTTTATCATGATAAGAGATGCACCTCTAAAATTTCAAGTAGGGCTACATAGCATGTACTCAAATATTTAATGGACAAAGAAATAAGCCATCTCTTCATCTTTTGTGTTTTTTATCAATCTTATATGGAAAATATGTGCCTGGTCTAGTTTGAATTTGTGTTACTATTGGACTTGAATCATTTCTTATTTTTAAAAATTATGTGTATGTGTGTGTATGTATATATGTGTATGTTTGTGTTTATGTTAATGTTTGGTTTAGTTTTATCTTTTTCATTTTCCTTATATATCTGGTGGGTAAGAAGACAGATTAAAAACAAGCAAAGAAACTGTATGAAGACTCCCACTCACCCCACATATCACTAAAGACAGCTGTTTTACCCTCTAAATGTTTTTTTTTTTTATTTCCACTAAATACACTTTCTTTACTGATAAAATGTACATTTTGAAAATGGAAATTTTTTTATATTTATTGAAGCCTCATATAGAAATTAGCTTAGATTGCCCTATCTGATGTACAAAAGGGGTATACTCTGATGATACTAAAATTTCTAATTAGACAATTTGCAGCATAGCCCTGGATGCCTCTCTTCATCATCAAAGTACCAGGATCGTGAGGAAGACAGTTGCTACTCAGTTAAATCAGTCAAAATCAAATTTATGCTTCAGTAGAAAATAAAAGCTAAATGAGGTGGTTTAGATAGAGACAGGAGACTGGTCTTCATTAAGCATCACAAAAAGGGTTGACACCAAGAAAGTAAAATTCTGAGTTTAAGAATTAGACTTTGCTGGGGCGCCTGGGTGGCTCAGTCGGTTGAGCGTCCGACTTGGGCCCAGGTTGTGATCTCGCGGTCTGTGAGCTCAAGCCCCGCATAGGGCTCTGTGCCTACAGCTCAGAGCCTGGAGCCTGTTATGGATCCTGTGTCTCCCTCTCTCTCTGCCCCTCCCCCATTCATGCTCTGTCTCTCTCTGTCTCAAAAAAATAAATAAACTTTAAAAAATTTAAAAAAAATTAGACTTTGTTACCAATTTTTGGCTATCTCTGTTTGCTAAACCAAGTGACACGTCCACTGTGTCTGAGTCAAGATGACGTTTTGATTGCTCTTAAATCTTCTCTTGGCACACTAGAAGAGCCATTGCTCAGAGACCAGCATCAATGCTGACAGCCACTTTACTATTCTCTTTTCATGGATATTGTCCCTGTTTAATATCCATCGCATTAAGAAGATATAACTGCAATGTTTTAATTACTTTACAATTCTAGATTTTAAAATAATAAATTACCAATGATATATTCCTTGTTGCTTCCTAACAAAAGAAAAGCATTCAGTCCAGGGATGCCTGGGTCGTTCAGTTGGTTAAACTTCCTACTCTTGATTTTAGCTCAGGTCATGATCTCATGGTTCGTGAGATTGAGCTCTGTGTTGAGCTCTGCGCTGATAGCGTGGAGCTTGTTGGGGATTCTTTCTCTCCCTGTCCCTCTGCCCCTACCCCCTCCAGCAATTAAATTTTAAAAAAAGAAAAGAAATGCAGTCAGTCCAAATATGTGAGTTCAGAGAAGAAATGTTTATGCTCCATAGTTTTTCAGAGATTAATCAAAAAGTATGGCATTTCAAAAAGTGCAAAAGTGGTTTTATAGTGTTTCCCATGCTAAGGAAACCATACAAAGATGCATCTAATTTTAAGTACTGAAGCAAAACAGATAAAGTGTAGATCAACAATTATGATACGATATCGAATGCTTTAGTTTCAGGTAGTATAAACTGAAGATATATGCATCCATGAATATATACATACATACATATGTTCACATGTGTGTTTATGTGTTTATGCTTCTTAACCTTGGCTTCATGGAATTTTATGTAAAGAGTGTATATATATATAAATGCATATATATATATATATATATACACACATATATATACATACATATATATATATACATACATATATATATGCATTTATTCATTTTAGTTGACTGCAAATAACGTTCCCAATATTCTCCAAGTAATTCATGAGCATACCTAAAAGCAAAAAAATCATATTTTTGAAGTTTCTGGCCCACCCAGAAAATTTTTACTCTATTGGTCATTTCTGTAATATGAAGCTGTTCTTAAGGACATTGAGTTTTTTATGTTCTCATTAATTTTAGAAGAGAATAGAATGATAAGGAAGAAAGTTATCTTTTTGGATAGTTATCAGCATTAATTTAAATTTACTGTGTTCCTAACAATAATAAGAATATAACAACACAGATTCTAGCCACCACATATTGAATGCTCACTATGTCCAGGAATTGCAGCTTGTGCTAGAAGCTTAGCAGTTGAGTTTATTTAACTATCCTTATTTCACAAATATGTAAACTCAGAGAAGTTGGGTACTCTTCACAAGTTTACATCTGGTATACTGGTAGAGTACTTCATCTTTCATTTTCATAGGTAATGAATTCTGTAGAATGAATTCTGGCATTAAATCAAGGCCAATTTGCTGTGAGAAATTTTATATTTGGTTCAAAAATATCTTGGTGCTTCTAAATAAGGACAGCTAAGACATACATGATGGGTGTTGTTTATGAAGATCTTAAATCTTACATAGTTTAATTTTACAGTAGACAGAAAACAATCAGTATGAAGTCTTTAATTCAAATTCCATTTAATAGTGTTCAGTTCTCAGAGCCATGCTGGGTTCCACTGGCAAGGTGAAGAGCCTCATCTCTCTGTTTCCCTGGACAAAACACTACTCTAACCCTATCAGAATATGTAGGAACTGGGAAGTACCTCTCTCTTCTAATAGATGGTGAGCTTGTACCACAGCAGGAAGTTTGTCATATTCATTTCTGTATTACCTCTGAGCACTACAGTGTCAGAGGCATCATCAAAGTTTAATAATTAGTAGTTTAACTGATGTATTAATTGACATCAAATGCTGTAAGTTTTATATTTCTCATACATGTTAAATTCATTTGCTTAGGTGGAAATGTTATCCCATAAAAATATTTTGAAAGAATATTCCTACATAAGCATTTTAAAATACCAGTAGAAGGGTGCCTGGGTGGCTAAGTCAGTTAAGCGTCTAACTTTAGCTCAGGTCAGGATCTCATGGTTCAGTTTGTGAGTTCAAGCTCTGCATCAGGCTCTCTGCTGTCAGCGCAAAGCCCACTTCGGAGCCTCTGTCCCCTTCTCTGTGCCCCTCTCTTTATACCTTTCTCTCAAAAATAAATAAACATGTAAAAAATTTTAAGAAACCAAAAATAAAAATGCCAGTGGAAAAAAAGAGAACAAATCCAATGAAGAAAATCTGGATATTTACAAGCGCATTTATTTTTGCTTAATAAGAAGTTGACATCAAAAGTCTGCCATTTTGAGTGTCCTAAGCTAAATATTAGCATATTTTGCCTATGTGTTAAACATTTTTTAAAATTTAACACTTACAATTGCTGTTTTGTATGTTTATTCCTCAGTTATTAAGGCAAAAATATTAATTAAAGATCATAATAATAACAGAGTATTTACTGAATAACCCCCACATTTTAAATGATTCTAAGTGTAATATTCTAGGTGCTATATATATATATATATATATATATATATATATATTCTTCAACAAGTCAGTGAGGTAGGTATTTCTCTAACTTTAGAGAATGGAAAAATGACATATAGCTCAGTGCCTCACCCAAAATCATACTGTTAATAAATATCAGAATGAAGAATTGAACCCAAGCAGAACGAATTTATATTTCTTGCTCTTCAACAAGCTATATTGCCTTTACATAAATAGTAAGTCCCATTTTATTCCAATATTTTTTCTAAAATTTTACTTTTATTATTCTTGATGGGTATATATTTTCATATGTTTTCTTACTCAAAGTCTTCTGTTAATATTTAATTAAATTTCCCTGTGTTAGCTCTTATCAGTGATACATAAGAGTTAATTGCTTTAACTCATGGTATTAAACAGCTAATACATAATAATTTGTTTTCCTTTTCCAAGAGGATTCTAGCCAAGCATTTATTATCTAAGACTTAAAACCTTTTGATGGACCTACTATATAGGAGAGAGTTCATCAGTCTTTACAATTTGGAATGAAATAGATTTTTATTCTCATTTCACTGATTGTAAACAAATATCAGACTTTGAAAATTTCTTAATACAAAACTAATTCTAGGATATTTTTGTTTGTTTCTATCCCTCCTATTTCTTTCCTTCTTCACATCCATGCTGTCACCTAATCAGGGATAATGTATATTGGGTCAGCTCAACTTGAGAAGTTATTCTGACTCAATCCTGAGAGGTCTCTCAAGTATTTGGAGCAATGAACCAGTGTTGTAACAATCCTTATTGCACTTTATTGGTTCTATACTCTTCACATTTTCCCTAGCAAAATTGCTTTTTACAATTGGTACTTCACAGGATATAAAAATTTTATATGCTGGTATTTGTAGAATGTTACCCAGAAAAATGTTTACTGATTATAGCATACTGTATTTGTTTGTTTTCAACAGATTTAAAAAACTGAACTGTCCTTCAACTTCAGTATTTGTATCACTGAACTTCAGGAACGTTGCAATGAGTAAAGTGAAGAACTGATAAAAAAACAAAGGAGAGAAGTCATTAATAAAATGAAAAGCAGTAACATCTTCTTTGATGATAAGTATCACAGCTCACTTCCCTCAACCTTTTCTCATATTTTTTGGAATGATTTTTCTATTCCAAACCCTTCACTGGTTTCCATTTTTGTATGTATTACTGTCACATTAAAGTCCAAACATCTCATTATATATAGCCTACAGAAGTTCAAATTTTCAAAAACAGATGCAGAGACAATGATTCCAATGCAAGTACTTATTTTTTAGGTTTATTTATTTTGAAAGAGAGAGAATGCAGGAGGGGCAGAGGGAGAGGTAAAAAGAGAGAATCCCAAGCAGACTTGTCACTGGGAGTACAGAGCCCATTGTAGGGTTTGAACTCCCAAACCTTGAGATCATGACCTGAGCTGAAACCAAGAGTTGGTCGCTTAAGTGACTGAGCCACCCAGGTACCCCTGCAAGTAATTTCTTAAGGAAGTACGACACAAAGAAACTGATGAGGGAGTGGAGGAAGCAGAAAAGGGAAAGGGATGAAGTCAAGTGAGGATGCCATTTCAATCAAAAACCTCTGTACAGCTAATCACACAAGGATCTCTGGAGCAGAAAAATATATACTAATGTTTGTCCTACCTGAAGTTGAGGGTGCTATGCTTGGGGTGGGGAGGTACTTACAATCAGTATGAATGACACAAGGAATCAGATTGTCCAATTAGATGCATAGCAATCAAAGATCTTACCTGGTTGCAACATTTACTAATAATTTTAAGGATACATCAAGAGCCTTTGACCAAGTAGGGAGAACTCTGGGCTATCATAGATATCTACAAGGCATGCACCCTCTGGCACAGAAAAAGGGATGAAGTCTTTAAGGGAGGTTCCTGGTGTTATCTCACATAGAGAAGAAAACATTTAAATTACAAAACATCTAAGAGGCTGATAATTTATGTGACACTCATCAGGAAGGCATGCCTTATAGACTATAGTTCATTTACTATAAATAACCCTTATCTAAAGACATTCAACAGGGGTTGTCCTTCAAGCCTGGATGGCTCAGTTGGTTAAGCATCTGACTCTTGATTTCAGCTTAGGTCATGATCTCACGGATTGTGAGTTTCAAGCCTCATGGTAGGCTCTGTGCTGATGCTTGGGATTCTCTCTCTCTCTCTCTCTCTCTCTCTCTCTCTCTCTCTCTCTCTCTCTCCATCTCTGCCCCTCCCCTGATTGTGCTCTCTCTCTCTCTTAAAATACATAAAATAAATATTAAAAAAATAAATAAATACATTCAATGGATAAGTCATTTTCCTCCTTGTAAACATCTTTAGTTTATTTACCTGGAAGGCTAATTGCCTAGAATAGTAGAACAGGTCACTTGCTTTTGTTCCTACCCCAGGGGTGAATGGATCACCACTCCCACCAGCAAATGGATCATAGGCCAATTGCTTCAACTGCTCAGAATACAGGAGATCTAAAGATCTCCAAGAGATCTAGCAGAAACCAGTCCACAGCATGTCCAAAACCAATCTACAGTCCAGACTCTTTTCTCAAATACCCTTCTCTGTGCATTATGTTCCAATCCTAGCAAACCAGCTGAACTTCCCCAAATGAAATGTCTTTACACATATTTTCCTTTTTCCTCTTGAGTGTTTTTTGTCATTGTTTATTTGTTTGTTTTTGCAAATAGTATTGCATGGGGGAACTCCTACAGATTTCAGTGCCAGTATGATTTCCACTGTGGACTCCTCTTAAGACTCACAGAAGTGAGGTGGTAGTCAGCCCTCTCTGTATCATTGTCTTACATTATTTTTATATCACCTACCATGCTCTGATACAAATGTTTACTTACATGAAATTTAATTCTGAGTATATTAAGGTTTGGGGGTCACTGACTCCTTTCAGATTCTGAAAATTTTCATATGATACCATATGCCACAGATTTTTTTTTTTTTTTTGCATTCAATTATATGGGGTCAAAGATCCCTGAATCCCAATTGTGGATACCAAATTGAGAAACCCTATAAAATATATGTTTACTGAGAATACATTCTCTTTTTCACCATTTCACATTTTGTTTTCACCTTAACACGATGAAATATATGTTGGATGTGGGAAGATTAATTTTTAAGACTTTTCATATCTCTTACATTGATCTCTCTCAGGCGTATAAACTACCCTCATTAGCAAACTTCCTACTTCCTCTTTGCTTTCTTCATCAACTCTCAAAAAATAGTTTATATTACTATATGCTGGGTACTGATCTCAGCATTTGACATATATTGGCCATACCAATTCTCACTGCAAACTGAAGAAGTATTTTCCATTATATCTCAATTTAAAAGTTGGGGCGCCTGGGTGGCTCAGTCGGTTAAGCAGCCGACTTCAGCTCAGGTCATGATCTCGCAGTTTGTGAGTTCTAGCCCCGCATCGGACTCTGTGCTGACAGCTCGGAGCCTGGAGCCTGCTTCAGATTCTGTGTCTCCCTCTCTCTGACCCTCCCCTGTTCATGTTCTGTCTCTCCCTGTCTCAAAAATAAATAAACGTTAAAAAAATTAAAAATAAATAAAAATAAAAAATAAAAAATAAAAAATAAAAAATAAAAAATAAAAAATAAATAAATAAATAAATAAATAAATAAATAAATAAATAAAAGTAAGAAACTTGGCACCTGGCTGGCTCAGTCGTTAAGCATCTGACTTCAGCTCAAGCCATGACCTCACAGTTTGTGAGTTTGAGTCCCACATTGGGTGAGCACAAACCCTGCATCAGGTGAACAGGATTCTTGCTTCAGGTAAAACATGAGTCCTGCTTTGGGTGAGCCTCACTTCTCTCTCTCTCTCTCTCTCTCTCTCTCTCTCTCTCTCTCTCTCCCCTTGTGGGATTCTCTCTTCTCTCTCTCTCTCTCTCTCTCTCTCTCTGTCCCTTGCTCACTTGTTCCCTCTGTCTCTCAAAAATAGATAGATAGATAGATAAATAAATGTAAAAAACTTGATGACCAGAGTGGGCAGGTGAATTGCTCAAGGTCACAAAATAACCGAATAGCAATATATAGGGATGCCACATAGGCATCTAGACTTCACTTTTTCTCAGCCTTTTATTTTTATTTTTTCATTCAAGTCATAATTGACATATAACACATTAGTTTCAGGTATAGAACATAATAATTTGATATTTGTATATATTGCGAAATGGTCACCAGAACAAGTCTAGTTAACATCCATCACCTTACGTAGTTACAATTTTTTTTCCTGTGATAAGAAATTCTAAGATCCACTCTTAGCAACCTTCAGATATGCAATACAGCATTATTAGCTATAGTCACCTTGATGTATATTACATCTCCATGACTTATTTTATAACCTAATGTTTGTACCCTTGATGCTCTTCATCCACATCTACACTGCTAATTGCAATAACAAATTGACTCTGAGGGGTTGCTATACCTCTTTCAAAAATGGCACCTGACGTTTTTGCAAATTCATTTCTCAAACAGCAATTTCTTGATTTGAGTGAAAAAAAAGAAAAGAAAAGAAAGAATTTCCTAGTTCTCCAAACACTTTGATTACTTTTTCGATGTCCTTTGAATGTTTCTAATCTTGGCCTGTATCTTGGATATTGTACTTTCTCCTGAGTTTCAATCTTAGTCTTCATTTATCACTTTACATGTTTTACTTACACGATCACATTTTCATATATATATATATATATATATATATATATATATATATATTTAATTTTTTTTTAATTTTTTTTCCCAACGTTTATTTATTTTTGGGACAGAGAGAGACAGAGCATGAATGGGGGAGGGGCAGAGAGAGAGGGAGACACAGAATCAGAAACAGGCTCCAGGCTCTGAGCCATCAGTCCAGAGCCTGACGCGGGGCTCGAACTCACGGACCTCGAGATCGTGACCTGGCTGAAGTCCGACGCCTAACCGACTGCGCCTCCCAGGCGCCCCCACGATCACATTTTCTAACATCACTTCATTCACTCTCTTTAAAATGATAACTTCCAAATATACATTTCACAACAGATTTCATATAGACATTTAAACTAGCATTATATATATATACTGCATTATATACGTGCCTGTGTCTGAAATAGATATGTTTAAAATTAAAACAAATATCTTTTCTCCTCATCTTATTTTGGTGAGTTTTGTCATTTACCTTATTTACAATAAAAACCAACCTTTCTCATCTTCTTTTCATTAATATCCTTTATCCAGTTGTTGTTAGAAGTTTGATAAATCTAGTGCCTTAAAAATCCTTAGACATGTTACATCCTCTTTAAGCATGTTGATTCTTTCTTGATCTAGATTCTCCTTAATTTAGCATGGGAAATACTACTTTCAGATACTTTTGTCCCCAGTCCAACATATTTCCTGGTAGTGCATAGATCCTTTTAAAACACAAAATCAATCATGCTATCTCATGGCTAAAAAATTTTAAATTACTCCTTACTTATTACACAGTAAGAACATGAAAGCCATACTATCATGCATCAGTTTTCCCAGAATATTAAAAGAAATATGTGCCAAAATAGTCCTTTATAGGTTAAATGAGTGACAAATGCCAAGAATATAGATTTTTTTTTTGTACTGGAAGATTTCCCAACTCTAAAAGCTAATGTATATTGGAAATTTCTCAATGGAAAGCCAAGCTTTCTATTTTCCTTACATATCAGGACATCCCTCTCACTCTCTCAAGAAGTATTTATTTGCACTCATTGAAACTAGTTGCAATAGTCAGAGTCAGGGTCAGGTTCACCAGAGAAATAGAATATACATATACATATTTACACACACATGGAATATCTATTATTTATCCACTGAGAGAGATTGGGATTTATGATGAGGAATTTATTCGTGTGATTATGTATACTGAGAGGTCCCACACTCTGTAGTCTGTAAGCTATAGACCAAAGAAAGTGGATGGTGTGGTCCAAGTTTAAAGGCCCAAGAGCCAGGAGGAACAATGGTATGTGTTTTAGTCAAAATCTGAAGGTCTGAGAACCGAAGGACCAAAGGTGTAAAATCCATTCTGAGGTCTGGAGACCTTTATTCAGCTCAAGCAGTAAGGTTGAGAGGCTGAATTTCTCCCTTCCTCTGCCTTTTTGTTCTATCAGGACTTGAGTGGATTGGATGATGCAAACTCTATTATGGAGGGCGATCTTTACCCAAGCTTTGAATTCAAATGCCAATTGCATCTGGAAACACCTGCATCTGGAAACACAGACACACACGGAAATAGTCTTAACCAAGTATCTGGGCATCCCATGACTTAGTCAAGTTGTCTTATAATAAATCAATCTCTCTCTCTCCCTTACTTTCTCCCTCCCTCCCTCTGTCCCCTCCTCCTTCCTACCTGTTGGTCCTATTTCTCTGGAGAACCCTGATATATCAGCTGAGGTCAAAAAAGATATAACTCTGCTTCCTTATTTCAGCTCTCATATTGTAAGCAAGTATCTTTTGGTGGTCTACATAGTGCCACTTTTCTGCATTTTTGTGATCTTCGCTTGTGAGTTCACTGTTTAAAAGACCCCCAGGGGCAGAGCTGAAATCTATCTAGTGTTTCTAAGCGCAAGAAGCTGTGATGTGCCTTACAGAGAATATGTGTGTTAGACAGGCTTTATTCAGCATGCTGTTGGACATGGTTCAATGTTAATTAGTTGACATATTAAATAAGATGTCTTTGAATAGAAATTCACACAAAACAAGGTTATATATTGATCTGTTGATGGCAGCATGAATAGAAGTTCAGAGAAACTTAACCAAGTTTTCTCAAAGGAAATTTGTTAATTCAGTGTTTACATCAACTTTATAGAACATAACTACCAAGAATAATGAAAATTGCCTAAATGTTAATGTATGTATACTTTCACAAATACATATTTCAGAAATCTCAAGTTCACGTCAATATCTCTAATTCTAATTCAGTTTTTTTCTAAATCTTCCTCTATCAAATATCTGTAACTCTCTTCCTCCAAACTGATAGCCCTGGCTCCCAACAATATTAGCAATTTATTTATTTGCTCAATCCTATAATATATCTAAAATAATTTCAATATAATATATATAAAATAATTTGAACATAACTTCATCTGTAAAACTAAATGTTCGTAGGGGAACTACTAAAAGAGTTGAGCATTTATTTGCAGTCTTCAAGTATTTCATCTTACTCAAAACTAAAGGAACATAGTCTATCACCATATTTATAAATTACTTTAATTAGTTCTTTTTTCTTTTTCTTCCCTATTCTTATTTTCATCACTGGAAACTCACTGTTCATTTTTAGAAAGTAGAATCATTTGTTTCAAGTTTTCTTCATAATTATGTTTTTGTTTTCCCCTTTCCATATCTTGTAATGTAATATATTTTTTGAATGTCTAGAACATTGACCTGTTTCCAAAAGTTAACACTGTATAAAATGCTATTCTCAGAGAAATGTCATTTCCTTTACATCTCTTTCACTCCATTACTCAGCACCTGCTGTTCACCAACTTCATTGTTTTTCAGTTTATCCTTACTGTTTTTTTGGTTGATCTGGACATGGAAAACTACAAAACATTGACTAAAGAAATTGAACAAGATACAAATAAATGAAAAGATACCCATGTTCACTGATCAGGAGAATTAATTTTGTTGAAATGCCCATTTTACCCAAAATGACCTACAGATTCAATGCAATTGCTATCACAATTCTGATGTTATTTTCACAGAAAGAGCAAAAAAAAAAAAAAAAAAAAAAGTCCTAAAATCAAGCTGGAAGCACTACACTTCCTGATTTCAAAATATATTATAAAGCTATAGTAATTAAAATAGTATGATAGTGGCATAATAGCAGACACATAGATCAATGGAACAGAATAGAGAGACCCCCCCAAAAAAAAAAAAACTTACATATATACAGGCAAGAATTTTCAACAAAGGCACCAAAAATACACAATGGGAAAAGGAAAGTCCCTTCAATAAACTGTGTTGGTGAAACTGGTTATCTACATGTAAAAGGATAAAGTTGGATCTTTTTGACATTAAAAAGCACAGGACATAAAAGCAAAGTAGATAGGTGAAATTATGTAAAACTAAAACATTTCTGCATAGCAATGGAAACAATAAAAAAAATGAAAAGGCAACCCATGAAATGGAAACAAAATTCTGTAAACCATAAAACAGATAAGGCGTGAATATTAAAAATATATAAGAAACTAATATAAGAACATAATGTCAATAATAATAATAATAATAATAATAATAAATAGCCCAATTAAAAATGGACAAAGGATCTGAAAAGACATTTTCCAAAGAAGACGTACAGATATCCAGCAGGTATATAAAAAGATGCTCAACATTCCTAATCATCAGAGAAATGCTAATCAAAACTACAATGAGATATAACCTCATACTGTTAGCATGGCTTTTATCAAAGAGTCAAAGATAATAAGTGCTGACATGGATGTGGAGAAAAAGGATCCCTTGTGCACTTTAGCAGGAATGTATATTGGTACATCATCATGTAAAATAGTATGGAAGTTCCTCAAAAAACCTGAAAATGAAATCACCATATGACTCAGAAACCCCACTTCTGAGTACATAGCCAAAGAATATAAAATCACTGCCTTGAAGAGATATCTACACTGACAAGTTTGTTGTAGCATCATTCTCCATAGCTGAGATATGAAAACAACTGAAGAGTGTATAAAGAAAATGTGGTTGAGATATATACAATGAAATGCTACTCACCCTTAAAAAGAGAGAAAATCTTTTTATTTGCAACAACATAGATGAACCCAGAGAACATTATACTAAGTGAAATAATCCAGACACAGAAAGACAAATATTACATGATCTCCCTCATATGCAGACTCTTAAAAAAGGGGAATTCATAGTGACATAGAATAGAATGGTGGTCATGAGATGGGGTTGGGAAAAAAGGGGAGATGCTCATCAAAGGATAAAAACATTCAGTTCTAAGATTTAGAAGTTCTGAAGCCCTAATGTACAGCCATGGTAATTAAAGTTAATTAAAATGCGTTTGAAATTTGCTAGGAGAATAGATCTCAAGTGTTCTCACTACAAAAGAAAAAATCAGGCAAATATGTCAGGTGATAGATGTGTTAATTCATTTGTCTGTGGTCACCTTTCTGAAATGTATGCCTACATCAAAACATCATATTTCACACTTTAAATATACACAATGTTTACCTCTCAGTTATACCTCCATAAAGCTGGCAAAAATATTAACACCCCCCGCCACAAAAAGCTGTGTCATGCAATAAGATGCTGATGGAATGATTTAATTGGCAAAAGTCGAAAAACTTTAAGGGGCAATAGAGTAAACGTTTTAGGCTTTACAGGCCATATGTAGTCACTGTCACATATTCTTGTTCTTTTCCACAACCTTCTAAAAATATAAATTTATATTTAGCTCATAGTCTGTACAAAACCAGTGTGTGGGCCAGATTTGGCCCTCAGCTAGTAGCTTGCCAACCCTTGGACTAGATAATTTCTGAATATTCTAGACTCTTAGAAATGGATAAACTCCAAATAAGGCATGTTAGCTGAAGGCAAATTAAAAAGAGATAAAAGCACATCCAAAGAGTTCACATTCAGGTCTCTTTGCTTTGAAACAGAATTCCTCCCAAGAGAGAGAATAAAGTCTAAAGCAGATTTTTGTTTTTGTTTTTGTTTTTTGGAACAACATCCTAACTTGCTTTACTAGGTAATACTCCAAGGAATTTCTAGAATTGCAGAGCAATGGAAGATGAAAATCTTTCTGATCAAGTAGTATTTGTGTTGAGCTGCGAGATACATCAATGGTTTGCATTTTATTTGTAGAATAAAACTTACTCATAATACCACCTTATTGTCTCCTACACTGAGGCAATAAAGTGCTAGTCTATCTCCTTTGAATTTGTACTTGAGGAACGGAAGTGGCAGCAAAGTTACCAGTACGCAAAAATTCCTGGACCTTTGTTGATAGCCTGTTTTTCATTGCATTCAATGTTGAGTTATTAAAATCCAGTGGCCTATGAGTTATTCAAACCTAGTGGACTAGTAGCATGCCCAGCCGTCATCTACTATACTCAGTGCCTATGCTCAATGCCTGTAATTCCATGTGGCACACACTGAAGTAAAACGGTGGAAGCCAGTCTTCCATCAAGAAGTGAATGAGTCTAAAAGAAGAGATATAGGTCCAGAGAAAAATATGAGAACCAGAAAATATACGTGATGTGGCACACAATGCATATGGGTACCCATTACTTTGTCACAAAGCACATACATGCCCAAACATACAGATTAAATATATATTCAGGGCTAATCAGAGGAGGTGTTCTGGAAGTGTACATGTAAAGGTACCCATAAAAGCATGCATTCCATAATTTCCACATAGTAATAAATGATAAATATCCCTGCAAGGACACAGAAGAGTATTCTATGTGACCTTGCCAGAATGGCTACTCAGACATTTTGATGTTTTAGGAAATTGAATACTCTTGAGTAACTTGATAAAACACTGCCTTTCTAATATATTTCTGTGCCTTACACTTCGGCATCAGCACTCAACTTTTTTGTTGTTGTTCTTTAGTTTTCCTGTCTCTATAATGGAGATAATGTTAATTTTCCTCCCTTAGTTGCTGAAAATGTTGATTTATACTTGCAAAGCACTTTGAAGATGAAAAGCACTTGTGCTTATTATTAGCAGTAACATTGGCCAAAAGAAAGAGAAGAATCATTTGTCTGAAGAGGGCATTTACTTTAGAGCAGTGTGGGAGAAGTAGCAAGGGCAACAGTAGAGGAAGAATGGATTGAAGAAATAAATATAGGAAGAAAGCTTTTCAAAGATTGCTATTTTTCATGATTCAAATCTCCTAAAATTATTTGAGATTCTTTTTTTTTTTTTTACAGTGCTCGTAAGAGGCTTCCTAAAGTCAATATATAAGAGGGCAATTTCATTTTCTCCATTAAACCTAGAGAATCATTACCTTCAGCTGTAAGGAGGTTTCCTAGTTTAGGAAGTATCAGGTTCAATTGAGACTGAAAGAAGCATTTAATTTTTCCAATGTGATTGTAGAAGAGCCTTCACTGAATTTAATTTAAAGCATATACATTATCTTTCATTGCGCTAAATTATTTAAACACTCAATGATTATAAACACAAATTACTAATTTCTCACTAAGACTGACAAAGTAAACAGAATTGAAACACCCATGATATGTACGGATTACATTTGCCAAAAATATCACCTATTAATCATACTCAGAGAAAATAACAATGGCAAAGTCAAGAGCCTGACATTTTATATCTTATATAATTCGTGTTATAAGTACTTGGCTACAGCAAAGGGAGCTGTCATTGTAGTTTCATAAATGTAGCATCTGATTGAATTCTTTATATAGTTCTACTGGTTTATTGTTCTGCTATTCTTTTTATTAGTAAGGAGGCAAGTTTATTTCTCTTAAAGTCATTGATCAATAAAAATAAATCTATTGTAGTAAAAATTTGATAGAATAGAATTCTATATTGAGCTCAGATGTAAAATTAAGCAGTAACAGAAAATTGCTTTCAGATAATAGTTATGCTCTATCTGTAAGAGAAAGCAAAACAGGAATTCAGCAATTGATCAGAGAACTTTATCCACAAAGACAGAAAAATAGAATATATTAAGCACTTAAGAACATTGAGGTATTTTTGTCAGGAAATTGTTTTCACTTTCATTATTGAATCTTCTAGTCTAAGAATCTAAATTCAGTAAATGTTGAGTATATGCAAATAAATTGATCCTATGGACTAAAAAAATGGTGACAATTTTTAGGTTGATAAAAGTACTACTATTTCAGTGATAGTGATTTGCCATTTTACTTTAAAAAGAAAAAGAAAAAGAACATAAATTTCTTACCATGGCAGGTGGGTTAATGGCAATTTTTTACATATGGTTAACAAACAGGCTATAGGATGTGGAAACACCACATGTACATGACTTTGAGTTTATTGTGTTTATGTCTGGAATAAATTGGCTCTATACAGGAACAAAGGGATACTTCTCTTAATGTTCCATTTCGTTTTTGTTCTTGTTTTTTTTCTTTTTAACTCTTCAACGAACTATTACAAGTGTTCTGAATAAATGGAATAACGACATCCTTGCTTAAAACATATGTAGCCAGTTGTATTCTTAATAATTAAAAAAGCCATTCAAAATTTTTTTTTTTATTTCCATGTTCTCTGACCTAAAAAATATCTGGGATCAGTAAGTATTCACTTTCTACTGATCCTATTATTGATGGATATTCTACTGAGGAAAGTGAAGTAAGGGGTTATAGTAAATTGTAATAATTTAGAAGCATTTGGCAACCATTCAACTTGTAATAGATAAGATATTCCCATGAACATAAATTATGCATCTTCATTGACCATGTTGACAAGATAACTGCCAATTTTTATTTAGTGTTGACTCTAAAATTTAGAGCATGATAAAGAACTGAATATAGATAAATAAGGAAAGATATGACATATCAGATATATAAATATATATGATATATAATCAGCACTATATAAGATGTATAATCAGCAATGTATAATACATAATATATATAAATATATAATATACATAATTAGCAACAACCATCACAACACAATTACTAAACAATAATAAGAACAGCTTTCCTGTTCTATTTCTATTCTAATAGCAAAATGCACAAAGGTAATTAAAAGATACAGACTTCCAGTTATAAAATAAATAAGTCCTGGGGATGTAATGTGCAGCATGGTGTTTATAATTAACAATATTATAGTGTATATTTTAATATTGCTAAAAGAGTAGATGTTAAAAGTTCCCATCACAAGAAAAAACTGTGTAACTAAGTGACTTATTGTGGTGATCATTTTGCAACATATACATATAGCAAATTATTATGTTATACACCTGAAACTAATATAATGCTATAGTCAATTATATATCAATAAAAATTAATAGCCTTTCTTTCTAAAATTAGAAACATAGGTAACAAATTCACTGTTGTTAATATTATTTGCTTTATAGAGTCTGTCCACTTAGGTTTAGATATTTCTGTCTTGCCCTGTGTAACAATTAACTGGTTGGGAATCTATACGGGTATAATATAAATAAAAAGGTGTATTTTATGTATTATGGATTGAGATTCATACTATAACCAAATTGCATGGTTTTCCTTATCTTTCTAAAACATAGCTTTTCCCTTTCTCTTCCTTCTACATACCTCCTTTCCCCCTTCTCGCACAGTTTGCTTCTATTGTAACTGCCACAATAGTGGATGTTGGGAGATTTTGCCATCATAAACAGAAACCTAATCTCCAAGTGAGAAAAAAAATAGTTAATAGGCAAGAATTAACTGCTATTTAGAAGAATTACAATCACCATCATCACAAAAATTTGAAGGCTTCAAGTTATTTATTAGAAAAGAGTTAAAATTCCATGTGAACAAAGAGATCTCAATCTGAGAAATCAATTGAATGAGTTTATTTCTTTCACGTTTTGAAAGAAAACTATTAGCAAAATATCTAAAATAAGACCTCTAAGATTAAATAAATTGAAGTATAATATTTATGTTAAATATATGAATTATAAAATAAAATTGTATTTCAGAAAATAATACTGTATATATGATCATCTTTTTAAAAGAGTAATATTGGTTTATCTTAAGAACTCATAATTGTTTTTACCCACAAGCTAAAGAATTGTATACAGATTTTAATTAAGCTACCTTGGTATTTTTGTTCTGTACTTATTTATTAAAATAGTTCATCTCACATATTACAAAGGTTTACATAATTAAAATTTCATCATTTAACTAAAGGAGGAGAATGTATGCTATATTACCATAATGTAATACATTTTCAAAACGCCCTACTTACAAGTCAAAAAAGAAGTGTATGAGAACTCAAAAGAAAAAAAAAAGGAAGAAAGAAAAGGTGTAAGTAATAGATGTATAAGTAGTTCCCCATTATATCTAATTTGACTTAATGAGAAGTAGTTCTTAACTTTCAATCAACCTGAATATAGCATAATATTCAAAATAACTTTTAGAGGAATCTTTTAAAGCTGGAATCATAGCTCTTTTGCATTTTATCCCCTTGATAATAGATTTTCTTATTTAGCTCTAAATTTTTGAGAAGTAATTATTAAAATACATGGCATGGAGTCCATTTTTTATTATAAAACTTTTATATTAACTAAGAGTTGTCTAGGTTGTCAAGGGAATTTACCAATTTATGTCAATCATTTGGGCTCATAATTAAACACAGTTCTTTTTTGAGATTTTTACATAAAACCTGCACCGTTTTCTATAATGGGAAAAGGGGAAACTAGGTCTTAGATACCTTAGATATCTTACATCACTAACAAGAATCCTTACAAAATACTGTTAGAAGTATTTGTTTTATTATGAACTGTCTTCAAACATGCTGGCCAAGTAAGCCTTGTGATGCTAAATAGGAGAATATATTAATTATAGATACAAACCTCATTCATAGAAAATAAGCCCATTTAAGTTGGAATATTTTGTACTCTCATAATAATTGCAAGTTCAGAAACAGGGTTGTGACAGCAAAGCAGAGGGAATCTAAGGTTACAAAGAGGAGTGGAGACAATGTGATGAGAAGGGCAAGTCACTTCTGCGATGTTCTCCACACAAATCCATAAATCCAGTGATTCATTAGAAAACAGCAGACAAACCCAAACAGAAAGACATGGAACAAAATACCTGACAACTAGTCTGTGAAAGTGTCCAGCTTATGAAAAATAATTAAGTATGGAGAACTCGTAAAGGAGAACACTGAGAAAAAATGCAACATGGTATCACATAGTAAATGCTGGAACAGAAAAAAAAAAACAACAAGGAAATTAATGGAAAAAGAAAACTGGTAAAATCTGAGTGAAAACTGTTGTTTAGTTCCCATATTGTATCAGTGTTAACTTTCAAGTTGTGATTAAGTGTTATATAAGATGTCAACCTTAGAGGAAACTGAGTAAAGGGCAGGTAGGAAGTCACTGAACAATTTTTACAACTCTTCTGAAAATATAAAATTATTAAATAATAATTATAATATGAAACAAGAAAAATCAGCAAAAAAATGAATAAAAATAAGAAATGAGCGAATTTATAAGGAAACTGAAAATGAATCAGAGGGTACCAAACTACATGGACATCAGTCAAAACTGCAACATTGCCTACACACTTATTTCTTAATGATATTAAGCATTATATATGAAGATTATAGATATTTATATCTGTATTGATCCTAAAGACATGGTATATATATTAAAACAATTTGGAGTTGTCATGAATTTTCTACATGTTTCTGAATTCAGACATTTCCAGGACGAAAAATAGTCTTTACTCTATAGCTTCTTAAGAAAGCTTGGAGGTATACAATGATATATTCTGCTAAAGTAGTCTTGCTTTAAAGTAACATAGTCAGGGGTAATGGGAGGAAGTAAATACACTCTTCAAACTGCATCCCTCGGGTTAGACTAACAGGGAGGATTACATGGGAGCAGAGATACAAGTCAAAGGTTTTTTTGTTGTTGTTACCAAATACTCATGACTCCAAAAGAATAGGAGACACCAGAGCAAATCACTAAATAAGAACAACAGTAAGTCAAAAAAGATATCCTTCTGATTTCCACAACCAATAAGGCTGTAAACATCATCTGAGTTCAGAGAATGGATCCTGTAACCAAACACTGAGTAATATGAAAACAATCAGTGATGTGCAAACAGTGAATATTGAGGTAAAGTGTAAAATTTTCAAATCCTGTTTTACTGAAGATTTACTCACATCCTCAAAGATGGACAGGGGGAAAAACTTATTTAGTAAAAACATTTAGAAAAGATTGTTTTAAATTTTTTTTAATGTTTACTTATTTGTGAGAGAGACAGAGAGAGAGAGAGATAGCACAGTCAGAAGAGGACAGAGTGGTAGACACAGAATCCGAAGCAGGTTTCAGGCTTCAAGCTGTCAGCAAAGACCCAATGCAGGGCTCAAAGTCACGAGCTGCGAGATCAGGACCTAACCCGATGTCAGACACTTAACCGACTGAGCCACCCAGATGCCCCTTGTATGTTTTAAAGAAAGGTTAAACGGTTTCTTATTGAATACTCCTAGACTTTCAGATGACAATTGTTTTGTAAAGCTTGCTGCTGAAGGGGCTGGGCATCTGAAGGGGAAAAAAAATTAAAGAAAATAATGTATTTATGAAATTATTTTGTGAACCAAATTTAGTTTTTTTTTCCTTTTTTCTAGGAAAAAATAAAGATTTATATATTTAAATAAAGATACACTGAACATTCACACAGCAATTGTATTTACTGTTACTTTAAATATATTTAGTGGGACTATTGCTTACATATTTGAGTCTTTGATTGCTGGATCTCTTAGCACTTTCATATTTCCGGGCCTCTGATTTCAATGCCTGCTAATGCCCCTGGTTGCTAATCTAGAGAGGTCTTATGAGTTCTCTGGTTACTCTTAGGTAATGTAAGAACTCTACATCAATAATTAATATGTCCAAGTCAAAGAAATAAACCGAAGCATGTGTATAAACACACACATGCACATACACATACACACACACACACACACACACACACACACACACACACATGCACGCACGTACGTACATGCACACACACATGCATACCCTGAACTGAGAGTAAGTCCCCTTCCCCAGTCTGGACTACTGTAGGTAAGCCATCAGCAGGCAAGTGATGGAGATAACAGTAGGTTTTGGCCTCTTCCAGTCTGAATCGGAGAAGAGAGGACAAAAAAATTGCCGAGAGTATAGGAAAAAACTCTTTTTTTTTTTCCGCTTAATAAAAATAAAACTTAGTAGCTCATATAAATGGAAATCCAGATGTAGGGCAGAATTCAAGGTTTGGTGATCTGTCAGCTTATTGTTATCTCAAAGAACTCAGTAGTTTTGTTTCTGTGCTGTGTCATCTGAGATGCCAGAGCAATTAGTCTCAGGGTTGTAGGACAGTGACCAATAGCAATCAAATCTACAAGGTGCTTAATAAATATACAGTGAAAGAGAATACTTTTACCCAGAAGCCATTCTAAAATTCATCTTGATTGGCCCACATCTTTTCCCAAAACAACAGCTGTGTCTAGGAGAATGGATTACATTGATTGGTTTAAGCCTACGAAACTTGAACAATGAAGCAGGAGAGGGCTTGAAAGCAGTTTTGCCTGAAGGGAATGGGAGCTGTTATACAGTATTTGCTGTGCTGTTAACTTTCTGGTTTATATCAGGAATTTCTTTAATTCCCTGGATTTAGGTACTTTTTTTTAAAGGTTTAAAGAGAGGATTAAATTAGACTTCCTCCAGGGAAGTTGGTGGAGTTGGAGCACCTCAAGCTCACCTCCTTCCATGGATACAACTAATTAACAGCCACCTCAGTGTAAATGATGCAGCAAATAAAAAGACTGGCAGAAAGAATTTTTCACAGCTAAATGTAAAGAAGAGGCCACATGGAAGAGGGCAGGAAGAGCAGAGATAATGGAGCTAAATGGACTGTCTACAGGAGAAAAGGGATGCCATGGGTACAGAGAGGGGGGACATAGACTCTCATACCAGAGATCCTGATAGGGGAGACAAATCCCCATAACATCTGGCTCTGAAAAAGAGGGGCTGAATTTCACAAGTTCTTAAAATCAGCAGGGCTTAAAACCTGGAACTTTAAAAATCGATAGGCTCTGGGGAGACTCAGGAGGTCTAGAAGAAACTGAGTCCCTGCCCTTAAAGAGACACCACAACAAATGGCCCCACAAAGATACAGCATAGGAGTAGCAGTTTTAAAAATGCTTGGGACATATGGAAGGCAGATTTGTTTATTAATCTCAGAACTTGTGCTGGAGGGGCAGGGATTGTTGAGAGGTTTCTCCAGGAACAAAGCTGACAGGTACCATTTCCCTCCCCCACCCCCCAGCATAAACACAGAGACACATGTAGGAATCAGCATGGCTCCAACACTTGCTACCTAACTTGCTAATAGTGTGCCCCACCCACGTGCTTTCCTGTGCACATGCCCCCTCTGGCCGGCCCTCAGCTCTAGTTCTCCTCCCACAGCAGAGTAGCACAAATCTTGCTAACACCATATGTCCTGCCCCCTCATGACCCTGTGGCTCTGCCTCCTCCAACCCAGCCTGCCTGGGTCCCCAGTGGCTGCAGGTCCCCTCCTGCTGGCATAACCTTGCTGGTACTGAGGGGCCTGTCCCCACATTCTCTTGCAGTTCCATGCTACTTCATCTTTGGCAAGTGCAGGTCTGACTCAACTCAAACCCAAGCAGCCCCAGACTGGCTCACTACCAACACAGGTAACAAATGCTGTCCACAAAAAGCAAAGATAGTCATTGCAGATGATGAGACTAAAGGCAAAAGCAGCTCAGCCAGGTGCACACACCACACATAGGAGACACCTCTGAAGTACCAGGTGCTGGTGAACAAGGGACATTGTACTACAGGGCACTACAGGACCTCTTTTTTATAAGGCCACTACTTTTAAAAGCTGGAGACAATTAAACCATCCCTACAAGAAATGTTAAAGATGACTTTTGAGTGGAAAGAAAAGACTATAAGTAGAAGAAAGAAAAGTAGGGACAGAAAGGCAGTAAAAATAAGTATATCTATAAAAATCAGTCAAGGGATTCACAAAATAAAAGGACACAAAATGCAATACCATATACCTAAAATATTGGAAGAGAGGAGTAAAGAATGGGTTCAAATTTAAATGATTATCAGCTTAATGTAGACTACTTATATGCATAAGATATTTATTCAAACCCAGTGGTAACCACAAATCAAAAACCAGTGATAGATATGCAAAAACTAAAGAGAAAGGAATCAAAGTATATCACTGAAAAAAGCCAACAAATCATGAGAGATGAGAGCAAGAGAAGAAAGAAACAAAAACAACCAAAAAATAAGTGACAAAATGGCAGTAAGTATATACTATAATGATTACTTTAAATATAAATGGACTAAAAGCTCCAATCAAGACAAAGGGTGATGTAATAGGTAAAAAAAAAAAAAAAAAAAAAAAAAAAAAAAAAACAAACCAAAAAACAAAAAAATAATCCAACAAAATATATAATAATTATAAATATTTATAAACCAAATATGGGAGCACTCAAGTACATAAAACAGCCAATAACAAACATAAAGGAAGTAATTGATAGTAGTACAATAAGAGTAGGGGACATCAACACCCTATTTACATCAATGGATAGATCATTCAAACATAAAATCTACAAAGAAATAGTGGCTTTGAATGACACATATTACCAGATGGATCTATATATTCAGAACATTCCATCCTAAAACAGTGCACATGGAACATTCTCCAGAATAGATCACATATTAGGCCACAAAACAAATCTCAACAAATTTGAAATGACTTAAGTCATACCATGCATCTTTTCTGATCACAATGCTATGAAACTAGAAATCAACCACAAGAAAAAGTCTGGAAAGAACACATATATATGGAGGTTAAATAACATGCTATTAAGCAATAAATGGGTCAACCAAGATATCAAAGAGGAAATAAAAAAAAATAGAGATAAATGAAAATGGAAACACAATGGTCCAAAACTGTGGGATGCAGAAAGAATTCTTCTAAGAGGAAGTTTATAGCAATACAGTCCTACCTCAAGAACAAGAAAAATATCAAATCAACAACCTAATCTTACACCTAATGGAGCTAGAAGAAGAACAAAAAACAAAACCCAAAACCAATAGAAGGGAGGAAATAATAAAGATTGGAGCAGAAATAAACAAAATAAAAAAAAAAACAATAAGACAGATTAATGAAACCAGGAGTGGGTTCTTTGAAAGATCAACAAAATTGACAACTCTTGAGCCAGACTCATAAAAAAGAGAGACAGAGAAAAGACTCAAATAATCAAAATCAAAATTGAAAGAGGAAAAATAAAAACTAACACCACAGAACACAGAAATACAAAGGACTGTAAAAATATTATGAAAAATTATATGCCAGAAATTTGGACAATGTAGAAGAAATGGATAAATTACTAGAAATATATAACTCCCCAAGACTGAATCTGGAAGAAATAGAAAATTTGAACAGACCAAATACTGGTAATTAAATTGAATCAGTAATTAAAAAAAAAAAAAAAAATCAGCAACCGAAAATCCAGGACCAGGTGGCTTCAGTGGTGAATTCTACCAAACATTTCAAGAATAGTTAATACTTATTCTTCTCAAACTATTCCAAAAAATAGATGAGGGAGAAAAAACTTCAAATTCATTTTATGAGGTGAGCATTACACAGATACCAAAACTAGATAAAGACATTACAAAAAAAGAAAATACAGGTCAGTATCTCTGATGAACATAGATGCAAAAATCCCCAGCAAAACAAACCAACAATGCATTAAAAAAATATTCACCACCATCAAGTGAGATTTATTCCTGGGATACAAGTGTGGCTCAATATTCACAAATCAATCACGTGGTACATGACGAGAGAAAGAAAAAAACATATGATCATTTCAATAGATTCAGAAAAAGCACTTGACATAGTACAACATCCATTCATGACAAAAACCTTCCACAAAGCAGATTTAGAGGGAACATATTTCAACATAATAAAGGCCATATATGAAAAACCTGCAGCTAACATCATTCCTTGTAAGGGACAAGACAAAGATATCTACCTTCACTACTTTTTTCAATATAGTACTGGAATTCCTAGCCACAGCAATCAGACACAAAAAAAAATGACAGATATCCAAACTGGTAAGAAAGAGGTAAGGTTTCACTATTTGCAGGTGACAGGGACCAATATATAGAAAACTCTAAAGAGACCACCAGAAAACTACTAGAACTGGTAGATAAATTCAGTAATTTTGCAGGATACATAGTCAACATACAGAAATCCATTGCATTTCTATACATGAATAACAAAGTTGGAGAAAGAGATTAAGAAAATAATCCTATTTACAATTGCACCAAAAATAATAAAATACCTAGGAATGAATTAACCAAAGATGTGAAAGACCTGTGCTCTGAAAACTATAAAACATTGACGAAAAAACTGAAGGCAACTCAAAGAAATGGAAAGATATTTTATGCTCATGGATTCAAAGAAGAAAAAAATTGTGAAAATGTCCATACTACATAAAGCAATCTACAGATTTAATACAATCTCTATCAAAACACCAATAGCGGGGTGCCTGGGTGGCGCAGTCGGTTAAGCGTCCGACTTCAGCCAGGTCACGATCTCGCAGTCCGTGAGCTCGAGCCCCGCGTCGGGCTCTGGGCTGATGGTTCAGAGCCTGGAGCCTGTTTCCGATTCTGTGTCTCCCTCTCTCTCTGCCCCTCCCCCGTTCATGCTCTGTCTCTCTCTGTCCCAAAAATAAATAAAAAAACGTTGGGGGGAAAAAAAAAAAAACACCAATAGCATTTTCACAGAACCAAAACAAATAATCCTAAAAACTGTATGGAACCACAAAAGACCTTAAGTAGCCAAGGCAATCTTGAAAAAGAAGAACAGAACTGAAGGTATCGCAATCCCAGATTTCAAGATATACTACAAAGCTACAGTAATCAAAACAGTACGATACAGGCACAAAAAGACAGACACAGATTGATGGAACAGAATAGAAAACCCAGAGATAAACTCACAATTATATATACGGTCAATTAATCTTTGACGAAGGAGGCAAGAATATGCAATGGGAAAAAGTCTCTTCAACAAATGGTGTTGAAAAAACTATACAGCTACATGCAAAAGAATGAAACTGGACCATTTTCTTATACCATGCCCAAAAATTAACTCGAAATGGGTTAAGGACCTAAATATGACATAAGAAAGAAAGAAAGAAAGAAAGAAAGAAAGAAAGAAAGAAAGAAAGAAAGAAAGAAGCCTGAAGCTATAAAAATCCTACAGGAGGGCAAAGCAATAATTTCTCTAACATGGGCCATAGCAACATTTTTCTAGATAATGTCCCCTGAGGCAAGGGAAACAAAAGCAAAAATAAACTATTGGGACTACATCAAAATAAAAAGCTTCTGTACAGCAAAAGAAACAATCAACAAAACTAAAAGACAACCTACTGAATGGGAGAAGAGATTTTCAAATGATATATCCAATCAAGTGTTAGTGTCCAAAGTATATAAAAAACTTACACAACACTCAACACCAAATAATCCAATTAAAAAGTGGGCAGAAGACACGAATAGACATTTCTCCAAAGAAGAACTGCAGATGACCAAAAGACACATGAAAAGATGCTCAACATCCACTCATCATTAGGGAAATGCAAATCAAAACCATATCATCTCATACCTCTCAGAATGGCTAAAAACAAAACCACAAGAAACAATATGTGTTGGTGAGGATGTGGAGAATTCTCATGCACTGCAGGCGGGAGTACAAACTGGTGCAGTCTGGTGCAGCCACTGTGAAAAACACTATGTAGCTTTCTCTAAAAGTTAAAAATAAAACTGCTCCATGATTTGGTAATTTCACTCTCAGGTATTTACCCAAAGAATACAAAAACACTAATTTGAAGGGATACATGCACCCCTATGTTCACTGAAGCATTATTTACAATAGCCAAATTATGGGACCAGCCCAAGTGTCTGTATATATATATATATATATATATATATATATATATATATATATACACACACACACATAAATATATATGAAATAATTTAGAGAAAGACAAATATCATATGATATTCCTCATATGTGGAATTTAAGAAACAAAACAAATTAACAAAGAAAAAAAGAAAGAAACCAAGAAACAGACTCTTAACTACAGAGAACAAATTGATGGTTACCAGAGAGGAGGTGGGTGAGGAAATGGGTAAAATAGGTGATGGGGATTAAGAGTATACTTATCAAGATGAGCACTGAGTAATGTATAGAATTGCTGTATCACTATATGGTAAACCTGAAACTAATATAACACTATATTTTAATTATACTGGAATTAAGATTAAAAAAAGAGATAGTATTAAGTAACTTTAAAAATCTTTCAAAAGAATGATGCTGAAAACTCAGCTTCAGAGTGATTTCAGAATTTTATCCAACAACTTAACATTTTTTACCATTATTTTGTCATAGATACTGTTGTAATATCTGGGTAATTAATGTTCATAAAGGCAAACGCTTTATTGTTTTATGGAACTGACTTCTCAGTGGAGGAGAAAGAAAATAAATAAGAGGGATTAGGTTTGTAGTAAACTGCTAGTGATATAGGCACTAAGTCAAAAAAGAGAGCAGGGTAAGAGATTAAGAAATGTCGGAGAGAGATTTTGTAATTGTGGCCAATTATCTCATTCAAGAGTTCACATGCGAACAAATATTTTGAAGATCATGGTGTGTTCAAGGGATTTCTTAATTGAGAATGAGTGGTCAATAAAGCAGGAGGGAAACTGAGGTTTTGGTATCATAAAAGACAAGGGATGACTGTGCACTGGGACAGAGGGAGAGAAACAGAGATGTACTTGAAATCAGAGGTAATAGGGGTACGGAGCTTTCAAGGCCTTACAGGTCATTTTAAAGCTTCTGGTAAATCTAGGTCTTAGAGAAAGCCCGTCAGAATTAATGAATGAGAACGATCCCTCTTGTTTCAATGTTCAGCCACTACAGGTTCAATCCTATGTTAGGTCTCAGGAAAAGAGGCAGGAATTAACAGTAAAGGATGACATTTCATTGAAATCTATGCATCTGTTTAGAGTGTTGAAATTTTCTGTTGTTCGTGATGCTGATAAAACTATATAATGAATTTTATATGTTACATTTATTAAGCACTCAATTAAGGACAGTGGCTTTTAAGCTGCTTTTGGTTAAAAGAGTGTACTAGCATTAACAGAATTCAAACATATACCAAAAAAAATACATATTCCAAGCATTTCTGTCAAGATTGCCACTTTGTGAGGTACAAATATTTTTGTCTCGAAAATGCAATGCATAAGTGCCAAATGCACTAGGTGTTTGAAATTTATGCTGCAGAGTATCATGATTATCTGATGCTGAAATATCCAGGGAGAATTCAGTTCGTTCTATACTCAAATCAGTGTGAATCTCTTACAAATTTTATACAAAATGAGGCCATTTATGCTACAGTACATTCATATGTGGCTTCAGTATATGATGCGATTCTTTAGTGTAGCTTGAAATGAATTTTAACTAAAGGTATCAAGCCTTATTTGAGTTACTTTTATTCATCAATTGTCCATTTAAATAGAATGAGATAATTCTTCTCTTAGAAAATTTTATTACTTCAAAGAACAGAATATTGTTAATAATCATAAATTTAACTTTAAATGAAAATATGTTTTTTAGAGTTATTTTTCAGCAAGCACAGATCTCAGGAGATTTTTTGCTCTGCTCACAATTTCCCCAGTATATCCATTAATTAATTAACAACAAAATATCCATAGTGTATATTCAGTATACACAGTCTTAGTTTTATTTTATTCAAATCAGATTACTAGTGTGAGGGAATAGGACTATAAATCAGAAATTATGGTCACCTTTTTCAGATTTAAATTTTCATAGAAAAACTGTGAGCTGGTAAAGAATAATACTGCTAAGAATTTAGTTCCTGGCTTTCTTCAATTCTACTTTTTAAAGTCATGGTGTTTTCAAATAAATATAAATTATTATTCTAATTCCCTGTTCTTTTAGCTCCTTGAAACTGTTTTCTCCTATGATCTTGTTTTCCACCATAACTCCCATGGTCACTACCAAGATCTTGCTATTACCAATAATTCCATACATATGCTATAATGTCAATGTGTTCCATTATATGACCAGTTATATTTTATCATTTAATTTTTTAATTTTTATTTTTAAATTTATTTATTTTTTTATTTTGAGAGAGAGAGAGCAAGAAGGGAAGGGGAAGAGCCGAGCAGGCTCCTTGCTGTCAGCGCAGAGCCCAACGGGGGGCTCAGTCTCAGGAACTATGAGATCATGATGTGAGCCAAAAGCAAGAGTTGAAAGCTTAACAACTGAACCATGCAGGCACCCCCCTGCCTTTTTTTAAAGTTTATTTATCATTTTAGCTATAATCTTCAGCTACCCTGAACCCAGCAATCTTTCCATTCCAACTAGACCACGATCCTGCTATGTTTTCATCCTCTAAACCTCTTCAAGCCCAGATCCCGCTCTTGCACACTTTATATTTCATGGCCAATCACTGTAATCACTCTGCCTGAAAACTTTAACTTCCCTTCCCATCTCTCTGTTGTAAAATCACAGCACTAGTCAGTTGTAACTTGCTACCCTCTTTGCACTGCACTCATTCAGCTGAATGAGGAACAGGGCTTTGCTGCTGTCAGGCAGTCATGTTCTATACCCTTTATTCCTCACATCTCCAGATGACTATTTTACATGCTTTCCTATCTCCTGAAACCTCCAATACTTCCTCACCTGATCTGCATTCTCTGATGATGGTATTATTGACCAATTAATTGAGAACATTGAGGTAATTTGAAGAAAAATTCTAGAAATTACCAACATTGTATTCACTCACCTGAAATCTTCATTCATAAGATCTCTCTTTCCATCTTTTCCTTAAGCCGATTTTCCATTTATACACAAGATGCTATCTCCTCCCACCTATCTAATGATTATCTGTGAATTCTGTGAATAATTCTTCCCTCTCTTTTCTACATCATGCCTTCCATACTCTACCATTCCCCTCAGCATAAAAATAGCCTATTATTTTCCCCATTTCTTTTACAGTTCTTCCTCCATCAGCTACTTTTTGTTACCATTCTTCCTCCATCAGCTACTTTTTTTTTTTTTTTACCATTCTTCCTCCATCAGCTAGGACCCCACTTCTTCACTCTCCTTTCTAACAAAGCATCTCAAAGGAGTTGTCTTTTTTCACTGTCTGTAATCTTTTTAAAAACAGTCCACTTGATGTGTTTGTTAAAGTCACCTTATGTCTACCATATTGGTAAACATATTTTCAATTTCTAGTGCTCAACTCAATCAATGTTCAGCTTTTATCAGCAGGATTTTACAAGTTAACCCCTTTTTCCTCCTCAGTGCACTTTCTTCCCTCTGCTTTTATGACACCACTCAGTTTCCCTCCTGCTTATTGACCATTCATTCTTAATCTTTCCTGATGGTTATTTCTTTTTTCCCTAATCTCTTCAGTTTGAAGTGTCCCGGGGCTCAGACTTCTTTTCAGTAGCTGTAATATTTTCCAATCTTGTCTACACACCTACCTTTTATTACCTGCTAACACTTCTAGTTCAGAACATTCTACTGAACTCCATATTCATAGGTATATTATGGTGCCTGCTTGACATTTCCACTTGGATGTATGCATAATAGAGATTTTAGTTGTTTCAAACAGTTTAAAATTGCATTTTTGCCCCCCCCCCCAACCTACTCTCCTCACAGTGTGTCCTTTCTCAACCAATGACGACTGTGCCACTACAACTTGCTAGAGTAAAAAGAAAAAGGAAAATCACAGAACCATTCTTGACATTCTTTATTTCCCTATATTAAATCTTTTAGAGAACCTGTGGTCTCTATCTTCAAAATACACCCAGAATCATTAGTTCTTTCCAACTCCCCTATTCCAACACGTCCCTGGTTAGTGCAACGTGCATCTCTAGCCTGATTTACTGCAATCGTCTCCTAACAGATCTTCCTTCCTACTTCTATCTTAACGTCCGGGAATCTCTTCTTAATACAGCAGTCAGAAGGTTCATTTAAAATTTAGGGACGCCTGGGTGGCGCAGTCGGTTAAGCGTCCGACTTCAGCCAGGTCACGATCTCGTGGTCCGTGAGTTCGAGCCCCGCGTCAGGCTCTGGGCTGATGGCTCAGAGCCTGGAGCCTGTTTCCGATTCTGTGTCTCCCTCTCTCTCTGCTCCTTCCCCGTTCATGCTCTGTCTCTCTCTGTCCCCAAAATAAATAAACGTTGAAAAAATAAATAAATAAATAAATAAAATGTAATTCGCATCATCTCACTACTCTGCTCAAAACTATTCAGTGATTCCCATTTCACAAAAGCAAAACCTACAGGAATCTATAAGGCCCCACGTGATCTCCCTCAGTTACAATTTTAAATCCAAGGTCGTTCCTATCCTTCTCTCTCTAATTCATTCATATAAGCCTTCTTTCCAGGACCTGAATATAGCAGGCATCTTCTGTCACAAAGCTTTCCCACAGATTGAGTGTTCTACCTCAAATCCTTTTCCCCTGGATATCTGCATGGCACACATTTGGGTTTTTACACACAAACTGCCATGTCACTAACCCTCCTTTGACTAGCGTATTTAAAATTGCAAACCAAGGGTGCCTGGGTGACTCAGCCAGTTAAACATCCAGACTCTTGATTTTGGCTCAGGTCATGATCTCACAGTTAGGGGATTCAAGCCCCACCTCAAGCTCTGGGCTGACAGTGTGGAGCCTGCTTGGGATTTTTTGTCTCTCTTCCTTCTCTCTCTGCCCCTCCCTGCCTCTCTCTCTTTTTCTTTTTCTCAAAATAAAGAAACTTAAAAATAAATTTTAAATTGCAACCTGTACCATCCCTGGCCCTCTCAACACCCTCAGTCTTCTCTATGCTTTTCTCCTATACCTCTAACTTACATTCTAACTTACTTATTTGCTTTTAAATTATGCTTTTAGTGTCATTTCTATTTTTTCTAATAGAGTTTAGCAGGGAAGCAGGAATATTTGTTTTTCTAATGTATCTTAATTATATACAGGTTTCTTGACATGTGATAGGCACTTACTTCTTTTTACTAAATGAAATAGCAATAGCTAATATTTAATGAGCATTTAATATCTGTCAGACACTGTATTAAGTGCCTTACATGTACTACATGCCTATGTACATGTACCACTAACGTGTACATGGGTACTACTATATTTTCTGTTTTGTCAGAGGAGAAAACTAAAGTACAGAGAATTCTGTAACTTGCCTAAGGCTACATAGATAATAAATTGGGAAGCTGGTATTCACATCCAGGCAGTCCAGCTCTGGCATCCAAGATTGTAACCACATATATACTCTCATACTAGAAAGTAGGAAAGCTGAGATTGGAAGACAAGCAGTCTGATTCCAGAGCCCACATTATTAATGACCAACATATATTTCATTCACTCCTAGGCCCTTAGCAATAAATGAGGGCCCAGTGGCCACCTGAATATGCTCTTTTTAAGTTCTATTAAGTTGTCAACAGGCACTAGAAAGAAAGAGTAGAATGCTATAAATGTATTTAATGTTCTCAATGACTTTGAGATATCAGGACCTCAATTAACATCCTATGCTTTATGAAGCCATTAAATCTATGTCTGCACTGAATGCTACTCTAAGTGACATGTAAGCATTAACAAGTATGTGTATGAACATAAGCATGTCACTTAACTGCTCTAGGCTGTATGAGTTATTTCATCAACATGTGACAAACCTGAATTCTAAGAATTTAAAATTTCCAATCTTAAAATGTTATGGTCACAGGTGACAACAATGAATTTACACAATACCTCTACCTTTCCTTTAATTTAATTTATACCTTTATTTTTTCCAAAGTAACAAGAATAATGTAAGGCAAAATTTACTTTTACATTGTCATCATAATCTTCATTATCATCATCATCATCATCATCATCACCATGGACACCTGTTTCTCATGAATCCACATACTAAATGTGAAACTTACACCAGCATTCATATGCTAATAAATATATTCACAAATGATAATGATGAGAGGGAATGAATTTGTAGCAAGAATTTCAATAAATTCTATTTGCAATTTTTCCTCTTTTGGGACTATGAGTATAATTTCTCCTTTAGAGCTTATCTCATTAGGAAAAATCACAATACATTGCTGAAATTTGTTAAATATATCCATAACAGTTGCAAACTGTATGTTTATGGACTTTGAAAATGCACAGATATGTTGTTTTTAAGTGAACACCTTCAAGTCCTAATTTCTTTATAAGTTTTATGAGAAAGTTCTGTAAAAGTGTCAGATAATGAAGGAAGTAAAATCTACCATAGAAAAAAGAGATTCATGAAAACATCTGCTAAGAATTTTGCATGGATATTTAAGGAGCTTACACTGAACATTTTCAGGGCATGCTTTTGTTTATCAAGGCTATCTATGCAGGTTCACTCATAAATAATTGAAATTTAATTTTCCTTTCCAGCATAGTCCCAATTTAGATTTAAGTGTCCCAAACAATGTAACTCAGGGTTTTCTTCCTGACGAGAGTACACTTCAAAAGCAGCTGCTGTCATTTGGAAGAAAACTTGAGCATAACTACAGATTTTATCTTTCATTTTATGTTTCCTAGCGGAGGCAGAAATTCAAACAAAAGCTGCCTTCACACAAATATAAATTATAAAATGATCATGAGATTTTGATCAGCATTTTTGAAACATATGACCGATATTTACTATAGAGCTTATCATAGAATTTGACATTCATGGTGCGTAATAGTCTTTAATATTCTCAGTCATTGTTTATTTACCGAAGTATATGAGAAATATGTTGGTTGCTACATTTTAAAATGGACACTAACAAATTTTTTTTATGTAATTTGTGTTCCCATTTTTGAAAGGTTATTTTCATTTAAAAAGTTCATATGGATATAAATGCATACACACCTATAAATTATATTTTTATAGGTCAAAATTGGTCAAATATTATACATATATTTGTATATACATGATGTTTGGGGTTTGGGAATGGTTTTAGAGGAATCACATTTTTACAAAATGATTTTATCGAACTTTACCCAAGATTAAATAGTATTGAAACTGGACAATACAAAATCACAGAATTTAGACTTATATTTCACTCTGTCCTATATTAAAATCAGATCTGTATATTCACTTTCCAAATAAGAATGTAATATATGTATAAAGACTATTGAATAGTGTGAGGATATGAATGATTCACAGTATGGTAGTTATATTGAGCTAATAGAAAACATTGAATTGTCAGGTCAAACTCTCAGAAATCAGACATCTTTGGCAGAATATTAAGCTTTACTTGTAAATACAAGGATATATATACCTAGATCTAGATCTAGTCAAAAGTCAGAGGCAAAGCAGGAGATATTGGGATATGTGAGGTGGTTCTCTAGGTACTTTTTTTTTTTTCCACATTAGACACATACTTTCCCTAATTTTTACATTCTCTATGTCAAGTAGACTGGTCATTTTATATGACAGGGATCATTTAGATTTTGAAACATCTCCACATTATACCTCAGATGTTCAACTAGCTTATGTGACATTTTCAAGGTCCACTCACAGAGGAAGGATCACATATACCCTATATTTGAGTGTGTCTGAATTGGGAATAAGTGTCTTTGGTGTTCACCCAGTTGAACTATCCTAACATCAATTCCTACAATTTTTAAATTGTCTTCCATTTCTCTCACTGAGTCTCAGACACTTCCTAAACCAAACTAGTGCCTGGAATCATAATAACATAAACTGCTCTATTTCACCCCCTTTTCCCACATAGTGGATGTTGGCTCCAAAGTACTCTTCTCACCAAGTTGTAGTCTGTCGAACTGTTCCTAACAAAGAACTAGCAAGAAACACACTGTTATCAACCACCTAAATATTGCCTTTTCCTGGAAGTTTCTGTTGATATTACCCCTTCCCCTAGCCTCTTCCCAAATCAGATTCCCTAAAAACTCACTGCAGCAAACCAGACCAGCCTTCTGTTTCCATGACATTTTATACACTGCTCTCCTGTTTCAATCTCTTCCCTTAGGGGCCAGATTTATGGCCATGATCATTTTTCTGGCCCTTACAGTTTCTCTATTATTTCCCCACGTTGAACCAATCCTGCTAGGAATTCCCAACTTAATGTAGTCTTAATAAACGACCTATGTTTCTAAAATTAGAAATACTTTTGATATATATACCAGTCGCTATTAACCAAAGATAATAGAATTACTGAGGAGGTATACTTTAGTTAGAATAGTAAAAAAGATATCCAGTCCACTCTTTACATTGCTTTCTTAGAAGTACGGAAGACAACTTCATCTCAAGGAATACTGAAAAATTTATACACACAAAAATTATATGCACATATAAATGCATATATACGTCTATGCAAGACACTGTTTTAGGTGCTGTGAGTGATAGAAAGAATGAAAGGACATGATTGCCATTTTGATACCCTGAAAATAACAACTGTAACACTCTGAATTCCATATTTGCATTCATTCATTGAAAGAGAAACAAAAATAGAAAGTATTGATATTTTTAGTTGACGTTTGATATATAGTAAGTAATATTGGAAAATAATTTGTGAAATAAGATCTGTTTCAAATACCCCTTTTTAATAGCCACAAGGAGTGTTACTATGACACGTACTTCTACTATAATCTTCCAAAGATCAAGTTTAAGATCATCATAAAATCACTAAAACCAGACAAAATTTATAATGTTTTAAAAACCAATACATTTGTGCTCCCCTTCTTAAAAAAATAAGACCTCTTGTATTTTTCAGGAAAGCATTTGTCCTTTTGAGTTTGTCTGAAAAGATTCAGACACACTTGATGATTCAGACCCTCGAAGCAGGGAAGCTCCTGTATCCAGGGAAACCAGTCTGGGTTGCCAGGTCCTAACGTTAAGACAGGAGGAGCCCTGCTGTCTGGGATGTAAGGAAGCAATCTGCTATCCATCTCTTTTAGTGGAGGCTTCTTTGTGCCTGTGATGCCTCCTGACCCATCTGGAAACACAACTGTGCCCCTTGTCATGTTTGTTATAGACCACCTCACTGCCTACCTACAATCCACCCATGGAGATGATGGTCATAATCAAAAGCCAACTTTTTCAGATCTGTGCTGATGTCTGGGGCACCACATGCAAAGCAAGGAAACAACAGCAGGAACAGCAGTTGTGTCTTTTGAATCATAGTGAGAAACTTCTACACTCTTCACTTAGCAGCTGCTTTCTTGGAGTCACTGAGCCAAAAGCACTGGCCTGGGTTCAATACAGTGTGAGAACTTAAGCTCTAGAATCAGAACGATGGTGGTTTGAAGTCTGACTGTGTCATTTGCCACCTGTCAGATCTTAGTGAATTACTTAGCCATGTTGAAGCTCCGTGATCTTCTCCCATAAGTGAGGGTAAACATAGAGGCTAATTTATAGTAATGCTGGGTGGATTACATAAGACAGTGTATCTAAGGGGCTTATTATAATGCAGGAATGAATAATAAGTACTTTGTAAGGACATCTGCTAATATTTTTGTGGTGTGCTCACCCCTTCACTTTTCTTTCACTTCTGAGTACACAGAAAACTATAAGTAGCCAACTATAGTGGAGATTATGATTTAGGACCAAGGCTAAAAATGTATTTTCATGATGCCATGCAAATCTCAGGCATGGGATCTGCAATCTCTGATGTGTATACAGGAAAACAGAGCAAGATAACTGGGTTTTCAGAACAAATTCCAAGCCTGTTCACATGCACCTAGAATGAGGCTGTGGGCTTGACTCTCTCACTGAGGTTTGGCCTGATGGAGATACTTGACTCTCTCACTCAGGTTTGGTACAGATGGAGATAAATGATTGATCCCAAATACTTAGCTCCTGTCTGGCCTTGCTTGCCTAGATTATGACTGGGGAAACAGTCTGTGCCTATTCTCTTTTGAGAGAAGAATGAACAGAGAGGTATGACTCTGTCTTGTAAAGGAAAGATCCTGATTTTTATTAATCCATGAAGCGAAAAGAGCAAAAAGAATGAAGGAGAGGAAAGAAGTGTTGTGTTTTAATGCTAATTGATGTCTAAAAATGCGGATCCTCTAATAAATCAGTGGAATCAGACTCTAGACCTTTCATTCCTTTATAGAGGTGAAGATAAGAGAGGAAGGAGATAACAGCTTCCTTCCTAATATTCTCTGCATAGGGAAAGATTTCTTTTTTTGTTTTTTTTTGGGGGAAAGATTTCTTTACTTAGATAGACCAAGACACCTTCATAAGCAAAGAGGCATAGTGTCTTCTTTCCATTAATCACATGTTACATAGATTGATGAAGAAATAGATTTCATAATCATTATCATCTCATGATTATAATTATTACCTTTAAAATATTTACCCAATTAACAGAGATCTTTGCTCACTTTGATCTTTCATTTCAGGACAATTCTGAAAAAGAACAGAATTTCATCTAGGACAGTAAAAAATGACAAAAATTAGAGTCACTGGTAGCCAGAGTTCCTTACTCCATATTATTTTTTTTTTATTTTTTTTCCCTTTTTTCAACGTTTTTATTTATTTTTGGGACAGAGAAAGGCAGAGCATGAACGGGCGAGGGGCAGAGAGAGAGGGAGACACAGAATCGGAAACAGGCTCCAGGCTCCGAGCAATCAGCCCAGAGCCTGACGCGGGGCTAGAACTCACCGACCGCGAGATCGCGACCTGGCTGAAGTCGGACGCTTAACCGACTGCACCACCCAGGCGCCCCTGTTCCTCCATATTCTATGAAACATTCCATGATTGATATCAACGTGGACCTTGCAGGCACAATATGGTCCCAGCAACCACCTGTCACTCTCTTTGTGCACTCAGACAGAGGGAGTCTAGCTGGCTTTGCTCTCATGAAGCACCCATATTCCTGTTTATTATTGCCACTATAAAGTAAACACACATCTGAAATATAAACAATGTTTTATTATCTAATAAAGGAGAACCTGCCAGAAATGAAAGATGGCATGAATTGTAAAATGCACCCTTATTTTATATCATGTTAAAAAGCTTCCAATCAAAAATATGTCAATTAAAATACTACCCAATACCTCCTAATCATATCAACTGTGAGATTTAAAGTTAAGGTTTTAAGATGTGTGAAAAAAATCTATCTTGGAATTAATGAGATGCAGTTCATCATATAGTACATAATATGCATGGTTATATCTGGCTTGTGCATGTCATTATTACTATATGAATATAACTTAATATTAGTCCCCATCTATTTAAGTAATACAAACACTAACTGAGGACCCACAATTCACTAGCACTGTGCCACATTTTGCAGAATGAATAGCAACATGTCAATGTAAATTATCATTGTAGGGGTCATTCTCCTATTTGAGGAAACATTCCAATAAAATAACAGCCTAAGGAAAATCGAAAATGTGTGGTTGGTGACATTACAATAGTTCATGCAGTGCAAAAGCTGTTGGAAACAATCAAGAAAATAAAATAGATAAAGCAGGTGAAGAGAAAAGCACCATTTTTTTTTCAACAATGATGTTTACTGAATTTCAGTATTTGGTTGTAGAATGCACTGACCTTAAATGCAGCAATTATTCTACTACTATGTTCGTTACAGGCATTTTGTATGCCCTGTTTTGTTCTTCCATTTTGGTGAGAGGAGGTGAAATACTTCTTTTATGACTAGGCAGTAGAATATCTGTTAATCCCTGAACTTTGTCCTTGCTTAGTATAATTTTTTTTAAGTTTTACTTAAGGTAACTTACCTCAACCAAATTTTATTTGGTTTGCATTTAAAAAAATTATTGTTTGAAACATCTTACCAAAGTTATGGACTGACACATGTTTGTAAATTGAACAGGAGTAAGTAAAGTTTGTTCCAATTTTTAAATATATAATATGTTTAACAAGATGGGTCTAGTTAAATAATAGTCATATGAAATTAAGAATCAGGAAGTCAACTAATGCATGTGGTGAAGGGTGCAGTTAATGAATTTTACAAAGTTCTTGGTCTTGAACTTATAGGAATGGGATTTCAGCATTTTTATGTCTAGGGCCAGGGACATGTTAGGCCCTATTTAATTTGCTTTTATAAGCCAGGCTTTTTTTTTTTTAATTAATTAATTAATTAATTTATTTATTTATTTATTTTTGTTCTATGAGAACAGCACTGGTTTAGATTACACAGGTGGTAACTTTTGGTCTAAAAATTTGAAAAATCCATAGACTCTCTGATGGTTTTCTATAAGAAAAATAACAGAGCTAGCTAAAGAAAACTCCTGATTTTTATTCCATATTATATGAGTTTGGAGTTTGAATTATTTATTGTTAGCAAGATTTCTCTCTCCATTTTGACCATGTGGCACATATAAAAATTTCCCCAATAAGATGACTTACCAAACTAAAACTCTATCTAGTACCTTGTTTGTTCTAAAAACATCTTTTGTGTATGCATTTATATACATTTGTATCATAAAAAATTAGTATAAACCTATTTAAATAATCAATTTGAACACAGACACATGTGTGTATATCAAATGATTTTCATACTTTGCATTTGGCAATGGAAACTAAAGGTTGTCTTTGGAGTTCTCCAAAATAGGTGAGTCACCAAGTGTCCTATGGTCCATGAATTCTGGACTCCATTTATAGTGCCCACAACTCTTAAAGTAAACTAAAATGAAAAAATAAAAGAAACTAAGGAATTAAAAGCTTGGTTAGGAGGAGATTGTCCAGTTTTATCATTAATTGTAGTTAATATTAATAGCATTTTATTTATAAGGCTTAACACTCAAGATAACTGTATATATTAGGTGCCTATTTCCCTTATTTTATAGAAGAGGGAACTAAGTCATGTAGGTAGACAGTATTAGAGGCTATATGTCAAACCTATATATTTTAGCTTTAAAGATTATTCTCTTCCCTACTAGAATATCTTGGTTTTATATGCTTAGAAAGCATATGAAATAATAAGTCACCACTGTATTTTTGCCCATGACAACTCTATACAGAGTCCTCAGATAGCTTACACATATAACAATATCCACTTAACCGTACTTAGATAGCACTCAATTAAATTATAGGCACCATTAAAAATATTTTTTTGGCTCATTGGGCTGCCTGGGTGGCTCACTTGGTTAAGCCTTAGACTTCAGCTCAGGTCATGATCTCATAGTTCTTGAGATCGATCCTTGCCTCAGGCTCTGTGCTCACAGCTGGGAGCCTGGAGCCTGCTTTGGAGTCTGTGTCTCCCTCTCTCTGCTCCTCTCCCACTCACACTCTGTCTCTCTCTCAAAAATAAATAAGCATTAAAAAAATGTTTTAAATAAAAAAACATTTTTGGCTCACCATTTCAAATTATACTCAAAATAAAGCTTTCCCATTTGCTTGTCTTCCCTAAATATGACATTTTAATTTTCCTACATCAGAATAATAATCTTTCTATAATCATTGCACTTAGAGATGGCCATCTGATTTCTAGCTGATTTATCTTGCTTGTATGTAATTACTGTGTGCCAGGATAATTTCCAGGATATTTTTTAAGGCAAGGGTAATTAAGTCACAAAACTTACAAGTCAAATTGTTTTTTAAACACTGTGTTACAACAGTAAAAGATCTTTTAAAAAGTGCTGACAAAACTGCTCTTATTTGTAACTCCTTTAGCCCAGGAAGAGTGAATTTTTAATTTTCCATTTTGTTTTCTAAATTCTATTCTTTACAAAAATGTTCTTTCATTTTTGTGTCATTGCAAAACTACCTTAAATATAGCAGTCATGTCACTATATTCAGGGATTTTCATCATTTGTCACCACCCTGGGATCTCTAGACATCTTACTCTTGTACTCAGCTTTTCTGGCTTCATAATTTGTGGTGTGTTCTAATTGCAACATTACTGGGTCAGCGGTACAACCGACTTATTCCAAAATACCAAAATGACTATCTAACATTAGCCATTTATATAAACTTTATATATTCAGTTCTATCTGCCAATAATACTTTGTTTCCTTGCACGTCAGGACTGTCAGTAGAGAATGAGTCCTCTGAGAGAAGAGATCATATCTTATTTGCATTTATTTTTCAACTGTTCTATGCTTCAACTTCTAATCATTTTTATACTTACTCAAACAAAGTTTTTAAAAAAATCCTCAACACTTCACGTATATGTATATACACACAGACATAAAGAGAAAAAGGAAATATATCACTAGAATTCAAGCACATAAACACACACACACACACACACACACACACACACACACACAAAATCTATCATATACTAAAACTTCAGAGGAATAGTCTCCTAAATAAAATACTAAGGGATCTGGATAAAGAAATACCTTCCATGAATGGAAACTTTCTGCTTCAATAGAGATAATCTGACTGGGAAAGAAGTAAGAGGTGTTCTTGGCTGATTCCCACAGATAACTTCAAACTCAGATAAGATAAAGCTATACTAATCTGAGAAGCATTTGTGTTTGTGAATTAGCAGCACTGAGATTTTGTGAAAAATGTAAAGAGAAAACAGTTGAATATTTGGTTATCGCAGGTCAGTTCATGTAGAAAGGCAGATAAAAAAAGAAAATGTAATGGAAAATAAATAAGACAAGAGATTAGCACTACCTCTACCTAATATTAGATGTATTATACCACTACAAGATGCTAGAGGTACTAGCATAAGAAAAGAGCAAATGATGAAACAGACTTGAAAACACAATAATAGTTCATATCACTTTCAAGAATTACATTAAATAAAGAACTATAGATCAATTAAGAGGAGATATTGAGTGAATAAGTTTTTGATAAACATATCCAATATAATCTAAACACCTCAAATAACACAGATCAGTCATCTTAAAAATGAATAAAAATTCAAAAAATCATCAGTAAAATCTTTTGAATGATTAATTTAAAGTCTGAAGAATGAGAGAGTGACATCAGCAAGATGGTGGAAAAAGAAGTCACAAACCCTCTTCCCTACCATGGAGATACCAATTCAATAATAGAGAGACCTATTTCTTTTGTGAGAAATCTAGAATAGAGTTAAAAGGTTCTTTCATCTGGGATGAATTTGAAACCAGTTATACTGAATCTGGCAGGAAAATCTGTGGCACACTCTCACCATAGTCCCTCCCTCTGGCACAGTGCCATGTGATGAAGAGAAAAACAACTCTGTCTTCTTCCTGGGGAGCAAAAGAGAAGTTTGGGCTGTATATCCAATGTTCTGACATTTTTAGGGGGCTATCTGAAGCACTAGCTCTGTCTCATGGCTCACAGTGATGTGGTTTTGGAGTGAGACAAGGGGTCTGGCGCTGATGGCCAAGAAAGAATTCTTAATACGTCTTGGTGCAAAGATGTCTTTGGTGATTCTATTAAAGCATGGGGACAGGGCCCATAAGCAGAAAGAGCTGCACTGGGGGTGTGATGGGTGACTGATTATATACTGTGCAGTTGGGGGAGATAAAGGCAAAAGGAAAGTTTCCAAAAGGACTTTCATATGCTAAAGAGGACTCATAAGATACCAGAAGCCTTGCTCTTATGAGACTAAGGTTGTTTTCTCTCTAGTAAGGCATTAAGACAAGACAGTTGGCAGTTTACTGAAGGATTGTTGTACTCTGCCTGTCTCAAATATTTGCCGATGGGCCACAGGTTATAAAAAAAATTTTGATTTTATATATATTTTTGTCTTGCCTTTGTTTCCCACATCACCATGGAGGGGAAGGTGATGTTAGGGCTCCAGGAAATTGAGTCTATGGGTTTCTGGAGGTTAGGCTATTGATAAGATTACTTTTTTCCTGTAATTTACTAAGACATTTGTAAACTGATAGAGACTCACATCCTACATGACTATGATCTCCATTGGTTAGCCATTGGTTATTCCCTTTTCCTTTGTTCTTGGGCAGCCAGGAGCATCTAGAAATGTCACATATCCCACCTGGTGTGTGTGTGTGTGTGTGTGTGTGTGTGTGTGTGTGTGTTGGGGGGGGAGAGGGGTGTTGTTAGCTTGCCTTATGCTCCCTCATCAAAAGTACCAGGAGATCAGGAATTCCCTAGATACATGGAGACCAGTGAGAACAAAAAGGAGGTGGGCACCATAATGCTGCACACAGACACTGATACAGCCCACAAGCCCTCCCATGAGGGAGAAAGACATGAGCAGAGCATGTATTCAATGCTCCCACTTTCTGAGGGGATTCCTGAGGAATTGGTTTCCATGCAGCCCGACTTGGGGTGCAGATGAGGCCCAGCATACTCTGGATACCTGGGGGCCACTGAGAATAAAAGAAAAAAAAACTGAGCAGCATACTCATAAAATGAGAAACATATTAAATGATATTTTATATAATTTAATCTCAGTAAGACTTTTTTTCATATTAGAATTAGAAAGAAACACAAAAGAACATAGCTATTTTGAATCGGAGACTTTAGATACCTTTACTATATGTGCTGCCGAAGCAAGGACAAACTTTAGATCCTTTAAAGACTCATTATTCTTCCAAATATTTTTCAAATGTTGGCAAATAAGCATATCTTACATTCAAACAGGAAAATAAGCAAAATAAAATATAAGAAAAATCATTTATACGTTATAAAATAAATTATATGCTTTAGCTATAGATCTTTCCCATTGTATTTGGAAATACCCATTTCATGTTATCTGCATATCTCCAACATAATAGTGGAAGTGCTAAAACATATTTGTAAATTCCTTGATATAACATTCATTAAGAAATGAAGTCTGTACCCCTTCTTTTTGAATTTAGTGACTTCCTTGTACCTAGTAGAAAGCAGCAGAAGTTACAATCTGTGACTTCTGAACATGTCCCTTAGGATGCTTACTCTGGAGGCAGCAGCCATTGTGTAAGAAGTCTGGCCACCTTGAGATTGTCAGGCTGGGAAGGCCATATTTTGGCACTCACATCGACAGCCCCAAATGAGCTCTCAGCAGACAGTCACTATTAATCCCCAGACAAATGAGTGAGCCATTTTTGTATGCCTGCAGTCCCAATCAACATCTGAGTGCAACTGTGTAAAATACTTCAAGTTACCATTGCCCAGTTGAGTCATTATGGAAGCCTGGGGCAAAATAAAATCATAATTTGAGACACTAAATTTTGGTGTGATTTGTTATACAACAATAGTTGAGACACAATATTTTCACATAGGTAGTAATTAATCTAGTTGATACATATACAACAGTATTGAAAGGACTACAACATCAAAAGGTCATGGTGAATAATCAATTCAACAAACATAGGTAATAAAAATATCTTAATCTGCTTTATCCACATTAACTCTACTTGTTTTAATAAGCAGTTCTAGCAATCGTCATTTGTATTAATAAACAATCACTATTCCACAATGTGCTTTCTTGTCCCAAACACAGTATGTGTTTTAAAATAAGACCTTCTTTTGGAGGCACCTAGGTGGCTCAGTCGGTTGAGCATCTGACTGTTGATCTGGGCACATGAGGTCATGATCTCATGGTTTGTGAGTTCGATGGAGCCTGCTTGGGATTCTGTCTTTCCTCCATCTGCCCCTCCCCTGCTAACACTCTCTCTGTCTCTCTCAAAATCAATAATAAACTCAAAAAAAAATAATAAAGAAAATAAGATAAAGAAAATAAAATTAGACCTTCTTTTAAACTCTAGCTTACCACTTACTACTAATATTACTCTGGGATAGTTATTTAACCATTTTCAGGGAACTGGTTCCTTATATAGAAATTGATGAGGAAGCATGGGGCAAACTGAGGGCAGGCTGGCACACCCCCACACCCAGATGGAATATGTGTGATATTCCTCGGACACTCCTGGCTACCCAAAAACAAAGAAAAGGGGTTTAAGTGCTTGCCACGGTGATGTGGGCAAATGAGGCAAATGAAAAATTATATTCTCTTACTGCCTACAGCCCATTGACGAGTCCTTGAAACAGGCAATGTGACCTCCCTCTAGGACCTTAGCTGCCTGGATGATGACACTTTGCTAGGGCAAAAGAGAATCTCAGCTTAACATTATCCCAACGTTATCCTGTAAGTCTACTTCCTTTATCTCAACTGCCCCAAGATATATGCTGGCAATCAGACTCCAAGCTTATGGCTCTGCGATATACATCTGAAGGGTCTTATGACTGGAGTTTTATTAAACGCTAATAAATGACATTTCCCTAGCAACAGCTAGCCCCTCAAGGTCCTGGAAACCTTGCTTTCAAAATTTCTTAGAGACTTACTCTATCCCCGACCCTCTCCCAACCTGAAGGTATATAATAAGTTACCCGTCACAACCTCAGTGCAGCTCTTTCTGCCCACGGGCCCTGTCCCCGTGCTTTAATAAAATCGCCTTTTTTGCACCCAAGACATCTTCAAGAATTCTTTCTTGGCCGTCAGCTCCAACCCCCCCCCACCATCACCCCAAAACTTCACAGAAATCATTGAAAGTTGTTGTAAGGATTAAGTAAAATTTTGCATATGAAGCAGTTAGTGTGACTACAATATAGAATATATTCACTGTGAATTATAAGGATGAAAATACTTCCTTACTGATTCAATGTAGTATATTTTAATGATGTTTTCAAGAGATGCAGCAAACGGCAACCTTTTGGATTAAGTAAATTAGTCACATCAGTGGTTCTGTAAAGAACTGATTTCTTTAAATTGTATTAATCTATACTATTTCTAATTATATTTCAAAACCATATGACTTTGTTAAATTATATCTAGTTGTTCTTTTCTTTTCTTTGTTTAACACGAAGAGCATATTGTATGAACACTGCCATCAGTGATTCTCTAATGGGGTAAAGTGCTGCCTTTAATGAAATAAAAGCAAAAACATCTAACTCATAACTGCGTGATAATCCTTTCAAGTTTTAAGGTATTTGCCATTTATTAGTTTAAAACTGGAACAGCTTAATAGATGAAGTTTTTTTTAACAGATTTTATTTTTACTGTTTTTATTGAATTTTTATTGTTTTATTTATTGTTTTATGAATGAGATTTTTTTTTGTAATTTATTTTTCTGTCAACACAGATGATTTTCTCACAGACAAGCATGGACTCCTCATCACTATCACACACAAATTTAGGATTTAGTCAGCAAACGTACTGTAATAAAGCTCTATTAGCTGTATTTAAATTAGATTATTTTTTCAAATAAGTGCAATTCTTAGATTTTTATTTTCAATTATCTGAAGTTGTTCTTCTAGTCCTATAATTAATATGAGTAAAATTCATTTGTTGTGATACCTGTTTATGTTCACCCACTTCAGAGTAAAATAATTCTGTTAACAAAAATCTGTTTTTATCATTTTTGTTACCTATCCACAGATCTTCCATTAACGACTCTATTCCACAATTTTTTTCTATGTATTTATTATTTATTTATTCATTTATTTATTTAAAGATTTTATTTATTTTTTTAAGTAATCTCTATACCCAATGCAGGGCTTGAACTCACAACCCCAAGATCAAGAGTCCCATGCTCCACCTACTGAACCAGCCAGACACCTCAGTTTTTTCTTTTTAAAATGAATGTAATAATATTTATTTTGTGATGTTAGGGTATTAAAATAATTAAGCTCTTTAAAATACTTAAAACAATAGCTGGTAAAGGGTGTGAACACTTCAAAAGTGAAGCTTTGATTAGTATTATGAATATGTATATACACGTGTTAAAAATTATATTGCTATGTTAAACACATTAAGGGCTATTTGGAATAAAAGCCCATTTTAATATTATTATATATATAAGTATATACAGTCAACTATGCTCATGTATGTATTAGATTACATAGGTGATACTACATTCTGCATGCTATTTGTTCTATGTATAAAAATATATTACATGTGTATAGTATCTATAATAAATATCCATACTATTATCTATTTATCTATCTATCCCATTCATGAAGCCCTATTATCATTTTATGATAAAGTATTGACCAAAATGGCCTGAACATTTCCCTCAGCTTGATCAAACTTTAGATAAGCTTCTTTCTGCCAGTAAGCCTCTGACCTTTCTCCAATCCTTCACCTTTACAGAATCTACCCCTAAACACAAAGGCCTCTGACCTCCCTTTGCTTTAAGCATCATTTACTTCAGAAAACTTGTAACTGCAAATTTTTTCTCTTTCCTTTGAGATGTAAATCTTTTTAAAAGCTTCTTGCCAGTTTTACCAGGCAGAAATGTTTTTCTCAGGGACCTGGGAGGCACAGCTTTGAAATGTAATCATCAAGGAAGACAGCACCTTTTTCTTGCAGTATCTGTAGGAGAGTAGGAGCTGGATTTCAGGCACCTTTCTCCAAATTGTGAAACTATATTCTGTCACCAAGTTATGAGAAAGGTTGCTTTACTTTTGGGTAAAGCCAATTAGCAAACACAGAAGGCCTTTGAACCACAAGCCTTAGCTCTTAAAAACTGATTTTTTTTGCTTTGACAATATTTTGTTAATGAAAAGAAAGAGAAAAGGAAAAATTACAATCCTATAACATACATAGTAAAAGATCTTTGGGATTAAAGCCCCATTACAATCTTATCAGTTCTTTGTTTGAAAATTATAACTGAATAAGTAATTACTTCGGATCTGCATTGCACAGAATTATGGCCAATTTTATCTAGAACTTATAAGAAAAATCACAATTATTTAGCGAACAGGACATCCATGCAGAGTATGTTGCTAACCATGAAATTAATGACCATTCCTGAGCACACTACCTAAGAAAAACCTACCTTCTACCCAAAGGCTTGTACTGATCTGCAAGTATCCTGTTTCCTTATATATGCATCTTGTTGTTTGTTTACTGTCTCCCTCATAGTCAGGCAGATTCCCTGGAGGCAGGGCCCCTGTCTTTTTTGTTTATCATGATATCCTCAAGACCAGGCTCAATAGACAAATTAAGTAAATATGAATTAATGCATAAATGACCGAGGGAAGAGAATCTGGAAAGTCAGTAATCAAGTATCTAGACAGCTTCTGTTTCTCATTTACTTTCTTTCTTACATCCTATTGGATTCTCAGCTTTCTTTCTCTTTAAGTTGATTTCACTTCCTCTGTTGCACATAGCCTGAAATAGTCTCTGCAAAATTCCTGAGTTTATATAAACTTTCAATCCACTTTCAAAGATGATTGACTATATCTCAGACCCAATTTCAAACTCCAAGAGGAGAGAATCTGATGAACTTATTTTGGGTCAGTATTCATCCACAGAGCTGGCCAAATAAATAAAACCAAGTGTTAGCAACCTAATTATTGGGGAAATCTATCCCTATTGGATTAGAGAATGTCTCAGAAATATATTTTACATTTGTTGATGATGAGGGAGTGTTGGGCAAGCAGAGGGCAAAGTACAGGCTAACAGCATCTCCCCACCCCCAGGATGGGATAAGTGTGATACTCCTCTGACACTCCTGGCTATCCAAGAACAAAGGAAAGGGGTTTAAGTGCTTGCCATGGTGATGTGGAAAACTAAGGCAAATGAAAAATTAAATTTCCTTAATGTCTACAGCCCATTGACAAGTCCTTGAAATAGGCCTCCTAAGGAGTCCAGCTGCCTCAATGTTGACACTTTGCTAGGGGCAAAAGGGAATCTTGACTTAACATTATCCTGACCCTTCAGGATCCTGTAAGTCTACTTTAACTTGTAAAATTTTTTGAAAACTTGCTTTATCTTAACTCCCCCAAGGTATATGCTGGCAATCATACTCCAAATTTATGGCCCCCTGATATACATCTTAAGGGTCTCATGACTGAGGTTTTACTAAACAGTAATAAATGATATTTTCCTAACAGCAGCTAGCCCCTCAAGATCCTAGAGAGCTTGCTTCCAAAATACCTTGGGGACTTAATCTATCCCTAACCTCCTCCTAACCTGAAGGTATATAATGTGTTACGTGTCACAAACCCAGGGCAGCTCTCTCTGCCCATGGGTCCTGTCCCTGAGCATTAATAAAATTGCCTTTTTGCACCAAAGACATCTTCAAGAATTCCTGAAAAATTTCTTGGCCATCAGCTCTGAACCCCCACCATCACTCCCAAAAACCCATCAGCTGATAAACGATTAACACCGCTATACTAGAATTTAAACGTGGCTGTCCAGAGTGTTGATAATGAAATTAAAAGGAAAGTTTTAGCATGGCCCCATTTTTTCCCCCATACCCATTCAGCCAGAATGAGATTTATGTTCCCTCCCCTTGTATCTGGTCTTTGTAACTGCTTGACCAATAGAATAAAGCATTTGTGACTTTAGGCCAGATTATGAGTTCAGACCTTAAGGAACTGACATCGTCCATGTTCTGTCCCTTAGGATTCTTGCTCCTGAACCCCAGCAATGAGGAAGAACAAGTGACCCCATAGACAAGCCCATGTGAAAAGAAACAACCATCCAACAACTTGCTACCCATGTGAGTGAACCATCTTAGAAGTGAATTCTTTAGCCCCAGTTGAGCTGTTTTAACTGACACAGATGAGTCCTATCCAAATTGCAGATTCATGAGAAAAATAAGTATTTTTTAAGCCAATGAAGATTAGTTGATTTGTTTCACCGCAGTAAATAACCATAACAATTCTAAACATTGCCCTGTTCTATGCTCAATTATTAATAGTGTATATATAATAGAATCTACCTGGATTTAATTCTCATTTAACCTCTGATTTTACTTTATTCAGTTAAACAGTTAATCACCTTAACTCTATCTTGCTATAATTATTAATTTGAATTTAGGTGTTGGGTGAAGGAAAAACTAGATGTTGGGTTTTTTTGTTTTTTTGTTTTTTTTGCAACGATCTCAAAAAATGCAATCAATAATTTTCTGTGTTATGTTTTGGGACATGCTCATTGGTAACAAAAAGTGCTTAACTGTGTCTTTTACATAATGATAATTCCTGATAATGACTGGTACAGCAGGGTTTTTTAAATTATATTTCAAGCAGAGTTCTAAAAGCAGAATAATCATTCAGATTGACGGATTGATTTTTATAGGTATCTTAATGCAGTTGCTTCTTACAATCTATAAAGTGAAGGTCAGCAATACTTCAAACACATGGAGCAAAAACAGAAAGGAACTCCAGCCTTATTTAATAAAAGTAACTAAGAAAAGTTGGGGAATGGTGTCAAGCTTTGGTGGGTGGAAGTGGGAGGTATTTGGTTTATGAAATCTCTGTCATTACAGGTGAACAGTAAGAGGGAGACAATATCATTTCTATCAGCAAAGCACAACAGCTGAAAATCTTGTCCCTTACATGTCAAAGTGATTAATTAAGATGTTTTAAATTCACTATTTCCTACCACATTGCATGACTCTAAATATACAATTAATATTTACAGAAAACATTATATAATTGTACTTATTATAGTATTCCATTTCAAACTTTTATGAGAGGAGAGAGAAACATTGGTTTGCTGTTTTATAACAGACTTCCACATTCACTTGCCTACATGAGCTGGGCCTATTTTTAAATGGACATTTGCAAAATGACAGTTCTCTTCACTTTTCAAATATTGATGTTTCTATGTCTCATAAATTGAATGGACCACAAGATTGCAGATACAGTCTTATTTACTTATTGTGATTGTTCTGTTTGTTGAGGTTGGTAAGAATAAACACAACACTTAAAGACCAGCAGGAGTCATAATCAGAAATCAGCCCAGATAAGTTTACAATTTTCCCTATTCCAATTGGAAACTAATATAATGAGGAAAATAACATTTTTCATTAGGACAGATACAAATACAATCTTCCCTATAAATAGAGCATTGTGCCCTTCACTAAAAACCAGAAATAACCAAATCAGAATTGTAGAAGCTGGGTATATTCTAAGGAGAAACTATGGAGAGAAAACTGTACGAGTAAATAAACACTACTGTAATGGATTCTAATAGACTTTTTAACAACTCTCTGCTCTTAGAGGAAAAAAAAAAGACCAAAATGGAATTTAATTTTTTATCACAATACATAAAAAAGCAAAAAATAAAGGGTAGGATTTTATACATAAATGAGACCCTTTTATAGATTTTAATGCCTTTGAAAGATCATGAATTGATGTATTTCCTAGCATTCATAAGTCTATTTAAATACAGGTTGGTTTAGGTCTACAAAGACAATGTGAACTCAATATTCACGCAGGTGAAATAAATGGTAAAGTATTTACATTAAAAGTAAAACTTCAAAATATTTTCTGAATAAATTGGTTCTGTGTAATGTTTTTAATCTTATTGTGTTGGCATAATATTAAATTACATTTGGGGACAGGTAATGCATGAAACATAGGGAGGTTTGTAATAAGGTAATAAATTTAAATCTGTTTCTGTTTCAGGGGTTAATAATGGACCCCCAGCTTACGTTGACAAAATGATAAAAAAATTTTCTCTACCTTCCATAGTAATGCTATGGCTTTGTACGTAATTAAATTTACTGAATATGTCAATCTTATTTTGTGATATTCAATTAGATATATGTATTTATTTTCCATTCATTTGTATTTATTTTTGTTTTTTATAATTTTCCTCCCCAAGAAATTTGAGGTTTTATTTATAAACATTATAATAAAATTATTGAATTGTTTCTTCATTTTTAAAGAAATCACAAAGATTTGGACATAATTAGGATTTTTTTTAAAAAAAAATAATGTTTATTTATTTTTGAGAGAGAGAGAACCAGGAAGGGGCAGAGAGAGAGAGAGAGACAGAGACAGAGACAGAGACAGAGGATCTGAAGCAGGCTCTGTGCTGTCAGCCCAGAGCCCAATGTGGGCCTCAAATTCAGGAATGGTGAGATCATGACCTGAGCCTAAGTAGGACACTTAAACAACTGAGCTACCCAGGTGCCCCATGGACATATTTAGGCTTGAACTGAGATTATTAGGAAAATATCGACAAAGTGAATTATAAATATTTTATAATTGGCCAATAGAGCAAAAGGTAGCTTGGATAAGGCATGCTGTGATTTTAATGTTCTATTTGACATAGTCATATTTTTAAAATTTTTTTTAATGTTTATTTATTTTTGAGAGACAGACAAGAGTATGAGCAGGGGAGGGACAGAGAGAGAGGGAGACACAGAATCCAAAGCAGGCTCCAGGCTCTGAGCTGTCAGCACAGAGCCCGATGGGGGGCTTGAACTCACCAACTGTGAGACTATGCTCTGAGCTGAAGCCGGATGCTTAACCAACTGAACCACCCAGGTGTCATTGACATAGTCATTTTCATGACCTGATACTATATATGGACTAATATTATCTGAATGAAAGTGGACTTAAGTATCTTTTTGAATAAGGAAAATAACATAATGTTATTTTATAAAACAAAAGCAGTCAAGGAGGAAGTCTTAAGCAAGATGCACAGAATTCTGTTTTTATCTAGATCCTATAAAGCATATATTATTAAATATTTGGATGAAGATATAGTAGACAAGTTCTCATATCTTCCAGATAGCACCAACCTAAATGGGTTCTTAGGTAAATAATTAAGCTAAAAATCATCTTTCCATGAGGAAGTGATAGGTTAGAAAAATAGAAATTTGGCTCTCATCAGGATAAATCTAAAGTCTTGTAATCTTAATCTTCAATAACAAAGCTCCAGTAGTTCATCAAAATATACTGCATATATATTTCTCTAAGGTGTTAATATATGTACCTCAAAAACAAAACAAAACCAAACAAAACTAAAAAATAGGTATGATCAAATTGGTTTGGGCAACGATTCAAGCCATATATAGAGATTTGTAAGATACAACAATAGAATATTAACAATTTTTTATTGTGGTACAGAAATTTAATATAAAATTTACCATTTTTAAGAGTACAGTTCAGTAGTGTTAAGTATATTTACATTGTTGTGACACAGATCTCCAGAACTTTTTCATCCTGCAAACTGAAACTCTGCACCCACGAAATGACAACTCTCATTTTCTCTTCTCTTGGTAACCACTATTCTGCCTTTTGTTTCTATGGTATTGACTACTTAGATACTCCATTGGTAATTAATAACATTTTATAAGTTCTGTTTTCTAGAAACCTGTTAACACAGTACCTCTCGTATATATTTTATAACAGAACTGATGTCCCATAAACATATCTAAATATCACTTGTGGAACATAACCCTGTGGAACAGTATTTTGAGAAACACTCAACTACTATTTTTTATAGCAAAAGTAGTAAAATTTCTACTGCATTCTGCCATTTTTTTAAGGAGAATACTTGAAGAGTAAAATTTATAAGCTAGATAAATATAAGAGGAGACAAACAGAATTATGAAATAATTGAATTGGTGTGCTGTGGGAAGAATATTTGATATTTGATTTGAGAAGAGAAGATGTGGGATCCAGAGTATAAGTTTATTTTATTATTTATCTTATCTTATCTTATCTTATCTTATCTTATCTTATCTTAAAAGTTTATTTATTTTGAGAAACAGAGCATGTGAGAGTGGGAGACAGGCAGAGAAAGAGGGAGAGAGAATCCCAAGCAGGCTCTGCACTGTCAGCACAGAGCCTGACATGGAGCTCAATCCCACAAACTGAGATCATGACCTGAGCTGAAATCAAGAGGCAGACACTTAACCACTGAAGCCACCCAGGCACCCCCAGATTATAAATTCATATTGATTATTTAAAGCGATATAATTTTTAGTAAAAAACTGAGTGGATATATAAATTTAATGTTTATACCAAACATTAGGTATTAGTGGATATATCAAACTAATGTTAAGTCAGCCAGGAAGATTTCATATTAAAAAAAGAAGTAACAGGTTATAAAATAATTTGGGTATCTTTTACCAGAAGTTTGAAGTGCAAGATTATACAACTTAATGTATGAAATATTGTAAAAAAACATTCCTGATGAGATACAAAGGTAGACCAAATGCCTGTTGAGTTTGTCTACTGTTATTACACATGAGTCTAGATTCTAAATTAAAACAACAACAACAATTATTCCTTTTAAACTGAAACGGGATATGTATTGGATGATTTTTCCTTAAAAATATTTAGCTAATTTTCTCCATTACACTTTTCAACAACTTCTGCAAATATGATACACATTAATGTGATCTAATTAAGTAATGTGATTTTTGAATCAAAAATTCTGAAAATTCATGTAGTCCTTTCAAACTTCATATTAAACTTAACTGAGAATGATAAACACCTACCACTGTGAAAAATCTCAAGATCTGCTCCCAGTGGGTTTAGGCAATGCTCATGTTCCTCTTCGCAGGCTATATTTATCTCTCCCTAAACATTATTATAGTCAGTATAATCTGTTGATGACCAAATGTTTCCTGGGGAGCTTCAGTTTTCTGAATAAATTCGTTTTGTTAAGTGTTAATTGTAGGAATGTCTTTGTAGACCCAAGAGAATACAGTAAAGAATACTGAATGCTTCCTTTAGTAAAATCTGACTTTCTGCTTATTTGGTATTTATGGGTTCCTAAATGATACACAACTAGTAAATGTGTCCTAGAAACCCGCCTTCTTATTTGTTTTCCTCTAGGAAGTAGGAATCATATCCTTTATAACAATGTAAAACTTTAAATATACAAAAACTAAAAAAAATTTAAAAAGTGCTTAGCACAATCATCTCTGATATTTTTATAAATACATACTGTCTTCACCACATATATCTTAATTAAAGTGCCGTGTTCAATTCAAACATTATGTTAAGTCTCTCAAATATGGGGGCTGGTATTCTGTTCAGTCACAGAAGAAATCAAATGTCTTCAATAGTTGAAATACTAAAAGTGAAGACACTTGATGTATTTTTTTTACTTGTATTTGAAAGCTCTGCTTTTACATATATTTTGCTTTTTATGTACATATTATGATAAACATCTTTGAGAAAAATGTTATGTGTTTGATCTTTTTCCTTTCAGTTTATGTGTCCTTGAATAAAGTATGATAAAGGAAGCTGTCATGGTAACACTGTAGCACATGGATAGATTGTGACAGAGGACTAGTGGGAAACAGAAGAGCACCCTTGCACTTGGCAGTGCTCTCTGAACATTTCCCATGCAAGTAACAAAATCATAAAGCCTTTTATTTGGCAGTTGTGCAGAGCGAGAGACTGATTTGACTCTTCTACAAAAATGCTCTGTGTTGCTTGGAATCATTGCCTATATCTCAATTATATCCTGTGGGGGAGAAATGAATTTGGCTATTATTTTAACTGACATAAAAGGGTAGAACTGAAGAGTTCCATCTTTTCACTAGCTCCTATGGATAGTGAAATGGGAAAATGAGTGGCTAGAATTTACAACCTCTTCCTTTAACAGGCTGTGACTGTTGCAAGGACAGAGTGGTAATATAATGGGTTTGTCAGGAGTCTGCAGCTGAGAATACCAATATCTAATCCCCTCCGTTGAGAGAAAAGACATTTTAGGAAACTAGGAAGCTTTATTTGCATTTAAAAAGCTATGTTGTGTAAACTCAAAGTAAGTTTGTTGCAAAGACCATGTAAGAAAGTGTTTAGAGTGATTAATGATTCCATTTCATCTATAAATGCCATGTAGAGAAATATAAAACCAGCAATTGTATCAAAGTGCAAGGTCAGAGTACATAAAAGAGTGGAAACATTCAAGATAAATACTCTTAATGTTGATTACTTAAGATGCTGAACGTTTTTGTTCAAGCATGGGTCACGTTCCATAAAATAATAAAATACATTTGCAACAACCTCAGCATATAGTGTACTTTACATGGCTTTAGAGACGACATCACAGTGATTTTACTTTATAAAGTGTTTTTATATAACTGTGGTGAAGTTGTCAACTGGTTCTTGAAAATCCTATTCCTGCTTTAGTACTCATTCTGTTGTTAGTATAGTTCACCCACCAGGCTCTGTTAGAATTTAACCTCTATACTATAAATTTTTTCTGAGTCACATTTTGATAAAACATGGTAAACATTTGAGGTTTAATAAATTAATGAAAATCTTTCTGTCATTTGTTCCTGATACCCTTCCTTTGAATAATGTGCTACACTCATAAAAAAGGAATGAATTATGGGGTTGTTAATTAATTGTCTCTTATAATTGATGTATTTATTTTGATAAATGTTGGAATAATTACTTATAATTACTTCAAATACTCTATCAACTTTTAAAAAGAGCAAATTAGAAAATTGGCTTCTTATATGCAGAATTTTAAGTAAGTAACAGCTATAAAAATACACCTGTAAACGTACCATCTGGCACAGTGGTGGGAAAGCAAAGTCAAAAGCAGAATCTAACATGAGTTTTTCACTGATTCTGAGCTTGTTGCTCAAAAGGTTGTGATCCGAACCATTCAGTGGGGTCAGAATGCAGTTGGGATGGCTGGTTTTAGGTTCTGTTCTTTCTGTATCATTTAGAAACAGCTTTATTAAGATATCATTTTCAATTCTTCACATACTCCAATATGCTTAACAATAAATGGACCACTATGGAGATGCAAAGTTTATGGCAAGCATTTGTTTCTCTACAATGTGTTTCTAGAACTTTTTACCAGAATTGGAAAACTTAGACTAAGGCAGGGGACCTTAAGGGGCTTCTCTGTTCCAGCTGTCCTAAATTCACTTTTGTTTGTCTTGTAGCCTTGGAACAACTCCAGTGCTAGGAATTAGAGACAAATCATCCTTTCTTACATATCTTGTTTTTTGTCCTTTGACTAAACTCAAATCTCTCTTGTGTCTTGCATCCTTTGAGCTACACAAATAGCTTGAGCACAAACTTAATTGGGAAAGTAAATAGTCATTTGCTGTGTGACTAAACACGGAACATGTGAAAAGGAAAATTTCCAAGCCTATCATGAGCATTGAGCATATAGAAAATAATCTTCTAGAGTTATTTATCTGTCCACTCTATATAGTTCTCCCCATTTAAAAAATGAATTCAGCATTCATGGAAAATGCCAAGTTGAGAAGTCTTCTATTTTTATATATAATAACTGTAGCATTATCTACTCCATTCTGAAACAATGCCTCAGGCCTGAGCTTGAGGAACCACCTATGGGGATCAGGATATTTTCATCCCTGCTGCCTTAGTTCAGATACCAGAGGGTGCCAAACATGTCAATTTTTGTCCAGAAGATACATTGAGTCTTTTGTGTAGACCTCTGAGAATACTGGTGGGATATGAAATGGATACCTAGATCTTCAGCTAGATAGACACTGGAGATACACAAAAGAAAGTCTAGCTTCCATTTCTAACTTTAAACTCCAGGGTTTGCTTTTTTATATCTCCATGAGTTTTGGAAAGATTTTTTTCAGTCTTTCTGTAATCAATATTCACAAAGCTTCAACAGGGTTAAAAGACATCTATAGAATATATTAAATATGAGGCATGCAGTGGGCTAAAATTCTTATAGAAAAAGTACCCTATACATACATATAGATAGATAGATATCCTATATATACACTATATATCTCTATATATCTCTCTCTATAGGAAAATACATATCTGTAGTCATATATATACATATATATGTGTATATAAATATATGACATTTATTTAAGATCATTGTATACTAGAAGTGGGTAAGTTTGCTGAATCATTTTCTTAATTCAGTTCTGGAAAATGGCAAGTATCTGAGGCATGTAGCTCTTTAAGCAGGAGTAGAGTTTATGATGATACTTTAAAAATAGATATGATGATCTGTGTTATTGATAGATTGAGTGACTGAACAGAGACATTTTACATTCTAACCGGAAGATGAATCTCTCATTAAACATTTACATCACATGAATGCACAACAAGATAGATAGTGAGGGAAACATGTTTTTAATACACATATTTCAAACATTTCACATAACTGAAACAAGAGGCCAGAGAGAGAAAAATGATCTGAAATTCAGAGTAAGATGAGAATGCTCATATAGTACCTATTACTGAGATCAGCTCTTCTTAATGAGTGAACACAGCATCGTGTGTAAGGAAGTTGAATCACTATGTTGTACACCTGAAACTAATGTAACATTGTCAACTATACTCAAATCAAAAGAAAAAAAATTAGAAGAATGGATATTTATAAATATACAGATAGTAGAAAATAAAAATAAGTGAAAGACATTTCTCATCAAAATTTTTTTGACTAAAAGGATTTAAAAACTAAAAAAAAATAAATAAAATCAAAAAAGTATTAAAATGGAATTATTTTAAATAGTTATACCTAATGAAGATTTGGTTCATTTAGCTAGGATTTTAATTTTTTTCCTAATGTTTCTTTATTTTTGAGAGAGACAGAGCATGAGCAAGGGAAGGGCTGAGAGAGAGGGAGACACAGACTCTGAAGCAGGCTCCAGGTTCCCAGCTGTCAGCACAGAGCCCAATGCAGGGCTCAAACTCAGGAACCATGAGATCATGATCTTAGCCGAAGTTGGATGCATAGCAGACTCAGCCACCCAGGTGCCCCTAACTAGGATTTTAAATTAGACAAAGGAGCCACTCCCAGAGTAAAAGAAAGCAAAACAAAACTAGACTCAGAAAATGAGAGTGGACCTTAATATAAGGAATTTGTACTTTAACAAAGATAAGTACCTGCATTTTAAGATGTTATTTTTAAGACTACTGCTATATATTTTTTAGTTAGAATCTCAGGGCGTAAGAAATAGAAACTCATTCAGGTTTATTGTGTTAACAAAACTTTATTTTAAGAATATATACGGCAGTGTGAAGAACAAGGGTATTAGTAGCACCACCACACTTAACAGTAATTGGAAAACTGTTCAAGGTACTTCAGTAGGTCCAGTCACCTTGGAGTCCCTGTGAAGACCCTACGACAGCAGCATTAGCAGTCTGCTTCTGACCCCCTCCTCCCAAGTAAGAGTGCCTGGTTTCCCACATTACATTGTCACCCAGAAGTAAGAGCTTCGGCTCCTGAATCAACTATGTTTGAATTAAACTGTCAATTTGTAGCCCAATGAACTTGGAAATGTTACTTAACCTTTCTAATTCTCATAGGTAAAAAAGAAGATAATGATACCTACCAAATAGAAGTGAACTTGAATAAGTTAAATATCTATTAACCACTAGTATTTAGCCATTTCATCATAATCATGGTTCACTTTTCTATCTTTGAGTTCCCCTACTTTTCCTTAATTCTACTTTCTCATGACTTGTTTTCTCCAGTTTTATCTCTCCCTACTCTCACAGACTCACCAGGTATACCTCTATTTTAAGGAAATTATCTTTAAACACATGAACGTATACCTTGGAATACGCAGAACCATTACAATAGATATGACTATGTAGGAATAGTTTTAAGGGCTTGAATATTCTAGATCCTAATACATCTCAGGTTCCATTCCCTCTATTTGCTCTATCAGGCATTCACCCTGCATAATGTAGTACAGGTATGGTGGGAACTTAGTCTAAATTATTTTGCTATAAGTCTTAGAAATCATATGGGAGAAAAAACAGCATCAAAACTGAATTAAATGTATCACATATGAAAATATCTGAGAAATCTGGCTTATTTCAAACTATGTGCAAATACTTACAAACAGACAAAACAAGCAGAACTGGTATGAAGTGTCCTAACAATCTAGAAGTTTTATGTAATAAGATTTGGGGGTCAGACTATCAGAAGCCAGAAATTAGCAGTAAATATTCAAGTCCAGAAGGCAAGGACCTCACTCTGAGTAGAAACTATGGTAACAGTAACAGAACATTGAGGACATACAATATGTATGAATATAGATGATTTTATATATATATATATATATATATATATATGTGTGTGTGTGTGTGTGTATACACAAATATATATATATATATACACACGTATATTTGTGTGTACACTGAAATTATGTACTGAAAATATGTGTATATACGTATATGTGTGCTTATATAAAACTTTAAACACTCCTTTGGGCAACAAGGCATATTGATCAGGTCACTTAGAAAATAGAAAAGATTATGTAGTCAAGGATTTCTCCATAGCAACATATTTACATAACTTCTTTCATTCTTTGAAAGCTGTAAAAAAATTGCCTCACTCATAAGAAAGTCTCAGGAGAAAAAAGAAAATACATATTAATACCATATAGAATGCCCAAATGTGTTTTATTTTCCACCTGTTAAACATGAGGAATTATTCTCAGTCATTCTTAAGCAACCTTGAGCAACCAACTCAGTATTGTTAAGATATGCTGATTGTTTAAATCTACAGCAGTGTTTTTCAAAACTACCAATTTAGTTTTGAGATATATACATATATATACAACACACACGTATATGTGTACATATATGTGTACATATATGTAATATATGCATTACATATATACTATATGTATATACCTTACATATATATTTAAAATATATGTATATATGTATTCGATATATGTTTGACATATATTTGAATTGGTAGTATGTATGTGCATACACACCCACAATTTTGGCTAAAACTATTTAAGACATTACCTAGTTTCTTTCTATTTCAGTATGTATCATCCAATAAAACATGTGAAGATATTTTATATCATTCTACAATATATTTATTGCAAATAATCTATCCTATCTTAATCCATATTGTAAATGCTTGTTTCTGTTTCTCATATTTTAAAAATGAAATTAGATTCCAATTGCCTGATCGATTATTTTAGCCAAAAAAGAAAAAAGACAAATAAATGACTATAAAATTGTATAAACCGTAAAGTTGTAACTCACAGTTACCTGAAGCAAGTGTATGACATAACCCAAGAAAGAAAAGGGCCATGTTACTAATGATATTTTAGAAGGTGACCAGATGTTTCATTACCATATTTAATTTCCTTCCCCTTCAACTTTAAAATAAGTGATTACCTGAAGCATTGATATAGTAGTTACAAATTGTATATCAGTTAAAAAGAGATAATGGGTTGGGGTGGCCGGCTACAGCTCCTAAAGATTTTACTCATTATGACTCTTGACAGGGGTATGGAAAATGAGAAGAGAATATGTTAAAATACATTTTTCATACATATCTTTCATGATTATATAAATATTAATGATTCTATGGTCTTCTCATATTACACATTCTCTAAGACTTCACCTTTCCTAACCTAACTTTTAATTGAGTAACTGTGCTCATACAGGAAATAATGTCTTTCAACACATTTTAAATATATCAGTTTTCTTTTTCAGAACTGTTTCCAAATTTTGTATTGTATATTTTATAGTTTCATAGGATGCTGAATACACCTTTTAAGAATAATATTTTTGGTTTTTCATTCAACAATCATTTGGTAATATTAACACCTATTATAGGTCTTGGTTTGCCACTTGGCAGTCCCACTGGAATGTTTTCAGGGAGTATTTTGCAATCAATTATCATCCAATAATTTTGAGTATTATGAAAGGTCAAAAACTCTTGTAAGGTAAGGTAGGATTCCAAACACAATGAGTTTACAATGTTAACTAATGATAATTTTCTTCCAAAACATTTTCAAACTTATATTTCAACAAGCTCTTTTTCTCTTCTTTTCTTTCCTTGTTTTTACTATTCATTGACATCACATTAACTCCATATAATTATATCTTCTATATGTGTACAACTCAGAATCTAAATTTTTGTTTCTATATACACTAAATTTTGTATGTTGAAGTCACTCTTAGACTTCTACATAATTACAATGAGCCCCCTCGTATAAATACAAACTGGAGTTTTTCTCATTATATATTCTCTATATAGTAAATCACTTACACTGACATATACCTAACACTCATGTAGTTTCAGTCTTTACTGCTTGTGAGTAGGAAAACAGTGGAGCATTTTTCTATCCATAACTGTTTAGCATTCTTTGAAAATTAGAATTTTGAAGTTTGCTTTCATCTGCAACACTGTAAGAACAATACCAGGTACTTTATTCTTTGGGATCTAAACACTCTGATTACATGGTCTTCAAAATGCTAAATTATTATTAGACATGTCTTATCAAATACTAAGGGGCCACATATTACATGTTAATAAAATACATAAATTGAGATTCTGGTTTTCTAGATTGAAGTGACAGGTAGTATTTTTTTTAGAAGAACTGACTGGGTCCTGTACCTTGTGAGATTCACTTCCTTAAAACTCCCATCATAATTGCACTCTCATCACCATGTAGCCTTAGAGAATCCTGTCCTAAAAACGACGAAATTTAAATTTGTGCCCCTTCCTTTTCCGTGATTATACATAAGGTAAATCTGCAACATTTTAACAAAAAGTATGGGCAGTGAAGGGTGGCCTGGGTGGCTTAGCTGGTTAAGTGTCTGACTCTTGATTTTGGCTCAGGTCATGATCCTAGGGTCATGGGATCGAGCTCCACATCAGGCTCTGTGCAATCTCTCTCTCTCTGCCCCTGCCCCTCTCACCCCACACTCACGCTCTCTCTTAAATGAATAAATGAATGAATGAATGAATGAATGAATGAATGAATAAATAAATAAATAAATAAATAAATAAAATGGGATCTTCAAGTATGGCTTCTGTGGAGTTAAATGATTCCTTTTCTAAAAGTGACCAAATAAAAAGTTTTGAAAAAATTAGATTTAAATAGGGGACTCAAAGTCAAAAGTCTAGGTAAGCTATACATGGAAAATGATGTTTGTACCAAGTAACTAAACAAGTACTATGGTAACAAGTAACTGAGATCAAAATTCAATGGTCAATAACATCAGAGTCCAACTTACTGGGACAAGAAGACTACAGTTAAAATGTACTCTACTATATTCAATTTCTCATAGACACAGTCTCCCTGAATCTTGGCCTCACTATTCTCAACAAAAGACCATCAAATTAGCCATGGAAGAGGAAGGAAAAGGAGATTCATAGATTGGAGATGTTTTCTGCATGTATCTGGCCTGGAAGTGGCTCAACACTATCACTCAATTTCCATTGGTTGGAAGTTATCTCATGACCCCACATAGACACCAAGTACCAGGGATATATATCCTCCTTTGAGCCCTGGGAGAAAAATGAAATAGTTTACTGAACACAGCATTGTCTCTTCTACACAGCTGTTACCTGGTTTCACCATATTTTTCTCTACTACCCATCAAAGCTATAGTTATCAAATTCTTTATTTTCTGATTCTCCCTTCTGTCTAAAAATGTTCTCTTACAAGGGACATGCTTTGCCATATGAATGGGTTGTGCTGAGGCTTTGAGGGAAACTAAGGGAAATGGAAACACACAAAAAAATTAGATTTGAATACTGATGTCATAGGTGGGAGACGTTCCTGATTAAGACAAAATAAAATATACATTTTACATATACATCATTGAACATATACAGTTCTAATTAAAAGACATTTCAAAGTGAAAGGATTACAAAAGAGACTATGGAGAAATTTATTCTCAGACAAGGATTTTTTGAGTTGTAAAACACAAATTATCTTGTGCCAGAATGTTCCCTACGATAAAGATTTTTACTTTAAAACACTATTCTCTTTTTAAAAACTCCTTTTGAATCACGTATTTCCAAATTAAATGTGATTTCAGAATGATAAGTATGGAAACTGCAAAAGCTCTCATTATTTGGCCTGGTTTAAAGATGGAACTTGAGATTTGTATTAATAAATACAAATTAATCCCAGATTATTTCCAAGTAGGTATTTTGAGTGTGCTAACAATGTCTAAACAGCAATTTAGAGTTCATTTAAAAGCCGTAAGCAGTGTTTTATGTTGGCTTATTCACAAGTTTAAAGGTGTGAATGTCTTTTCCTGAAGGATCCTCTAACATAGCACCTGCCGCAAATGTTCACTTTATCACTCTTGCCAGTGGCTGTACACGCAAGAAACTAATTTTTAAAATTTATTTCTAAATCCACATTAGAGACATTATCTCACTAAGCTTCCCCCAAATCCCTATTATATTTATATTACTGATGAGGTAAGTAACACAGAGAGCACTAAAGGACTTTTCCAAGGTTATATGTATAAAAATGGTGCAGGGACCATCCCCCATACCTTCAGATGCCTGGTATAGCAATCCTATCTCTTAGCTTTGCTTTAGTTATTTTGCCCAAAGGAAAAGGTGTCCTTTTATAACAGACACCTAAACTTTTCCCAGGAGGGGAAACACTTTAATAGCATCATTTTTTAAAATACTGGAGCTTTCAAATCCAACCTTCTCCGTATCCTCCAGGAGAATACATTATCAAATGTCTAATCTCTCTCTCCTGCCATCAATCACTCTTCTGACCCTCGGCCTTTGATCCCATTTTAAACAAACAATGTTCCATTCTAAACAAAATAACTACTAAAACTTCCCTTTGATCCAGTTAGCCTTTATATATAGCATTACTTCTTCCTACCGTTCCAAAAAGGAAATGAACATGTAGTTGAAGTATACACTATATATGTTTATCACTCTTATTCTTTGACGTCTTGTATTGAAATTGTCTTCTAGGTTGAGTCTGAAATCTCTTTTGGAAGCTACTATTAACCTCTTAATAACCAGCATCAAAAGTTTCTATCCGTTTTTTAATTTTTTCTTTCCATTCTCTTTCCTTTCTTGTTCCTCCTCTCCCTCCTCTTCATTATCTCATTCTCTTCCTTCTCTCCATTTATTTCTTTCTTGAATGACCTTCCTAAATTTGGAAACATAATACTTGGACACAATGGAAATAAAATATTCAACCATTTATATTAATATTTGTCAGATGGGTATTACCATAATTTTAGGTAATATGGTTAACCTCTATCAATTTTTGTGATGTATGATTTAGTCCTGATTGGAAAACAGATATCACTCTAGATATTTCAAGGAGGGAATTAAGTATACAGAATTGGAGGGGCACTTGTGGTTTGGGGTCCAACATATGAGGTGCTTAGTAGTTGTCATCCGTGCACACAACAAGAAAAAAAAAAGAGATGAACAAACTGAAAATATGCGACTCTTCTTTGATCTGTAAGAGAATTGAGATCAGAGAAAACTTCTGTCCCCAGAGTTGAAGACACAGACAGACAGAAAGAAAGAAGATAACAATTTATGGAGGTTTTCTTTTCATGGGAACTAGGACCAGGGAAAGAACACCTAAACTACAATTGGTGAATTGCTAGAGGCTCAGTGTGGACACGTTTGAGGATCAAAGTCTCCTAAAAAAAAGTCCCAGTTTTAAAGAGGCATTTGTACTGGCAGCCAGCCCAGGCCCCTGTGGCTCCTCAAATGGAAGACACCAGCCTATAAACCCCCAGGGCTGACCCCACTGCCATGTACATGCTTGAGGTTAACTCTTGTAGCTGTGTACTTGAATATTACTGGCATGGCTCCTATCACTAGCTTCTACTACCATGGGCATGACCATGTGAGATACTGCAACCACTGAAGTGTGAACCTGCAGTCTAAGCCCCTACAGCTGTGTATGGGCTCAGATTCAGTCCTATGTCCATTTACTGGCCTGCACCACTGGGCTAACCTATAGCTAGCCTTTAGCTGTGCATCTTGCACAGTCCAGCCCAGCTCCCAACACCAGCCTCTACTGCTGAACACAAACCCAAGGGGAGACCCTGCAGCCACAAGAGTACACACTGACTGCTAGGGCCCCCAATCTGATTGTGGCCTGGATCTGGCCTTGGCCCTTGTGACTGCTTGCACCACTAAGCTCCCCTCCAGCTCGTCTCCCAGCTGTGCATCCAGCACAGTCAGACCCCCATCACTTATATACACACTACAATGTTCCTACGGGAAGACTATGCTGCCACAGGAGCGCACAGACATCCACGGTTTCCACAGCTGCCTGTGGGCTCAGAGACAGCCCTATCTCCTCTCACTGGCCTGCATCATTAGGCTTCCTCCCAATTAGCCCCTCCAACTATGCATCTGTACATCACTGGCCTGACCCCTTTCACTGGCCCCACTGCCATGTGTGTGTTCATGGGGAGACCCTGCAGCCACAAAAGTGCACAAACACAGCAAAGGACCACGCAGCTGCCAGCACAGCCATAACTGATCCTAGCTCCACTGCCGGCCCTGGCCTTCACCACTTTGTGTGTGTCTGCAAACAGTCTCTAACACTACAAAGGCACTTGCAGCTGGCCCCTCACAGCTGAATATATGCACACCACCAGCTCCTGCCACCACCACTGCCTGTCCTTATCCCTAGCGCCTCATCCTAAAGATGGCACTGAACACCCCAACAGCCCTTGAAGCCACTGTGGGTCTCCCAAAGAAGTCAAAAAGGATTGAGCAGTTGTCAATGTGGTGAATATATACAGTGGGATATAATACCATTAAAATGGGGAATAAATTGCCATTTGTGACAACACGGATACATCTCGAAGGCATTATGCTAAGTGAAATAAGTTAAACAGGGAAACACAAATACTGCCTGATCTCAATTATATGTGGATCTACAAACATCAAACTCACAGAAACGAAGAGTAAAATGATAGCTCCTAGGGGCTGATGGGTGAAGGAAATGAGGAAATGTTGGTCAAAGGGTATAAACATTCAATCATAAGATAAATAAGTTCCATGGTTCTAAAGTGCAGCATAGTGAGTACTGCTGGCAATGCTGTATTGTATACATGAAAGGATGAGAATAGAGCTTTAATTTTCTCACCATAACAACAACAAAATTGTAATTATGTTAGGTGAAGGATGTGTTGATGAACTATATTGCGCTAAGCATTTTGCATTATATATGTGTATAAAATCATCACATTATATACCTTAACATTACACAATGTTATATGTCAATTATATTTCAATAAAACTGGAAAAAAAATTTAATTCTACTGTGCGGAAACTGATGCAATCCTAATATAGTCTTTAGCTTATTTAACCATAGGATACCAATGTTGATTTCTTAGTTTTGATAAATGTACATGGTTATGTAAAATGTTAACATTAGTGGTAGCTAGGTAGAGAGTATACAAGAACTCAATTATATTTCCAGCTCTTCTCTAAATCTAAATTATTTATAAAAAATAAATATCAACCCAAAATTAAAAAGAAAAAAAAAAGAAAGCAAAACAAAACAAGAGTTCTATAGGGACACCCAAAGATAACAAGAGAGACAGAAACCACAAGAGCAAATTTTACCCTCTTATACCACAGTTGCAGCAAACAATAAACACAGCATAACTCTGAGCGAGATAAATGTAAAACCGCACACTAAAACCTTTTTATCTAAGTGTTTAGCCCAGTAGATTCCGTCCCACTTTCAACAACAACAACAGAATTACAAGGCATACTAAAAGGCAAAACACACAATTTGAAGAGACAGTGTGAACATTAGAGTTGTATATAAACCCGTTTTTAAGTTTAAAGGATAAAGGAGAGGAAAGTAGGCTAGATAATTTACAAAAAAGAAAAGAGGCAATACAAGGATTTGGCTGCTACTGAAACCCATGAAATCTACAGCAGCTGCTGCACTATATAAATGCTTTTGCAACTACTATTTGAAATGGTACTGGGAGTTTTAGCCAGTGCAAGGAAACAAGGCAATTGGAGAGATAATAATCAGAATGGAAACGTTATAAAGCTTGGTGGCAATGAATAAATTGAGCTTTGGGGAAATGCAAAAAGTACATGAGGAAATTACTGCAAATAATAACAGAATTTAGTTACATAATAGGAAATACAATTACCAAGCAGATAAGGCAAGAAAAGTGTGAACCTCAGTCCATAGTTTTATTGTTAAAAGTTGTATTTGTATTTAAAAATATATATCCTTCATATATTTAAATGTATATACAGATAAAGCAAATTAATAATTTTATTAATGCTCTTCAGAACCAAGAAATGAGTGTAACAGAAGAAAAAAACTAAAGTACAAAACCATAATTTAACTAAATCCTTTACATTTAAAACTTTAAATATCATTAGAGACTCATTTTCTTTTAAAAAATAAATGTTTACTTTTGCCCATGTAAAGACCAAATACCAGTAATAGTTCGGCAGAAACAAGCGAGACTAATGCCTAGACCTAGTGTCTACATATATTCTCCACTTAAAGGACACAAGGCTTCTAAATGAAATGACAAACCCTGGGTCTTGTCGAGATGTATGAAATGAAACTGTAATGTCTTATGCCACAAAAGCAAATAAGCTTTCAAAGACAGATTGAAGTGTTCACTTGGCCAAAGAAGAGGTAATTGGGGCATTAAAAAAATGACTAACGTTGATTCAAACTGATTGAATATGTAAAAATCCAGTTTTACCAGGGTCAGCAGTTAGGTCACCAACATCATTTAAAATGCCAAGCAAAGGGAAATAATTAAAAGTTAATCTTGTATTTTCTGAAATAACTATTACTGGATAACAACATAGCCCTCTCCAATGAGAGAAATTCCTTTCTACAGAAGTCCACCTAATAATTGTGGAAAGAATTAGTAAATCATAATTTTGGAATCCTTAATGAAAAACTAATTCAACCAAGTCTTCTTAATGTGCAACTATTTTATAAAATGCTTATAAAAACTTTATAATTCCAATAATCAAACAACATCACTAAAAGTGAAATAATCTATTATTATCTGGGATATGACAAAATATCAGTACCTGCCACAACTTCTAAAGTGTTCCTACCAACAACATTTGAACCAAAATCTAATTCAACAATTAGAAGTAACTTTTAATTCTTACTCAGGTGAATAGGGTGCATAGAATTGCAAGTTAACACCTCAAGGGGTCAGATAAACAATTGAAATTCTCACACAAACAAATCAAAATATGAAATTTGTAACCATTTTGTATTTTGTTACCATTGGGAAGTTTACATAAAGTAGATATCAAATGATGCTAAGGAGTTATTTTTAATTTTGTTATGGTGATATCACTGGTGCTATGTAATGGCCATTTTTTAAGAGATGTCAACTAATATAGAAGGGCAATGACATGCAGAAGATTTGCTCTAAAATATTTCAGCAGCAAAAAAGCTAACAAACACCAAAAAAAAAAAAAGTAGCTAAAGCTAAAGCACCAAATTACTGATATGAGTTGATCAGTTTGGGTGATGAGTCTTTAGAAGTTCATAACCTTCTCTCTAGTCTTGCATGTTTGTAATATTTCATAGATAAGAAATTAAAAGCAGTGAATAAATAGATGAATGGCTAAAAAAGAAAAAAAAGAGGCTGGTAGAGAAAATAGAACAAAGAGTCACTATTCAAATTAAGCTTTGGAGAAAACAAATACAGAATAAGATCAATGCCAGGAATCCTAAAGCTTACATTCAACTAATAAAAAATAGCAATAACAAAGTCTGGAGCAAGATAAAAGGAAATTTTATTAATGCAATACAACCAGCTGCCCACTGGACTTCCTATGCTGAGAAGAAGTAACAATGATAATTTCCAACAGGTTAGAAAAGTATATAGCTGCTGTCTGGATAGTTCTCTTGCCAGGATCCAGGTGCTGCAGAATAGATCCTGAAGTATCTCCAGATAACCCCAGGAGACCAGAGGAAGACAAAATTATAAATGGAAAGCATCAACTCCAGTGTAAGTCTCAGGATAAATTCCTAAGTATAGGTCACAGAAATTGGAACTATGAGAGAAGAAATAGCATATCTGGGACAAGATTCATGACAATGACACTAGTTGAACGATAACATCTAATAGGAACTTGGAATCTAAAGGCTTTGAGATCCAGAAAAGTGGAGATACAGACCAACTGCCATGCATCCATTCACCCTCCATAGTCAGCAGAGGAAGACTACTTCTCCTAGTCTTAGGTGGACCATGTTTCTCCAAAGATGAAATCAAGTGAAGATTTATTTTTCATAGCATTTAAACAAGCTAACAATAGAAGTAAAGCAATATCGAGGATTAAAAATCCTTTCCAGCTACCCTTGACACAATTAAAGAAGGATTCAAGGTCCATCAGATCAAGATGGACCTTTATTAAGGGAGATACTTCCAATACTCCAGGCAAGGTGTTGAGCAGGAGATGGTGACCAGGTGTGGATCCTGTAGGCCCCAGAGGACTTGAGTTGACATCTTCTAGTGAGGTGGGTATTACAACTCTACAATGGGATTCCCAAACATGCAGGTGTAACAACAACTTCACTTACTAGAGATACTAAATGTCAGTTCAAACTGCTTCAGAAATATATATGGTGATGTTGTTATTTTTTCTGTTTAAAGCAGTATATTTTACTGTTTTGTTTTCAAGTTTATTGAGGTATAATTGACAAAACTGTAAGATATTTAAAGTGTAGAATGTGATGGTTTGACATATATAGTGTCAAAGGATTCCCCCCACCAAGTTAATGCACATATATAAGCTGACGTTCTTAAAGGTCCAAGTAACTGTAGGTGTCATAATTTCCAGGTACATACTTTGGATTCAAAGTGTGATCTACGGTCCTAGCATTGGTATCACCTGGGGATTTTTTAGAAATAATGATCCCTTTATAGAACTATTGAATCAGCAACTGCATTTTAAGAATATTCAGAGACAGTCTGTAGATACATCAAAATTTGAAAAGAACTGTTGTAGAAATCTGTGGAATTAGGAGCTAGATTACTCATTGTAAAAACAATTTACCAATCCTATTAAAATAAGTTAATTAAACCAAATACACTCTTAGTTTTCAAACACAGAATTTATACCCAGGTATATACATGTAGCACATTACAAATAAGTTGTATTACCATATTTTTACTTTAAATTCTTCAGGTTCCAACTAACGACTGACCAAAGAGAAAATCTCACTGTCGAATAGCATTTGATTTGGAGTCTAGGACCCAAAATTAATTTGTAAATTGGGATCCTAAATACTTTACTACGTATACCATAACTAGCATATAAATATACTATTAAATATACTACTGCAATAAAATCTTACATTTCAGAATAAGAAAACACAAATTTTCAAATGCAAAAAGAGAAGGAGAGAAGAGAGAGAGACAAAGAGAGAGAGAATGAGAGAACAGGAAATTAGGCATTTTGAAAAACCAAATGAATTTTGTACAAAAACTAAATAGAAAATTTGATAGTCTCAACTGAGAAATTAAACACTTAAAATTATAGTGTCTCTAATATCCATAAAATAAGAAAAAAGACATTATGTGGTAGGAATAAACAGATTTGTGAAATTTTAATATACTTTTCTAAATTTGGGAGAAAAATTCAACTAATGAACTGAGTAATACTATGAACATAGATAACAATAGAAATTTGAATCTGAGGACAGAAACTGAATATTCTTCCAAAATGCAGGTGATATGAGCCAAAACGGAAAGTGTTAATGAAAACGTAAAATGCTTGATGATTCAAAATTTCTCTTATCCTTCTTTACAGGCATTTCACAGGGAGAAAAGTGAGATACCTGAGATGCTATAAAAATAAAATAAAATTGTAACTGAAAATGTTCCAAGCAGAAGAAAATAAATCAATTAAAATAAAAATCGAAAACAGCAACAAGTATAGAAATGTTTACAGAAAGAGGAAAATAGTTATCCACAAAGGAAAAAAGAGTCCAGTTGGCATCAAAATTTTCAGAAGCAACTCTGGACACAAAAAAACAGTATCAATTTCGAGTTATTTTTTGCAAGCTATAGAGGCTAACACTGGCTTTCTTAAACAAATAGGGGATTGATTGGAGTGCTGCTACAAGTGGATCATATAACTAATATCGGTATAGATGAGTAGGTTCAGAAATTAAAAAAATAAATAAAGACATTTCACAGCTTACACTGCAGAGATAATTTGGTCAGGAAACTACTGTTACGACTACTGGGTGCTGCCCTTGCTGAGGGTAGACATGAACAGGGAGTTCCAGCTTCTCTGTCATCTCGCCTTCAATCTCTCTCTCAATCTCTGTCTCTGTCTCTGTCTCCCCAGCTTCAGTGCTTTAGGAAAAACAATGTACTTGACTGATGCTTCTTCTGATGCTTTTACCTTAACTATTAGTGGCTGATGAGAAGAAAAATTCCTCTCATTATGATCCTACAGGTATGATGCAACAAAGCATCACACTAACATTATGAAACTTGGAAAGCTACCCCAAATACCAAGAATTGCCTTTTATCACTTGATGTTGTGATACGAGTAGAACCTCAGGAATCCCTATCGTCCATTCTTCTGTGTCCACAAGCTCAGTGCATGACAGAAATCTTAACTCCTCTCTCACCACCAGAATTAGTCATCTCAGAGAGTCAGGTAACTGCATATCTTGTGTAGGACTCAGTCATGAGGATCTTCAAATACACAGGAGGTAGGCTGACCTTCCAACAATAGTGGAAGCATGTTGATTCATAATGAGAGCACTTCATTCATAATGAAAGTATATTGTGATTCATAATGAAAGTACTTCTCTTTGGGGTTCTCATAGCATGATATTAGATTCCATAATCACAGGGGAAAATGGTAAAAATTACCTAGTAAATATTAGTGTATATTAGTGTCAACCCCACTTCTAATATTTGGTCTCAAATCTATGAAATTTGAAAATGGGAAGAACAGTAATCTAGTTTATTAGGTCAAAAAGTGTACAATATCCTAAGGAACAGCACCTTCACTCTTCTGAACTGTAGTCTTCTAGCATTTCAATAAAATAGAAGGCTATATTTTCTGGCTGATACAGCGTTATGATAAGACAGGTATATCACATGGCATCAACTCTTTATTTCTTTCACTGAAAAAAGAGTTTTTCTTCAGGAGCTCAGTTGTACGGTTTAATAAGTTTTAACAGATCCAGTAAACATACCGATACAATTAATAATAGAAATATGATGGGTAGGATAATGTGTCCTATGTCTGATCCTGCTGCCCCCACTGTTATAGGAAAAGTCCAAGGCAATTACTTTGTTTTCCACCTATTCTTCTTCTCCCCAATATTTAGTACCTGGAATGACAGTAGCCCAGTCCTCAACTAATTTCTGCTTTAGGAAAAAGCTATAGGAGTCAACTCTTTATGTGAATGTGCTAGAAAACGTGAAGTGTAGGTTATTAAGATAGAAGGCCATCTCACTTCTGTCTGATATGACAGACTCAGCAGAGGCTATGTTTCTGTCACTGACCCTAGGTTCCTTCTTTTAGTCATTCATGGACCCAGCCTGGTCCAGTGATGGCTGTGCGAATGCTGAAAATTTAAAACTGTGGGCAATATTGAATAAGGTTGAGGATACTGAAGTATAGGTTACCGCTAGTAAAACAGGAGATAACAAAAATAAAACAATGCATATGAGAAAACAAGATTAAGGGGTCAGATAATTTTTTTTTTTTTACTTTTTAACAATGTTTATTTATTTTTGAGAGTGAGAGAGCAACAGAGAGTGAGTGAGTGGGGAGGAGCAGAGAGAGGGGGAGACACAGAATCTAAAGCAGGCTGCAGGCTCTGAGCTGTCAACACAGAGCACCATGTGGGGCTCGAACCCATCAACCACCAGATCATGACCCCAGCTGAAGTTGGACACTTAACTGACTAAGCCACCCAGGCACCCCTCGATAATTTTCTTTAAGCAATAGTTCTTATGTTGGCCTGACAGATGGCATCTTCCTTGATGGGTAATTATGTTTTATACCATTCACTGTGGCGTCCCTAAACAGAGCCTGACCTCTATCCTTTTCAACAACATTGTAAATACACAAGATTTTATAACTAGATATATTCTAATTTACAACAATTAAAATTAGTTGCATTTATTGTTCTGAATTTAGAACTCATACAGTAGATGATATCAAAAGTGAGTTAAAATATATGGAACTGACTAGTTGTCAGTGGCAGAAGGCAAAGATCTCTAGTTATTTGTTAATCTGTGGCAAAATATTTCACAAAACTGTAACCTGTGTTATTCTCAGTGGCGGCTCATGTTGCCAAGAACCTGAGCATTACTAGAACCATCCCATAAATCTCAAAATGTAACTGTGTGTTGGATGCTGCTTTTGACTTTTACCAAATTATTGCAAGAACTGAGGCTCATTATAACAGGTGGTTGTGAAGACGCAGCCTTAGCAGGAAGTAAGACTGAAAAAATTTTCCCAAGAGACTCAGTAGAAGCCTGCCAAATCAAACAGCCAACTATCAGATATCAGATGCTACCTTTCCACCCCAGCCTGTAATTTTGATGCCCTCAAGTTTGCTACCATAAATCTAAGAGAGAGGAAAGGGCTCAGCAAAAAGGCATTGATAATAGACAAAGTCAGATTCAGTGCTTTGTGTAGACAAGGTTTTCCATGTGTTCCCTTGCCCGTATAACTGACTGAAAGAAAACAGATCCAAAGCCAAATCAGTTTCTAGTGATTTATATTGCCAAAGATACCACACGCCTGGCCTGAAAAGCACAGTGGCTGTTTGATTCCTAAGGCAAACTCTGGGCTTCAAACCTGTACCAGATGGAAGCTGGCCGTGAAAGCCATACAGTGACAGTAGACATTGAGCAGGGAGACTATTCCCAGTGAGCAGAGCCAGAGTCTACAGAACACAATGAGACAGGAGTCAGCCCAGAGAGTAAAACTAGTGTTTCTACAAGTAATTTACAACCCTACCAACATAGGCATTTTTCAAAATTCTTGCTCAACAATATTTTATAACTCCTGTGGATCAGGGACTGCCTGGAATCTCTGATTTCTTTTCTTCTTCTTCTTCTTCTTCTTCTTCTTCTTCTTCTTCTTCTTCTTCTTCTTGTAGTGTAGTTGACACACAATGCTACATTAATTTTGGGTGTACAACATAGTGATTTGACAAGTTTAAACATGATGCTATGCTCACCACAAGTGTAGCTACCATCTGTCACCATACAATGCTATTGCAATACATTGACTGTATCCCTTATGTTGTGCTTTTTATCCCCAAGACTAATTCATTCCTTAACTGGAAGCCTGTATCTCCTGCTTGCCTTTACTTATCCTGACCATCTCCCCATCCCCCACCCCTCTGGCAACCATTTGTTCTCGGTGCTGACAGGTCTGATTATGCTTTTGTCTTGCTGTTTATTCATTTGTTTTGTTTTTTAGATTCCACATATAAGTAAATTCATATGGTATTTATCCAATAATTCCACTACTGGGTATTTACCTAAAGAAAACAAAACACTAATTTAAAAGCCTATATATATATATATATATACATATATATATATATAGGCTTTTATGCTGCTCATACAGCACCAATGGGTACTGGCTGTGAATTGTTAAGATATTTTTTTGTTAGATTATAGGTCACCAGACCACAAAATGCTACATCCAAAATGATAAAGTCTACACCACACTTAGAAATTGTAGGCCTGGATATGGATGTGATAACTATTAGACTTGAGTTGCTTCATTTCAGGGAAGTTGGAGTTTGTGTTACTGCTAGAGGCAAGTCTGAGCATTGCTATGCCACATGTAATGTCCTCTTTTTCAGAGTACAGATGCAAAAGCATCTCTGAGTTTTAGGTATGTTACTGAGGTCAGGTTTTTGGGAGTCAGATTTTTGGGCCCAACCACGACAGAACCAAGGCCAGACCTGAACGTCAAAGCACAGTCGAGGCTTTATTGGGGCAATAGCACTAGCTGAAGGGAGACACAACACCAACAGAAAGTAGGCCTCCCCAAACAAAGAGGAGGTCCTGCTTATATAGAGGAAGTCCCACTCAGTTTCCACCCTAGCACAATGCTAATAAGGGACAGAAAAGTGACTTGTTCTGATTGGTCGATATTGGCAGGTGAACTCAGGGAGCTCATTGTTTTTTAAAGCTAAGGTCTTTGAGGTTTGTGGAGCCTCTGTTTCTTCCATGAACAAGATATGGCTGTGGCTGTTGTTTGTAAGTCTTGCTTATATATTGGCCACAACCTGGTTTTGTTTGGTAAGAGAAGAGGTTCAGCAAAAACAGCCAAGAGGAAGTGCCCCAGGTATACAATGTTTTTCCTTAGGGGCCTGTTCCCATGGTCCCTGGCTGTTTAGGGAAGGCATATGGTGACCAAGGTAGGCAAGACATGCTTTCTCCACTTGAAGCTAAAGATGTCAGTGTGATAAGCACTTGATAATGAGGATGTAAACAAAAATGATAGTTTTAACATTACTGTGAGAATTTACGTGACAGAGATACAATTATACTTTTATCTCATTCTTCATCAATGATATAATAATACTACATGTATTTACTCTTAATTCAAAACATCCTTGAAATGTTTTTTTAATGACTCTCCTTTCAAATTTTGCAGGTATAAAACTGTATGTCAGCAAAAAGTGACTGACAAGAAGAAAAGAGTTAAACCTAAGAGACCTAATGCATAAGAGAATGTTGGAGAGATTTTATTTTCCTTTGTCACAGATGGGAGAAATTTGAAGAGGACTAATGGTTTAGAGAACATTCCTATACACTATAAAATCTGGAGACCTGCCCATTAGAATCTGTATCTGTGCCCATAAAAGATCTACATCTTGAAATCAAAGCATCTGTCTTATATTTGTGTTCTATTTACGTAGATTAATCCAGCTAATTAGCTAGATCTAACTAGAAAACTCTTATATATGCCTTTCTTTGTTCTTAATAGATGGAAAGGTAGAGGACTTTCTATGACAATATTATGTTGGGAACATAAAGTATGCATCTTTGAAACTGGACGTTCCTTGCAAGGATAAATGTCTTTTTAAAATCTTATCTTTGCAAAAATGCAAAAGGAAAAGTCATTTTTAACATCTTTTTAAAGGTGTTTTGAATTTAGAGTAAATGCAATGAAGTATTTCCATAGCCCTGATCAAGGAGAGGGATGAAAGTACAGGCATATGTCTGTCACTTAGCAAATTCTCATAACAGTGTCAAACCTAAATCTGGTGTAAAAAGGACTTGTATTTATGGTAGGAACTCTGCAAACCATTAACTGTTTTGTGTATATGTATAAGCAGCTCAAAGTAATTTGTGGTAAAAGCACTAATGTTAATAAATTTCCATATCTTAAAAGACTTACTGCCGGTAAATTTGTGGAGCCACTTAAAAAATTTCAACCTAAAGACAGTTTTATCTTCTCCTTACTTGTTTTCTCTTTTTCTCTCTATTTCTGAGCTTAGAATATTTACTGTTTTGCTTCTTCTCAACTCAGCCTCTATTTCTGCAGACGGCCTAATGAATACATAAGCACCACATAACTATGAAAAGTTAAAATGGAGGAGCCAAAACCAGGCTAGTGAGCAAGGCAATTGTACTAAATCTACCTTTTCTGTAATATTCTGGCAGCTCAAAAATTTCCCGACTGGAATATTTCTTTGAATATATGCTAATTTTCATAGAATGAGATGCACTTTAGAGGATGTAAAAACAAAGTTAGTTCGTATTGTAGGTAGATACTCCAAGTGTGCACATATCTGCCTGTTAAGTATCTGCACAGAGACCTGTTATTAAGACCAAATTTGCAAGGAAACTTTGTTATATGCTTGGGCATAATAAGAATTCAGACACTTTTTTACCTATTATGGAAAAATATATACAAACGTAAAAAAATATAAAATGGTACTGTACCAAAATAAAAAACAAGTCTCTGAAATGATCCTGTGACTCCTAGATCTCTTTCTAAAGGAAAACTCTTTTCTGATTGGAGTATTCACTTCTTTAAGTGATCAGTCCATAATATACATTATATGAATTTATATCTACTTTTCATATAAATGTTTTTTTACTCTCTAATGTCTTTCCATTTTGGAAATTAAAAGTTTAACTCACTCATGCTCATTTTACTATTGCTCACTTTTTTTTAATGTTTATTTTTTATTCATTTTTGAGAGGAGAGAGAGAGAGAGAGAGAGAGAGCAAGGGAAAGGTAGAGAGAGAGAGGGACAGAGAGAATCTCAAGCAGGTGCTGCACTGTCAGCACAGAGCCCGATGTGGGGCTTGAACCCACGAACTGTGAGATCATGACCTGAGAGAAAATCAAGGGTTGGACACTTAACCAACTGAACCACCCAAGCGCCCCTATGGCTCACTTTCTTTATTCATATTAACTTTATTTAGGTAGAAACTAATTCAAGTCAGTTAGTTAGTTTAAATTAGCATACTTTTATATTGCCTGGTTTCAAATCCTGACTAAAACTCTCTCAAAAAATATATACATATATTAGCATATATTCATTTTGAGAAAGTTACATGACTTTTATGTTTCTTAGCTTTATAATCTATAATGTCAAGACAACTGGCCATATTGGAGGCAGTTATGTGATTATGTGAGAGAATGCATATAAATTAGTTAGAATAATACCTGGCACTTTTAACTATGTAATAAAATTATCTAACATTGTAATCATTTTGCCATTAAACCTATAGAAGTATACAAATATTTCCATGATAGGTACATTCCCACCTTTTGTTACATATATGTTAGACAGTATGATAAGCCATTGCTAACATCTTTTGCCTTTTCCACCTAATCTCTGTGTCAGACAAGATGGTTTCCAGTTACATTCAAGTATAAAATAACTTTTTCAATTATCAAAGTATAGTAATTTAATATTTATTTCTATAGACATAATTATATCCTCCATGCTTTCCAGATAAATTGACCCTCAAAACTGAAAATCTTTGAAAATATTATGTTTACAGCATTATGGCTATGCTAACAATGTTGAATACACAAACCAAATTGGGAGTTAGAATTACATTATCTTCATCATGGCTTCATTGCCTTCATTCCTGCCGAGTTGAAGACAAAACATCTAAAACCATAATTTTAAATACATTATTTTTAAATTTTCCCTTATTCAAAATCAGGTCCCAATTTGCTTCATAAATGGGCCATACTCCTTTTAAATATTCTCATTTGATATTACTAGTATTCTTTCTTTTGTTTTTGCATATACAATGAACAAATGTCTTTATCCTAAACACATTGGCATTCTTCTATATTAAACTATAATCTCCAGAGACTTTTACCCTCCTGCTTTTCTCTGCTACAGCTGCTTTCTAGGACTGTGTTACAGCTTAATCCTGGGAGTTTATTCATTGCACTTCAGTCATAGGTCAGTATTTGATTTATATATGCATCGTATGCCTTAATTTTCTTGATTGTCTTCACATTTTGCCTTATTTGCCTTCACAATTGATTCCTATTTTGGTTGTGTTGAATTAAAATTTCCAAATCAGGGACACCCGGCTGGATCAGTTGGTAGAGCATGTGACTCTTGATCTAGGGGTTGTGAGTTCAAGCCCCACATTAAGTGTGGAGTTTAGTTAAAAATAAAATCTTAAAAAATAATAAAATAAATAAATAAAAATTCTAAATCATTCTGTATTAGAAAGTTGAGGCATTTCTCCATTTAGTTATAGAAAAACGTGTAGACAATCTGATTTGCATTTTGTGGTGGTTAAATATATTCTTCTACAAATCTTTAAAGCTTATAATTTTATTCTTATAGTTTTGAAATCTCCATGAGAATATGCTTTTCTATGGGCATTTTAAATATAAGCAGCTTGACATTCTATGAGCTATTTTCGTTCGGACACTTATGCCTAATTGCAATGCTAGAGTGTTATCTACTGTCATCAATTCGAAATTGCCTTTCCCACTGTTTAGTCAACTCTTTTTTTCTTTCAAAACTATTATTAACATTAACTTCTCTGACATTAATTTTTGACATTTTGCTGAGGTGCAATTGACACCCAAATTCACCCAAATTCACACAGGTTGTACAAGTTGTACAACATGTATGTTTCTGCGTCTGTCCATGGAATATCACCACAAAGTAATGAATATATCTATGACCCACAAAATTCTCCTTTCTGTCATTATAAACTAGTTTCCCTTTTCTATATTATTATATAATTACAGTTACATTGTATATGTTCTTTTATTGTCTGGCTACTTTCCTCAACATAATTGACTTTCATTCATGTAGTCCTGCAATCAGTAGTCATTTGACTTTTTTGCTAATATCATCCCACTGAATAAGATTCCACAAATTGTTCATATATATAGCTGTCAATTTCCATCTGGGTTGTTTCCAGTTTTAACAATTACAGATACAGCTTTTCTGAATATTCATGCATATGTTTTCATACAGACATGATTTATTTAGTCTTGAGAAAATAACTAAAGTAGATATGTTAACTTTTTAAGAAACAGACTATTTTCCAAAGTCATTATAACCCTTTTCTATTTTTTCCCTTCATTCTTTCCTTCCTTCCTCCTTCTTTTACTCTTCCTCTTCCTTCTCCTCCTCTTTCTTCTTCTTCCTTCTCCTCTCCCTTTTCTCTCCCTACCCTATCTCTCTGTCTCTCTGTCTTTGTCTCTACTTCTCTCTCTCTCTTTCTCTTTTCCTTTTTGGTGGTTATTGCCTCAGCTTAACTTTCCAGTCCTACAACTTACATCCTATTGCCATCTTAATGACAAAAGTTTTAATCATAAATAGTTTTGTTATTCTCAGATAGTGGTGTTGTTTCATGGTATTTGGTTCTTATGTGAAATGTGTGCATGTGTGTGTTGGAAGGACTAAATGACTTCTCAAATTCCAGTATATACATTTATTATTTATGAATGCTATTCTACTCCTTCATTCCCTCATTTACCCAGTGTTCACTTTCTATAAGTTTATTTTTGTCATTCTTTGATTTCTTTCCTCCCTTCCTCCCTTTCTCCCTTTCTTCCTTCTTCCTTTCCTTTCTTTCCCTAAAGAAATGGAGCTGTAGTGTGTTTTTGTACGATAATAACATCTTTACCCAAAATTGATTTCTTTTGATTATCCTTATATGATTTATTAATTTTATTTTATACTCATACTCAATAAAGAAGAATTGAGTTAATAAAAACAAGTAGACTTTATGTAGTAAGTATGTAGCACTTTTTTCTTTATTTCTGAGCAATAATAATGATATTATTTCTCAATTAATTAGGATTTAAAATATACAGATTGAAGTAAAAGCAATGTTAAATGGTTGAGTCTAAGAGGTAGAAGAAAGGTATTTGCTATCTGGAGTAATAAAGTTCAATTTTATATAAACTACAAGGATAACACAAAAAGGGGTACTTAAGTAACAAAGCGAAACAGTATCTACTTCCAAATTCTATCAAGGATCTTATCATTATTTATAAGTGTTTTGATGGACTCAATACTATCAATAATATTAAAATGCTAGGAAACATAAACTGATAGTAGTTACCTTTCACTGGTAGTCTCATAAAAAAAGCAGAAAATATGTTTTTGGTAAAAGGTATCCTGAAAATATCTCCTATACTGCTATGCTGCTGGAGCTAATATGCATTGTTTGATGTTAACACAATGATCTTACTCCTAGCTGTTCAGGAGGTTTATTTGTGGGTCTTTCCAACAAAGAAACACTATGCAACTACCAATCAAAACTAGCTCAAAGAAGAACATAAATGTCTTTATATCTTAAAAAGTTTCATGGCTGGATTTTGTTGCCTAGTTACAGGTAAAAATAACTGTCAAGAAGAACTGTCTTAAGTACAAATACTGCTGTGTCACGAATAACCTGCATTTTAGTGACACAAAAAATCAAAATGCAAATTTCATTATGCTCCAAGATTCCGTGCATGAAGAATTTTGATAAGGCATATTGGTGATGTCTTCTCTGCTCCATGATATCTGGAGCTTCAGCTGATAAGACTTGAATGACAGGAGGTACTTCAAGAAGCTAGGCGATGGAGAAAGGGGAAGTCTCTTATACAGTTGATGGGAGTACAAACTGATGCAACCATGCTAGAGAGCAGTATGGAGGTTCTCAAAAAGTTAAAAATAGAACTACCCTACAGGCAGCGATTGCACCACTAGGTATTTACCCAAAGGATACAAAAATACAGATTTGAAGGGGTACGTGCACCCCAATGTATATAGCAGCATTATCAACACTAGCAAAACTTGGAAAGAGCCCAAATGTCCATCAACTGATGAATGGATAAGGAAGAGGAGGCATATATATACACAATAGAATACTACTCAGCTATCAAAAAGAATGGAACCTTGTCATTTGTAACATGAATAGAGCTAGAGTGTATTATGCTAAGTGAAATAAGTCAGAGACAAATAGTATATGATTTCACTCATATGTGGAAATTAAGAGACAAAAACAGATGAACATAGAGGAAGGAAAAAAAAAAGAGAGAAGGAAGCAAACCATAAGAGACTCTTAACTACAGCGAATAAATTGAGGGTTGATAGAGGCAGGTGGATGGGGGAAGGGTTAAATGGGTGCTGGGTATTAAGGAGGGTACTTGTAATGAGCACTGGATGTTACATATAAGCAATGAATCACTAAATTTTACACTTGATATCAATTTTACCATACATGTTAACTCACCAGAATTTAAATAAAAACTTGAAAATAAAAAAATAAATTAAAAAGAAGCTAGGGGATGCATTAGACTGGAGGCATCTTTACTCTCCTTTGCATGGTACCAGAGTTGTGATGACTCCAAGGCTAGAATCAAATAGCTCTTTCAAAAGGCATTCTATATGCAGGTTTTATATTTGGTTTGTACTTCTCTAAGCATAGTACTAGAGTCCAGATAGAACATCCCAAGAGGCAGCAACCAAATACCAAGGGTTGTGATGGAACAATGCACGGACTTTTCTGACTTAGGTTCAGAATTTACATGTTAAGTTCTATTCTCTTGGTTAGGAGTAAGTTACAAAAGCCAACCAACACTTAAGAGGATTAAGAGAATTAGACTTCATTTCTTAATAGGAGAATGACAAGACCACGCAGTAAAATTAGAGCCTATAGGATGGCTAATGTTATTGTGTACATCTTTGCAAAATAACATTTTCCACAATATTTCAGAAACATTTGACTGTTTAAGAAGAAATACATAATTCATAATACAGTTAAATATGTATTTATTATTACTTCTCATAATAGCTGATTATAGGAAATTTAATAAGGAACTATACCCATGAATAAAATGCAATAAATAAAATTTGCCTGTGTAAATTGTGGTAAGTAAGCAAAATCTTTGATTATTCTACATTCACGGATGGACCTTGAGGGCATTATGTTAAGTGAAATAAGTCAGACAGAGAAAGACTAATGCCATGTGATCTCATATGTAGAATCAAAGAAGAAAAAACTCATAGAAACAGAACAATTGATGGTTATCAGAAGCAGAAGGTGAGGGAAATGGGTGAGGATGATCAAAAGGTATAAACTCTAGTTAAAAGACAAATAAATTCTTTGGATATAATATATAGCATGGTGACAATGCTGTATTGTATACTGAAAAACTGTGAAGAGAGTGGATCTGAAAGTTCTCATTACACACAAAAATATTATAACTATATGAGGTGATAGATAAACTAAATTCATTGTGGTGATCATTGTGTAATAGATACATATATCAAATCATTGTTATACACCTTCAAACAATGTGTTACATATCAATTATATCTCAATAAAACTGGAATTGTTTTATTATAGAAAGCAAAGCATATCATAAACATTTGGATAAGTTCAGATATGCTTATAATAAAAGATATAATAATCAATTGTTTTAATTAGTCTGTAGCACCAATATAATAAAAATGAATTAAACTTAAATTTCAGTAGTAAAAATAACTCTAATGGAAACCAAATATCATAGGAATAGGGAATTATTAAATATAAACACAAAAATGATTAACTAGAAAACTGTTATTTTGACAAAATAATTTAAAAGTTATTGGTTTGTGGGGCACCTGGGTGGCTCAGTCAGTTAAGCGTCCAACTTCGGCTCAGGTCGTGATCTCACGGTTCGTGAGTTCGAGCCCCGCATCAGGCTCTGTGCTGACAGCTCGGAGCCTGGAGCCTTCTTCGGATTCTGTGTCTCCCTCTCTCTCTGCCCCTCACCCAAAATGCTCTGTCATTCTCTCTCAATAATAAATAAACATTTAAAAAAGTCCTTTTAAAAGTTATTGGCTTGTAATGATAAAATACATAAAAATTTAATGAAGAAAATATCCACAAATAGGCAAAAAATTACAATGAGAAAGACATATAACCACATTTATAAGATTAATTTAATAACTTCAAGAGATAATTTACTTCAAAATAATTCACTTCAAAAAATGTGAAGGTTTCATTCTAATTATCTTAGTTATTTGAGAAAATATAAATAGAGAAATAATTCAAGAACAAACTGTAAGTATCCAAGAACACTAATAACTATAAACATTAAGAAAGCTTCCAAAAATACTTCCAGGGATAGGTAGTACCTATGCCATTTTAACTTTTCCAAAGTAATAAGGAGAAGGAAACTTGCCAATGGCACTTACTGAGTTAGCGTTACCTGAAACAGTAACAAAATGGAGATAGCACACAGTGGTATTACACACGTTAATTTCATTTATACATATTGATGCAAAAGTTCTAAGCATGATATTACCTCATAGAGGCTATCGCATGCTAAAGGAGTTATGGCCATTCTATTAAGAAGTGGGTTCATTCATGGATAATAGATTTGTTAACACTAAGACTGTTGTTCATACATTTCACTATGCTAAATAAAAAAAGAGAACATATATTTTGATGTGTTGAAAAGTCTGTTTCACAAACACTTCTCTCTCTGTGTCTTTTGCTTTCTTTCTCCATCTTTTATCCCTTACACTCGTTTTTAACATTATTCATAATATAAAGAGGCAGTAAGATACCTGTCATCAATATTTTAACATTGCTCTTAGAAAAGTAAAACAATAAAATATGATATTAAAATAGGAAATAATAGAAATTTGGTGACACAATGATAATTATTTGCAAATGAATAGGACTTTCTACCAAAAATATCAGAGGCAATCAACTGCAAAGCCATTAGAGATGATAAGACACTTTATTAAGATACATGCTGAATATGATTAAATTTAAATATGCTTCTCTGCAATAACTATGTTTGAAAATGTATTTTATTTTTAGCTATATGACAGATTGTATGTTCAGAAAAAAACTACCTAACATGGTTAACTAAAATGATAACTATTTAATACTGTTGGAAAGCCTTTTATTCAAATGCATGGTTGAGACAGAAAGAAAATAAGATGATCCAAAGTATTGTTCTATTTGATTAAATGTGGGTACTTGTAACTGGGAGTGAATTATTATTATCTAATATAGACAAATAGGCATGGTCACTGTTTTGTGTGAGTGACATATTTACCAAAAAAAATCAAAATACAAAATATAGAAAAAAAATCATTTCTTCAAGCATAGTGTAGTCTAAATTACTCAAAATTTAGAAATAAATTGGGAATAATTATACGATGTTAATATCCTAAAATTACACACACACACACACACACACACACACACACACACACACACACTGAAATCTATCAATTAAAAAAAAAAAGACATGAGAGATTTCCCATGAAATTAGAGGTAATTACCTAGTGTAACATTAATGCCAATACCACACAAATTAATGTATTATTTTAATGAAATAGCAAGCAAAATAACAAAGTAATTTTTTACTTCTAATTTGTTAAAAAATACCATGAAAATTTTCGAATGGGGGATAAAATACATTAAAGCCCACAATATGTTTGAAAACTGTTCCACTGGACATCCAATACACAAAAAAATCTCTGAATGAATATAAATGTCAGTTGCTAAACAACTGAAGAAAGAGGTACATACAGTTTTCTATTAGTGTGAGCCCTGGATAAAGAGTTTCCTCAGAAATATAAATTCCCTGTCATGTGCTTTTAAACACAATAGCAGAATTTTGAAAGACAATAGTTGACATTAATAATTCATCAAAAACACCATGTAAAATATATTTTGCTTTGTTTTCTTATTCACAATATTTAGAATTCGCATTTTTAATAAAAATGAATGGTATACTTAAAACCACTTCACCATCTGTTGCCAGAAGGATTAGACTACAGTTAGCTGTTTTCTTTGAAGGAAGAGTCTGGGGATAGCAGGACAGAATGCCCTAGGGCAGAGCATCTTAAATTTTATCAAGGTAGTATCTCTAAATCTGGAGAAAAGTTTGCTTCACTCTTGGCCTATAGCCTAAAGGCACTTTCAACAAGCATGAAGTGTATCTCAGAATTCCCCATTTTACCTAACATTTTAGGGGAAATCCTACCTTTTTGTCATATAATATGTATATATAGTGGTATAAATCTTTTAAAATATTTTCCATGAAATAAAATAAATGCTACCTAACTTGCACATGCAACCTTCCAAATTTTAAGTATTAGCTGATAGGAAAGAAAGAAAAAGAAAAAATTATTTTATAGGCAAGTAAGAGAATACCATGAACTGGTCAACTGGTATTTACAATAAATATTTTGCTTTCAATTAGAATTGGTCCAAACCTTAGAAATATGTGTTCATCCACAAAATAAGAAATGTGTTCATCCACAAAATAATAATGTGGTCTCCAGTTACAAAGTGAAATGATGATGCTATGGTTTATATGTTATCTACTATACAATAGGTTTATAAAATTTTATAGTTCAATCAATTATGCAGATCAAATGCAACAAAACAAAATCTATAGTTTTATTTATTTATATTAAAAAATTTTAATACTTATTTATTTTGAGAGAGAGAGAGAGCACAAGCAGGGAGAGGGGTAGAGAGAGGGAGACAGACAATCCCAAGCAGGCTCCATGCTGTCAGCGCGGAGCCCAATGTGGGGCTCGAAATCACAAACCTAGAGACCATGACCTGAGCTGAAATCAGGAGTCGGTTGATTAACCAAGTGAGCCACCCAGGCACCCCCACAAAATCTGTAGTGTTAAAGGATTAAAACGTGTACTTCTCCCTTCCTATAACTATCACCTTTCTCACATATTATTATATTTCCTCTCATTTCTACTGTATTTCAATGTTTGGATCTTGTAGCCCATCTGTATTCTTTTACTGGGAAGAGAGACAAGTGAAATAGAATGTATGCATACCATAAAATATTATTTATCGGAAGCAACAAATTAGTTGTCCATATATGGTCATAAATGATCTTGAACACATACTGCTAAGTTAAAAAAAAAAAATTAACAGACTTACTGTAGATCCATGACAGAGTTTTATCCATGTCATGAAAGGTGAGTGCTTTCAAAACCACCTTTATTTCACCAGATAATTGTCAAACTAAAAATACAGATATTCTTTTCCTGTGAGGATATACAAATTTTAAAATTTCTCCTAACTAAAGCACTTCTTTTGTTGCATCTCAGCTCACTTCCATTATCATCCCACCTCTTTTATTCTTGAGTTGTATTCTTCACAGTGCACTTGAAATTCATTATCACCAATTCTTTTATTTTGTACCTGTATTAGTTATAATAATGTTAAACCACAGCAACAAACAGACTGAAAACTTCTAACATATATAAAAGGGCAACTTTTGTAACTCACAGTTCATAGCAGTACTTTCGTATAACAAGGGCTTTGTTCTACATGGTAATTTAGGGATCTAGTCTCCTTCCAACCTTTGCATCTATCCAACGTGTTATAAAATTGTACCGCACCCCAGAATTGCCTAGAGGACATACTAAAACAGAGATTGCTTTGACTGCTCAGACCCTTTTTAGCCCTGTATTTCTTATTTACAAAGTCAGAAGTAAGCCTGGGAACTTGATTCACCTATGTTTCCAGATACTTCTGATGCTGCTGCACACTTTTGAGAATCCCTGTCCTGAGGTGTTGTCTCTGTTTACATACAGCTGGGGGAGATCGGAGATAGAGAAAGCACAATCATTCCTTATATCCAGGCTCTGAAGTAATAATATTTGCCGATGTTATTCACATAACACAGGCAAAAAAGTTTCCATTGTGAGATGCAAGGAAGTCTCAGAAATGGCGTGTCTGTCTTGCAAGGCACTTCTAGGCAGTAACTGTACAATATAGAAAATGGAGCAAACCGTAGGTCAGTCTCTCACTCTGGTCACCAAACCTATATACTTCTTCACACAGAAGACAACATCTCCATCTCTTATGCAAGCTCAACTCAAGTCTCATTTTGTTACACTGTTCCTCTCATCCCACTGTCTATGGGTGATGCTTAATCATCTCCATCCAGTTCAGAAGTGGTTCATTGTGATTCAGCCATGTATTTTTATATGAGAAAGGAAAAATTATGTGACTAAATCAGTCAACTTCATGTTCAGTGCCCACTTACCAGTGCTCAAATTTCACGACTAGTGCTAAAGGGACACTGAGTGATGCTGAAACATATTGAATGGCAAGAAGTTATAAAGACATTAAATAGAGCATAATGTCCCTATAGACAAAAACTGATAGGCAGCAAAAGGAGTGCTACTTAACCTACCCAACTGTAAAAGGCGGAAAGGCAAGAATTGAAGACAAGATTCAGTCCTTTAGTCAGTACTCACATCTGAGCCAATTTTGAATCCAGAACTCATTGGCATAAGATGTTAGCTCCCTGAAAGGAAAAACCCTATCAACATAGCAATTATACACTATAATGATTTTCCTAGTCTCACCAAAAGTAGCTATAGTCATTTACTCAGTAGATTCTACACTAGGCACAAAATAGGTATTTTGAGGACTATTGGGGATGAGTTCTGGTTGACACTGCTACTCAGAGACACGAATTGTGTTATAGATACCTTGTTAGCATGGGGACTTAGGGAGAACAGATAGTAAATGGGGCTGGGGCCCTGGCTAGGCTAGCTCTTGGTGGGCTCAATGAGCCCATAGCCCCACCTATTGTCCATTTCTCTACTCACCAACTACTACTACAGTGGCCAATTGGAGTAACTTCTATGTTGATTCCTTGGTGAAGTGAGAGCTATCACATTGGGAAAGCCAAATGAAACTCTGAAACTACCCACTCCTTAAAAAACATAACATCTGAAGCAGAGAATTATACACCTTTTGAGAAATAGCTCCTGGCATGTCACTGAACCCTAATAGAGACAGAACACCTAACCATGGAGCAACAAGTAACAATGCATCTGGAACTTCCCATTATGAGCTGTGTTTTGCTGAACCCACCACATTATAATTTTACAGAGTCCCATAGGTGGTCATAATTTGGGAATGTTTACCCTAGATTGAGCTTAAGGAGTCTAAGAGGACACTGAGAAGCTTGCATGAGTGGGTAGCCTAGACTTTCATGTCAGCACTAAGTTACACAAACTTTTCACAGCTCACATTTTTGTTTATATGCGTGTTCCTGTATGTTCAATTGAAGGAAAAAGAACAATCCTCAGGCTTCATTTATAATTGACTTGGCTCACTATGTTGGTACAAGCTGAAAATGGGTGCTATCAGCATTACAGTCATGTTCAGAGTGGCTACAAATGAAAGTGGAAAGAAAATATTTCCCAAAGGGTAGAGCTGCTGACAATGAAACTGGCCATCTACTTTGTGTGGTAGCAGAACCAGCACATGGATGGATGGCACATGGACGTGGACCCCAAGTGTGAAGATATTTGAGTCACACGCTGATGCCCATCATAAAGCATCCACCATGAAAATAGTATGGGATAACCAAGCAGATAAAACGACTTGGACATCTGATGTTAGCCAAACTTCATGTGCCATTTTGGGAGTGCCATGATAGGGACACAAATGGAATAATGGTTATGTTGTGAAGGTTAATTATAGCAAGCTTGGAATTAGCTTGAACTGTCTTGCTGAAGTTTGTGCACGGCAATGACCCTTAGTCTAGGCATGAAACATTCTGATTAATAGTGTTGCTTTATAACCATGGGTCTAAAGAGTTTCCAGCCCATTTGTTCCAGCTCGTCAGCACTGTTTATTGATAACAATGAGATTGATGATTCACACCTGGTCTCTGTGAGACCCTGGAGGACTCTGCTGTTAAAGCTGGTTATGTAGCAGAAATATGTTACATGGCCAGCAAAAAATAAAAAATAAAAATCTCCAGCCAAGATCCCTTTTTGAGCTCCCTAATTCCAAGGTGTTCCATGCACGCACTGGTGGTTCCTGATCCAAGAAAAAAAGTGCATCCATCCATGGCCCTTAGAAATGGATTACAATAGGAGCCTGCACCTGATGTCTCTGGACCCCTGGCTGTGAGACAGACTTTGGCTGTAATGCATTTGCTTACTTTAATGCTGTCATTGATATATTATGTCTGTTTGTGGTGATAAACTGTAGATTTGTAAGTATTTCATCTTGGATTTCGTGAATCTATTTCAGCAATCAAACCCTGCTTAACATCGACTGCTAGTGCAGTGAGTGGCAGAAATTGAGGCTATGAATTGACTCAGAGACATGGACTTGTGCTTATCAAGGCTAATCTAGCTACCACCTCTTTGCAATGCCCAACCTGCCAGACAGACCTATTCTGAGCCCGCAATACTACACTATTCCTCAAGTATAAGCAACTTGGTGCCAAATCTCACTTTTCTTGAAGAGCCAGAATTTATACTGAAACATATTCCAGGTATAGGGTTGGCTTTCCCACCTACAGAGCCTTAGCCAACACTACTGCACGAGGGCTTACAGATTTCTATCCCACATGTATGGAATCTATACAGGTTTTATATTGCTTCACTACAAATTATCACAAACTTGGTGGATTAAAACAAAATACATTTATTATTTCTCAGTTTCTGTGGATCAGAAATCCAGTACAGGTTAGCTGGATTCTCTGCTCAGAATCTTAAAAATTAAGAAGTTGGTTGTATTCTTTCGTGGAGCACTTCAGGGTCTTTGTCAAGCTTATGTGGTCATTGGTACAATTCAGTTCCTTGTAGTTGTGGGATGGAGATCTCCGGCTGTCAGCAGAGGACAACTCTCAGCTCTGACTGGCTGCTTACCATTTCTTGCCACATGCCTCTTAATGACATGACATTTTCTTTTGTAAGGCCAATAGAAGAGAATCTTCTATAGCTTCAAATATCTCTGACTTATTCTGTATCTAATCTCTGGATCCTCTTTTTAAAAGGCTCACCTGATTAGGTAGGGCCACCCACACTAAAGGGGAGGATATACTTGCCAGTTGGAGTAACTCTTACATTGATTCCTTGGCCTGTGGAGAAAGAGCTCTCATAGTGGGTAAAGCCAAATTAAACTCTGAAACCATCCTCATTCCCAGTAAGAACAAAAAATCTCCAACAGAGATTAACATGTCTTTTCAGAAACAGTTCATGGTATGTCACTGAGCTTTGGTAGAGGTAGAACACTCGACCACGGAACAACAAGTGACCAAGTATCTGAAATTCCTCATTATAAGCTATAGTCTTCCAGACCTATCAAATTATAAGTTCAGCAGTGCTTATAGGCAGCCATAAAAAGAGAATGATATATAGTGGGTTATACAGTGTATACATATCAAGGGATGGGAATCTTGGGGACCACTCTAGAACTATCCTTACCGCAGGATTCCAGGCAATAATGCATGCAACTAGAAGACTCACTTCATTGCAAAAGTGTGAGTGTGGAGGCATAACCAGGGAATCCACTTGCTGTATCACCAGTGTACTACTTAGAAATAGCTGGTCTCACAGAGGGCTGGAACACCCTTCAAAAAGCAAAGACAAAACACTAGCTTAGAGGCAATCCTTTAAAAGGATAAATTGCCATGCTTCAGGATGCAGAATATGCTTTAACTCAGAAGTCTCTGCATCGCAGGGGCGCCTGGGTGGCTCAGTCGGTTAGGCATCCAGCTTCAGCCCAGGTCATGATCTCATGGTTAGTGAATTCAAGCCCCACATAGGGCTGTCTGCTGTCAGCACAGATTCCACTTTGGAAGCTCTCTCACTCTCTCTTTCTCTCTCTCTCTCTCTCTCTCTCTCTCTCTCTCTCTCTCTCTCTCAAAAACAAAAGTCTCTGTGTCCCAAATAGGTCTGGAAACCAAGTGATAGAAGTAGGAGTGGCCCCATTTGACATTATTCTCAGCGATGTACAAGAGTATTTTGTGCTTCCCATTCCTGAAACTCTGAGCTCTGCAGGGTTGAAGGTGTTTTCCCTAATATGGCCCATTCTTGCCACAGGACACAGTACACAGTACACATTCCATTGAACTACAACTGCCACCTGAGCATTTTGAACTCCTTATGTCCAGAGACCATCAGACTAGTAGAAATGGCAACATTACAGTTAAGTGTAATTGACTACAATCAGCAGGAGGAGGTAGGATTGCTTTTGCCTGAAGAGGTCAGGGTAATCTATATGTGGAACTCAGGCAATCCACTGGGTACCTCCAGTATTCCTTGCCTCATGATTGTTGAGTGGACCCTTACAGTAATTCAACTTGGAAAAGGCGTGATTTTCAAGGACGCATATTGCACAGGAATACATTTGGGTCACATCAGTGGGTAATATACCAACACATGCAAGGAAATAGAGGAAGGTGAAGGAAATTTGAGATGGATAATCAAAGGAGAGGATGACTACTAGTTATGGCCCTAACATCAACAGCAACAAAATAGTTTGTTCCCCTGACCTGCTTTTTCTAAGCTTCCTCTCAGGAGGAGAGGCCCAAGGAACCCGTGGAGGAACTGCTCCTGGAAACTGTAGTGTACGTCACTACAACCACTCCTACTCAACAAGTGGTAGACTGTTAAGATGATGAAAATAAGACTCTCATAGCTCCTACGGAAAGCATATTAATGGATGGCTGATATACTCCTATTCTGTATCCATCCCCACATTTGCGCTGAGGCCACATTTCCATGGGTTCCTCCTAACCAAACACTGAACAAGGAAGTACTATGATGAGCAAAGTGGTGGTACCATGCAGGACCATTCCTACAAGATGCAGAATTCTTTAAATAGGCAATTTTAGCCCTAGGATGCTCCCAATGACCTGGCTGAAACTTTCTTAGGAGACACGGTTGTAGTCTGAGAAGCTTTCTACCTAATCCTTTTTACTTCATTCTCTCCACTGGATCCAGACAGCTGGAAATTGGAAGACGGTCCTGGCTGACTCTAGATTACTTTTCTGTTTTGTTCATCCAGTGCATCTCTTGCACGTGTAATCTCATGTTGGCATCTGACCTGCCACTTTGCTTTTTTTTTCCTATGGAGGTATAATTGACATATAACATTAAATTAGCTTCAGATGTACAAAATAATGATGTGTAATTTGTATATATTGCAAAATGGTGACCACAGTAAGTGTAATTAACATCTGTCACCATACATAGTTACAAAAATATTTCTTCTTGTGATGAGGACTTTTAAGATTTACTCTCTTAGCAACTTTTAAATATGCAATATCGTATTATCTATGGTTACACTACTGTACATTTCATCCCCATGACTTATTTATTTTATTACTAGAGGTTTTACCTTTAACCCCCTTCACCCATTGTATGTGATCCCCATCCCCTGCCTCCAGCAAATAGCAATTTGTTCTCTGAATCTGTATGTCTATCTATCTATCTATCTATCTATCTATCTATCTATCTATCATGCCTTCTTTATTCATTCATCCATTGATGGACAGTTAGATTTTTTTTTTATATCCTGGCTATTGTAAATAATGCCACAGTAAGTATGGTAGTATACATCTTTTCAAATTAGTGTTTTTGTTTTCTTCAAATAAATACCAAAAAGTGGAAATTTCTGGATCATATGGCAGTTCTTTTTCGAATTTTTTGAGGAAGCTTCATATAGTTTTCCATACTGTTTGTACCAATTTACATTCCTGGGCATCTACTTCTTGAAAAAGAGAACTGATACCTCAGGTTTCCCCCAACAGAGTTTAAAGTTTACTTGACTTTGAGAACAAATAATAGACAGAAGTGATACTGCCTGTACAGCAAGAGTAGAGCAAAAGCCTCATGGATTCCAGATGTAGCTGCTGATGTTCTCAGATTGTACAGCTTTTGGGACACATGTGATCACTGACACAATGGCAGGTGAATTATGATTAACTTAAAACAGAAACACCATCAACTATGAGATCTCTTCAGTTGAAAAAGTTTTCTAGTCAAGTAGGACCCAAAACTGTATATGAAAGTTCCTATTCTCTGGTGCTGCTACATGTCATCAATTACCATTTATTAATTGGTTATAGATTAGGCAAAAAAAAATGTTCACAGTAAGGTACAGTGTGAAGTCAATGTATAGCAATCTGAGTAGTTCCCTCGATGCTGGTATAAATATCCCAAGTTAGGATTAAAGGAAGATTAGAATAAAAAGCAAGTCCTCAGGCATCCCTGAGCCTGGAGAAAAGACCTGTTAATCCCTTCATCCCAAATTTAACACTTAATTGCTTTTTTTTTAAATTTTTAAATGTTTATTTATTTTGATACAGGGAGAGACAGAGCATGAACGGGGGAGGGTCAGAGAGAGAGGGAGACACAGAATCTGAAACAGCTCCAGGCTCTGAGCTGTCAGCACAGAGCCCGATGCGGGGCTCGAACTCACAGACCATGAGATCATGACCTGAGGTGAGGTCGGATGCTTAACCGACTGAGCCACCCAGGCGCCCCCTTATTGCTTTTAAAAGCACTATTTATTATCTGAGATTTTCCCACAACTTACAAGTTTCTGAATTCTCTAATTTGATTTATCTCTTGGTTCACCTTGTTTCTTAAACTCATATTTTGGCCAAAATGTTTGTAATCTTTAGCCATGATTGCTTTCCTTTTTGTTTTGTTTTGTTTTGTTTTCCTTCTTGTCATCTTAATCATTTGTTCCTAATTTGGGGGATAGTGTTTCATATCAACTCTTTTCCCATCAGAGTTATATATCTATTGGGGTCCCTTCCCGAGTCCAGTTGGAAACAAATGTTCTTCTTTCCCCCTGCAGAGATGTCAATATGTGACTTCCTGTCTTTATTGGGAAAAACATTATATATTTTGGATTCTATATCTTATACTGCTTTGATTTAGTATCTCATTTTTGATGAAGTACAGCCTAAAGAATTTCCTAAAATATTTGTAAGAGGTGAAGTTTGTGATTTCTTGTGATTCCAAGGTTGATAAACAGTTGAATGTTAACACTAGTTTAAAAGCCCTTTCCTGCAGAAATTTAAAGCATTACTTTGTTGTCTTCTAACAACCAGGGGTGCTGGTAAGTTTGATGCTGGTTCTTACCCCATAACTTATTCCACCAGCATCATTGCTGTTTTACTACAAATATTTAACTCATTTTCTTTCTTTTTATATGCTGATTTAAATAAGATAGTATTTCAATAACAGAACAAGACAATTACTTGTTTTAAATGAGCGTTTAAGTCAATCCATCATTTTCTCTTCATGACATTAAGCAGATTGCTTATTTACTTAGAAGTAACTTCTATATTATCAATAATTTTATAGAAATTATCAGTTGTTTACTGTACCATAGACACATTTAATATAAGACATGGCCAGTGATTAAAGGAAAATTTTAAAAAGGTAAACTTCAAAATTCACTCATATTACATTTAAATCATCTCCAAATACAAGTGTATATATACTTTAAAGTCCTAAGTAGAAATGAAACACATCTGGTCAAGGTTGATGTGAAAACCTTCCTTTGTATAAGGCTTATCTCCAAAACACAAAAGAGAATTGTTTAACCACAACTTTGGCATAAGTATGCTGCACAGAAGAGAAATGATCTGTTTGCTTTAAATATAGATATAGAAGAAATTATAATTATCAATCCAGTGTCATTCAGAAACTGATTCTTGATTAAATTTCACTGTTCTGAAATTTTTAAATTTTTTGTAAATATTCATTTTAATACTAATGATGAACATGTTACGGAAATCACACTTGGAATTTAGAACTTTGTTTTGCAGTTGTCTTATACAAACAATGCTCACTGCTTTTATATGGTAATGTTCAGCCTATATTAGATTTTTTACATTAGGGAGCTTCAGAAAGACTGACCTTGAACAATTTACATTAGAGAAGCTGCCATATAGATATAACACAGACCATATGGTATGTGATAGTTTTCTACTTTGTAGTCAAAGACTGTGAAAAAGGTTCTAGTACTTGAGAATGATTACATCCATATTTACATCACATCTGCTATGCATGTTTAGAAGTAATTCTACCAAATTTCCTTGAGTTTTAGGATTTTCTAAATTGGTACATATAATTTGACCTACTGTACTTTAAGCAATCATATCGTTAGAGTAAGTAGCTTAGCTAATTGAAAAAAGAACTGAACTGGAATAAAGAGATAAAGGTTTTTTTGTGTGTCAACAACATTATCCATTATTTGAAAACCTCTCAATATAACCTACTAGATACTCAAAATATATTTGTTGAATTAATTTATGAATTTAAAATTAAATTAGTTAAAATAAATAAGTTCTGGAGATGTACTATACAGCTGGTGACTATATTTAACAACAGTGTACTGTATATTTGAAATATGCCACTTGTAGCAAGTAATTAATATGATCCTATTAAACTACAGGCTTGATATTGATGGCTTCTGGTTGATTAGGCTTCATCAAAAGAGTGATTTCTTTAAGAATTCTTGTTTAGGGAAAGCAATTTGGCCAACATAGTTTGGGAAAAGCAGCTGTAGGATTTCATTATAAGATTTTAGTTTAAAAACTATTAGAAGAGAATAATTTTTTTAATTTCATATTTTCTTAATACCTTTTTAAGTTTATTTATTCATTTTGAGAGAGAGAGAGAGAAAGCGTGCAGAAGTGGGGGAGGAACAGAGAGACAGAGGGAGAGAGAGAGAATCCCAAGCAGGCTCTGCACTGTCAGCACAGAGCCTGTCCAGGGGCTTGAAGTCACAAACCATGAGATCATGACCTGAGCCAAAATCAAGAGTCGGAGGCTTAACCGACAGAGCCATGCAGGTGCTCCTTCCCCTATATTATCTTTGGAATTAAATTTTGTAGGGGCGCCTGGGTGGCTCAGTCGGTTAAGTTGTCCGACTTCGGCTCAGGTCATGATCTCACCGTTCATGGGTTTGAGCCCCGCGTTGGGCTCTGTGCTGACAGCTCAGAGCCTGGAGCCTGCTTTGGATTCTGTTTCTCCCCCTCTCTCTGTCCCTCCCCTGCTCATGCTCTGTCTCACTGTGTCTCAAAAATAAAGAAATGTAATTTAAAAAAATTAAAAAAAAAAAACTTGTGAATGGTATGGAGCAGGTATCCAATCTCTTCTCATGTGGACAGTTGTTTCAACACCAGCTAGATAGCCCATCCTTTGACAGTGATCTGTAATACTGCTTTTTGTGTGTCCCAGTGTCTATTTGTCTTTATTGTGTCCAGTACCACTCTGACTTTATTACTTTAGATCATATAAATCTTGGTAGCTATCAATGCAAGTTTGTCCAATTGTTTTCTTCTTCATAAGGCACGTGACTATACTTTTTTTTTTACCTCCATTAACATTTTGAATCAACATCACAAGTTATCTCGAAAAATGATTAGAAAAAACCCAGTATTATTCACCAACAAGAATGGAACCATGTAGAAGTGAAGCTTGTTAGCTTTGGAATCATGTAAGATATATGAAGTCATACCCCTTTTTTTACCAGGTTCAAAATGTGTGTCTCTGGACATGTTACTTAGCCTCTTTAGGCTTAATTCTTCTTCTGTAAAATGGGCACATTCATAGTTGTTAGAATTGAATGAGCTAATAAATGTGAAGTGATTAGCAGAATGCCTGAAAGATAGTGTTACTAAATTTTAACTATTATTAATAGTATTAATGATCTTAGATGCAATGGTAGTAGTCATGTTAGTACTAACAAAAGTGATGGTTTTAAAAAATCTAGTGGAGTATCCCTGAAAATAGTAGCTGAATGAATAAAATAATAAATTAATTAGATGCAGGCAACAATAAATCATACCACTGCTACATTTCAGCTATCATGAAGTACTTTTGCCAAGAAAAATGAACACATGGCATCCTTTTTGATAGTGTCTTCCTCCTGTGGTGTGGTAGGTGATGAGCTTCGTCCACAGAATCACAAGTAGGAGTATGCAAGTGGCACTGAGACTATCTGCTTGTGTGAGGGGGGTGGTTTGGCAAGGTCATCTTCTCCCTACTCAACAGTAAGCATATGCTTCCAGGTTTCTCTAATCCGTTATATTTCTTACTCTGTGCAGGCAGCTAAGACAACTAAAGAGTGGGAGCCTTCCCATGAGGAACAAGGACTATGGTGGAGAGCTGCCACTAAGGTAGCAAACTGACGTCAGATATTGTTTATCATTTTTGCACTACTTATTTGTTCTTTTACGAATGGCATGGAGGAAAAGTAGCCTAACTGAATCCTTATAACCACTTTCAAATCTGACCTGGCCACTTCAAATGTTTATGCCACTTTTTGGTAGTTGACCAAGAAGTACACAAAATAAATTACCAGCAGAAAAATTCTTTAAAAATGCATGAGGAATATAAATCAGAATTCTTACCAACATTTAGCTGGGCTGCTACACAATTGGAATTGACTAAATACTCTGTCCAGTTTCTTCACGAAGAACGGTAGCAAAATTATTACATACCTGGGTCTCTGAAATCTCTTTTTGAACCAATACAATTCTAATCATTATTTGTATTTAAAATGTCAAAAACCTTGGAAAGGATGATGCTTTTATTTATTATCTCTCACATAAAGCCCTATGTAAATAAAAGTGTGTGATTGATAGAAAGTGTGGAGTTGGAGAGGGTAATTTGAGAATATGGAAGTTTTAGAAAATGCAGACAATGTTAGGATTGAAAGAATGAAGCAATAGTAGCATCAAGCTAGAAATATGTCAAATAGTTTATTATTTTGCATAGAACTTTTTGTGTATCTTTTACCATACGAAACACATGACTTAACCAGTGATGAAATCTGCACATGCCAAGGGGAGGACCGGTCCTGAGAGAATTTAGTTGTTTTGTTTTTTTTTAAACATTTATTTATTTGACAGAGAGAGAGAGAGAGAGAGAGAGAGAGAGAGAGAGAGAGAGAGAAAGACAGAACATGACTGAGGGAGGGGCAGAGAGAGAGAGGGAGACACAGAATCTGAAGCAGCCTCCAGGCCCCGGCTGTCAGCACAGAGACTGATGCGGGGCTCGAAGTCACTGACCGTGAGCTTGACCTGAGCTGAAGTGGGACGCCTAACCAATGGAGCCACCCTGGCGCCCCAATGGACCTGAGAGAATTTATAAAACAGTAGTTCATAAATAGTTTCATCTCATGATTCCTTGTGAGACATAGGATTCTTTCACAATGAAGAATCAGTTCTTCTCTTTCATTGATTGGGAGAAAAATCTAAATGTTGGCATTCGTTTCTTTAACATCTGCTCATATAAGAATTATTTAGTGAAAGCAAAAGTGAGCTGAGGGTAAAGCCTTCAACTTCCAACTTTTTCTCTGTGTTCTGACTCCAATTGTTGAGCTCTCCCTTTGATTGTACATTGCACTCATTCCAATGATTGTAAAGTTTGGGTTGAAGGTATGCTTGGATGAACATAGGCTTTTTTCCTTTAGTATAGTCCCAGCCTTCAATACCACCCAGAAGCTTCTACATAGGCTAAATTCTGCGGCTCAGCAACTAAGTGGTACAAGCCACAGGGAGTGCATAATACCAATTTTCCACAGCCTGCACTGCCTACCCATTTGCTTAAAATTGCAATTCAAAGATGTTGACTTTACTCTATAAAGCTCTAAATAGTTTGGGCTCTGGCTCCCTCAGAAATCCCTTCTCTCCCTCTGCTATATAATGACAATTGAAGCCAGGCAGTATACTCCTGACGAGAGTTCCCAAATTTAAGGCATATGGAGCTTTATTTAAAATGGGAAGAGCACTTCACACGGTCATCGCTTTCTTAGGTATCCCTGTGTTACAAAAGCTTAACACAGTCTCATTATGTTGACCTCTTGGGCATTTCTTTCTTATGGCCTTTAATTACGATAGTTACATGTAACAATGTCATGAATTGTTTCTAATATTTCTGTAATATTTCTGGAAACTCCTACTTATTTAATATTTTCATTTTTGTTGTAATTTTGTATTTTTATTTTCTATGTTGTGATTGTTACAAGTGTGATAAAGGGTACAATTTAAATATATTATTTAAATTAATTATCTTTAAATTTTTCTAAAATCAGCATAATGGGAAGATTTAGCACAAGTAAAGAATATTTTAAGACCTTTTTGGGGGAAAGTAATTGGAGTGGTGTTTTAGAAAAATGTTATGACTGAAATATAAAGAGAATCATCGAAACATATCACTGAGGGCTGAAAACATTGTGAAATCTTTTGATATACACCGAGACTGCACATACATATATTTTTTGTCCTGTGAACAGTTTATTTTAATTAGAATATAATTGCTTGAAAGAAACTAATTTATTGGTGACACAGTTTACTTTTCTTTTTTTTTTTAATTTTTTTCAACGTTTTTTATTTATTTTTGGGACAGAGAGAGACAGAGCATGAACGGGGGAGGGGCAGAGAGAGAGGGAGACACAGAATCGGAAACAGGCACCAGGCTCTGAGCCATCAGCCCAGAGCCTGATGCGGGGCTCGAACTCACAGACCGCAAGATCGTGACCTGGCTGAAGTCGGACGCTTAACCGACTGCGCCACCCAGGCGCCCCTACTTTTTCTTATACATATAAACTCCATTTCAATATATCCTTTTAATAATCCATATTAAATTTAATTGAAAATAGATTTTCAGACTCAAATTTAGCAACTAAAATATTCTAAGAGCAAAAAAAACCAATAAAATAACTATATAACCATAAATTATTCTTAAATTGCATTGATTTTTTTTCTTTTATATTTATAATCCACTCTACATGCAATGAAGTTACCAAAATTCTTACTTTATATTTATTTTAAAATATGAAGTTTAAAACTGAAACAATATACTCATTTGGGATAGTAGATTTTAGCTTTAATTGAAAAGGGCTGATATTTAGATTCAAAAATCAAGTGTATGAAATGAATATTAAAATACATAATTTTTAGATGGTCCATAATATTTCATACCCCAAATGGTACAATAGGGAAAGTACTCCAGCTAGTTTTAAGGACATTTGAGGAAATACTGAAATTTCCTTATGTTTGAGAAATTCTAGGAATCTATGTAGCTATACTGAGGCTATGCATTTGCTGGTATATCATCTTAATATTTCCTTATACCTTACACCCTCCCGTGTTTGTTCTTGGAAATTCACTTAGTTCTGTCTTTTACCTATACATTTCTACCAACTATCTTGCCGCATAGCTCTACCATTTTTCTACAGAAACCAGTGATTCTTCCCCAATGCCCCACCCTCTTCAATCACTTCTCCCATTGGATTCCACTCTCAAGTTATTCTGATCACACGATTGTTGTCAGGCAATTTCCAAGTTCAACAATCTAGTAAGGCTCCAATATCTTTGTATTTTCTGTCACGTAAGGCTCATATCTTCTGTTTCTCAGGATTCCCAAATCTCCTTAATTAAGGTATAAGACTTCTAGAGTGTCTGGGGGAAATTCCATTTCTTGTCTTCTTCCAGCTTCTGATGGCTGTTGGCATTCCTTGGTTTGTGGTTATGTTACTCCATTTTCTGCTCCTATTTCATGGCCATCTCCTCTTCAGTCAATGTGCATCTGCCCACTCTTATGCCACTTATTATTGGATTTAGAGCTCACTTTAGTAATCCAGGATAAGCTCCTCCTCCCAAAACCTATAGGTTGATCACTTCTTTTACTCTATAAGCTAATGTTGACTCTCTTACCACATAAGGCAATATTCACAGTTTCTGGAAATTAGGATACGAATTAATCGTTTTTGGGTTCTCCACTCAGCTGATAACATCTGGTTATATGCAATACTATTTGCTCTTATCCCCACATAACTTAGTAGAGTGTATGATGTAGAGTAAGCACACACACACACACACACACACACACACACATTTTTGAAAAAAAAATAAATGGTAGATTTCATAAAAGCTCTTTAGCTTATGAAATTCTTAAGCTTATGTTACCATACTGTACGTACATGTGAAAGCATATTTTTCTAAATATATTTCTCCTAATAGTATAATTTAAAATGGACATTTCAGTCTTTATAATTATAGACAATATTAAAATTATTAGCATGAAAACTTTACTATTTAAACTGTGGATCGCCTGGCCAATATGATTTTAACACTGTGCTCTCATAATGCTAACTCTTATGCTTAATTTGATTGAAAAGATATGATCAACTCAAACCAAGCTTAGCCAAATAATTCACTTTTGAGTTTTAAAAATTACATATAAACAGAGAGCAAGACATTAGGATTTCATATAGCAAAATAGAAACTCTCCAAGCTTCTTTACTGTCCATGAGAAGGGGATTAACATACTTACATTTCCTAGTGGACAAAACAGTGAATCGTATAACCTTCTTTGAGGAATAAATGTATTGAGAACCTTCCACTTCAAGGCAATGAACTCTGCCTTAAGGATAAATTGATGATTATCAGGCAACCATTGATATGTAAGAATTTAGGATTTAAAGTAGTTACATTTAGATACTATTTCATAATTCATGAATTAGTAAAATGATTAAAATTTAACACAGAGGACAAAGTTTTCATGAAAGCACAGGTGTGAAAGACTCCTTTGTTATCTTGCTTAATCTATATGATTTAAATACTTACATTTAGACTCCTTGTACAGAAGTTCAGGTAAAAAACTCTTTTCATAAATAATAACCTCAATGTCAATGCTCAAAGAAGTTAACAGTATCTTCCAAATCATAGAACTGGTAAAGGACAGAGTTAGGACGAGAATCTAATTAGACTTGCTATCTGAGTCTCAGACTAGTACAAATTTCCAGGATAGAAAAACTGTTATACAGAAATATATTTAATTTTTTTTTCTTTCCTGTGATTTATACTAAGATCAAAACCTAGGAGAGACACACTCTGAATACATCTTCTAAAAGGTGTGTAGATCTCCACTATCATGTGATAGTTTCTATTTATTAATTTATTTTTATATACAACATTCTTTACATGTTAATGTTGTAGTTTAAGTTTTATAGGTTTCCAAAGCCAATGGAACTACTAAACTTTTTTTTTTTTTTTGGTTCCTGTGACAAATGGTGGTACTCAGGTAACTCAGAATTTAGTAAATCACAGTTAACAAAAATAGCAACTTCTAAACGTAAAAGGGATATTAAACATTTTAGAAATTATGATTTTAAGGCAATAATTTTGTGATTAGCTGGGAAAGTTTTAGGCACAATAAAAGCAAAATTTTCAAAATATGTCAAATAAAATAATCTACTCAATGAACAGGCACATTATCTCTGAAAGAAAAAAGTTCACTTAGAAATTTTGTTTAGTACATTCAAACTTTGAATATTCTATTTAAAAAATCTTAGACCTTTCACATCTTTAGGGAAACTCAATTTAATTTTATTCTTAACTAAAATTCTGATATAGGCATATAAAAGATATGAGTAAATGACTGATCTATTTTAAGTAATCATTTTATTACTTGTCAAATTCACCAATATGTTCTACAAAATAAAATCCTACAACTGCTAATTGTTAAAGTAAACTTGGAAATACTAGAGGAATCTAACACCTAGCACATGTGTAATAAAAATTTAAGTACAAAAAACTATGGTATTGTATTTCTCTAGCTAACTAAAGACTGAACAAATTAAATGTGTAATTTCATATTTGCAAGCAGTACTGGCTGCATTAACTTGAACATCAAATATGAAATGCAGGGTCCCTTGTTCAAAAATTATTAAGGATATCAAGTGACAGAAGATAGCATAAACCAAGCCTGGAACCCTTCTAGTAAGCCCAAAGCACTGATGATTTCACAGGTCACATGCTCATGACCATGAAGCTGGCTCTATTAATTGAGTGTTATGGTGTCATTTAGCAATTGTGCTACATATGGTATTCCAACATTGGTATCTGATCGTTAACCATCCTATGTCTCTCCTCTTCTGGAGATTACTATTTCACCACTTAACAATGGCCCATTCTCATTAAAATAGGATTTTTGTTGCAAAGATATTCCAGATCCTAGACGTTTTTAGTAACTCATGTTCTGATGTTACTGTGGCTCCAAGTCTGTAATTGTTGAACATATTTTATTCTGGGAAAATATGACTTTCCTATCTCCTATTGCGGGTTCCTTTTTACCTTAAATCCTCTATCTGACGTTTATTGAATTCCTACCATGATCTAGACTCAATGATTATGGTGAATAAAACAGACAAAAGTCCTTCTCTCAAGGATTGTATTTTGTGAGGAACACAAGCCGTAGGCAAATCTATGTAGTATGATTACACTAAGTAAGTGAGTGCCTTGCAAAACTTGAAGGAGATTAAGAATATACAGGGATCATCGGAATATTTGTTAAAGAATATTAAGTAATTTCTAATATAAGAGATATGAAAGTCCCTTTCATTGTTAATGCATTTCTATCAGTGAGTAAGGAGGAAAAAGTCGATGCAGAAGAGAGAGGGTATCCATTCAAGGACAAATTTCTTAAGTAGGTGAGAGAAAATACCATGCAAAAAATGAAATGTTTGACCTTAGTAGCTAGTACAGAGTCATCATTTTAACTGGAAATAAAGCGGAAAATAAGGGCACAAGATCGAATACATGAATAGATTTTGTAGGGTGAAGATGAAATAACTCATTCTGTTCACTTTGCTTCTGTGAATTAAGAATTTAGGTCACCAGCCAGAAAAATCTTAATTTGTGTGTGTGTGTGTGTGTGTGTGTTGGAGCTTTTAGTACTCTGGTAGACACCTCACAAGTTCACGAAATAAGATACATAAGATGACAAAGGAAATCAGTTATACTCAAAAATTTTTGAGTGGTTTGAAATGTTAATAGGGACAGATTTTATATAATAATGAATTCATTTTTAAATTAATGTATGAAGTTATGGAGCTGAGCATTAGATTTTAAGACTTACTTTGAAGTAGTGATAAAGATATACATAATTCAAGACATTTGCAACAACTGTAGTGTAACATTAAATAAATGCATTTTCTTTTTCTTTAGGTTTTTTTTTTAACATTTATTTATTTTTGAGAGAGAAAGAGCACAGGCAGGGGAGGGGCAGAGAGATTGTGAGACACAGAATCTGAAGCAGGTTCCAGGCTCTGACCTGTCAGCACAGAGCCTGACGAGGGGCTTGAACCCACAGACTGTGAAAACATGACCTGAGGTGAAGTTGGATACTTAACCCCCGAACCACCTAGGCGCCCCTAAATATATGCATTTTCTATTGATGACAAGGTCCAGAGATTTTGTTAAAACAACAGTGGTTTGTTGTGTATATTTAAAGCTAAAGGAAAAGTTTCAGTTAGTTATCAGTCAACATTTCCTATTCTATTTTCTCATTTAAGCTTATGAAAACCTAACTTTTCTTCACTGACTCCAGAAGGCTCTGTGAATGCCAGATTTAAAAACCTCTGCAGTATGAGGAAGCAGAGGGGTATAGAAATCTTTAGGAAGACAAAAAAAAAGTGGAAAAAATTCTATTTGAAAATTGAGAGATGAAATCCACTTGGCAATATATCAAGTGTGACCAGTTTGGGAATTATGGGAAATGTGTTAGATAAAGTTCAGTAACTTACTGAAGTATGTATTCTGCTCCAGACAGGTTTAGCTGTTTGTGTGAACACAGGATAGGTGAAGCACTGGGATTAAAAATAGTGCAATTTTACCATATAGTGTGGCAGAGGGTGTCATAAGAGAGATGAGAATTATTAGTGATGCACCATGGAACCTAATCCAGGTGACGAAGAAATTGAGAACATGTAGATTATGAGCAAAGAAAAACTGGTAGTATCAATTGGCTGGAACTCCCCATAGGATGAGGAATAATTGCAGTATAGTTTGTAGAATAAGTCACTTGAAAAGATGAAAGATGGAGAGAGACTAGGATGCGTAATTTGAGATTTCAGGGAAATATATATATATATATATATATATATATATATATATACACACACACACACACACACACACAATTATATATACATATACACATATATAGATATATATAATTATATACATATAAATATGTTATATTATACATATACATGTATATATTATATACATATATATATACACATATACTTATATATACATATACATATATATATTTAAATTCACTAACATTTTCTGGATTCAGAGACAGATATTTGATATTATTCATCCTTTTTAAATGTCAACTTTATTAATTTTATAAGTTAGTCTCTTAACACTTATTTAAATATTAAAACTTTCTCCAAATAGTTACAGTAATTACCCAGAGTTCATGAAATCTTATGGATTTAGATAATTACATTACCACAAATCTTTAATAATTGTTTCTAAAATATAAAATCACAACTCGTATGTGTATATATCAGATTTTTATGTGATCAATGGACAAAGTATACAAAATTGCATAAATTTAAAAAATAAGTGCAGATAGAGTCAAATGGATGGAAAGTCTTACTACATGTATTTAAATATATTTCTTCATTAATCTTCTTAATTCTTTTCTTTACTTAAAAAAGTTTTTATCTATTTATTTTGAAAGAGAGAGAGAGAGATAGCACATGCGTGCAAGTGGAAGAGGGGCAGACAGAGAAAGAGAGAGAGAGAGAGAGAGAGAGAGAGAGAGAGAGAAAGAGAGAATCCCAAGCAGGCTCCATGCTGTCAGCACCGAGCCTGATGCAGGGCTCCATCCAACGTGAGATCACCCTCAGCCAAAATCAGAGTCAGAGGCTTAACAGACTGAGCCACCCAGTGCCTCTCTTTTCTTTACTTTTATACTTGTTAAGGCTACCTTTTAGATTCAAAGGATAATTTACCAGATGAAAGCTTTGCATTTTGATAAGATTATTTAAACCAAACCTAAAAGTAAAAGGGAGAAAGGAAGAAAGGTAGGGAGGGAGGAAGAAAATGGAGGGAGGAAGGAAATGAGAGAAAGAGAGAGAGATAATGGACAGAAGGAAAAAGGGAGGGAGGAAGGAAGGAAGGCAAGGAAAGAAAGAAGGAAGGAGGGGGCGGGGGGGGGGGGAAGAAGGAAATAGTCTCAAACCGACCGAGGTATCAGGATCTGAGTTTTTGTCAGTTGATTCTTGGTCTGTTCATAATATTTATTTTTGCTATTGAAGATCATTTAAAGCAGAGTGTAATTTCCTTTTATAATAAAGTTTTATTTGTTTTATCACCAGTGTTTTAAGTTTTTTACTTTCATATAGATTTTATTTTATTTTATTTTTTTTAGTCTTGGTAGATTTCCTAGAAAGGATGTTTTCTCCAAATTTTGTGAGACCAGAAGTACCTAACGTATTTTTCTGTCATTGTGATATATTTACCTAGTTATATTGTTACATTGTTATAATTGGAAATTTATGTATATCTTAGCAATACATCTCTAAAATTAGTCCAGTCATCTAGAAATTTTATTTCAAGGGATAATGACGGCACTGGTAACTCTTCCCTTTGGGATTTATAACTAATACATCATCTTGGAGCACACTGGTTACAGCTGCTATTCACTGATATCTTTGATTCCCTAATAATTGTTTTCCTTCCTCTTTCTTATTAGTACATAAATTAATAAATATACATATATACTCATTTATATTCTCACATACATATATCTTCACACTCAATGTAACAACAAAATAATAAAATCTTCACAAATAGACATAAACATTTTATTGAAATTAAAAATAAATTAAACACATAATAATGTTGTCTCCATAATTCTGTTACTTCAGGTGCATTTTGACCACTTCATAGTGACTTATTTTTGTAGGCATTACCATTAAATCATGGCCTTTCATAGACTCAACATGTTAGAATTAAACATGGTATATTTCTCTTTCCCTTGAAAATAAAATTATCAAAAATTGAAGAGCATGATCTTCTTCAATATGGATCTTTTTTGTTTCAGCCTTAACTCCTGACAATTTTGAAAATCTCCACTTTCCAGAAACAAAAGGTATTTTAAAACTGCCCAAAGACATATAATTAATTAACTATTCTCCAATTTTTCCTTTTTCTTTTTTCTTAAAAAGTGAATTACTTTAAGACATTATCAGTTTAATTGTTGTTTGAGATATTAGTCTCTTACTAATTATACTCATTATAATTATATTTTCCTATTATATCTTTAGTATTTTATTTTTCTATAATATTCTTCTTTGAACAGAATATCTGAATTAATCAGGTTTTTGTTTGTTTGTTTGCTGACCACTTTGTTTGCATTATGACTTTGATGGATTGGATCAAAGATATTCTCCTAAACTTATTTTCATCAGTTTTATAATTTTATCTTTCATAACTCCACCATTAAACCTCTGGTTTTTCTCTGTAATTTTATAATGATTTTTGTGCTAGTCTCACTATCTTTTTTCCCTCACTGTTCCTGACATTGTTCTTAGTGAATTTTCCATTTATGTACATTAGGTTTCAATGGGTCAAATCTGGCCAATGGCCCATTGTAAACAGAATTTAATTGCAACACAGCCACACTCATTTGCTTATGTATTGCCTACAAAGCTTTCATGCTATTATGACAGAGTTAAGTATTTATGACAAAGTTGTACAGTCCACACAGCTTTAAATATCTATTATCTGGTCCTTTACAGAAACAAGTTTGTCAAACCATTTCTAGAGGAATCCCTGCAAATCAACAGGAGAAGACAAGAATTCTCATTTAAAAAAATAATAATAAAGATAATATAGGAAACATCTATAGAAGAAAGAACCAAGAAAGTTAATAAGAATACTCAGAGACGCTGAAAACCATTACTAAGCAGAGAGTGGCACTTAAAAGAGCAGTAAGATACCACATTTCACCTGTTTGATAGACATAAATCATAAAGCAATGTCAAGTGCTCCAGGAACACTGCGGTGTGAGATCTTTTATACCCCTGCTAGTGTGAGTGTAAGACAGCATAGCCACCTAGGGCAAATAGTTTTTAGCATACTAAATATATATAACTCCTATCACTTAGTGATGCCATTACTGAATATTATTAGGGGAAAAGAGTCTCATATACATAGATCACAATGAAACACAAGTGAAGATATTTTTCACAGCATTACTTCTGATATCAAGTTGTTAGACTGGATAGGAAAATATATGGAGGATGAACATCATGGAATTCTAGCCTTCAGTTATATATAATAAATCAGATCTAGACATAGACATGAAAATTTTATAACCGTGATGATGCTGACTGAAAACAAAATTATGAGAGAGAATAATATCTATAATCTAATACATTCATATAAATTAAAATGACTGTATGCAATCAAATACATTCTACCAGAGAACACCCATTAGACATATTTGGGCTGTTATAGGAGTTAGTGGATAGCAAGAAAAGAAAGGGAGATGGAAAGAAGAGAAGGGAAGAAGAAAGATGGAAAAAAAATAAGGTAATACCTATATTTTTGAGTCATGGAAGTTTTATTATTTTACTTACTTTTATTTATTTTAGTGTTTATTTTTAATTGAGGTCTAATTGACATACAACGTTATGTTAATTTCAGATGTGCAACATAGTGATTCGACATTTATATACATTGTGGAATGCTCACCATGGTATTTTAGTAGCCAACAATCGATTATGAAACAACTCCATACAACTGCACTTAATTTTTTTCCTAAACTCCATAGGTATCAAATTATGTTTCTTCAATAAAGAAGATACAATAAAATCACTATTCTTTTTGTCATGAAATTTGTGATGAATAAATACTTTTTTCAATATATTGGGTTTCACTTGAGCGCAATAGCATGAAATTCCCTGATCTCACACAGCATCTATGAATTGCCACTTCAGTGTGGGGGGGTGGAGGATAATCTGAGTATCTCCCATACTATAAAAATCTAACTCTTCACTCAGCAATGTATCTTAATAAAATTTAAAGTATTTTTCTAAAACATATAGATTTATATAAATTTAAATATTGTATAAGGAAAAAAGGTTTTGAATAGAATTGTATTTATTGTTGTTTGCTTTCTTATTATTTGAATTTGTTGTGAATGTAATAGATGCCTTCAGCACTAAACAGGCCGTGGCTGTGGAAGGAGCCAAACACTGAAACCATGACCTGTTTGGGCCTTATCCAGATTTGCATTTTCTGTACTTAGAAGCACGTCACATTTTCTGAAGACATCATAAAACAAGGGATGTGAACTAAATATATTTTATACTCTGAGAAGCTAAGATTTTCCACAACTCGGATTCAGATCAGGATTCTGAAAGGCACTTTGAATGAAATGAAGCTCAGTCAATGTGTTGCACATGATTAAGAGGATAAGCAGAGTCATTAACTAAACTGACTAATGGGCTACAGAGCTCTAAAACTCCCAAATGCCATCATGATGAAAGGAAGGCATTTACTTATTAATTTTCCTGCATAGATCTTATTTTGGTAGCAAGAGATTGGATTCATTGCTTTACAGCTTCCCTGACTTGGTGTCATTGGTCTAGAGTGATATTGCCCTCCTTATCATATAAAAAGCCCATCATTTGCATGTTCCAGGTATAATTTCAGACAACCCGTCATATCTGTTCTTTTTCAGCAGACACAATTTCATGAAGACTTCAGATCCGTCAACAACAGATAACATTCTCTAATTTTTACAACAGGATTCATTAAATTGTGTAAGGTCCCATTAGACTGAGCAACAAATAGATGTAATCACGCAAACACGGGAGTTTATTTATAAAATACAAAAGGGGTCCACAAAACAAGTTGTTCTGTTTTAAAATCTAAAATTTAGGGGTGCCTGGGTGGCTCAGTCAGTCAAGCATCTGACTTGAGCTTGGGTCATAATCTCAGAGTTAGTGAGTTCGAGACCTGTGTCAGGCTCTGTGCTGACAGCTCAGAGCCTGGAGCCTACTTCAGTTTCTGTGTCTCCCTCTCTCTCTCTGTCCCTCCCCTACTCATGCTCTGTCTCTCTCCAAAAATAAATAAATAAATAAATAAACATCAAAAAATTAAAAAAAAAATAAAATATAGATTTGGGGAATTATATATTTTGCAGCTCATATGTTTCTTTCACAGCATCTTTCTTTACACCGTAAATCCAACAGAGTAAATAAATTTGTTTGAATACTATTGTATTGTTGTAAGACACTGAAAGAGACTCCCCACCAAAAAAGTGTAGAAAAGCTTCATATATGCATATATATTAATGCTATCATATGTATAATTGATATCATTTACATATACACACACATATATATAATTGATAAGGAAATTAAATGTAGTTGTAGAGATGCACAGCATATTAGGTCATTGATGAGTTATAGATGTAGAAGAGCCCTATTTTTATAGAGGATGCTGCAGGCTAGAAGACTTTTGACACCCCTGAGAAGACAAGTACTACTGGATTCCGGGTGAGGTGGCTGGAATATAAAATAAATGGATGTGAGGTAAGCATTAACAAGTCTCTGGAGACTTTATAAATAGAAAGATGTTGACCTGGTTCATAAAGTGGATAAAACCTATTGGAAATAAGTATGTAAGGATGACAATAATGAGTTGTGGAGAGAATTTTTGTTAGTCAATGAAGGTAAGAGTTAGAAAGGGCATTGACACTCTTGCTAAGGAGGGAAAAAACTCTAAGTAGTGTACTGTTATAAAGGGAGAACAGAGTTAGGAGCCAGAGGACCTAAGATTTACCACAATCTCCACCCCTTTCTAGCTCTGTGACCTTTGCTAACTGGCTGAACTCCACGAGGTCTGTTTCTGCATGAGTGAAATAGTCAGAGTAAGAACTGCCCTTACAAGATTGTTGTTATAATTAAGTGATATAAGCAAGACAAAGAGATTTCGTAACGGGAAGTACTCAGTGATTATGAGTTAAATTTATTCATAATAAATTAGAGTTTCATAGAATAAGAAATCTATAGTTATTCACTGCACATGTACAGATATATACACACAATTATGTACATGTTTAGTAATTTGATGAAATCACTAAGTAATTAACATAGTAACTGACACATGGGAATTTGTCTACTCCATTGTTACTTATGTACCATAAGAGCCAATATTTCTTTGCTGATATTTAAAATACTATGACAGTTAACTAATATATAAAGATAACTAAAACAGCCTACAAAGACTAAAGGCTACAGAAACATATGAGAATTTCATCCAGGATAGAAGCAAGAAAAATGCCCAGTGTTATAATCAATGAAGAGACAGAAAAATTGTACTTTAAAAGTGATATTTATTAATACTTAGCAGAGACAGAGAAGGCATCATCTGTACTTCTGTAGGGATCACTGAATAGATAAAGATCATTTTATTCACAAAATTTTAGGTTTCTTAATAATATCATTCCAACAGGTGATAGGTGGCAACTAAATGCAAAAACTTCACGTACATTATTTCCTCTCTATGATTTTACTTTGTTATCTAATATTGCATATAAGCAGTATATATTTATTTATGGTGCTATCCTTGAAGCATAATGACTCATCTGTTCACAGAGACACTGGGGCATACTGACAACATTTTCTGTTATTTGACTATCAGACTATTCCCTGAAGTTCCATTGTTTTCTTTAATTGATTATTTATATGTAATATTAACATATGTAATAACTTCTAGTTACATTTGACAATGGCTTTTATTTTAACGACAAATCACTCATTCTAGTTCTCTTATATTTGGTTACAGGAGCTACCTAAATTCCATTAAGTTTGCGGAAAAAAAAAACAAAACAACAAAGACCATACATGTATCTTCGCATTTAGATTATACTTCAGTTTGATTTTTAAGGATTACTGAGTTTCAGATTCCTAAGAAATAATAAAAAATAAGAAGTCTGAACTGGTCAAAAGTCAAGTTCATTTCTAAAGAATGGGATTTCACAGAATTAATGCTGCAACTTCCTAATTTAACTTCCAGCAAATAATCAGATAAACGTGTGCCTGTCATTACAAACTGTTCATACTTTCTTGAAAAATTGAGGTTAATCTTATCTTAAAGACTGGAAATTTAGAAAATGAAGTTAAGAAACATGATCATGTCTTGATGGAAGAATTCAGACGAAAAGCTCTAACTATTCAATCTCTAAAACTTCAAGCTACACATGCTGTTTGTTTCCACTTGCAAAGAAGAGGACACATTAAAACGTGAAAAGAGTATAACATCACTGAATGAAACATATTCAGGAAAGTAATTACAGTTTATATGTTATCATTTTTATGTTTACCTTAAACCTTATTTATATATTATACTTTCTTTTTCTTTAAACCTTTATTTATTATATTTTGAGAGAGAGAGGGAGACAGAGCAGGGAAGAGGCAGAGAGAGAGGAAGAGAGAGACAATCCCAAGCAGGCTCCGCACTGTCAGTGCAGAGCCCTATGTCAGGCTCCAGCTCATGAACTATGGGATCATAAGCTGAGCAGATACCAAGAGTCGGATGCTTAACCCACCGAGCCACCTAGTTGTCCCTACACTCTTTCTTTTCAATTACCCTCTTTATGACACTTCATAACTTATATTTCTAGGTTGTTTTCAATATAAAAATTCTTCAGCATTGGTGTTTATGACTAAAATCCAGATACAAATTGTTCTCTCTTGCAGAGTTTTAACTTTCTTCTATTGGATTCAAGAATTATAACATAAAAAGACAAATTTCTAAATTATAATTTATCTGTAGAAGTTAGCTAAATGGCAACTTCTATCATAGCAATAGATATATATTTTTTAATTTGAATATATGCTTCTTAATTCATTATATCTATCTGAATGCTACGAAGTAATACATTGTGCTCCCTGAAACCATGCCCATATATCATGACACTGCTGAATAATTTGGCTTATTTATTATTTTTTAAACAGTCATTGAATACAGTGTGCTGACATGTTTTATTTCCCAAGCTACTTGGACATGGTGTGTGGTTTTACATTAATCCACAGTAACCAGAAGTTATTTTCCATAGGAAACAATAACAAATGCAATTGACAAATTGTGTTTGCTAGTGGAAACAACATTGCATTATTTTCTAATAATGAGACAGTGAGCATATCCTTACTGATCAAAGCTTACAAATTAAAAAAAAAAAAACCACAGTAGTGGAGTATATTTGTTATGATCGAGCTGGATAATTGTCAGGACACACACACAAAACTTAAATTCACTTGTAATAAGCCCCAGAATGACACAGCTCTGTGTAAGTCTGATGTATTCAGCAGAAAGGTCAGTCAGGCAGCAAAAGACAATTATTTTCCTATGGTTGGGCCCATATTGATTTTTATACCCAAGTTTGTTTAGTAGGTGGTCCATGAATATCTACAGAATTCATTTTCATCTGGTTCCTATCTGTAGCAGAACAGATATAGAAACAAACTGTCAACCTACAATGTCCATGAATATTTCTTTAAAAATGGAAAAATGGAAGTGGCTTTTTTCCCAAAAGGACCCATTAGAAATCAGAGCCAGAGATAGATCATGTAACTAAGACATGGAATTTTCAGACCACAAAAACCTCTAATATTGTCATGAGATAAGTTCCTTTTCCTTTTCTGTCTGATATACTTGCAAGCCATAAAAGATGTGCATAGTTATGACATTAAGCCTATAAAAGAATTACCAAAACACTCTATGCTGTCATGCCGCAATTAAGAAAATTAACACAAAATGATGTAGTATAAAAGGAAACAAGTTTCTTAAAGACCATCTTGGCCACCAGTCTCCTACCCTAATTTCACAGATGAAGTAAATGAGACAAGAACCACAATGCCAATTTGCAGAAAATATTAAGCAAAAGATAAAACAAGGTCAAGAATCAGTTTAGATCTGTGGACACCGCACAGTGTGTGGTCATTGATCTGTGTGCGCATATGTGTGCTGATATGTGCATGAGTGTTTATGGCTATGTGTGTGTATGTGTATGTGTGACAAATAGACAGAAACAAATATATGTCACAAGTAAATAAATGGTCTCCAGAATTTATTCAGGTAATGATACAGCAAGGTCTGGTACCTGTTCAGTATAGTTCGGTAGACACGGAAGAGTGTGTATGTTTATTCACCTGTGTGTACATGCAAATATGCATGGGTGTTTGTGTCTCTGTGTGTGCATGCCTGTGTATAAGAAAAATAAATAAATATATATCATGAAAGAATGTGGTTTAATGAGTATAAATATAACTTTTCAGTTGCCTACATGCACCTATGAAACAAGACATTCTGTTACTTCTTTAGTAGCTTTCATTCATCTTGGTTGTATCAGAAAGGAATCAAATAAAGTAAAACAAATACAAAATAAGGAAAATAAAAAGACATCAAGATATGTTTGTAAATTGAAATATTATTAAAGAATTTATGTCTCCATTTTGTGCCCTGAAATATGATCTTATTTAGAAATGTATAATCCTTAGAAAAAAATAGATGAATTCATGGCACCTTATAATATCATTCTTTGTAAGATTATGTGCATAGAAGTTAAGAGCACAGGCTCATGACCAATTTTCTGGGACTCTAATTTACAAAGTGTTGGACCATAGTTAAGTTATATAAAATTTCTGGACCTCAGTTTATTCACCAGTAGAACAGGTATATTACCAATATCTATCTTATATTATTGTATTAAGGAACAGTGCCTGGGAAAAGGTGTCTTAAAAGTATTAGCTATTATTTCTAAATTTTTGTATGTTTGAATGGAAATTTGGGATATTTTTAATTCTCCAAAAGTTTTACTTAAAACATGATACATCATTGCCCCAAAGAGACAATGAATCAACAATAAGGAAATGTCTTGCATCTGAAAGTATAAATAATATGCAATTGCCACAAAACCATAAGATACCTGGCAATGAACCTAGCCAAAGAGGTGAAAGACCTGTACTCTGAAAACTATAAAACACTAATGAAAGAAACTGAAGATGGAAAAAAGAAATGGAAAAGCATTCTACGCACAGGGATTGGAAGAACAAATATTACTTTTGTTTTTAGTTTATTTATTTATTTTGAGAGAGAGAGAGAATGGGGGGGGTGTGCAGAGAGAGCAAGAGTAAGAGAGAATTCCAAGCAGACTCCACACTGTCAGTGCAGAGTCGAAAGCGGGGCTCAAACTCACAAACCGTGAGATCACAACTGAGCCAAAATCAAGAGTCAGATACTTGGGGCACCTGGGTGGCTCAGAAGGTTAAGCGTCCGACTTTGGCTCAGGTCATGATCTCATGATTTGTGACTTTGAGCCCTGCATTGGGCTCTATGCTAACAGTTCAGAGCCTGAAGCCTGCTTCAGATTCTGTGTCTCCTTCTCTCTCTGCCCCTCCCCCACTTGCACTCTGTCTCTCTTTCGCTCTCTCAAAAATAAACATTAAAAAAAAAAAAGTAGGATGCTTAATCAACTGAGCCACCCAGGCACTCCAGAACAAATATTTTAAAAATTTTAATACTACCTAAAGCAATCTACACATTTAATGCAATCCCTATCAAAATACCACCAGCATTTTTCACAGAACTAGAACTAACAATCCTAAAATTTGTATGGAACCAAAAAAAACCCTGAATAGCCAAGGCAAACTTGAAAGAGAAGAACAAAGCTTGAAGCATCACAATTCCAGACTTCAAGTTATATTACAAGGCTGTAGTAATATACAGCTCTCTTCTCCCCCCCTGCATTCTCTCTCTCTCTCTCAAAGCAGTATGGTACTGGCATTAAAAACAGACACATAGATTAACGGAATACAATAAAAAATCTAGAAAGAAACCCCAAACTATACAGTCAACTAATCTTCAACAAAACAGGAAAGAATATCCAATGGAAAAAAGACAATCTCTTTAATAAATGGTGTTGGGAAAATTAAACAATATGCAAAAGAGTGAAACTAGACTACTTTCTTACACCAAACACAAAAACCAACTCAAAATGGATTAAAGACCTAAATATGAGACGTGAAACCAAAATCCTAGAAGAGAACACAGGCAGTAACCTCTCTGACATCGGTCATAGCAACTTCTTTCTAGATATGTCTCCTGAGACAAGGAAAACAGAAGCAAAAATAAACTACTGGGACTTTATCAAAATAAAAAGCTTTTGTACAACAAAAGAAACAATCAACGAAACTATAGGGCAACCTAGAGGATGGAAGAAGATACTTACAAATGACATATCTGATAAAGGTTTTGTATCCAAAATATATAAAGAACTTATGAAATTCAACATTTGAAATACAAATAATCCAACTAAAAACTGGGCACAGGACATGAATAGACATTTTTCCAAATAAGCCATCCAGATGGCCCAGGGAAACACATGTCAAAACTACAATGAGATACCATATTATACCTGAGAGAAAGGCTAAAATCAACAACACAATAAACAACAGGTGTTGGCAAGGATGTGGGGGAAAAGGATCCTGCACTGTTGGTGGGATTGGTGGAAATGCAAACTGCTGTAGCCACAGTGGAAAATAGTTTGGAGGGTCCTCAAAACGTTAAAAACAAAACTATTCTATGATCCAGCAATTGCACTACTATAATTTACCCAAAGAATACAAAAATACTAATTCAAAGGATATATGCACCCTGATGTTTATAGCAGCATTATCTATAATAGCCAAATTAGGGAAAGAGCCCAAGTGTGCATCTAATGATGAATGGATAAAGAAGAGGTGATATATACATACAATGAAATATTACTCAGCCATCAAAAAGAATGAAATCTTGCCATTTGACAACAACATGGATGGAGCTAGAGACTATTATGGTAAGTGAAATAAGGCAGTCAGAGAAAGACAAATACCACATGATTTCATTCATATATGGAATTTAAGAAACAAAACAAACAAGCAAATGGAAAAAAGAGAGAGAGGAGGCAAGCCAAGAAACAGAACTATAGAGAACAAACTGATGGTCACCAGAGGGGAGGTGGCTGGGAGGATAGGTTACACAGGTGATGGGGATTAAGGAGACACTCGTTGTGATGAGCACCGGGTGTTGTACGGAATTGTTGCATCACTACGTTGCACACCTGAAACTAATATTACACTGTGTGTTAACTAACTGGAATTTAAATAAAAGCTTGAAAAAAATAAAAGTATAAGTAATCAAGAGATATGTTTAAAGCAGATCCTAAAATTAAATTCAAATAATCAACTTTGTAATGAAGTTGTTAATAAGCAAAAATATAATTCTCTTTGTGGTTGTAACTTATTTTATGCAAATATTCTTTCTGGAAAAGGTAAGTGATAATTTCAATATGTGTATCCTTATGCTAATTAATATTCAGGGAGACTATCATGACTATTGTCACCTATTTAATGGTTCATTGAATTTAGTGTCCATACCAGTTTCCCCTTTTACATTTTCACAAAAATAGATATAATAAAATCGAGTAATAAGAATTAGAGAATGTGCATAAATGATGACAGGCCAGCTGTTCACTGTGCATGAGTTTAAATAATTTTATAACCTCAAATTTGTAATTCATGTATTTGGCTTCACATTTTTTATATTAAATATTTATGCATTGAGACATTTAAGGAAGGTTTTCACATGTATTGCCAGCTCTATAGAGAAATAATGTAACCATTTCACATAATCACTTTATATTAGAAATTAGATTTAACAAAATAATGTCTTTTTTATCAAAGAAATGTAGATATTAAGTTGTCTTTAACCTTTTTTTAAATTTTTTAAAAATTTTTTCATGTTTATTTTATTTTTGAGAGAGAGAGAGAGAGAGAGAGAGAGAGAGAGAGAGAGAGAGAGAGAGAGTGCACGAGCAGGGGAGGGGCAGAGACAGAGGGAGACACAGAATCTGAAGCAGGCTCCAGGCTCTGAGCTGTCAGCACAGAGCCTGATGCGGGGCTGGAACTCAGGAGCCGTGAGACCATGATCTGAGCCAAAGTCAGATGCTCAACCGACTTAGCCAACCAGGCCCCACGTTGTCTTTAACCTTAAACACAAATTTCCATAGTTTAAAAAAAAGCCTCTCAAACACTGTCTGTTTATTCATTAGAACAGGGGTTGACAAACTAGAGTCTGTCAGCCAAATATGACCCACAGCCTCCTTCTGTGTTAAAAAAAAAAAAAAGTTTTATCTGTACAGCCATACTCATTTGTTAACATTTTTTTTCTATTTCTATGACTGCTTCCACGCTATCACAGCAGAGGTACAGAGGGCGTCTAGTATAAAATATCTATGATCAAGGTCCCTATAGAAAAAGTTAAGAACATAGAACTCTTTTAATAAACTTCAAATTATTGCAGTCTAGTCCATCCAATTTACAGTAATTTCCCCCTGTATTTTTGTAATATCATTCTAACTAGTCGATCCAAATATACATTTTTCTCTCATCTATTATCCAAAAGGCAAAATGACCATGGCATCTGTCTCCTCACAAATATCCAATGGCTGGGGTGCCTAGTTGGCTCAGTAGGTGGGACAAAGCAGCTGTTGTTCTCAGGGTTGTGGGTTCAAGCCCCACACTGGGTATAGAGATTACTTAAAAGTAAATAAAATCTTTAAACCAAACCAACCAAACAAAAAAATATCTAATGGCTTTCCATGAATTGTGTGACAAAGTTAAAGTTCTTTGCCTTTTTCTACAGGATCCACGCGGTTTGGACCTTCCAACCTTCCCGTCTCATTTTGCACTGCGCTCCCCTTTCCTGCCTGGCCTGCTTTGCACACATTGGTCTTTCTGCCCTATTCCTCCATTTTCATATTTTCTCTAGTTAATGTCTTTTTACTCTTTAAATCACAGATCTTTCTTCTCTTCACTATCACTCAGGTTCCCTCCTGCAAACATATTCATAGCACAGTTTACCTCCTTTATCATAGCACTTACTAAAAACAATTATACATGTATTCATTTTGTGGTTGGAGTAAGCATTTACCCTAGTAAAATTAAATTACGTGAGGGCAGAAATCCTTGTCTGCGCGTCTCCGCCTTGCATCTGTCATACCTAGTGCAGTGGTGGGTATCAGTTACACAGTATTTGCTGATGAAAGAAACAGATACTAAATTTCAGTTTTACAAATTTATACCCAAAATAATCAAAGCAACCTGATGTTTCTTAAAGTGCTGAAAATAATCAAAACACATCATTCCTAGAACTTTCTCAGGGAAACCTAACTTTAAGTGTGTTTGAAATCATCTAAATATACAAATTACACGTTATTTCAGATGAGTAAAACTAACTGAAGCCAGAGGTAGTAGATGACATGAATGTTTTTTACAAGGACCTAAAAGGAGGAAAAGAAAACTCAGGGATTATGTCAAGTGCTATGGCTAGTTGAAACTCTGATTTATTCTTCAAGAAAAAAAAATTGTGTCAAACAATTCACTTAATACTGGAGTATCTCATTATATATTGTATATTCTGCAATGAAAAGGGAATTTTAAGTACTCCAAGTGCTCTTTCCCAAATTCCCTTGGACGTGTTGTTTTGATAGGTCTTTAAGCTAGAAGAGGATGTCAGAGATTTCCAGGATGTAATGACACATTGAAATGAGAAACCAGAATTTCTAGCATAAAGAATTGGCGGTAACAGTTAAGGAAGGAGGGAAATACAACATCATGGCATGAGCTTTAACGATGGCTTCTGGCAATGAGTGTGTGGTAGTATGGGGGAAGCCACCAAGGTGCCTCTACAGCTACTACCTACAGCACACTCTTACTTACCTTGATGGAGGGTGTGGCAACATTGTAGTAAACAAAATCCTGAAAAACTGTACCAGTACCTCATAAATTGGAAATAAGTGGATATTCTGAACATCTCAGGGGAAAGACAGAAATAAACCTTCAAAGTAAATGCCATTCCATGCCACCCCTGTATCTCAGGAGTAGTTGTTTTAGAAACAAATAACTACATAAAGACAAAAACGATGAGGACTCACCATTTTGGAATTTTCTCCGCTTGAAGGAACCTGAAAGAAAGAATTATGATAATTACTTAAGCTTAATTATCTTCAGGAATAAATGGAATTTTATACAGTGGAATTAAAAAAAAATCATCACAGAAATATACTAAAAGAAGGGGAGAAAAAGAAATGAGACAACTCAAGTTGCAGGTGGGAGCAGGGAATGGGTGGGTGCAGGTAAGCTGACTTCTTTTGCTTTATTCTGATAGATGTTCTTACATAGGAGAGAAAGAAATTTAATCTCAGCAGTGACCTTCCAATAAATGTAGGTTTTCTCTGCCAGGGGTCAGGGCTGAATGAAGAGCATATGTACAATTCAGAAGGGCCTGGAGTCTGGACAAACTAGATGTCAATCTCTGCATGTTATGTACCAGCAGTACACTCCTAGGCAAAGTATTTTACTTCTCTGACTCACAGTTTTGCTTTTCATCTGACTCCTAGCACAACATTACACAAACATGTTCTGAATATGTGACTGCAGATTTAGAAATAAATCAGATTTGAAATTACGGGAACAAACTGCCTTTCATTCTTGTGTTAACTTGCCCTGGCATTGAGGATAAAATTTGTTTCAGATGATAGTTTATGTGGAACCTATTAGAGATAAGTTAAAAAGAGAATTTTATCCTTCCTCAAATATGTTATGAGCATTAGTTCCATAGTTAACAAAACTATGTTCTTTGACCTAGAACTATAGATTCTTTAAATGTATGTTTTCCTTCTTAAACATTCTATGTCTTAGCATTTTCAAGGAAATTTAATAAATCAAGAGAGTCAAAGGTGAAGTGTCCAATTACATAAAGATTAAATATCAATTACTATAATGTATGGATTAATTATGAATTATTAAAATGATGAGTCTGCTATTAACTTGATCCATAATGATATAAAAAAATCATGGGTTTGAAATTTTATGGTTCTAAATTTCCCACGAATATTTTAGAAATGTAAAGTTCAACCCTAAGGCAATCAGCCTAGAGATACCATAAAGAAATGCTTCTCTAGCCATTCCTCATTTATCTGCTGATTCCATTTTGAGTCGTGTTACTTGCCGAGGTATGGGAAAGATGGTGTTTTCAGTGGGTTGGCATTCACAGAACCTTCTGGTAACTTAATGTTAAGTGCAAAGTGTTATTTTGAAGGACGAACAAAAAAGAATTGATTGGGAGAATTTAGGGGCAAAAGGAAAGGGCTATCACTATTAGCATGGAGTGTGGTCAGAGGCTTGTACTTTGATGGATAGAAAGTACTTTAAAGAAGGATAACTCTGTCTTTCTGTTCTTTCAAGATTTGCAGACTTTCTTGTCGACAGCTACAGAACAAGACACGATCTCACTAATGATTCTTGATCACACACTACTATCCAGTCACATAATACTGAAAATTAATATTAAATCTTATTCCAGGGTCCCATTTTTAGCTATTCTCAATAAAGTGATCGTAAATATTAACCTATTTTAGAAATAAAATAGGTAGACAAAGAAATGACCACTTAAACGCGTGTCTAAAAAATGGCATATGATTCTAGATTAAAATGCACAATTTGCCTGTGTAGGTAAAAATATTTATTCATCTTTCTACAAATATAATTACACATTAATTTTTAATAAATTGGGATTCACACTGTTATAAATACTTTTTACGGGAGACACAAATAGGATAGAAAAGCAGATTCCTATAAAACACAATTTCATGCCTAGTTTCCTTTCATCATGCTAAGAATTTTATGACTTTATGAACCCCTCATAAGAGAACTTTTACAAACATGGGGCTGGCTTGTGTGATAATGGCCTAGCCTACTAACATTGATGATTTGATTTGAATGACTTAAAAAATAAAATGTTTTATTGTTATAGTAGTTCTATCAATAAATATCAACTTCTGCTAAACAATAGTATTACATTTCCCTTACGTTTCTATGACTAGGATATTGAATACTTCTAGTAGATTGGTCATGTGATATTTTTAAAACCATTTGTGTGATTCAGAAGAGATGTGGGATTAACTATTTTTTAAAAGAGAAATGCTTAATGTATGTTCATTAAAAATTATTGCATTTCCAAGTGGATGTTTATGAGGGAATCGCTTCTTGCTCTCTAGGATCAGAGGGCTAAAATGCAGAGAATATCTTGAGATTTTGCCCGAAGTTTGTGAAATCATTATGTTTCATAAAGAGGAGATCCAGAGGCATTCAACAACAGAAATGCCACACCTGAGGTGTTTGTGAGGAGCACTTCATAGTGAATGTTCTTCAAATTGTAATGTCACCCCAATCTGATCCTGGAAGAGGACAGTTTTTATGATGATCAACTGAGGTATGTGGAGAAAGCAGTGATATCTCCTGAGATTATTTCTATAAAATATAGTGATTTTCAATTTTACTAACATATGATATAACATATAAACATTTTTAAGCTTATTTATTTTGAGAGTGAGAGGGAGTGAGCAGAAGAGGGACAGAGAGAATCCCTAGTATGCTCCACACTGTCAGCACAGAGCCCAACGTGGGGCTCGAACTCATGAACCGTGAGATCATGACCTCAGCCGAAACCAAGAGACGCCCAACCGACAGAGCCACCCAGCCACATGTAACATTTGATACAACATTTGATGTAAGTACTCTCAATCAGTATATTTGACAGACTGCCATGGGTCATGTGCCTTACTAGAGGTGGCTTGAGTTTAAGGAGAAAGTGTAGTATTTAGTGATGTTAATAATTACTCTTATTCAATTTCTACATATCAGGAAGGATGTTAGTGGATTCTACTATTTTGAACAAATTAAACTCATCTTTCACATATAAACAAGGATTTTTTTTTAAAGATTTCTAAAAAGGGGGAACCTGGGTGGCTCAGTCAGTTGAGCGTCCGACTTCAGCTCAGGTCATGATCTCATGCTCTGTGAGTTCGAGCCCCACATCGGGCTCTGTGCTGACAGCTCAGAGCCTGGAGCCTGCTTCAGATTCTGTGTCTCCCCCTCTCTCTGCCTCTCCCCTGCTCATGCTCTGTCTCTCTATGTCTCAAAAATAAATGAAAACATTAAAAAAATTTCTAAAAAAGAAAACACCACTTCAGAATAATAATAAAAATACAACAAAAGTGATCAAGAAGATGGCAGAACTAAGATTTTTCCAAGCAGAAATTTTATACTCGGTAACAGAAAAGATAGTGATAATTCATCTGAAAAGAAATGAAAAAAATAATAAGGCAAAAATGTCCATGAAATTATGTAAAATATATGTAACAGGTTTAAACTTAGCATGTCTCACTCCTTATTGCTTCTATTTCCCTTGCTGCTGTGACTTCTGCTTACCTTGCATGTAGGCATGTTATAGCTTAGATGTACAAAGACTGCTTTTTTATCCAAAACCTACCTCACCTGAGGAGATAAGGAAGTACATACAGAAAAGATTATGCTATGTCTAAGATTTTCAGGAATGACATGACCAGATTCCTGTATGAAAAGATCAGCTGACAAAGGACAAAGAAGTTACACAACCTTCTTTTGATGTCTACAGATGTCAGCCATCTTTTGACTCCAATCTCCTTTTTTCTCCTTTGCTAACATAAAAGAAGCTCAAATTTCATGCCCAGGGAGATGGTTCTTTAGGAAAGTAGTCCGCCATCTCCTTGGTTTGCTAGTTTTCTGAATAAAGTTGCCTTCCTTACCCCAGGATCTTTTCTCTTGACTTATTGGCCTGTTGTGTGGGGCACAGAATGAGCTTAGACTCATAACACATAGAGTTGGATCAATTGTCATCAGTGATGAGCCTTATCTATACTCTATTGTGCCTTGAGATAATGGATAATGATACTATAGGAATTGCTTGATAAACAGCAATTTTTAAAACATTCAAAATATGAAGGCCATTTAAACATTTTTTTCTGCAATGATTAAATTCATGTAAAAAAACTTAAAAAGCATTTCAATAAATATTATGGTAATGTTTAGAATGCTCTTAATAAGATTCATATTTAATAGCTACAGGAAGTAAATGCCACATTGCACTAACTACACTTTTTTTGGGAAGCTACTTTTGAGAATATTTACCTGAAAGTAAGAATATTCTCATTCTTCTTTGCTTGTTAAAAAACAAAAAGCTTCAGGGGTGGCTCGGTGGCTCAGTTGGTTGAGCATCCGACTTGATTTCAGCTCTCAGGTCATGATCCCAGGGGCATGAGATCAAGCCCTGCATCAGTCTCTGCACTGAGCATAGAGCCTGCTTAAGATATTCTCTCTCTTTCTCTCTCTCTTCCCTGCTCATGCTTTCTCTCTCTCTCTCTCTCTCTCTCTCTCTCTCTCTCTCTCTCTCTCACTCTCCCTGCCTCCCTCCCTCTAAAACATAGAAAAATTTCAATTAATACATGGAAAATAACATGGCAGAGAAAATAATGTTTATTTTTAAGTAAATACATTTTGGGGGAGGATAAATAGAAAATACCTTGAGTGATTAGAATAGTCAAGTGTTAAAAAAAATCACATAGCATGGTAGATGTTTCATAGTGTTGGCTATAAGTACAGACATTTCCAATTAGCCAGACCATGGTATTTAAAAATTTCCATGTCAGGGGTGCCCTGGGTGGCTCAGTTGGTTAAGTGTCAGACTTCTGTTCAGGTCATGATCTCAGGGATCGTGAGTTCGTGGGTTCAAACCCCACATCAGGCTCTGTGGTGACAGCTCAGAGCCTAAAGCTTGCTTCAGATTCCATGTCTCCCTCTCTCTCTGCCCTTCCTCTGCTCATGCTCTGTCTCTCTCTCTCTCAAAAAATGATTAAAACATTATTTTTTTAAATTTCCATGTGAATAAAAAAGTACATTAAAAAATTGGGTGGATGAGCCATTCAATGAAAGATACATTAAGAAAGATATATTTATAACAGTAAATCATTTCAAAAAGTCAATGTCTTATGGCAAAGCCAAGTGTATAAAGAGTGTGGGGGGAAAATTTTTTGGTTATAATGTTTAAAAAACACAGTGATGTTGTATAGCCAACATTCTAGATAAAATTTAGCTACTGTTCACTAACAAACAAACAATTCATAAAGAACCTGTATCTGTAAGTACATTAGTGTCTATAGGGCATCTTTTTGTAGTTGATATTATCTTAGGGAAGGAGAGAGGTGAGGCAGGAGGGAAATATCTTATAGACTACCTGACTGGGTAAGGGTTTAAATTTCTCCCATCTCTCTGTTCTTTTTCCATTTTTGATTATTAAAATTATTGGCAGTGTTAACATATCTCAACCGTTTATGTAGATTTAATTCTTATAATACTTTCAAATTTTTATTACTGTCATTAATTTCATTCAGAGTGCCAGTAAATCTGTACTTAGCAAAAAAAAAAAAGAAAAAATTAAGATTTTGCCTTCCTTGCTCTGTTTCAGCTGTAGTTATTATGTAAATAGAAAGTGAAATGAGAAGTGAATTAGCCAAGTTGTTAGCAATAGCAAAGTAGACAAGGAAACAAAAGCTGCTGTGATCGTTCGTAATTTGACATTTCAAAGGAACAACATAGTAAAACCGAACTTTTTATCTCTTCTAATTTTTTCTTGATACCATAGTAAACATGTTTTTGTGATGACTAGTTTTTTCCCATCCCCACAATTTGCAAAGTATCTTCATTTATCTTTCATGTAATTGTCCACAAGCTGACTGCTTCCTTATATTATATTATACTTGCCTATTAGATTATAAAGGATTTTTAATACTGACATAAATTCTTGTATCTACAATTTATTTCTTTTGTGGAGTAAAGTAAGTCTTCCAGTATTTCAAAGTGTTTATTTCCTCACTTGTTAAATTAGGATAAAGCTGCTTTATGGCTTTCATGAGTGTGACAAAGGAATTAAATGAAGCATGTAGGTGATAAAGCTTCATTAAAAAAGTAAAGCAATCCACAAATATCGCTGGCTGCCTACCTTGACAGATAGATAGATAGATAGATAGATAGATAAATAAATAAGTAAATAAATAAATGAATGAATAAATAAATAAATAAATAAATAAATAAATAAATAAATAAAGTGATGCGAAATGACTAACTTGTGTCTGATGAAATGGGCATCTGGAGTAGCCTTTACTCAAAATCCTCTGAAACATCTGTCATCTTGGGACACCTAAGCCTAAATGGTTGACCTCACAGACTGATTCTGTCTGATGTCAAAATGGAGGCATGGAATTTTCCTCTTTTCTAGTTTTTCATCTTTTTCTTTGATCTGTAGTTCCCATATATGTAATTGAAACTCATCTGTGGTTCATCTAGCCTCTGTCATTTCAATTTCATGAAAAGCCAGGCAGACCTCAACATCCCTTTCTTTCATTATAATTAACCCATATGAGTTAGGTGGGTTTAGCATTTCTCTCTATTTTTAAAAAGGGATAAGATTTATGTGATTTTAGTTTGCAAGTCTAGGATTTCATTTATCCACTTAATTTCCATTGATATCAATTCTTCTTTTCTGCACATATTGTACCCATACTATCTCTGCTTACTAATCAAGGTGCATTAAAATACAATCTTCTAATCCCTTGTTCCCTCAAGGCGTCTCTTCTGGTAAGTCTGACAATATAGGCATTCCCCCTTTTCGCAAAATATAGATTAATGTTTATGTCTATCCCTGGTTTATTAATACGTGTATGTGTGTGTGAGTGTGTGTGTGTGTGTGTGTGTGTGTGTGTTTTAATTACCAAAATTTCAACTGAAACCAGGTAGGACTTGGTGTCCATCAGAAAACAAAGAGTCCTATGATTACTGCCCTTGGGAATCTAGGATTTGTCATAACTTTGTCTGTGGCTGTTATATTCCTTTCTCATGAAAATATACACTTATTTTCAGGTGCAATCACACAGATACATAGCCAACTTGTTACATACTTCTTCAATTCCATTAAAATGAATTTGGCGTTTTTATAAATACACTTTCTCCATTTGATAAGACAATGAGTAACTAGAAAATATTTTCTGTCTTTCAAATTGTTTCATTTACTTCTGAAAAATAATTTACTACTTGGCAGTATCTAACATATTCAACATCTGGCACAGTATCGTAGATGTTACGGTTTTCTCTGCACTAAGAAAGTGATTAGTTGCATCATTTTGAAAGCAGCTTCACTTAGAATGGCTGGTATACTTTAGAGACAATCTTTCTAAGTAAGCATAATGGATCCAAGTATCCTCTCTTTATATTTGTATATTTCTCTGCTTGGTTTGTATGGGTAGCAAATATATAATGTGGTCAAAATCAGAATGGAAGTTGGTATATTTTTCTTGTGTCATGAATTAATTTTTACATTGCATGTTATTTTTTCTTGTTCAATTCATGAACAAAATTAATTGGTTCACTTGGAAATACCACTTGTAGTGTTATAAAATTTACTCTTACTTAATCAAACATTTTAAATTCCATAAAACAAGTAAACATATTTTCCCAGTTAATCTCTCTCTTCTTTGCCTTTGTCTCTCCCTGTGTCTCTGTCCCTCTATGTCTGTCTCTGTCTCTCTCTCTACCAAACTTGTTAATAATGGCTTTGGGGAAAACATAAGGTTTATAATTTGATTTCTAGTGAGAATAGTATTTAGCTTTTGTGCAAGCTTTGTTACAATTTAGGTACTGAATTCTCATTTTATTGGATATCCCACAAAATAATTTACCAATGCAGCTGCTATCACAGATACTTTTGTAGTAGTTTTAGTTTTGAGCATTTCTTCAAACATTTTGGAATAATTAGTCTGCATGACCATATCTCTTTTCTTCAGGGTTCTTGGACCAGGTTTTATTTTATTATAAACCAAATCTCTTCTGGGTAGCTTGGTGGTACTGTACAGGTGTTACAACCACGACTGGATGGGATAATGCTTGCCTTCTTAAACAAACACTGTATGTTGAATTTATAGAGAAAAATGGTGTTTTAATTAAGAAAAAGACAAAGGACTTCTTTGAGCAGGACTATAGAGTGAGTAGTAGGCATATACATTGTTGTTATATGTTTTATCTTTTTCACTCAGCTCCCTAGCTTTTATAAGATCACATTAACAGAAAAAAAGACTCAGTAACTGAAAATATACTCTGAGCTTTATCCCTTTGTACGCAGTAGGAGCTACTCTTATTTATAAAAAAATGCATTGTTCCAGTTCATGAATGCAAGAAAGCCTTGATTTACAAAAAAATGAATTACCAACAATTGTAATCCTCTCCTCTTCCCATGCCACCCACAATACTCTGGCCAAGCAGTCTCTCTCCCTACTAAAACTCTGAAAGTTCCCTCTATGGGAGCAATTAAGATACCAAAAATATAACAAAACAAAACAAAAACTTAAAGTTTTAGAACTCTGTGAATTTAGATGGAGGAAGTTAAGAATTTTGAAATCAGGTAAAACTTAGGTATTGAATCCTGACTAAGGGCTCACTCCGCTGGTTGGTCAAAATCAGCCCTACCTCATATTTCACAAATGTTTTTACACACAGACATACACATGCACATGTATGTGCACACACACACACACACATACACACACACACACATTTTGGAATGCTGGGAGACCGTCCTCTCTGGGCCTTTTGTGTTCCTACATGTTTGTCTTGTGACAAACAGCAGCCTTGCTTTTTGCTTCTTATAAAAGTGTTGGTTCCTTAAGCTCTAATTTCCTCAGCCATGGCACAAAACTTACTATGTGTTTGGGATCTATTAGTGACTATGAAACTGGAGACCTGGGGACAGGCAGAGCAATGGAATTCTTCTAATGCTCATGACTGGTATGCTCTAAGCAATAAGCTATCTTCTTTGATCCATTAAGTCTCATTACCTATTTTTTTTTACATTGCCTATGTATTTCATACATATCAAAATTGCCCATTTTGACATGTATGGGGTAGTAAGTGGTTATATCCTGCCATCCTCTGTAAGCTTGGGACACATTTCTAGCAATGGATAAAATAAGGACATTCTAGGTAGGAATACTGATCTACCAAATCTTCAGAAATTACATAAAATTATTTCCATCCTATTTATTTACTTCTTTATTTACATAATCATTTATATCCCCTCCACCTCCCACACTAGAGGTAATGGATGTTTTGAGAAATTATATACAGAAGGCAAACTTGGACCCTGAAGATTTTTATTTCTTTCTTTTGAAGTCACAAAGAAGAAATCAGAATAGCATGAGGACACAGTAGGCCTGGAACTCTGGGGAACAGGTCATGTGAAGAGATGATATATAAGGATGTAACAAGGGAAAGTATATGCTTTGCATATTTTAATTTTGGCCCAAGTCTAGACCTATCCTGAGGAAAATGAAAGTAGTTGATTTTTCCTTCTCTTTCTTCTCTGTTCTTTTGTCAACCACTATTCCTAGGACAAAAATGATCATGTGGTTATTACAATTACATGTCAAATATAAGTAAAATATACGCAAATGTAAGTAACTTGTGCCATCTCTGGTTCAACAAATCACAGCAAAATCACCATTTTCTCTCACCTGGATAAGTAAAACAACTTCTTAACCATTTTTCTGTGTCCAATCTTACTCCCTACCATGCATTCATTACATTTTCAAGTCTGAAGTTGTCTTTTGGCCAGCAAACAAGCGGGACATAGGATGAAGAAATGAGAAGTGGCTAATGTCCGGGAAAAGACAAGAGCCTCTCATAAGGGTCCTTGCCCCATTTTTATTAGGATTAGAAGGCTTACAAAGGTGATGGAAGTGCACAAAGAGACAGTGAATCTGTGAACATTAACTTGTGGATGTGAGGGAAAGGGTGTAGTGAAGATATTCAGGGTTAGGAGTTTGGGTTAATACAAAACAAAATCTGGGCGCTGGGAAGTCAGGAGGAAGGTTGTTTACAACGGACATAAGGCATCACCTCTGTTTATCTTAGCTAGTCTAGGGGATGAGACAGGTATGGGAAATAACCTCAGAGTTAACAAGGTACCTGTCCTTTGGTAAATCATCTCCACTCTGGGCTGCTCTGCCTTCAGCACAGCAGGTCTGTAGCCCAATTTACCTGTTTACCCAACTTGGTCCTTCCTGTGAAAGCAGCTTTCTGCTATAGTACTAACTTGGGGGATGCTTCCACCCTGAATATCTAATCTTGTTTATTTCATATAGCTATGTATTAGGCACCTTTGCACTCTTATTTTTGGGCCTTTGTCCCTCCCTCTCTATTCTGGGGCTCTACACCTTCCTATTTTTTATTCCTTTGCACTTCCCTATTCTTGGGGTGCCAATCTTGTTTACCCAAACTGGGGTGTGAGCATCCTATGGCTTTGTATTTCTTTATGCCTTGTTAACCCATTAGGGTAAGCCCAAGGGATTCCTAAGCTTATCCCCCACACAGTTTGAAGATGAGTAAATTCTGTGTATCTAAAATACAACATTGTGACCATAGTTAACAATACTGGATTATATTCCTGAAATTCCTAGGAAAGTTAATCTTAAATGTTCTCATCACAAAAAATAACTAGTAATTATGTGACATGATGTGACATAATGCTGTGGTAGTAATCATATGGCAATATACAATTGTATGAAATCAGTATGTTGTACACTTTAAACTTACCCAATGTGTCAATATATATCTCAATGAAACTGAGAAAATTATATCTGAAGTATATCTCAATAAAGCTGGGAAAAAAAACGGTGGATGAAATGAGGTGTAAAATTGTATGTTTTTAGCAGAGTCTGTTTAGGTCCTCAAAAGGAACATAATAAGGGTGTGCCAGCAATCTGAGTGATCTAATCTTGAAATAAAGTGGAAAATAGAAGGAAACATACAGAAATTCTTCAGTGCTTTATGCTAGTCTGTTGCTTGTATTATCTAAAATGAAAAGAAAATTATGCATTATTTTTTTAAATGCCTGTCAGTTAAGATGGTGGAGTAGTTAGAAGACCCTATGTCTTCTTCATCCCTCAAATACAGCTAGATAAATATCAAATCATTCTGAACACCCAAGAAATTGATCTGAGGACTGACAGAACAAACTAACAACTAGAGGGAGAGGAGAGGCCACATCAAAGTAGGAGGTATGGAGATGTGATTTGGGGGAGAAAAGGATTGTGGATTTTGTGGAGGGCATCAAGCCTTGATCATAGAAAGAGGTGGGAGAGAGAGAGACAGAGATAGAAAGAGAGAGAGAGATCATTATACAGGAAATCACACAGGAAATAAGGAATCATATAGGAAATAAGGAATCATACAGGAAATAAGGAGAGAGAGAAAGAAGAAAGAAAGAAAGAAAGAAAGAAAGAAAGAAAGAAAGAAAGAAAGAAAGAAAAGAGAGGGAGTAAGGGAGTGAGTGAGGGAGGGAGGAAGGAAGGAAGAAGGAGAGAGAAAGAAAAAAGAAAGAAAGAAAGAAAGAAAGAAAGAAAGAAAGAAAGAAAGAAAGAGCCAGCCCAGAAATGGACCCGCAACTATATGGTCAACTAATCTTCAACAGAGCAGGAAAGAATATCCACCCCCCCAAAAAAAAAGTCTCTTCCATAAATGATGCTGAGAAAACTGGACAGCAACATGTGGAAGAATAAAACTGGACCACTTTCTTACACCATATACAGAAATAAATTCAAAATGGATCAACGACCTAAATGTGAGACAGGAAACCATCAAAATCCTAGAGGTGAACAGAGGCAGCAACCTCTTTGACCTCAGCTACAGCAACTTCGTACTAGGCACATCTCCTGAGGCAAGGGAAACAAAGGCAAAAATGAACTATTGGAACTTCATCAAGATAAAATAGCTTCTGCAAAGCAAAATAACAATCAACAAAACTAAAAGGCAATCTATGGAATGGGAGAAGATATTTGCAAATGACCTATCTGATAAAGGATTAGTATCCAAAATCTATAAAGAACATATTGAACTCAACACTCAAAAAACAATCCAGTTAAGAAATGGGCCGAAGACATAAATAGACATTTTTCCAAAGAAGACATACAGATGGATAACAGACACATGAAAAGATGCTCAGCATCACTCATCATTAGAGAAACACAAGTCAAAATTACAATGAGATACCACATCACACCTCTCAGAATAGCTAAAGTTAACAACAAGGAAACAACAAATGTTGAGGATATGGAACACTCTTACACTGTTGGTGGGAATGCAAACTGGTGCAGCCCTCTGGAAAACAGTACAGAGACTTCTCAAATTAAAAATAGAACTAACCTAAAACCCACCAATTTACTACTAGGTGTTTACCCAAAGGATACAAAAATACCGATTCAAATGGGCACACCCACCCCAATGTTTATACCAGCACTATCAATAAAGACAATAGATAATTCTCTGGATGTCACAAGATATGGTCTCTTCATAGAAATACTTTTATATATATGCAAATTTTATGAATATATATACACTACACAAGCAGCAGAAATACTTTATCCATTTGACCCATTATCTGTATGACTAAAATACCATCAACACTGAGGAGGAAACAGGATATATAGAGAATCATTGGATCTATAACAATGCGATACTGGAGAGCTGTGACTAGACCCACTGCATTTTTCAGTAAGGTGCATCCACTGGCATCATGACATTTTTTTTCCCTTCAGATGATTCTCTTGAGAAGAAAAGTAAAGAAAGAGAAAGAAGTGAGCAACACAGGGAACGAGAGGTGGCAGTTCCATTGGGACAAATCTGAGAAAATTTTACTGCCTGCCTCCAAGTCCAAGGGCATGCTTTTTAAAAACCCTGCCCTAGGGAATGAGTGAGCAAAGTGCCCTGATGAGGATTTATCTGCAGGGTCTTGGAAAGGTCAAAACTATCTTGATGCTTTTGAGGACAGTCTTGAAAAGCTGGTTAGACTTGCAGTCAAATAATAATGAGACCAATCTTAGGTCTTCAAGTGCAAGACCAGGAAACAAGTGGCCATGTAAGTGAGTGAATAAAATAGTGGGCATTTGATTTAGGAAAAAAAAATTGTTGTTGCTGAAAAATTCTCTGTGCCCCAGTACAGATTATTACCTTATATTCTTGATGACATTTTTCAAACGTAATGTGTTCTGTATGTTTTTGATAAATTCAAGGGAGATGGGTACACTGCCCACTTGAGTTTGGATAAATTATACTACCAGAACTATTTACAAATCTTATAGTTGGCTTATAAACATAATATAGAGTCTTCATGGTTGCATAACAGATGACCTTGCAAAGACCCCAGATTCTCCCCACATCTTTGTGCAGTTTTTGCCAATCTGGAAAGTGATATATAGCATCTCTGTTGCAGTTTTATGTACATGACTTTTACTATGAATGAGCTTAGGCAACTTTTCATATGTTTAAGGAACATCTTTATTTTTCTGTGAACTGTATTTTCAAGATTTTTGCCCATTCTTCAATTGGTTCGGGGGCATTTTTTTCTTTATCTTTCCCACTTTGCACATAAAGGAGGGTGTATTACTTTGTTGAGGTTACCATAACAAAATACCATATACTGAGTAACTGAAACAACAGAAATTTGTTTTCTAACTGCTCTGGAGGCTAGAAGTCCAAGGTCAAGTTTTGGTAAATTTAGCTTCTCCTGGGGGTCTCTTTATTGGTTTGCAGACTACCACCTTCTCCCTGTCTTCACATGGACATTTTCCTGTGTGAGGGCATCCCTGGTATCTCTCTGTATGTCCTAATCTCCTCTTCTTATATGGAAACAGTCAGATTGGATTAGAATCCACACTAATGGCCTCATTTCAATTTATTTACCTCCTTAAAGCCCTATGTCCAAATCATCATCATTATCATCATCATAATCATCATCATCATCATCTTATTCTGAAGTACTGGGGGTTAAATCTTAACATATGAATTTAGGGTAGACATAATTTCCTATTACACAGATTAATCCTTTATCTTGATAAAGCCATTTTCCAGTAACTATTCATCTCTGATACCTGTGCTTCCTCAATAAATGTGTCCTTCATGTTTTTTATCAGGATTTTTTGTTTGCTAGCTTTTTAATATAGTTCAATTCTATCAAGAATCTTTACTATAGCTTTTGCATTTTGCGTGATAAATTTTTCTACTCCATTATTTTAAATGAATTCATCCATATTCGGTTTTGTTTTTACTTTAATTTCATTATTTACATTTAAGTATTTGGCTCTTTTGGTGTTTACCTTGGCATATGTTATGACATACAGATTCAGTATTTTTTTAGTGACTATAAGTTCTCACAATATAGTTACTTTAAGCTGATCTTCATCTCAGTGATCTAAATGCCAATTTAATAAAATTTAAATCTCAGTTATTTTTTTCTCTTTTTGGAATCAGTATTCTGTTTGTCTGTCTACTTATGCATGAGTACCATAAGGAGTGACTTTTTTTTTTAATGTTTGTTTATTTTTGAGAGAGAGAGAGACAGAGAGTGAGTGGGTAGGGAGAGAGAGAGAGGGAGACACAGGATCCGAAGCAGGCTCCAGGCTCTGAGCTGTCAGCACAGAGCCCGACGTGGGGCTTGAACTCACAAACTGCGAGATCATGACCTGATGCTGAAGTCGGACACTTAACCGACTGAGCCACCCAGGTGCCCCCCATAAAGAGTGATTTCTAAAAAATCTTTGTCTCACAACTAGAAACTGAGAAAGTGAGAAAATAGCATGAACCTTTCATGATGTCATCTTTGACAACATCCTCAATATATTGCATGCCTGTGTTCCTGGTATTTCATATACGAGCAATGAGCAAATGTTTGCATTCCCCTGAAAGTTATGTCTTTTTATATCCTTGTGTATTTGCATATGTTGTTTCCCTTTCTGCCATTCTTGTACTAGCAAACTCCTTTTTTATGGCTGAAGTGTTACCTCTGGAACATTTTCCATGTGAGTGGTATTTCCCCATGTAATTTTTGCCCCCAGCCCCCTCACATGTAGTTTGCTATGAAGTATAGAATTTGTTCACATGTAGTCTGTCGAATCATGTATCATTTGTTTTTATTTCCCCTGTGCCTAAACTCTTGTCTATCTTCAGGGGAAAATCAGCATATATTTGTTCAATAAATGAAATAAATGCTCTGTGAAATAACATCTTTTCTAGATTTGTCAGCGTTAAATGGGAACGTCAATGACTATCTTCAGGATCAGGAGTCCTACAGTAGCAAGCAGTTTGAATTTGCTATTTTTGAGACCTATTCAAAATCTAAGGATTCTATAAACTTCATCTTTGTTCCTATCCGGCTCGATATGCCTCACTTTTGCCAGGTCTGAGTGGGGTTACATCCAAGTGAGACCTTCCGGATGTGCCCAAAGGCTGAAGGTGGTCACTCACCCTGCTCTTCCTCTCCTGGCAAAAGGAACTCTTTCTAGCTAGGAAGTTTCTTCTTGGCACTGAACAACGCTGGCTTGGAGAATGGGTTGATCCAGGTAAAATGAGGTGGTCTTCCTTCTCTTCTGGTGCAATTATTCTCAGGTTTTTTTTCCATGGTGCTGTTAAAACTTCTGGGTAGACTCTAGAGGTCTCCTAGAGCCGTTTTTGTTTATGGATAGCTGTCCAATCATTGATCTTTGTGGAGAGATGGGGAAAATGGATTCTCTTACACTGCTATTTTTTCCATGATCTCAATTTCAGATTTTTCTAAAATATATTAATCTTAGATGCATACTTCAAAGCAAATAATAGAAATTTATTTTGCTCTCCCCTACTATACAAAATTTTCTACATATAGCTATATTAGTTAATAAAATATTTGTGAATTTGTGAAATTCTAATTTAAATATTTTATACAATGACAGCTATTTGTTAAACACAAAATATGACATCTCAGAAGATGTCATGTGCTTAAATATTTTAACTGACATCTTTAGAGGCATAGTTGTAAGTTTATATTTATCAGTTCATTTTTTTCCAGTATAAATATGTAATGTAATTTTTAGCTTTAAAGTATATTTCATAAGAATTATAATTTTAATCTTTACTTCAATGTTTGTAATTATTTTTGAGAGAAAGAGAGCACCAGCAGGGGAGGGGCAGGTGAGAGGGGGCCAGAGAATCGGAAGCTTGCTTGCACTAACATTAGCAAGCTTGATGCTGGGCTCGAACTCACAAACGATTTGATCATGACCTGAGCCCACATCAGATGCTCAAAAGACTGCGTCACCCAGGGGCTCTTTAATCTTTATTTTAACTCAGTAAATTAATTTATTTGTTTATAAGACATTTCTAACATGATGATTTTTATCTACTTTAATAATTTAATTAGAAAAATTTCAGATATAACTATAAAATGGACATATTAAAATATGCAGAAAGATGGAAAAGATAAGTTTTAATTTCATAATTTATCTGTTGATTTAGATTTATAAATGTACATGATGATCATATATACATTTGATATAAGTGAATTTTATATTTTTGATTTGATATTTGATAAAAGTGATAAAAGTGAATTTTATATTTTTCTATGCTACAATGCATTAAAATAAAGGATATATCTTCATAGGTATTAACTATGTGGATGACTATAGCATGACCAGGGAATTTTAAAGAAATTTTACTCTAGGGGAAGCAAAATCATACTAATTGATATTAAGAAATTTAGTAATGTTGAAGAAATAATGCATCTTCCTCTCAAAAACATTCATTGATAATTATAATACATTTTGGTTGAAAGTTTTTTACCCTGCCAAATTAAATTTTAAGAGTAGTTATTTACCAGTGAATTAGAATTTTAAAACATTTTATTTATGCGCTTTGTTTTAGATACAATTATGCAGGTTTAGAAATAAACAACAATGCCAAGAAACTGATGTGGGAGATTAAAGAGAATTAACAAGCAAGACCTATTTCCATTGCACGAAAAGAAAAACTAGGAAACTAATCGACTCTTTCACTGTTGAATAGAAAGCGTGTCACATTTTCTGAAGCTCTTTGCTACATTTGGTACAGTAATCTCCATCAAGGGGCAAATTGGCTTTCCTTTTACAGACCATTACCAACCACAATTCAGCCAATGGGACTTGAGAGAAAATAGTTCTAGAATAGTTTCTGAATTCTGACTTTGATTTGTGCCGACATTATAAAAGATCTGAGCAAAAAGTTACCAGATAAGTATTGTTTCCTTATCTCTGCTTCATCTTTATTTATGCTGGTAATTAAAAAAAAATTCTAAGTAAATGAAATCATTACTTTAGGAAAAAGATTTATTTGTAAAGAAATGAAGATGTACTTCATTTCTTGAAGCACTTTTTTTCCCTGAGCAAAAATAATCTCAAAATAGAATTTAAAAAAAAAAACACAAAAACATGATTATTGGGAAAATAATTTCTAGAATTAAAATTCATTTGAAGACAAACTGTCCTTAGACTATAAAAAATCAGTTTGATTTTGAAATAAAAGCTTTCAGTAAATTTTGCTTTCAGAAGGAAATAAGCAACATAAATGCAAAACTACCTTAGGATCATTCAGGATTTATAATAAATTATTAGTATGTTTTGATATTCACTTATTTATGTAAAGAAATAAAAGGGTATTTAAAATACCAATTTATTTGTCAATGATTCCTGAATTTATGTTTCTAGCCTTGATATTTCCATTGTGCATCAAACTCTTGTATCAAACTGTCTCCTTGGTAACACAGCATGGATTTCTACAGACAGGATTTAACATGACTATGGTGGTAGCCTTGATCTCCCTAATATACTCATACTCACATATCCAGAATAGGGCCCTCAATCTCTTATTTATTTATTTATTTATTTATTTATTTATTTATTTATTTATTTTTAACCTGGTGCTAAAGATGAAAACTTAGGACTCATTTCTTGTCCTTTTCCACAATGGCCAAATCAAATCCATTAATTAATCCTCTGAATATCTCAAAGTCATTAACTCCTTTGAATCTCTAAACCCACACCACTATAAACCCACACCAAGCCACTATTATTTATCTGAACCATTATACTTGTCTCAAGAGTTTCTAAATTCTTTTCTCCAACAATAAGTCTATTTTTATCCAGTTGGAGTGATTAAAAAATAAAAATTGGTCGAGGAGTCTCAAGATGAAAACTTCCCCTTTTTATTGTTTTTGGAAGCAAAAAATTCATACTCCTACTGGCTATTTCTCTTAACTTGCCTTTATCCCTCATTCACTAAGTTGCAGTCAGATTGTGCTTTTTTTTGGCCAATATATCAAAATTGTTCTCATATTTGCTCATGCACACATGCTTTGACTCAGCCCAAATCTTGGTGACTAGAGCTTCTCACAGTTCAAATGTCATTTTCTCAGCGAAGCCTTTAAGGACCACCCAATCTACATCAATCTTTCCTGCCAGTCACAGACATCAATCATACTTTAATTTCCTTCATTGTATGTTTCAGAGTCTGAAATTATGCATATTTTTAATTGACTTGTACATGTCTACTCCTTCTACAAGACAAGGCTCAAAAGATCAGTTTGACATATACCAAGTGTAGAAACATTAGCTGGTATACAAAAGGCACTCCTTATTTTTCAAATAAATCAATAAATATTTAGTGAGTACTTGCTAAGTGTTTAGATTATGCTGGGTTTGTGAAGCTACAGAAGCAGTGGACTTTGTTTAAAATTGACTTAAGGGGCACTTGGGTGGCTCAGTTGGTTGAGCGTCTGGCTTCAGCTCAGGTCATGATCTCACCGCTCGTGAGTTCAAGCCCCACGTTGGGCTCTGTGCAGACAGCTAGAGGCCTGGAGCCTGGAGCCAGCTTCAGATTCTGTGTCTCCCTCTTTCTCTGCCCTAACCCATTAGCATTCTGTCTCTGTCTCTCTCAAAAATACATAAACATTAAAATTTTTTTTTTAATTGACTTAAAATCAACTTGATAGGGGCACCTGGGTGGCTCAGTTGGTTAAGCGTCCGACTTCAGCTCAGGTCCTGATCTCACCGTCCAGTGAGTTCGAGACCCCCCTAGGGCTCTGTGCTGACAGCTAGAGGCCTGGAGCCTGGAGCCAGCTTCAGATTCTGTGTCTCCCTCTCTCTATCCTTTCCTTGCTCACACTCTCTCTCTCCCTCTCTGTCTCTCTCTCTATCTCTCCCCCCAAAATAAATATTAAAAACAAAATTAAAAAAAAAAGTTAAAATCAAGTTGATAAATAACACTAAAGTTAAATGAACAAAAAACTGGAAACAATTATATAATATGGGATATAAATTATTTGTCAATCCAGATGTGGTATGACTATAGGCATGAAGTATTTGAAACTGGACTCAACCAATGGCCAAAAGGGAGAGATCAGAATGTTTATATACATATATATGTATATATAAGATTTTTAAAGTTTATTTATTTATTTTTGAGACAGAGAGACCACACAAGTGGGGTAGGGGCAGAGAGAGAAAGAGAGAGGGAGAGAGAGAGAGAGAGAGAGAGAATCCTAAGCAGGATCCGCACTGTCAGCCCAAAGGCCGATGTGGGGCTTGAACCCACCAAGAGTCATGCCCTGAACTGAAGTCAGATGCTTAACTGACTGAGTCACCCGGGTGCCCCTAGAATGCTCTTAATAAGAAAGTTATGCAGTCAAACCCAAAACTTGTCAAATTGTGTATATCAAATATGTATACCTTTTAACATGTCAATCATACCTCAATAAAGTAGTTTATAAAACAAAAAGAAAGTTATGCAGTCAAGAATGTATACAAAATAAAGAGAATTTAAAGAGAAAAAATAGGGACTTGGCAACTAACTAAAGGTTTTTCACAGAGATGGATGAGTGAAAAATAAGCCCATTTTAGGGTGACAGATAAATGGTGGTTTCATAGATAATAACATAGAAATTGAGAAGGAATTATCCATGGGTAATCCTTAAACCTAATTTTAGCAGTTGTATCAACTAACTCTCTTATCAAGCTTCTGAAAGTAAAACCATTGAAGAGATTTGAGTTTCACATCACTTCTCCCTTGCCAAGTATTTCTGGAGTAATAATAATCAATTAAAGAAATATTGTATGGGAAAGACACATAATCTAAGTTTTCTTCTCTTTAGCCAGACATCTTCCTGCAGGTGAGTAGTCTACAAGGTCAGTTACTGAAGGTGACCTATCATTGTCTAGATGCAGAAGTTTCAAAGACAGATTTAAAGCTTTTGTAAAAGTCACTTGCCTGGTGTAGAAATAAAAAATGAAAGAGACAGCTTATAAAAAATATTGAAAACCCTTATTGTTTTTTTAAATTTTTATTTTGACAAAATACCTGGCACAGAGAGGTTACAAGAATAATACAAAAAATTCCAACTTCCACTTCACTCAGCTTCCCCAAATGTCAACCTTTAAACCACGTTTGCTTTATCATTCTCTTTCTGCATATTTTATAGTATTTTAATTGGAAAACAGTACTTCTCTTTGTGCATAAACTTCGGTGTGTATTTCCTAAACAAAAATATTTTCGTACATAAGCACAGGAAAGTTATATAAATAGTATTGTCTATAGCATTAATTCAGATTTCCATTTTCTCAGTAACATTACAGTAAAAGAAAATCGTGGATCACACTGCTTCTAACAATCTCCTTTACTAAAGAGAAATTTCTCAGTTTTGCTTTTACTTTTAAAGAGGCACTGATAATTTCAAAGAGTACACAGAAATTATTTTGTAGAATGTTGACCAATGTGGGTTTGTCTCATGTTTCCCCATAATTTAAATGATGTTATGCATTTAATAACAGGAATGTCACAGAAGGGATGCTGTGTTCTTCTCAATAAATTATATCAGAAGGCACATTATGTCAACTTCTTCCCATTGAAATTAATATAATAGATATGTTGAAACCATGTAAATTATCCATTACTCATCAGACTATTTCCCAATAGTTTTATCATCAAGTGTTAGCCCTTCTCTAAATCAATTATAATGGTTGTTACCAGATAGTCAGTTTATAATGTCACCATATCTTCTAAATTTATACGGCGAGTTTATGGTGCAAGAAAGGGCATTACATTCTCTTTAACTTGTTTGTATCAAATGTGTATTTATCGATTTTTAATTTATTCAGTGGGTTTTAATATGTTCTATGTAGTATGGGTTGTAGCTGAAAATAAACTTCTGTTGTTTAAGCCACTCAATCTATGGTATGGTATTTTGTTTTGGCAGCTTGAGCTAATTAATATAATTTCTGTAGGTATTCCAATAGAAATTTGGATCACTTTTTATTTTTTATTTTTAAAATTTGTTTTTATGTTTATTTATTTTTGAGAGAAACAGAGCACAAGCAGGGGAGGGGCAGAGAGAGAGGGAGACCCAGAATCTGAAGCAGGCTCTAGGCTTTGAGTTGTCACCACAGAGCCCAATGCAGGGCTCGAACCCACGAACTGTGAGATCATGACCTAAGTCCAAGTCGGATACTCAACCGACAGAGTCACCCAAGTGCCCCAGGATCATTTTTTAAAATATTGATACTAGGGTTTGCAGATTTCTAGATGACCTACCTAACAGACTACTTACTGGCTGACTCTAATGCCAAGTATGACATTGATTTATTTCATACTTCATACTTTTTTCAATGTCTTCTAAAATATGCTTTTTTAGCTTCTCTGGGATATTTGGCTGAATTTACAGATTTTCCCTCCTAGAAAAGAGCAAGGTCTATGTCACTCCTCACTTTGCACATGATTTATCCTCCTTTAAGAAGCAGATTACATGGAATCTTTCCCTACCAATCCAAACTATAACTAATCCTATTCTCATAGAAAAACTAATAGTCATATTGTTTCAATTATTTGCTCAAAGTGAGAAAGTTATTAAGTAAAGAAAAGTAGATTGAATCAAAGTATTACTTGACATTAAGCTCCATGTATATTTTGTATAAGCACTGCATTTCAAAGAATGTTGTTATTTGGGGAAAAAAATCTATCTTCTCTTCAACTTTATTTTTACCCAAGACAACTTTAATTAAATTTGTTTGGTTTGAATGGTTTGAATAATCATTTTTTCTTCATTTAAAAAAAATCAAGTGAAACTATTAAAAGGTATATAAATCTAATATACTATTTTCAAATATTTTTATTTTATAGTTTTCTCAGCTGTTACTCTATTATTTGTTTTGTATTTTCATGTTTTGTCTAATATAACTGTGACACTGAATTATCTTTAGGAATGCAAAGTCAAGCTGATCAAAAAGGATTTAAATAATATAACAGAAAGTGAATTCAGAATAATAGTCATAAAATTAATCGCTGGGCTTGAAAACAGTATACAGGACAGCAGATAATCTCTTGCTACAGAGATCAAGGGACTAAGGAACAGTCACGAGGAGCTGAAAACCGCTTTAAACGAAATGCATAACAAAATGGAAACCACCACAGCTCGGCTTGAAGAGGCAGAGGAGAGAATAGGTGAACTAGAGGATAAAGTTATGGAAAAAGAGGAAGCTGAGAAAAAGAGAGATAAAAAAATCCAGGAGTATGAGGGGAAAATTAGAGAACTAAGTGATACACTAAAAAGAAATAATATACGCATAATTGGTATCCCAGAGGAGGAAGAGAGAGGGAAAGGTGCTGAAGGGGTACTTGAAGAAATAATAGCTGAGAACTTCCCTGAACTGGGGAAGGAAAAAGGCATTGAAATCCAAGAGGCACAGAGAACTCCCTTCAGACGTAACTTGAATCGATCTTCTGCACGACATATCATAGTGAAACTGGCAAAATACAAGGATAAAGAGAAAATTGTGAAAGCAGCAAGGGGTAAACGTGCCCTCACATATAAAGGGAGACCTATAAGACTCGTGACTGATCTCTCTTTTGAAACTTGGCAAGCCAGAAAGAATTGGCACGAGATTTTCAGGGTGCTAGACAGAAAAAATATGCAGCCGAGAATCCTTTATCCAGCAAATCTGTCATTTAGAATAGAAGGAGAGATAAAGGTCTTCCCAAACAAACAAAAACTGAAGGAATTTGTCACCACTAAACCAGCTCTACAAGAGATCCTAAGGGGGACCCTGTGAGACAAAGTCCCAGAGACATCACTACAAGCATAAAACATACAGATATCACAATGACTCTAAACCCGTATCTTTCTATAATAACACTGAATGTAAATGGATTAAATGCGCCAACCAAAAGACATAGGGTATCAGAATGGATAAAAAAACAAGACCCATCTATTTGCTGTCTACAAGAGACTCATTTTAGACCTGAGGACACCTTTAGATTGAGAGTGAGGGGATGGAGAACTATTTATCATGCGACTGGAAGCCAAAAGAAAGCTGGAGTAGCCATACTTATATCAGACAAACTAGACTTTAAATTAAAGGCTGTAACAAGAGATGAAGAAGGACATTATATAATAGTTACAGGGTCTATCCATCAGGAAGAGCTAACAATTATAAATGTCTATGCGCCGAATACCGGAGCCCCCAAATATATAAAACAATTACTCATAAACATAAGAAACCTTATTGATAAGAATGTGGTAATTGCAGGGGACTTTAACACCCCACTTACAGAAATGGACAGATCATCTAGACACACGGTCAATAAAGAAACAAGGGCCCTGAATGAGACATTGGATCAGATGGACTTGACAGATATATTTAGAACTCTGCATCCCAAAGCAACAGAATATACTTTCTTCTCGAGTGCACATGGAACATTCTCCAAGATAGATCATATACTGGGTCACAAAACAGCCCTTCATAAGTTTACAAGAATTCAAATTATACCATGCATACTTTCAGACCACAATGCTATGAAGCTTGAAATCAACCACAGAAAAAAGTCTGGAAAACCTCCAAAGGCATGGAGGTTAAAGAACACCCTACTAACGAATGAGTGGGTCAACCAGGCAATTAGAGAAGAAATTAAAAAATATATAGAAACAAACGAAAATGAAAATACAACAATCCAAACGCTTTGGGACGCAGCGAAGGCAATCCTGAGAGGAAAATACATTGCAATCCAGGCCTATCTCAAGAAACAAGAAAAATCCCAAATACAAAATCTAACAGCACACCTAAAGGAAATAGAAGCAGAACAGCAAAGGCAGCCTAAACCCAGCAGAAGAAGAGAAATAATAAAGATCAGAGCAGAAATAAACAATATAGAATTTAAAAAAACTGTAGAGCAGATCAACGAAACCAAGAGTTGGTTTTTTGAAAAAATAAACAAAATTGACAAACCTCTAGCCAGGCTTCTCAAAAAGAAAAGAGAAATGACCCAAATAGATAAAATCATGAATGAAAATGGAATTATTACAACCAATCCCTCAGAGATACAAACAATTATCAGGGAATACTATGAAAAAATATATGCCAACAAATTGGACAACCTGGAAGAAATGGACAAATTCCTGAACACCCACACTCTTCCAAAACTCAATCAGGAGGAAATAGAAAGCTTGAACAGACCCATAACCAGCGAAGAAATTGAATCGGTTATCAAAAATCTCCCAACAAATAAGAGTCCAGGACCAGATGGCTTCCCAGGGGAGTTCTACCAGACGTTTAAAGCAGAGATAATACCTATCCTTCTCAAGCTATTCCAAGAAATAGAAAGGGAAGGAAAACTTCCAGACTCATTCTATGAAGCCAGTATTACTTTGATTCCTAAACCAGACAGAGACCCAGTCAAAAAAGAGAACTACAGGCCAATATCCCTGATGAATATGGATGCAAAAATTGTCAATAAGATACTAGCAAATCGAATTCAATGGCATATAAAAAGAATTATTCACCATGATCAAGTGGGATTCATTCCTGGGATGCAGGGCTGGTTCAACATTCGCAAATCAATCAACGTGATACATCACATTAACAAAAAAAAAGAGAGGAACCATATGATCCTGTCAATCGATGCAGAAAAGGCCTTTGACAAAATCCAGCACCCTTTCTTAATAAAAACCCTTGAGAAAGTCGGGATAGAAGGAACATACTTAAAGATCATAAAAGCCATTTATGAAAAGCCCACAGCTAACATCATCCTCAATGGGGAAAAACTGAGAGCTTTTTCCCTGAGATCAGGAACACGACAAGGATGCCCACTCTCACCGCTGCTGTTTAACATAGTGCTGGAAGTTCTAGCATCAGCAATCAGACAACAAAAGGAAATCAAAGGCATCAAAATTGGCAAAGATGAAGTCAAGCTTTCGCTTTTTGCAGATGACATGATATTATACATGGAAAATCCGATAGACTCCACCAAAAGTCTGCTAGAACTGATACAGGAATTCAGCAAAGTTGCAGGATACAAAATCAATGTACAGAAATCAGTTGCATTCTTATACACTAACAATGAAGCAACAGAAAGACAAATAAAGAAACTGATCCCATTCACAATTGCACCAAGAAGCATAAAATACCTAGGAATAAATCTAACCAAAGATGTAAAGGATCTGTATGCTGAAAACTATAGAAAGCTTATGAAGGAAATTGAAGAAGATTTAAAGAAATGGAAAGACATTCCCTGCTCATGGATTGGAAAAATAAATATTGTCAAAATGTCAATACTACCCAAAGCTATCTACACATTCAATGCAATCCCAATCAAAATTGCACCAGCATTCTTCTCAAAACTAGAACAAGCAATCCTGAAATTCATATGGAACCACAAAAGGCCCCGAATAGCCAAAGGAATTTTGAAGAAGAAGACCAAGGCAGGAGGCATCACAATCCCAGACTTTAGCCTCTACTACAAAGCTGTCATCATCAAGACAGCATGGTATTGGCACAAAAACAGACACATAGACCAATGGAATAGAATAGAAACCCCAGAACTAGACCCACAAACGTATGGCCAACTCATCTTTGACAAAGCAGGAAAGAACATCCAATGGAAAAAAGACAGCCTCTTTAACAAATGGTGCTGGGAGAACTGGACAGCAACATGCAGAAGGTTGAAACTAGACCACTTTCTCACACCATTCACAAAAATAAACTCAAAATGGATAAAGGACCTAAATGTGAGACAGGAAACCATCAAAACCTTAGAGGAGAAAGCAGGAAAAGACCTCTCTGACCTCAGCCATAGCAATCTCTTACTCGACACATCCCCAAAGGCAAGGGAATTAAAAGCAAAAGTGAATTACTGGGACCTTATGAAGATAAAAAGCTTCTGCACAGCAAAGGAAACAACCAACAAAACTAAAAGGCAACCAACGGAATGGGAAAAGATATTCGCAAATGACATATCGGACAAAGGGCTAGTATCCAAAATCTATAAAGAGCTCACCAAACTCCACACCCGAAAAACAAATAACCCAGTGAAGAAATGGGCAGAAAACATGAATAGACACTTCTCTAAAGAAGACATCCGGATGGCCAACAGGCACATGAAAAAATGTTCAGCGTCGCTCCTTATCAGGGAAATACAAATCAAAACCACACTCAGGTATCACCTCACGCCAGTCAGAGTGGCCAAAATGAACAAATCAGGAGACTCTAGATGCTGGAGAGGATGTGGAGAAACGGGAACCCTCTTGCACTGTTGGTGGGAATGCAAATTGGTGCAGCCGCTCTGGAAAGCAGTGTGGAGGTTCCTCAGAAAATTAAAAATAGACCTACCCTATGACCCAGCAATAGCACTGCTAGGAATTTATCCAAGGGATACAGGAATACTGATGCATAGGGCCACTTGTACCCCAATGTTCATAGCAGCACTCTCAACAATAGCCAAATTATGGAAAGAGCCTAAATGTCCATCAACTGATGAATGGATAAAGAAATTGTGGTTTATATACACAATGGAATATTACGTGGCAATGAGAAAAAATGAAACATGGCCTTTTGTAGCAACGTGGATGGAACTGGAGAGTGTGATGCTAAGTGAAATAAGCCATACAGAGAAGGACAGATACCATATGGTTTCACTCTTATGTGGATCCTGAGAAACTTAACAGGAACCCATGGGGGAGGGGAAGGAAAAAAAAAAACAGGTTAGAGTGGGAGAGAGTCAAAGCATAAGAGACTCTTAAAAACTGAGAACAAACTGAGGGTTGATGGGGGGTGGGAGGGTGAGAGGGTGGGTGATGGGTATTGAGGAGGGCACCTTTTGGGATGAGCACTGGGTGTTGTATGGAAACCAATTTGTCAATAAATTTCATATATAAAAAAAAATAAAAAAAATAAATAAAAGGCCAAAAAATAAATAAATAAATAAATAAATAAAAAAAAAAGGAATGCAAAGTCAAATATCCTTTATACTTGTGAGATATTTAGCTTTCTTTAATATATAGAAGAGTGATCCTCACATTCATTGTGCTGTTGTTGTAGATACACATTTCAGACATTTTTTACTCTAAAATTCTGTCTTTTCCGGTAGTATTTTATAAATCAGAATGTTAAGCACAGCCTTAATTTCAAAGAGTCAGGGGTGACTTAATTATTTGTATATATAATATATATAATGTATATTTTTAAATGTATAAAATGAAGTCTAATATATTATATATAAAATATATAAGACATATATACATATATAAAATACATATAGTTACATTTACTTTATAAAAAAGACTGATACCTATCATATTCACAAAGCATTTACTATATACTAAAGGATGTTGTAGCAGACTCCATTACTTTTCATACCTTAGTGAGTCTCCTACTTCCACAGTTAATAGAATCTTGATGTCGCTTAAATATCTGACAGAAATGTATGCATAGGAAAAACCAATCATAGTTGCAGTTCTTCTAATCAAGAGTTGCTGCCCGGGTAGGAAGTTAAAGCTTGAGCTGGCAGAAATTATCTTGTGATCATAAGTACACAAACTTGAGGTTGAAAGCCAATACACAGGAAATGGCAGAACAGAAAAATGGAGAGCATTAAGGTCTTGATGTTACCCTGTGGCTGGAATAATTAAACCTAAAACAGCATACCTTCAAACTTCCTGTTTTTTAAGATAATACACTTCTATTGATTTAGCTGCTCGTGCAATGCTTCATATTTTCACTGATAAATCAAATGAAATGATATCCACAAGTACAAAATTAATTGCATAGATTTTCTAGAAAAATTACATAAATAGTGTAAATATATTAATGAAATACTGGCTGAGTACTGATCTAAATTGTAGGATTAAAAGATCTGTGACAAGTACGTAGTTGATGAACTAAACAAATAACCTAAAATAACTCTAAATAATAGATAAAAAGATTATTTAACTATTAAAAATTTAAATGTAAGTTTGAATAAGAATACTGAAACATAATATGTCATAAAAGGAGAATAAAAAATAGAAATGCCATTTTCAGTCAATATGGTCAGCCATGCAAGAAACATCATGGCACAAAACACCTACATATTGGGTAAATTTCAATAAATGTAATTTTAACCACATAGCAGAGCTCACAAGAAGAAAAGGAAAGAAGAAAAAAAAAAGGAAAAGGAAATCTAGTGTCTTCAATACAGAGGCAAGAGGAATCCAGAATGCTAAGAAAACTAAATGTTGCAACAGACAAAACAAAACAAAAACAAGACTCTTGCTTGACATTTGTCATACAGAAAAATAGAGACATGTTTTTGCATCTGTGATGAGGACTAAAGACAGGTTTTGTGCCTTTACGAGATCTGAGACTATCACATGAAGCAGCAGGCAAAGGAACAGATTATATACAATTTCCATGACCTCAGCCATGGCTCTTGGCAGGTAAAAAACATCTTCCGGGATAAATAGACACAGCCTTAAAAGCACATATTACTCATATGGTCTGGAATATTCAAAGCTTAAAAGTTAAATTGAAGCAGTTGCCAACAGAAAACGCCCTGGCTTTAGCAAAAGCAAGTACTCTTTGGAGAAAAGCAACTCAATAAGGCCCATTAGTGTTCTCCCAGATTTAGAGCAGCCACAAAGCACAGAATCAAAATTCAAGAAAATTTCTCTGAGATGAGTAAGTATCTAATGTATAACATGGTGACTATAATTGATGACACTATTATAGTTTTGAAATTAATAACAGTAGAACTTACGTGATCTACACAAAAAGGAGGAAATATGTGAGATGACAGATGTGTTAACTTGTTGGTGGAAATCCTACTACAATGTATATCAGATCATCACATTGTACACCTTACATATATTGTAATTTTATTTGTCGATTATACCTGAATAAAGCTGAGAAAAAAAAATAAAAGGACAACTTGCCAGAAAAAAAAAAAAAAAGAAAGAAAATTTCCTTGAACAGACTGCTGGTAGTGACAGTCAACAGAATTTAAAATCCAGTGACTTGGAATCCACAGTGGCCTTATGAAATACGGATGTACAAATCAATATTAAAAATAATAAATTGAATTGAAAACATAAAAAAATACTACTACATCAGACCATGCAGGTGTGATAAAGGAACAAAAACAGACTTTGAAAGGACGATATATGCATGTATAAGTGTATGTATTATACTGAAGACACAGAACAAGTAATTAGTGAACACAGAATAGAAGTTAGAACAGAAAATGTTTTGAATAATATAAATAAAAAGAGAATATGACTCATAGGTTTTGAGAAAATGGAATAGAATCAAAATTCCTACTAAGCCTAAATTAATATCCAAGAGGATAAGAGACAGAGAATAAAGGAGAAGCCGAACTTGAACATATAATGATTGGGATTTGTCCAGAATTGACGTAGCATGTGATTCAGTCACATTCCAACTGAAAGAAAACAAATATGAAGCAAAAATAAAGAAAAATACACCCAGTCACATCACAGTGAAACTATAGAATAAAAATGCAAAAGAGCAAGAAAGTAACTAGGGACAAAGGGAAGACTGCCTACAACAGAATATAATTAGACTCATTAACAGCAGTCAATAGTCTAATAAAATCACAAAGAGAGTGAATTATCTTCAAAGTGGTGACAGTAAAGAATGGGTCAAGGTAAGTCATCAATCTAAAATGGAACAAAATCAAGGCATTTTCATACAAACAAAATCTGAGACGTCACTGAAGAACCTTCAAATAGATTCATTTCATGAAGAACAAAAGATATTCTAGAAGAAAGGATTATGATATAGCTTTTTAAGGTGAACAAATAAGGTAGTATAAATGTGGATGAACATAAACGATTGTTTGCTCATAGAATAATCATATATTGCTGATCCAGTTCTCTATTGCTGCACAAGATCACTCCAAAACTTAAAGACTTAAGTGCAATAACAAATTTTTGTTCTGAATTATTCTGCCACTGGAACTGGGCACAGATCTGTTCCCTGTGGTGTCTGATAGGGATAGGATGTTCAAGATGGCTTCTTCCTTCATGTCTGGAGCCTCACCTGAGAACCTGAGAGAGCTGGAGCATCTGGGAGCTAACAGAACACCTTCCCTCCCCCACCCCATGTGAATATTACAACAGAGTCACTAGATATCTACACATAGAGGCTTAGAGATCCAAAAGAGAATGTGGAGGGCAAGTCCCAATGTACAAGCAGTTATCAAACCTCTGTTTGTACCATTCTTGTTGATGCCACATAGTTTAAAGTATATCACATGGCCAAGCTGACCTGCTGTGACAGTAGACTACCTAAGGATGTGTCTACCAAGATATATTGCTTATGAAGGCCACTAATAGTCTGCCACTGTTGCCAAGTTGCAGGGTTAAAAAATATAATTAGATTTATGACAATAATAATAAAAAATGGATAGTATGTGAAAATTAATAGTCCTAAACTAATTTATTTCATAAATATATATGGTTTCAAGAATTTCCAAGAGATCATTTTATATAGTGCCTCACGTGAGAGTATGACATAAATTGACTCCTATTAACTTGTGGCCTACTCATTAGTTAAATTATAACTCATAATTTAACAATAAATAGTAATGCTTAAATAACAGATAATAAATAATAATTTAATAAATAAAACTAACAATTGTAAGTGATTATGTAATAACATAATTAGTAAAATTGTATTCAGTTTAGAATTATATACTGTGGATACGAATATCAAATTTTACTATATCATTTAAAAGCAACATTTACTTGGATAATATTCATAACCTCTCTCAAACTCAATCTTTGTATAATGGAAAACATTATATTACATAAAAATACTATTGTATAGATTATAATTAAGGTATTCAGATGTTCAGACTTTCTAATAAATTTTCTTTACACAATCTTGAAGATACATAGCTTGTATATAGAGGAGGAAGAAGAGGAGGAATAGGAGTAAAAAAAAAGAAAACAAAATTGTTTCTAAGATCTATATATACATTGCATTTTTTCCAACTTTTTCTTAAGTTTTCATATACCTCCACTATCCTGTATTGAAAAGACATACACACAATTAAATATACCGTACACTTAACCTACATTTGTTCTTAAGGTAAAATTAGCATGTATCTTGACAAACACATTAAGACAGTTGAAACACTGTAAAATAAAATTTGTTACATTTAGATTTTTTTTAACCAATTTTATCCTGCTCCAATCTCATGAGAAGGCAAGGGAAGACACACACTAGAAAAGAGCAAGAAATATAGTATTGAGCTATGTACTCTTACTGTGACCTGACTTCACATTCTCAGGTAGTTATCCAAAATTAAAAAAAAAAAAATGATTCCTTAAATTCACATTCACTAATTGACTCAATGTTATTTAGAGCTTAGATTATTGTAATATGGAGCTTCAATATTATCAAACAACTTCATAAGATTCATATTTGTAAGAGTGGTAAACATGAGAACATACTGTTTATAAAATCTTATGGACATATGTTGTAACTTGTTTCTTGTTAATGCCTTTTCTTCTCATTCCTCTGCCATTTGGCCTAAGTTACAAACAAACAAACCTCAGAATAACAACTTTACCCACAATATCTAAAAATGTATTTTTGAGAGAAAATGATAGAACCAGGTGGCAAGTGGGTTTTGGAATATTTTCCTCTACCATATGAACAATTAATATATTTTGGAAGTAGTTAAGATTTTTAGAGCACAAAATATATCCCACCGATGATTTCATGCTAGACATGAAAACCCTATGCAAAATTAGAAAGAAAAAAACCAGATGAACCCAAGATAATACGGCAATGATAACTGCATGAATAATCATTAGGTCTCAGCACTGTTATTAATTGTTTCATGTTGTATATTATTTAGAATTTCCATCAATGCTATGAATTAGGTATTCTTTTTCTCCCACTTGTAGCAATGAAGAAACAAGGACCTAGAAAGGTTGACTCACTTTCTCCAGTTAATTGAACTATTTATTAGGGGACTGCCAATAGGAGTCGTGGTAACATACCAAGTCAGAAGCGGCATGACTCTGGTTATTAAGTGCACTGATAGCAAGAGTCCCACCAGTGGCTAAGGTGGAGGAAGTAAGCTGTAGTTGACAGGACTGAGGACTAACTAAAATATAAGAAGGCACAAAATCTCTGGTAAGGGAGCATAACTCATGCCTCATGTGAACTAGAAAAATACCCAAGACAGCTATAGAAGTGTATGTTGCACCTGACATGATGGATAATGGGAGGCATCTATGTGTGGTGGGGTATTTAGAAAAAGAGTATCAGTGGGCATCGCAGCAAATAGAAAACATTAGATATACGGTTTTTGGTCACTAGACTAATTTCTTTTTTATTTTTTTTAACGTTTATTTATTTTTGAGACAGAGAGAGACAGAGCATGAACGGGGGAGGGTCAGAGAGAGAGGGAGACACAGAATCTGAAACAGACTCCAGGCTCTGAGCGGTCAGCACAGAGCCCGACGTGGGGCCCGAGCTCACAGACCGCGAGATCATGACCTGAGCCGAAGTTGGACGCTTAACCAAACGAGCCACCCAGGCGCCCCATTTTTTTTTCTTTTTTAAAAATGTGTATTTATTATTTTGAGAGAGAGAATGAGAGCAAGTGCGCATGAATGGGGGGAGAGCACAGAAAGAGAGGGAGAGAGAGAGAATCCCAAGTAACTCCTACACTGTCAGAGCAGAGCTCTATCTCACAAACCACGAGATCATGACCTGAGCCAAAATCAAGAGTCAGACGCTTAACCAACTGAGCAACCCAGATGCCCCGTGCTAGACTAATTTCTAAACAGATTAAGCAGTAGGTTGAGGCAGCCTTTAAAAGATGGCTTCCAGGGATGCCTGGGTAGCTCAGTCAGATAAACATCTGACTTTGGCTCAGGTCATGATCTTGCAGGTTCATGGGTGTGAGCCCCGCATTGGGCTCTGTGTTGACAGCTCAGAGCTTAGAGCCTGCTTCAGATGCTGTGTCTCCCTCTGTCTATGCCCCTTGCCCTGCTTGTGCTCTTTCTCTCTCTGTATCTCAAAAATAAATAAATGTTAAAAAAATTTTTAAAAAAAGATGGCTTTGAGAAGTAGATGAGGTTGAATGGAGGTGGAAAGAAGTACTAAGTACATCCAGGTAAGCTGAAAAACAAAACTAATAATGTTTTTATGTGTACTGAAATGAAGTAGAAAGAAGTAAATATTCTCAAAACAAAGCTCTGTTAATATCCTATTTTGAAATGTGCCTCACAGCCTACATGAAAACACACAAAATACAAATAACATTTATCCAATGTTTTTAGTTTTCAAAGTAGATTAACCTTATTAACTATAAAGATGTTGAAGGAATTTTATAATATTGTAATCAACTATACAGTGTAAGTAATTATAAAAAAGGTAATGGTAAAGGGAGTTCCTGGAGGAAAGATTAAATAAACCAGATATATATATATATACACAAAACAAATATTCAGAATACCCAAGTACTATTGAGTTAACATTACAGTATAATTATAAGTACAATGGGTGAAATGACAAATGAGTTAGATCCAATTTACAAAAGACTTCTTAAATAAATTTTTAAGTTTATTTACTTATTTTTATTAAATTTTTTTTTAAGTTTATTTATTTACTTTGAGAGAAAGAGAGAAGGGGAGGGGCAGAGAGAGAGGGAGAGACAGAGAAACCCAAGCAGGTTCCACACCATCAGCACAGAGCCCAACATGGGGCTCCAGCACATGAAATAAGAGATCATGACCTGAGCTGAAACCAAGAGTTGGAAACTTAACTGACATAGCCACCCAGGGGCCTCAAGACTTTTTACACAATAATCTCCTTTTTAGCTAATGAGGCGGGATATCAGAACTTTGATGTTACATGGCTAGATATTCCTGTTTAACAAAGGTTTTTAATGTTTGAAGGCTGTCTTTTTGGTTATGTAATGATGTTTGAATAATTTGAGCTAATCCTTTCTCCCTGAGACATCTAGAAAATCCAAAAATATACACGTAAAGCAATTTTATTGATGATTAAGCTAAGTGGCAGTGATCTAAGAAAAGTTCCAAAGAAGAAAAATTTAAAGAAATGAAGTTATTATTTGGAATTGTCTTCCTCTAATAGGATTTGGCAATCCATTAAGAGAAGGTTGTGAATTTGAGGAGAATTCTTGTCAGATTCATGAGGTTAAAGATCAAGAAATGGAGTGTTGGAAATTTTGGCCAAACTGGCATTTTTATATCTATCAAACATATCCTCAAAGATAAGTTTGAAATAAAGACATTTTTGAAAAAAAAAAACAATTGAAAGATTTTGTCACATGCAGGACTGAACTAAATAAAACACTAAAGAATATTCTTGAGACAAAAGATGCTGATCTGAGATGGAAGCTTGTACATATAGCAGGAAGGAATGAAAAGAGTGAAAATTAAGATGAAAATGTGAGGCAAAATCTATATAAATATTAATAGCATAAAGTAGTAACACTTTCTTTGGCTTAAATAAACATGACTGAAATTAGCAAAAATGTGTCTTAGGAGGGAGGATATATATTATGGATTCTAAAATCCTGAATTGAATATGAGGGTACTACAAACTTGAATTAATATTATTGATAAACCAGGAATGCAAGGTATAATTCAAAGGTAGGCAGTAAAAGTATGTTAAATTATAACTATGAAGCCAACAGTATAGAAAAAATGAATAAATAAAAGTGAAAACTAGTCAATCCAAAAGGAGGCAAGCGAGATACACTTGTTTTCTATTGCTACATAACATGTTATCATAAACTTAGCAGTTTAAAACAACACAATTTTATTATCCAAATTTTCAAAGTTCAGAAGTTAGACATGTTTTAGCTGGGTCCTCTGCTTAGAGTCTCACAAAGCTGAAATCAAGCCATTGGCCAGATGCATATTCATCTGGAAACTCATTCCAGAAAAAGATCTTTTTCTATGCTCCATTAGGTTGTTGCAAAATTAATTTCATTTTGGCCATATGACTAACATTCCAGTTTTCTTACTGCTACTTGGTTGGGGATCACCCACTTCTAAAGGCTATTCCTAGATCCTTGCCCTGGGGCTCTCTCTATCATATGGCAGTTTTCTCCATTAAAGGCCAGCAGAAGAACATCTCTGTGATGCATCACCTTCTTTTAAATCTTGTCTAATTGGGGTAGGTCCACCCAAGACAATTTCCCTTTTGGCTATCTCAAAATCAACTTGACAGTAATCTCACCATGTAGTGATTATCTCATCATATTCACTAGTCTGCCCAACACTAAAAAGGAGGGGATTATACAGGGTACATACATTAAAGAGTGGAAATCTTGTAGAACATCAGAATTCTGCCTACCACAAAAGGAAAGAACAAGAAACAGAACAAAAACAATAAGGAAAGAAAAGTAAGGTAGTAGATTAAAATCAAATTATATCAGAAGTTTTTAAATTTAAGTTGTCAAATGTTACAACTATAAAACAAAAATACAATTGCATGTTGCTCATAAGTACCTATATAAAATCTACAAATGAAAAAAATATGTATTTTGCAAAATATAACCAAAGGAAAGCTGTTTTAGCTCAGATCTCAGAAAAAAGAAAAAAAAAACCTATATAGACTGTAAAAAAATAAGCATGCTTAGGGGACAATGGCAGATATGTAATGACAGAGCTGAAATTCATTAGAAACATAACAGTTCAAAATTGGTGTGTACCTAATCACATAACCTCTACATATAAACCAAAGTACTTGAAAGATCTTCAGGGACAAAATGACAAATACGCCACCATTGTGAAGGATTTTTAACACTTCTCTCAGTAACTGATGGCTCACAACAGAGAAAAAAGAAGACACACAAAAAAAATGTATGATTAGGAAATACAATTAGGTATTTGACCTAATTAATACATGCAAAATACTTAAAGTTGTATAATATGGTCTTTTAAAGCACACATTAAACAATTACAAAAACTGAACATATCATATACCATAAAATAAGTTTCTAAAAATTTCAAAACACTAAAGTCATAGAGTATTTTTATGAACATAGTATTATTTAGCAAGAAATTATTATCATAAAAAGATAAATGGAAAAATATATTACATGATAGACAAGCAAGAAAATTATAATAAAAATTATAATAAAAATTGTAAAATATCTTGAATTGCATGATATTGAAACTAATGGTATCAAAACAACTAGCCATTTTTAGAGGCAAAACTGTAGCCCTAAATGCTTGCATTAGAAAAGACTACATGATGGAATTCAATGAACTATGCATTCATTTCAAGACAGCAGTAAAAATGCTGGTTAAATAATGTAGTAAAAATATTAAAAAGCAGAAATTAATACAATGAAAACATCATAAAAGATTCAACCACACCAAAATTTAATGCATTGCGAATAATAATTAATTGATAAATCACTGTCAACAGGCCTTTTTAAAAATGAGAGAGAGAATATAAATAACCAGTACCAAGGGAAAAATTTTTTTGAACGGATATGGTATAAAGTGCTTGAAGATGATACTAGAAGGTTAGGTTAGTGCCAGATAATTAAGGTTCCTTCAGGCTAAGTTAAGAAATTTGGAATCTGCGGGATATAGATGAAAGAAAATTCAGGAACCTAACTGAACTGACACTAGGAATGGTGAAAAGAGACAAGTTCAGAACTATTAAAAAAACTACATATATATATATACAGACACACACACATATGTGTATATATATGTGTATACACATATGTGTGTGTGTGTGTGTGTGTGTATATATATATATATATATATATATATATATATATATATATATGAAAGACTTGGTAGAGAACCTAATAGTGAGCTGTGGAGAAGAAGTAAAGAATAATTCAAAGGCTTCAAACCTTATTAATGGGATGGTTAAAAGTTCATTAATTAAAAATATTATTTGGGATGAGGGGAGATAGAAATAAGCAAATAGAAAATGGGGAGGGGGGAGAGGAGTCCATTTTAGAATATATAGAACCAAAGGTGCCTGTGGCCATTCACATGGAGAGATCACAGAAGCAGCTGAAAATGTGGTTTTGAGCTCAGGAAATAATGTGTACCTGAACACTGTCAAGTTAGCTATCTGAATAACAATTCCTGACTTTCTCTTGAGAGAGATTAAATAGCAAGATCTTGTATAGCAAGTTTGAATAGTAAAGGATCCTTTATTATCTGAGTCTATTTGGTTCCAGAGTATCAAACAGCAGGTAGTAAGAGAACAAAATATGATAGTTACTAAGGGAGTAAGTAAAATCACCCAGTAATCATGTGTGTGGTAATAAAATAATAGGGTTGAAGAAAAAAATCTAAGGATTACTGAATTTAATATGACAAGCAACAGAAAAGGGGACTTTAAAAGAAAATGAGAATAAACTCTCTGAGGATTAGAGTGTGGGAATGGTGGCAAAGAGAAAAGAGTAGAATGATCTAATACATCAAGTTAACTGCCCATGTGTGAGAGGATAAGCCTAGGAACCACAGTAGACTTGGCAGTGACAGATTTAGGACAATTTTAAGAGGTAATATAAAAAGTGAATGATATGTGAGAGAAAAAGTGGGGAGAGGAGCTAGGAATTAATCCCAGACTTTTGGTTTGCATGATCACTGGACGGTATTGCCACCAACTAAGGGAAAAGCATATAGATGATGAAGGGTTTTTAGAGGGAACATGATGTGTTTTGCATACAGCATATATTTGGCCAAGTATTTAAAATATAGTGTTTTGGATATTTAATACTGAGATTTGGGAGATTTGGGAGAGTAGTCTGGGCTGGACACTGTTGAGGGTCACTGTATTATTCAGATTTTGCTAGTGTATTTGTTTCTTAGGGTTGCAATGACAAAGAACATAAACTAGATTTTTTTAAATTTTAATTTAGCTTATTTTTTGCCAACTTCTTTTAAGTTGTTTTTTTTTTATTTTAATTCCAGCATAGTTAACACGCAGTGTTATATTGCTTTCAGGTGTACAATATAGTGTACAATATAGTGATTCAACAATTCTATACATTCCTCAGGGCTCATCAGGTTAAGTGTATTCTTAGTCCCCTTCACCTGTTTCACTTATCCCTCCACCCACCTTCCCTCTTGTAACCATCAATTTGTTCTGTATAGTTAAGGGTCTGTTTCTTGTTTGTTTTTTTAATTTTTTCAAAGTCTATTTATTTATTTTGAGAGAGGGTGGGGGAGGCACAGAGAGAGAGAGAATTCCAAGCAGACTCCATGCTGCCAGTGCAGAGCCCAATGCAGGGATCGAACTCACCAACCATGAGATCATGACCTGAGCCAAAATCAAGAGTGACGCTTAACTGACTGAGTCACTCAGGTGCCCCTTGGTTTGTCTATTTTTACCCTTTGTTCATTTGTTTCATTTCTTTAATTCCACATCTCAATGAAATCATATGGTATTTGTCTTTCTTAGATTCGTTTTGTTTAGCATTATACTCTCTAGCTCAACCTATGTTGTTGGAATTGGCAAAACTTCATTCATATTATGGCTTCATAATATTCCCTTATATATACATACCACTTCTTCTTTATCCATTCATCTACAGATGGACACTTGGGCTGCTTCCATAGTTTGGCTATTGTAAATGATGCTGCAATAAACATAGAGGTGCATATATCTTTTCAAATTAGTGCTTTTGTTCTTTGGGTAAATACCCAGTAGTGTGATTACTGGATCCTAAGGTAGTTCTATTTTTAACTTTGAGGAAGCTCGGTACTGTTTTCCACAGTGACTGCACCAATTTGCATTCTCACCTACAATGCATGAGGATTCCTTTCTCTTTTCACTACATTCTTGCCAACAAGTATTGTTTCTGATGTTTTTGATCTCAGCCATTCTGACAGGTGTGAGGTGACATCTCATAGTGGTTTTGATTTCTATTTCCCTGACGATGAGTGATGCTGAGCATCGCTTCATGTGTCTGTTGGTCATCTGTATGTCTTCTATGGAGATATGTCTATTGATGTCTTGTGCCCATTTTTTAATTGGATTATTTGGTTTTGGGGTGTTGAGTTTTATAAGTTCTTTATATATTTTGGATACAAACCTGTTATTACATGTGTTATTTGTGAATGTCTTCTCCATTCAGTAGGTTGTATTTTTGTTTTGTTGATAGTTTTCTTTGTTGTGCAGAAGCTTTTTACGTTGATGCAGTCCCAATAGTTTATTTTTGCTTCTCTTTCCCTTGCCCCAGGAGACATTATCTAGAAAAATGTTGCTATGGCTGATGTCAGAGTAATTACTGACTGTGCTCTCTTCTAGGATTTTTAGGATTTCCTGTTTCACATTTATGTCCTTAATCCATTTCCAGTTTATTTTTGTGTATAGTGTGAAAGAGTGAACCAATTTCATTCTTTTGTGTGTAGCTGTCCAGTTTCCCAACACCATTTATTGTAGTGATTGTCTTTTTCCCATTGCATATTCTTGCCTCTTTCTCAGAGATTAATTGACCATATAATCATGGGTTTGTTTCTAAGCTTTCTATCCTGTTCCATGGACCTATGTATCTATTTTTGTACCAATGCCATACTTTAAAATTATTATAGCTTTATAGTGTAACTTGGAATCTGGAATCGTGATACCTCCAGTTTTGTTTTCTTTTTCAAGATTGTTTTGGATATGTGGGGAAGGCACATACATACAAATTTATGTCCCATACAAATTTTAGGAATATTTGTTCTAGTTCTGTGAAAAATGCTATTGGTGTTCCATACAAATTTTTGTGTTACATACACATTTTAGGATTATTTGTTCTAGTTGTGTGAAAAATGCTGTTGGTTTTTGAAGGGAATTGCATTAAAGCTGTAGATTGCTTTGGGTAGTATGGACATTTTAACAATATTTGTTCTTCCAATCCATAAAAATGGAATATTTTTGACTTGTTTGTGTTATCTTCAATTTCTTTCCTCAATGTTTTATAGTTTGTTCAGAGTACAGGTCTTTCACCTTCTTGGTTAAATTTATTCCTAGGTATTTTATTATTTTTGGTGCAGTTGTAAATGGGATTGTTTTCTTAATTTATCTTTCTGTTGCTTCCTTACTAGTGCATAGGAATACAATGGATTTCTGTACATTGATTTTGTGTCCTGTGAACTTACTGAATTCATTTATCAGTTCTAGTAGTTTCTTGGTAGAGTCTTTACGGTTTCTATATATTGTATAATGTCATTTGCAAATATTAAAAGTTTTACTTCTTACCAATTTGGATGCCTTTTATGTCTCTTTCTTGTCTGATTGCTGTGGCTAGGATTTCCAGTACTATGTTGAAGAGAATCAAGTGGTAAGAGTGGACATCCTTGTCTTGTTCTTGATCTTAGGGGAAAAGCTCTCAGTTTTTCATCTTTGAGTATTATGTTACTTGTAAGATTTTAATATATAGCCTTTATTATGTTAAAGTATATTGCCTCTGAACCTATTTTGTTAAGGTTTTTTTCATAAATGGATGTTGTACTTTGTTGAATGCTATTTTTGCTTCTATTGAAATGATCATATGGTGTTTATCCTTTCTCTTATTAATGTAATGTATCACACTGATTGACCTGTGAATATTAAACCACCCCTGCATCCCAAGAATAAATCCCACTTAACTGTCGTGAGTGATTTTTCTAATGTGTTGGATTCAGTTTGCAAATACTTTGTTGAGGATTTTTGTATGTATGTTCACCAAAGATATTGGCCTAGTTTTCTTTTTCCATAGCATCTTTATTTGATTTTGGTATCAGGGTAATGAAGGCATTGTACAATGATAAACGAGGTATTTAAAACAACAAAAATTTATTCTCCAGTTGTGGATGTTAGAAGCCTGAAGTTAATGTGTTGGCAGGGCACACTCACTCTGAAGGTTCTAGGGGAGGATCCATCCTTGCCCCATCAGGTTCCAGTAAACCCATATATTTTTTAGTTTGTGGCAGCCTAACTCCAATCTATGCCCCCATCTTCACATAGTTGTATTGCCTTGGTGTCTGTGTCTGTGTCCAAAATTCTCTCTTCTTGCGAGCATATGGTTTATACTAAATTAAGGGTTCATTCTACTCCAGTATGACCTCATTTTTACTGATTATATTTTCAATAAACCCATTTCAAAATATGGTCACATTCTGGGACACCAGGAATAAAAATTTCAGTTTCTCTTTTTGGGAGATACAATTCAACACATAAAAGCTACATTTTGCTCCTTTTACCAATAGTTCATAAAATTTTCTTGCAGACATGCTTTATGTTGCTGTTGTTGCTTCTCCCCCCACCCCCAACCCACCCTGCCAAATTCATTTGCAAGTCACTGGAGCTTATCAGTTTTCTTTGGAGGGGCAACAACTTTACTCTCATTTCTCCAAGCCTTTGTCTTGGTTAAAATACTAGTCTGGAGTCAACTAAATCAAATCAGAGATTTAACAAAGGACTTCATGATTAGACTTTAGACTTGGACTATTCCTGTTTATTCAGCAACCACTGACACTATATATTATCTTTAGCTGATTGGTTATTAGTAAAAATTTTATCCTTTAATCCTGAAAGTCCCAGAATTCCTCCTGTTCCCTTTTTATTTTTGTTTGGTGACTGGCCAATCATTTTTCAGCTCATTTCTTTCTTGTAGTACCTTGTCAAATGCAGCCTATGTCACCAAAGCATTAAATCCACAAGTTCATTTGATGTATGACTTTCTTTCACATTATTGCTTTTGACAGACAGTGTATCAAATGTTTCCCCATTGCATAACAATTTCACCATTTTTCTGATCTCCAAAATTGTGCCTTCTAGTATACTTTATATATCATTAAATTTTTACAGAGTATGCTGTGGTAAAATGACAACAAAACAAAGCCAGCTTGCTTACAAGAACAAAATTTTATTCCTTGTTTTGTTACATGTTGGCTAGTATAGGCTATGGCTCAGCATGTGTCTTCCTGATGAAAGGTTAGCCTCTGTCTTGACCTACAGTTCTTGCAACACAGAGAAAAGCAAAAAGGTGTAACCAGGGACAAACAATTGATCATTTGTGCTCATTTCCATTAATGAAAGCTAGTCATATTTCTAAATCTGATACTAGTCCATGAGTTAGAGGAGTTTTATTGATCATAATTGCGCACAGCAATTAACTTACAAATAAATGGGGATGAGTAATTCTTTTACATGGGGTCAGTGAATTGTTTGGAATCATAATAAACTATACAATCGTTAAGGCGATCGTATATTGAAAGGAGAGTGAGGATATACAGATCAGGAAAGTAATTGCCTCTTCAAGAAATTTGGTTGAAACGGGGAGAAAAGCAATATAATGGATGGTGGGGTGAGTATGGCATATATGCATTTGTGATTGTTTTGGTTGTTGTGTTATTTTGTATTTTTAAAAAAGAATAGAAAGGAGTATGCTTAGAGACTGACAAACAAGCGAGTAGGGTCAGTCATTTTACTTAGGAAAAGGAATAAGGATAAGTGTTAGGTAAATGGTTTAATAGGAAGGATGTGCATTCAGATGAGAAAAATTAAGACTGATGTCTCATGATATTCCCCTCAATTATCTAATAATGCCATCTACATAGAGCAAATAAAGATGTGGATTAATCATTTTGGGTAATAAAATAAATAGTTGAAGACATAAAAGACAGGTAGGATGATGGATACCTGGCACTAGGAACCCCGTTTCAAAGTTGTAGAACTTGAAATTGTAGAGATGCCAATTGATGCAACAATGCAGTTTCATCAACAGCTTCAACAGAATATAGTAATAAGGAAGCTACCAATGTTTTTTAGAAAACAAAATTAGCAAATAAAATTGGGAGACATTAAAACATAATTGAAGATGGGGCGCCTGGGTGGCTCAGTTGGTTAAGTGTCTGACTTCGGCTCAGGTCATGATCTCACAGTTTGTGAGTTTGAGCCCCGCCTCAGGCTCTGTGCTGACAACTCCGAGCCTGGAGCCTGCTTCGGATTCTGTGTCTCCTTCTCTCTCTGCCCCTCCCCCACTTGTGCTCTGTCTCTATCAAAAATAAATAAAGGTAAAAAAAAAATTTAAACATAATTGAAGAACATGTACTTGAAAGATCATTTCAGAGGTGGAACTGAGATCATAAATTGTGTCTCAGAGAAAGAGAGGTGTTTTCCTTTTGATAAAGAAGAGCAGAAAAGAATGGAAGATAGGAGTGCATAATTCTTAAGAATTTCTACATTGCAGGGTGCCTGGATGGTTCAGTTGGTTAAACATCGGACTCCTGATTTGGCTCAGGTCATGATCTCATATTTGTGAGCTCACCCCATATCAGGACTTAAGATTCTCTCTCCCTCTCCCTCTGCCCCTTCACCACGTGCTCTCTCACTCTCTAATAATAATAATAATAATAATAATAATAATAATAATAATTTCTACATCACAAATTTTTGGAACTTCCACAGTTAAAGCAGAGGAGAAAAAAACTAAATGGTATTAGTTAAGAGTAGTGTAACACTTTGGCAAACTTTTTAATGCCCTAATACTCCACTATCAATCTCATTTTATGATTGTGTTTATACAAAACTGGAAATATCATGTAGGAAATATTGTAAAGTTTTTCTGAACCAGTAGCTATGTGGATGTGTGTGTGTATGCAAAATCGACACTAAAATAAACACAAAAGAAACATCATTCTTTACATATTTTCTTGCCTTCAAAAAATACATACATACATATACATATATACATATGTATATACATATATATGTACATACATATATATATGTATATACATATACTTATATATGAGTATGTATATGATTATGTATACATACATATACATATAAATTCTAGGAGTTGATAATTGTTACGATTCATAAATATCTTTGGAAACGTTTGCAGTAACTCCAAACTGTGATGATAAAAACAAAGGAAGAAAAAAATCCACAAAGAAACTTCCTATATAAGTTTTATATTTTTGTTAGTTCATCTGCTCCTTTACTTATTCCCATTAGTATGCAAATTCCACTGTTAAGTGATTTCTTGTGTATTATTCATTTTCTTAAAAATAGAGTGTGTGTGTGTGTGTGTGTGTGCATGTGTATGTATATGTGTGTACATGAGCTATATAAAAACTATGATTTCACAGCATACACTAAATTCTAAGCTTTTCAGGTGTCATTTTCAGGACTTTCTTTTAATTATTAGACAATTATATATCATCTAGAGAAACAATTCCAAAAGATAAATTAGAGATTGTGACTCAATTCTTTGATGGTTTTTCACTCATGTGATAGAGCAATGTGTTCCTAATTTTTCCTAGGTGTTTATATTTTGTTTTCTCAGTGGTACTCTAGTCTTTCTTCAAACCCACCTCTAGTGGATGGGAAACAAGTGGAAGTCTAATGGTTTGGAAACCAGCCAAATGCCATGCTATATTTCTTTAATGACAAATGTGCACCAGAGTCCAATGCCCCATCCCCCCTTTTTAAGGAAAAAAATACAAAGGTCTTTAATTCACCTCAGGTAGTGAATTAACCTATCTTAAATTTTCTTCAGAAAACCTTAGTTTTCTAAAAATACTCAGTTATAGGGAATTTTTGCATTTAATTAGTGTACATGGACTTTGCTGTGAAGGTGGGAGGAATTTCCTAATACTACCCAGAGGTGAAAAATACACATTCAAATATTATAACTATAAATATCCTAAAGCTTTTGATTTTCTCATTACCCAAGTTAACTTCTACTTAAAAATAAATATAATAAGGTTTATATAATAGGTTTATTTCCTTCGATATTCTTTGAATATCAGGTTGGTTTTTCCAAATTCCTTCTATTTTTAAAATCCTTTTTAAAATCTATCCAAACATAATTTATAAAATATATACACTTGATTTTACGACACGATGTGGAGCAAAAGAAGCCAGACACAAAAAAAGTATATACTGTATGATTTCACTTGATAAAGTTCAAGAACAGACAAAATGAATGTACGATATAACATGCCAGAATAGTGGCAATTGTCAGGAGACAGGGGCCTGTGTGGTAGTGCACAAAGGGAATTTCTGGGGATGCTAGTAATGTTCTGTATCTTGACCTGAGTGCTGCTAGGTGTGTGTGTGTGTTCACTCTTGAATAATCCAGTCAGCTGTACAGTAAGGATTTGTGCATTTTCTGACAAAAGCTTCAAAAAAGGGTTTAAAAAATCAATTAAAAGAATAAAATAATAAAAGAAAAAAGCATGTAAACTTATTTCAGATATAACTGAATAAATGGTGGTCAGTTCAAAAGATGTAATTGTTTATGTTTTTAAAATAAGCTTTGTAAGTAAAATTTATGAGTAGTGCCACTCATAAATCACATACTAGATTAATAGTTGCCATAGTTATTTTTTAAATTTTTAAAAATTTTTAATGTATGTTTATTTTTGAGAGAGAGAGAGAGATCAGAAGTGGTGGAGGGACAGAGAGACAGAGACAGAATCTGACAGGCTCCAGGCCCTGAGCTGTACAGAGTCCAGCGCGAGGCTCGGATTCACCAACTGAACCATCACCTAGGAGCTGAAGTCAGACACTCAACTAACTAAGCCACTCAAGAGCCCCAGTATTTGCCATAATTAAAAGCTCTTACAGAGTAAATTTGTAAAGAAGATAAGTAAAAACAACATATCTTTTTTAGTTTATCATGCTTATATTATCTGCAACATAATCTCTCAATTTTTAATGTAATAAATATTGAATAGCCAAGGATTTCATTTATCTCCTTTCTTTCTTTCTATCTATCATCTGTCTATTATCTATCAACATTGTTAAACAGTGCTCAGGAGCAGACATGAAAATGTTTTGCAAAAAAATAATTTGTTGCTTAGTTGCATAGTTATGCATCATTAAAAGGGGAAGTTTTTTGAAACCTTTCATAATTGTTAATTTACTTATACAATGCAAGTGCTTGTCAATAAAGTTTATTAAAAGATAGTAATGAAATCAAAGATTTAATATGTGTCCTAGTCTTTGGTGGAACCATTACTGAGTGATCACTGATTTGGTGTTACTGTTCTTACTCTAGCACCTTTTTTTCCCCCAAGACTGCATTTGTTATCTATATGAATCAATCTTTTTTGATGGCCAGTTCTGATGTTCATCTGGGAATGTATCTGATCTATGAAACATCTATCAAAATGGGTGGTAGCTTAACAAAAATAGATGTAGATGCAATAAAATTTTAAGAACTTAAATGCTCATAATTTTCAAAGATGTCATTAGATGAATGGAATATCATGAGGTATTTATTATGGGCACATATAATCATAGCCTGGAAAAATTCTTATGAACACAGGGGAATAAAACCCTATGTTTACTAATATGGTATACAGTTGATGAAAACAACTCTACCAACAGTAGAATAGCTCTGAGAGTGAAATTATTCATGGTCGCTATTTGCTATTTGTTTTCTTTCACTTTTAATTTTGAAAAAATATTCATATGACTAAAAAGTTACAAAAACAATAAAAAGAAACTTAAATACACTTTATTCTTTATCTAAATTCTCCATTTGTTAATATTTTATCGATACTACATCATTCTTTGCTCTCATATATTTGTGTATATGCAGATATGATTTCTCATTATAGCTAAATAACTAAATGTTTATTCCCTAAAAGAAGTATATTCTCCTCTGTTGTGTCTGTAAAACAAGAAAATTGACATTGGTAAATACATCTTTACAGAAAATGAATCCAATACATAGTCAGGCATATCATTTGTTCACTCCATCTCTTGAATCAATCAATCTAAAGCTATTTCTCAGTCTTTTAAAATCCTAAAATTCAATCTTATCTTTTAGAATTCTAATTTTTTCGATAAAATTATAGATCTGTTATCTTGCAGACTGCTCCTCTATTTGGGTTTATCTAATGCTGCCTCATGATTAGATTCAGGTTATATATATAAAGAAAAGGATGCCAGTTATATATTTTTAGCATAAATACAGCCAATGCAATCCTGTGTTCTTTGTGCATTCTATAGCAATCAAATCAACATGATGGTGATTTATGTCACTGCTGGCAAATGTTAACTACGATCAGCTGGTAGAGGTGCTGCCTTTCTCCATTGTAAAGCTTCCATATTCCGTGCTGTAAATACTAAAAAAATTGTAGAGGTACTTTAATAATGTGACAATACAATGTTCCTTCATTAAACTATCATATTTTTAGCATCCTGTGATAAAAATCTTATCTAGACAATAGTGTGATATTCTCCAAAAGATTATTTTCTAATTTTGTCATCTCTTCTACTTCTTTAGTTGTCTTACTACTGCAAGGTAGAACTTGCTCCTCTTCCCATTTTTCTTTTCTTTCTATCATTGTGAACTCATATATTATTCATTATATTATAATTTTGTACTCTATTTTGATGCACAAAATGTCCTGGGTTTGGCTACTGTGAGCCTCTTTACGTTGGATTTTAGGTCTTTTGATAAGACCTCATCCTTCTTTTGGCATTCTATTACTTTCTGGCACAAGATTTTCCAGATTTATCTAATACTTTCTTTACCCAGTCCTGGAATTAGTCGTATTTCTTAGAAGCTCTGGTTCCTTTAAGTAAAAAATGATATTTAGAAGACAAGATCTGGATAGAAAGTATGCTTATTGGTAATGGGATATTGCTACTCTCAGGCCCTATCAATGAACTGAGATAAGAAATGAAAACACCCATATACACAACACACAGATGCATGGCATACACATGAACACATGTATACAAATCTATCTGTATGTGCATATATACACATGCAAACACAAAACACACATTGATACCTCTATCAATCCATAGCTATATTTATATCCATGTCTTGAATGTATGACAGTTCACTCCATTACTTCCAATTCCAATCTAACACACATAATTTATTCTAGATTCTTCCTTTTTCATGCTTGTAGCTTTCCTACTAGTCAGGAACTTGGTTTTTCTATTAGCTTTCTATTGTTTTTGTAACAAATTATCTCAAACTTAGTGACTTAAAACAACACGAATGTATTATGTTGCTGTTCTAGAAGTTAGAAGCCCAACATAAGTCTCACTGGGCTAAAATCAAGGCAACAACAGAGCTATGTTCCTTCCTGGAGACTCTAGAAGAGAACCGTGAGCTTGTTGCTGTAGTCGTTCCTTGTTTCGTTTTTGTTTTGCCTTTTCCAACTTCTAGAGATGATGTAGAGCCCTTAATTGTGGATTCCTTTCTCCAATTTGAAAGCCAGAGCCAGTGTATCTCTCTGGCCACTCTTCTGTAGTCACATCAGTGGCTCTTTTTGCCATGACCTAGAAACAACTGATGCTTTATTTGTCAACTTCTTAATTGACCCTAACTCTGTGCCAAGTGCTGATATTCTCTGTCACCTCCCTATCTGGCCCTGACTTAGTTCCAGTTGGTACCCCACTTGGCTCCTTCTTTACATGTTTCTTCACCACAAGAAAACTGATGCTTTGCTTGGCCCTTTCCTCACTCTTATACAGTTGATCTCGCTCAGATTAACTCCAATAGATATGTTTCAAGGGAAGGAGGATGCAGGAGAGGTAAAGTTTAATTTTTTGTTTCAAAATCTAAGAATGGTATGAAAGCAACATGTACTAAATATCAAGTTTTCTGTCTACTAATACTCTTGGAGAAGACTATTATACCTTTTCTAAACTTCAATGTTTTCCAACCATGAAATGAAAGGATCCAATTATTATTCATGGCTAATATTCAAGGGTACCATTATTTACATTTCTCAGAAAATTACACATTATCTGTTATCATATACTTTCATTTGCAAAATCATCTACCTATAAATACACTTTTAGAGAGGTATGTTTGTTTCTAAATTCAAAAATGTTTACAATTAACCTATGTAAATTTTGTCCTTCTGCCCCAAGATAATTTATTCTGATTCTTGTTTGCATTATGAAAGCATATAAAGGAAGCCAAAATTTTGAAAGTAGTCCCTTCTGTATTGCAATAAAAAAAAATTTCACATAGCCCTCTTTAGATTGAAAATATCTACTTTATAATGGATGTATTGGTTTTCTAAGGTTGCCATAACAAAGTACCAGAGACTAGATGGTTTTGAACAACAGAAAGTATTCTCTCACAGTTCTCTAGTGAAGTCTGAAATCAAGGTGTAAGCAGTGCCATCCACCCTCTGAAGGCTCTGAGGAAAAATCCTTCCTTCCTTCTTTCAGGTTCTGGAAACTTCCACCAATCTTTGTTGTTTCTTGGCTTGTAGCTGCACCATTTCAATCTCTGCCTGCATGTCACATGATCTTCTTCCTTGTATAAATCTCCATATGTCCTCTAATCTTCTTATATGGACACAAATTTCTTGATTTGGGGCTTACATGAATCAAGTATGACCTCATTTTAACTAATTCCATTACCCTATTTCCAAATAAGGCCACATTCTTCGTCCTTACATGTGAATTTTTGGAAGACACCCTTCAGCCCACTCCACTGAAAACCCATTTGACTATAAATAAATATATAAATAAATAAGCAAAGGACATTTTAAAATGGATTGCTTATCAGATGATATTAGAACATTAATGTTAATTTTCTGTAGTATGATAGTGGCATTCTGATTATGTAGTAGAATGCTTTTACTTTTTAGGAAATTCATGCTGATATCCACAGGTGATGTTGGCAACTTACTTTCAAATGTTTCAGGAAAACAGAGAATGAAAAGGAAAGAGAGACAGAGAGACAGAAAGAGACACACAATAGAAAATAAAGTAAGAGAAAAATGGAATGCAAGGTAGTCAAGATAAAGTCTTAAATAAGGTGGTCACTTCCTCATTGCAAAGTTGAAATATGAACAATTTCTTAAAGGTGGCAATAGATTAGCTAGGTATATATCTAAAAGAAAGTGTTTCTGGAAGAGGAGAGCACTAGAACAAAGAGGCAGAAATTTGAACATAACTGGTATGTCTCAGAAAGAGCAGGGAAAATGATGCTAGACAGATAATTGGAGACCAAATCATGTAAGCCTTTTTTTTTTTAATGTTTATTTTTGAGAGAAAGAGAGAGAGAGAATGACAAAGTGTGAGCAATGAAGGGAAGGCAGAGAGAGGGAGTCAAAGAATCTGAAGTAGGCTCCAAGCTCTGAGCTGTCAGCACAGAGCTCAATGCAGGGCTCGAACTCATGAACTGTGAGATCATGACCTGAGCCAAAGTCAGATACTTAACTGACTGAGCCACTCAGGTACCCCCAGCCTTTTTTTTTTAACGTTTATTTTTGAGAGAGAGAGAGAGAATGAGCGGGGGCAGAGAGAGAGGGAGACACAAAATCCAAAATAGGCTCCAGGCTCCAAGTTGTCAGCACAGAGCCCAAAGAGGGCCTTGAACTCACGAACCATAAGATCATGACCTGAGCCAAAGTCAGATGCTGGACCATCTGAGGCACCCAGGCGCCCCCCAGGCACCCCTCTTGTAAGCCTTTTTAAGTCATAATATGTGATTTGAACTGATTAACATAATAAAGAAGTTAACTGTTCTGTTGAGAAAAGACTGTGGGACAGCAAAAAGAGAAAGATTTGGACCTTTTGGAAAACTACTGCAGTAATCAAGTGCAAAATCATGGTAGCTCAGACAAGAGTGATTGCCTTATGTGGAATGACCAAAAGGGTTCTAAATACCCTTTGAAGGTAAACGCAACGTTATTCCCTGACAAAAATGTGGGAAGTGTAAGGATATAAGTAAATGAACAACTAGAAGGCTAGAGTCTCTGTCAACTCAGATGAGAAAGGCTGTGTGTGGATAGAGCAGGGTGGAGCTGAAAGGCCATGCTTTCAATTTCAGATGTTGACCTTGAAAGGTTGAATAGACAGTTATACACATCTGGAGATTGGCACAGTAATCTGCCTAATTTAGAAATATACATTTTGAAATTGTCAGCAAATAGGTGATATTAATAAAAATAAATGAGATAATCAAGGAACTGACTGTGGATAGAGGAGACAAAGATCCAAGAATGAAAGAAAAATGTGAAATAAGAGACACAGCAATCAGAAAGGCAGGAGAAAAACAGTGTGCAGTGTACAGGAAGCAGGACTGGTGACCTAAGCTGTGGTCTAGCTCAAAATAAAACTGTGCAGCCCCTGTTAAAAAATTGTTTAAATTTTCAAGACAGAGACAGCAGAACATTAAGCTAAAGGCAGAATCCTTCTAAGTTCAGGGGCCTGCATGACTGCACAGGCCTCATTCTACTGAAGAAGGCCCCAAATGGAAACCAGTAAGAGAAAATATATTAAGGAAGAGAAAGAAATCAATTGTTTCAAAAGCTAAAAATAGATTAGATAAGAGAGGACTGAGAACTAATCACTAAATTTACCAATGTGGATATAACTATTGACTTGAACAAGAGCAATGTCTGTTGAATAATATGGACAAAATCCTGGTAGAAGTAGGTTAAAAATAAATGGGGGGAGGGACATCCGAGGCAGTGCATATAAACAACTCTTTTGAGGAGTTTGTACTACTAAAAATAGAAGTCAGTAGCTCACAAAAGATATAGTCTTCGTTCTTTTTCTTTTCGTTGATTAAAGAAGGAAAGAATAAAAGAAAGTTTTCTGACTGGAGGGAATGATCACAAGAAAATGAAAAATACATAATATAAAAGAGAGAGAGGGGCGCCTGGGTGGCGCAGTCGGTTGAGCGTCCGACTTCAGCCAGGTCACGATCTCGTGGTCCGTGAGTTCGAGCCCCGCATCAGGCTCTGGGCTGATGGCTCAGAGCCTGGAGGCTGTTTCCGATTCTGTGTCTCCCTCTCTCTCTGCCCCTCCCCGGTTCATGCTCTGTCTCTCTCTGTCCCAAAGATAAATAAACGTTGAAAAAAAAATTAAAAAAAAAAAGAGAGAGAGAGAGAAACTCTTGGAGTTTCTTGGAGCAACGTCTTTAAGTAGGTGAGAAAGTATGTCTTTTATTAAATAAATGAGGGGCCCAGATTTTCTTTAAAGCACCCTGAAAAGTTGTCTATGCTAACAACCGGGTCAAAATATGTAGGTAGAAAGGAGGATATTACCATTACCATTGTTATGGTTTATTAACTGACTGTAAGGAAGCAAGGGATTTGGAAGCATATAAAGGTAGTAGCTAAAATAACCAGATCTGGAGAATAAAGTTTAAATTTAGAAGAGTTGAGTATATAATAAATATATTATTGAAATAATAATATTTAGGAGGAAACAAAGTGTCAGAGAACCTGGTTGGTGGAGTGGAGAAAATGCAGACAATTTTTTGTTTTCTGTTTTTTTTTCCTCTCTAGGGCCTGTCCCTTACATAATGCGCCAGTCCTAAACTGCATTCCTGTATCAGCAGTAGCAACAGACAAGGTCTTTTCCCTGTATGGGAAACTGGGAAAGTGGCAAGTATGTTGTCCAAAGAGAATGAAGGGAATCCTTGTTACCTCATTTACCATTCTTTTACGTAACCATTTTCTACTGGATGAAGACTCAGTCTTGAGAAGTGTACAGGGAGGTTAAAATGTCCAGTGAGAGATATTAGAATACATATTAGCTGAATCATCATGGAATCTATAGATGACAGTGTCTGGTGTGTATATGGGTAACATGGTGAGAGGTAGAGATATATCCATGATTGATCATGTGTTAGTGATTATTGGAAACACTTGATTGTTTCTTGGTACTACTATACATTTTTATATGTTTAAAATTTCAATATTCAAAAGTAAAAAAGAACATTGGATATCATTTCTCACAAAGATGTCCACTTAAATCAATACAGCTTTACAATCCCCCCAAAATATAGTTCCTCATTTCACAGGCTTTTGAAGTCTTTAACAAAAGTTTTGTTTTATTCTGAGATAAAGAAAACTCTAAAGAACCTCACAACCCAATAAGAAAATTGGGTGTAAACTACAGATTATAACTTATTATGAGCCCACCAAGAGAGCTAACATTAGGAGTCAACTGAGGAATCTGAGTTTCAAAGAGGGACAGAACCTCTGAGGAGAATAAAACACGTAAACTATCTTACCTGTAGTACAAGATGAGAGGAAGAGGATCTGGCTGCCATCCAAGATAAGGAGAAATTAACTAAAGCTTGTGCAGACCGCCAAAATCATAATCCACTAGTATGTCAGTTTGAAAGAAACAGGATGCTAGACACAAAGGGGGTCTGCACTCATTTGCAACTTCTTTTTCAGTGGCCCTCTACCTGGAGTTCATGAGAAAAAATGGGTATAGTGTTGGAGAATATAGTGTTGGAGAGCCCTGGGTGATAAAGTCAGGAGAAATGTGATTATTGGCTATGGGGGTCAGGTATAAAATTGTTCCTTGGACTTTCTTTGAAAGCAAAAATTTAAGGTGCCTCAAGAGAGGATTTAAAACTTGCACTTCTGGCAATGAGATCAAGAATGCCACTGACGTAAGCATAAAAGAAAAAGTTCTACCCTAGAAAATGGTCAAGTAATCATTTTGGGACCAAGATCCTATACATTTATCAAGAATAGATTTTGAAAGATAAGAGAAAAGGTAGGAAATGACTGCCCAACATCAAGAGCAGACACAAAGCAGAGTTTGGCTGCCATAGGAAGGAGGGGCAAGAATCTAAGAAAACTCTAATACAGAAGACCTGAAACAAAGGGCATCCCTAATACTGAGCTCTGAGTAGAATAATCAGGAAACACCCTTGCCTTCACTAGGAACTATACAAGTACTGCGAACAACATCATTTTATTGCTGAAGGATAGGGCAAAGCCATCCAACATGGTTAAATGTCGAGTGGAGGTCTGAAATTGAGAAAATCCTCCACTGGTGCCTAGTCTCCAGGAAACACGTAAGACAACATGCAAAGAAGGTAACCATAGCAACAAAAATGAAGAGAAACTATAACTCAAATACTACTCTGGAAATGCAAAATGCTACTGCCACTTTGGAAAACACTTTAGAAGTTTTTTTTTTTGTTGTTTGTTTGTTTATTTACTTATTTTGAGAGAGACACAGAGTGAGCAAGTAGGGCAAGGGGCAGAGAGAGCGGGAGAGAAAAAAATCCCAAGCAGGCTTCATGGTGTCATTGCAGAACCTGACAGGGGTCTCATATCCACAAACCCTGAGATCATAACCTGGGCTGAAACCAAGAGTCCGACGCTTAACTGACTGAGCCACCCAGGCACCCTTAGAAGTTTCTTATTAAAGCTAAAATGCACTTGGGGCACCTGGGTCGCTCAGTCTGTTGAGCATCCGACTTAAGCTCAGGTCATGATCTCACCATTCGTGGGTCAAGCCCCGTGTCAAGCTTTGTGCTGACAGCTTCGAGCCTGGATCCTGCTTCAGATTCTGTGTCTCCCTCTCTCTCTGACCCTCCCCTGCTCGTGCTCTGTCTCTCACTCTCTCAAAAATAAACACAAAGAAATTAAAAAATAAATTAATTAATTAAATTAAAATGCACTTGCCTTGTGTCTTAGCAATTCTCCTCTTAGTTATCCTATTAAATGAAGATAAATGTTCATAAAAAATCTCTGTACAACGTTTATGGCAGCTTAATTCATAATGACCTGATCATGAATACAACTCAAATTCCTTCAACTGGTGAAGCAAAGTGTGGTGCATTCATACAATGGAATATTACTCAGCAATAAAAAACTAATGAACTACTGATAAATGTAACACTATGAAAGATTCTCCAAGGCAATATGCTAAGTGAAAGACATCAGATTAAGAATGCCATATTGCACTTACGTGACATTCTGAAAAAGGCAAAATTACATATTCAATCAACAGATCAGTAATTTTCAGGAGCTTGTGGTACAGTTAGGAGACTGGCTACCAAGGAAAACAGGGACCACTTTGGAGAAACGAGAATACTGTATGTTGATTCTGATGACACAACTGTGTTTGTGTATTAAAAATCTATAGATTTGCATACAAAAAAGGTAAATTTTACTGTACATAAAGCTCCTCAGTACACCTAATAATATATATGTATATATATGTGTGTATATATATATATATATATATAAAACGCATATAATCATGCACTCATGCATTATCAATAAATTTCACTTTTCAGTGTTTTAAATGTATTTTCTTAGTATTTTACAGGATGCTATTATTTTTAAGTAGAATTACTATATTTGACAGAAATCCATTTGCTGCCATACCATTATGACAAATATGCTTTCAGTTTTATTTTCCTCTACATTCCCTAAGATATATTTCCATTGAATATTTTAAAATTATTTTTCAGAAAACTATTTTTTAATATAAGATTTTTATGGCTTCTAGAAATAGTTCTATCACCCATGTTTAAAATATTGAGCTGTGAAATATCGGTATCTAGCCATCTAACTGGAAAAGTAATTTCTAGATTCTATTCCTGAGTGGGTTACATAAAGTGGAACAAAGGCAAACCTTCAAAATACCAAAAAAAAAAAACACCCAGTAATAATAATTTTGAAGTACAAATAATAATAAAAGGTGCTGAGAAAGTTTAAAGTTCTTCTACTAAACGATTTGGATTCTAGAAAAAGAACCTAAACTTGTGTTCGAATACTGCCTTGTTTTTTTCTCCTAGTTTTAAATTAAATATATAATAGTGTGCATAACCTTCTCATAAACACTTGAACTATTTTCTGTACCATATAATCTTAGTGAAGTTTAAGGAGAGTTTCATTTCTAAATGTGTCCTAATATTTAAAAGAATATATTTATCTGTGATATGCAAAATAATGATCCCCAACTGTCCACCTTTAATCCCTGGAAGTTGTGACTATATTAGGTTTTATGGATAAGAGGAATTAAGGCTGTAGGTGGAATTACAGTTTCTAATAAAATAACTTTGAAATGCAGAGAGACTCTTGGATCATCCCAGTGGGCCCAGGGTCCTGATGTGTAAGTGAAAGAAGCAGACATAGTAAACCAAAGAGGGCAGTGTGAGAAATAACTTGGCTGGAAGTTGTGGCTTAGAAGGCAGAAGAATGGAACCCTGAGGCAAGGAATACAGGAAAGTTCCAGATGCTGGAAAAAGCAAGGAAATCACTTCTTCGCTAAAGCCACCAAAAAGCAATGTAACCCTGCAAGTACCTTGATATTAGCCCACAAAGACACATTTCAGACTTCTGACCTCCAGAAATATAAGATAATAAACTTGTGTTGTTTTAAGCCACTACGTTTGTGGTAATTAGTTGTAGCATCAAGAGAGAAATAACACATTACCTGATCATTTTTGAGGTAATATAGCTGCAATTATGTTTTATGAGTTATGCAAAAATTTGAAATCCACTATTAACTAACTATAAATGTTGTTTTTCTTTTTATGCAACAAAAAATCTCACTGATAAGATTTTTTAAAACTTTCAGCAAGATTTAATTGTAGATTATTTTAAAACATGGCACAGCCAAAGTAGAAAGTTCGGGCGTCTGGGAGCACACTGGGAGAATGAATGTCAAAGTGATTTAATTTCAAATATATTGTAGTATGAAGTAGGGGGATTACTCCTTACCTATTTGGAAATATTTCTTGGAGCTCAAAAAAATAAATAGGTTTATAAATCTGAAATTTTTATCTGTTTGATGTTGACCATTTATTTGTTCATATTATGAAAGTTCCAGAAAATATAAGAAAAATAACAAGGAAAAATGATAGAAGTTTTGGAGGTAGAATGAGCAGGGAGAAAAATATCAGATTATGGAAAAGATAATAAGTGGTAATTATCACAATGGCCCAGAAAAAAAGAATACCAGGTCGAAGCAGATCATCGGTTTCCAATAATGTGGAGAGGTTGAGGACAAGAAGTTTATGGCATTTTGCAGCTATAACGCTTCAGGTAACTTCCGAGAAATAATTTTACAATTCTGCAAACTGAACGTATATGCAACTTTGAGAAATGACTCAATGGTGAAGCAGAGGTGGCAAAAACTTTCGAACACGGGAAACAAACTTTTTGGGGAGAAGAAAATAAGGAGAAAGCTGACATAAATACTTAGTGGCTTTAACACATTCAAGTTCCTGTCATGTCTAAGCAAGTACCGTCATTCTTACTTCACCTATCACACAAAGTTCATGTCAAGGTTTGTAGGACCCATATGATAAGGCCCTTGGCTTATACTCTGACCTCATTTCCTACCCATCTCCCCTTTATTCCCTGCAATTCTCATATTGGCCTTGATGCAGTTTCTTGTATCTGTATCTTTAAAATCCATCTTAGGGCTTTTGCACTTATTCCTTCCACATGAAGGACATGGAGCTTTAGAGTGTTCTTCATCAGAGAAGAGTGGGCAGATATCACATGTGGTCTTAACCTCTTTCAGATCCTATCTGCCAGAACTAGACACAAGACAGGCTAAGACTCCTTCCATGTGCCTGAGAAAGAAAGATGAACCAGGTTTGGTGAGCACTTACCTTATCTATCACATCAACTTTATTTTCCTTCCAATAATCTGTTCTCTATAACTTAATAGACATGTTTTTATTAAACTATGAATTCTACCATGTCTATTGCAAGCTTAAAATCTTCAGTGCAAGAGAAGTGCAACCTTCTCTTGAGGTTGCAAGTATAATTTCCCTTATTACCTGCCTATCAATCATCCTCTACTTTCTATAAGGCCACCTGTAATTCTGCCACTTTTATATATGCATCCCCTGAATATGCCACATTAATTTTCATGCCTCTCTTTTTCTAAGCATGCTATTGCCTCTTCTGATAATGTTTTTTTTTTTCTCACATTAGTGAGCCCTTTCCAAAATCCAGCAGATATCCTCTTCCTGAGAAAGTCAATCACTTTTTTTCTGTTTACATTTACTATGTATTTTCTTTATTTAATTTACTATATCAAATGGAAAAGAATAATTTATTCACACCTTATCCTCAATATTAGACTACGAGTTCTTTGGGTGTTCTATCTTTGGGGTGTTTTTTTATTGTGACTGCCTATCATCTGCCTCAATATCTTTTCTGTATATGTTGTAAAGTCTTTGCTGAATTTTATTATAATGAAAGGGACTTAACTGCCTGAAGTATGTAGAATATTTATGAATACTATTTGGCTTGAATTTCTGTATTAAATAAATTTGGAAGAAAGCAATGTTGATCCACCAGGAGATCTTTATGAAAAATAGGAGAATCTGAAGTATTTAAATAAAACTACAGAAAAGACATTTTGAACTAAGATATTCCATAACTGTTTTAATAATTCGGAAAATAAGAATTTGAGTTGCAGTTCAATAATCTATATAAAAATAGCATTATCTATCTCTTTTTCTCTCTTTCTCTCTTTTTTTGAAACATAATTCTTTATTGTATTTGGGGGAATCAAGCTATTTTTCTACAAAGACAGACAACTCACAAAATTCAAATTTTGTAACTTGGGTTATTCTTGGTTAAAAAAAACATTCCAATTAAATATAGAAAATATATAAATATATGCAGGAAGAGATCAATCTAAAAGATGAAAATAATTTTAATTATGAATTTTAGGCCGATGCTCTGTAAGGATCAAAAGTTATTTGATGTTCATTTTATCATTTCCAAACTGACTATTTCAAATTCACATAAATTCAAAGTTTAGAAGCAGCTTGTTTTAGCTATTGTAAGGTTTTGGTTTTGAAAGCTTTAAAAGTTGTCATTTAAGCAAATAGATTACTTCCAGAGACTATAAATGGCAGTCTTTTGTCTCAAAATAGCTAGCCCCAGAACATATCGATCAGAATTTGTCAAATGTAGGGCACAATTCAGGACAGATCTCATTTTAATTTCCTGTGATTTCACCATTATTGATTAGGTTTTACTTATTTACAATAATGATGAGAGACTGGGGTCCATAAGGTTTTAAGTCAATATTTAGATTAGAAAATTGTGGATGCAAATAGAAAGGCTCCACTTCTCATGTTGCTGTTGGTTTTAGAGATTAAATAATTCACAGATCTTATCAGCAGAGAACATTTGGATACCTATAACAATTATATCAATCAAAAACAGAGACAAAGATCTTTTATGTTCAAGTAATCATTGCCAAACAGGCATATACAACTTAATACTGAATTTGGTTAAGAAATTTTTGTCATGTTCACATTTCTTCACTGCTGAAGTTCTGAAAATTACTGTGTTTGTAAAGCAAATCATCTGGGCACTTTTTTTTTTAATTCTATGCTAGTTTTTACTACTGTTTTGTTTACTTCATAGTTAATGTTTTTTATGATATCTGGTAACTTACTATTTTTCCTAGGCTTTTAAAATTGCTTCCCATTAATAGAAATACTTTACTAGAAAGTGGACTCTGACTCTACCTTCTCTCTTTGGACAGTAATCACCAAAGGGGTTTGGAAATCAACTGGTCACTTTAAAATGACAGCAGATTTAGGGGTGCCCGGGGGCTCAGTCATTTAAGCATTCAACTCTTGATTTCGGCTCAATTAATGATCTTACAATTTGTGAGATTGAGCCCCCTGTCGGGCTCTATGTACTGACAGCCTGGAGCCTGCTTCGGATTCTCTCTCTCCCTCCCTCGCTCCCGGCCCCTGCCCGACTTGTGCTCTCACTCTCTCTCAAAATAAAGAAAAAAATTTTTTAATGACAGCATATTTATTCTTTGGTCTAGACTCTAAGTTCATCTCTGAGCCTACATCAGTTTTACTTCAATGTTTTTGAGGGATTCTCAGCGTAGTTCCTGTATAATACCATAATATGGTCTACATATGTTTCCATAACTTATGTACTGCATACACAGGCAAATTACTTCATGACTGCAATTATTACATGGCACAACCAAATATCTTAAACTCTTAATCCTACTAAAACATTCATCGTTAATTCTTTTGTATGGTCTGTTGTATTTTATGAAACTGCATATGAAAAAAAATGTTTTTAAAGACAAATGTTACAGGAATATCTAGTGGCTTTTGAAATTTATTTTAGCAGCTATAGCCTGTGACATTATGACTAACATTTTTATTGACAGCATTGATGAGAATGATACTTAATTTGATTACAAACAAATTATTTGCTGAATGATTAAATGGTAGAGAATTTTACATCACTAGTATATCCAAAAATCATGTCTTTTGGGAAGGTAAAACCTGAATTCTGTGCCACTGTGCTACATTTAAGAGAATCTAATATGTAATAGTGTTTTCAGATGATAAGAACATACAACTATATTTATATTTTCATAAATCAATATTATAGTAAAGCATGCTGCAATTGAACACTGTTCATATGCACTTTGAGAAACCATGACGTACGTGACTACTAGGCACTGTTGAGATGGATTTCTCCATATCGGGGTTTAAGTTAGACAAATAATCTTGTTCAATTTCCTCTCTATGTGTTTGGTACAGTAGAGGGGCTTTTTCAGGAAACATAGAAACAAATGGAAAGTAATTCCAATGATTATGGTGTGATGGCTCTGATACAAAGGACTCGTAAGTTAGGAATCTGAACACAGAACTGTGTGTCAAGCCTTCGTTTTCTGAGTTCTGCTTAAGTCACTGTTTTTCAAGCTAACAGATGAAGAGTTAGAAAAAAATGGTATCTAAAACTGGACATTTTCTTGTCAACAATGTCAGCATTTCATTTCACAGAGTTGATTTTCAATCTTAAAGCAATGAAGTGAATGAATCTTTATTGTTCGTGAAGGGACAAATCATTGTGGACCATCTCCTATGGTGAAAAAAGTACAGATATAGGATTTAAATAGGTTTTGTTTTTCATCTTAATGCTGTTAAAAGCTGCATGGTGCTGGAAGTAGAACTCAGAGCTTAATTACTTCATTTGCTAAATAACAAGGACAAGCCTAATTTCATAGGATTTGGTGAGGAGTACCTGGAATTATGCATGTATACAGACAAACCCTTTACATCTACTAATATGATAGATTTATGCTACTCTCTACCATATATACATTGTGACACAGAATATCAGATTTTCAAAAATCCTACATGCCAGTAGAAAAGCGCTCAATGTTAGTTAGGTATGCAATATCCAGATCTTCTATGTGCAGTCATGATATCACACATTGGAATAGACAAGTTTAAAATTAATATATATTTTTCTATTTTGTAAGATCTTTCCTTTCAACACAATCTAAATCATGCATATGCTCCTCATGTTTTAGCTATAGTGGGCACCCACTTGGAGCAAGGAAGAACTAGCATTGCTAATCTTATTCCAGATACTCAATAAACATACTCATTGAATCAGAAAATATGTTCATTATGCTGTATTTTATGGTTAAGCCTAATAAAATTTTGCATTAAGTAAGACTCTATGCCTGGATAATAACTGTTTGCACATTAAACTTTTGGATCTAACTGAATCTTTGATGTAAAATAAAAGGCTTATAAAATTCAAACTTCATTCTTGGATTTCCTAAGATATTAACCAAGATGGCCTTAAAGTTTCCCTCAGCTTGACTAAATTTAGACTGGAATTTTCCTCACTCTAAGCCCCTGACCTTTTTTTTCTTAAAACACTTACTTTAGTAAATTTATAATTATAAATTCTTTCTCTTCTCCTTTAAGATGTAATTTTTTTTAAAAAGCTTTTGCCAGTTTTATAAGCCAGGAATATCTTTCTTAAGAATCTGGAAGCCAGCCCTTTGAAATGTGTCCATCAAAGAAGATAGTATTCCTATCTCCCAGTCTCTGTAGGTAGATTAGTGCCAATTAGCAAACACAAGTGGCGCAATCACAGAGAAAAACATTTGCAAACTCAGTACTAACTCAATGTGCTGGACACATCCCATTGATCAACCTCCCCATCCAGTACTTTCTTCCAGTATGCTGCATGAGCTCACTCATGGCACTTAAAAATGTTCTAGCCCCTGTTTTCAATGGAGTTAAGCTTAGTCTTAGTTCTGGTCTTTCTCTGCTGTAATAGCCACAAATAAAGTCATCTTTGCCTATTTAACTTTGTCCAGTGCAACTTTAGCTTTGATAATACATTAATTTACTTTTGGCTACAAGTAGCCATGCATAAAGTTAACCTAATTCAGAATAAATTCAGTAAAATCATTCATTTTATTTCGCTAAAAATAGTTATTTTTGTTATTTTTAATGTTATATGTCCATATTTAAGCATCCCTTCCATTTATCATCTAATGAAAGTATTTAATTCTGAATTTGCAAATTATGCCTTTGATATATAAATTGGCAATACGGATTACCAATCAATTGAGATTGAGATCCATACCACACATATTGCTCCAAAAATCACCATAGAAAACCACAAACTTTGCATTCTTCCCTGAGATGAACTAATGGGTTTAATTCCTGTTTTATATAAGGCTGGTATAAGGTGCAATGAAGACTAAGTTTGGCCATGGAAAGAGGTACATTCAATGTTTCTTTGACAAATAACATTATATTTGACCATATCTTTGCAGGAATTATTTTCAATTTTCAGTTTATCTTTGTCAACACATATTTCCTGAATATGATATCATGAAAATAGGTTACTAAACATTATAAGTATTATGAATAATATAAATGCGGGCTGTGTGAATGGCTAAATCATTTTATAACTAATGTAATAGGATAATAGCTGAATAAAAATATAACCCATATATATATCAATTCTTGCACTGTATTGTTTCTTAGAACATGGAGTGTTTTGATTAAGTCTCATCCTTAATTTGGGTGTAGTGTGTGTGTGTGTGTGTGTGTGTGTGTGTGTGTGTATACACAAGTCTATATATTATATGTGAAGACACTTTCGAGCCAAACTAAATTTGTAAAATGAAATTTATAAACTAGAATTTGTTGTTCCTTTAGTTAGGTGCATACAATCTTTCTATGATTTATTTACAAACCTATATAATTTCTAAACCTATATCATTAAAAATTTAATAAAGTTTATTTGATAAAAAAGTACTAAACTACACTCTTCGAAGATCAGAATAGTGCCTGCTGTTTTTCAGTCTGTCATAATCTCTTCTCAAGAGCAACTATGAAATCTTAAGCAATAATTTCAGGTAGAACAGTATTTAATAAGGCTGCAAAAGTAACTTTGTAATGTATTGTTAATTCTTCTAACACATATTTGAAGTCTTTGTGATATGCAAGTCAGCTGGTAAAATTTCAGAAAAATTCCCTCTGCCTGACTCATCACCATGAAATGTGTCACCATGTGATCCATCATCCAGAGATTCAGAACAATACCCCTAAAACTTAAGGGAGAGGGTAGTTTAAATAAATTATAGTCTTTGGAAAAAATAGCAAAAAAAAATTTAAGCAATAAAATTTTCAGTTAAATTATTATAATAAATGCTATGCATGCCACTGATTTGCATGAAATGCTTTGGACTTTTCAGTGCCTGAAATTCTGGCGAACAGATTAAAATATAGACTGATATTTAACATTGAAATACTTGCCTTTTTTTTGGCACATATCTAATGCAAACACCAAAATCTGGGTACTAAGGTTTGTATTAGTTAAGTTTTTTGGGCTATAGGCAATAGAAAACTACATCTAATTCATTTTTTAAAAGACTGGGATATTTAGAATATTACTAGTATAAATCACAGACAAGAAGGATGTAGTAGATTGAGATTGTAGGTGGTGCTTGATATGGTGCAACCTCCTGGTATCTCAGCACCTAGAGTCTTAGGCCGCTTTTTCTGACCTTCCCAGGAATACAGTTCAAAATGGAAAGCAGAAAAATGTTTACTTTTCCCTTCACTTACCAGTTCTCAAAATAGAATTGTATGAACAGCTCTTTAATATGACAAGTAATACATTTTTTTTCAGAACCTAAGAAATATGTACTTTCTACTCATTGGCAATAATACACTTTTACTAATTCTGGAGTTTAGAATGAGAAATGATGCACTACTGTGGGGTGTCAAAGTTGATGGCGCAGTCTCTCTTCATTTACAAAATTACTAAATATATGTATCAATCTGAGGCCTACTGATTTTGATGTGGTTCTATAGACTTTTTATATAAAAAGGGGAAAAAAGGCTTTCTTGCATCAAATCATTTAACTACTGGTCTTCATGTACTCATGAGCAAATTTCATGGCCTTTAAATTACTGAAGCCTAACATATAAAGGCATTATTGTAGATACTAAGAATGCAAATATAAACTTTACATTCAAGGTGCAGGAAACAACCCAGATTATACAGTATTATAGCCAGATTAAAAAAATCAATATTAGAGGTCATGGAGAGGATAGAAAGAAGAATATTCACAGACATTTTAAGCATGCTAGTAGTTTGGTACATGTTTACCTGACCTTGGAAACAAAATACACACCCAGGCCTCTATTTGGAAAATACTAAAGGCCAATTACTTGACCCTACATGACATACACAGAAGAAGAGAACTACATTTACATAGACAGATTACTATTTCTAAAAATTATGAGTTTCCAAGCATGGTGAACACATGCTCTATAACTATGTTAGGTTTTCTTAATTAAGATAATCTCTATGAAAACTTACATACACGCTCACATTCTATTTATAAAACCATTTTTATTTATTATTTAATTAATGAAATTAATTATTAATTTCATAAGGGCAAAGAGACTGTTCATTTACACCCCTAGAGGTAGAAATAACTATGTGTTCTCAATAGTTTTTTTTTTAATTGAAGAATTCTTCAATTCAAGTTGAAAAATATCTTTGAAGTACTTCATTTTGCACTAGGCAAGGTTAAGCAATGGAAATATAATGATTAGGATACAAATCTTTCTTTTGAAGAGCTTAAATACAGGAAATATGGTGGTATATCCCTGCTTCTGCTGATTTATAACTTATCTTAGCACATGTGGAATGGAAAACAACATGAGCTAGAAAATACTTAAGTTAATGATCTACCCAGTCTGTGGAGGTGTATACAAACACAGGTATTACACAGCTATTAGCCCAATGCGTGAATGAAGGTAGAAATGTGTTTCTAACGATTACTTATGTGCTTACACTGCACACTCCTCTGCACTGGCAGTGTCGTCAGATATATCAATATGCAATCACTTCCATTAAAGAAATAAAGGTCTGAATTGTGGCCCCTATTCTATTCTCACTTTAAAATTTCAGGGCATGGTTTGTTTCCTTTTCCTTGCACCTTGAAAGTTTTTTTTTTTTTTTACCTCTGAGTTAATTTATATTCAATGACCCTGTAGTGTACTTCTATATGTGAATTTTGCACATTTTTTTCATATTTATTATGGGCTAGAATTCAATTTAGTACTAGTTGAAATGATTTTATTTCTATATACTAACCAATCAGATACTTCGTTGACTCTACTATTGGTCTTTTTTATTCTTTTACTTCAAATTGCAGTTCAGATTTTGTATTTAAACAATGATTTTCCAAATCACCTTGGAAACTAGCTTTCAGAAATCACTAGAAACTATGATATAAAATTTAATAGAAAAAGTTCATTGTCTCATTCTATCCATTTAAGCCATAGATAGCCATCCTGAATACCTACGATTATTATTTCTCTCAATAAATTTCATATTGCAGAATGACTGATTAATCCAACCAAAAGCAATACAAAGAAATTATGAGATTTATTTGCTAGAGACTTGTCCTAGAAATGTACAAATGCTTCCCTACCCAAGTAGATAGACACTTTCCTGGGAATAGTAACTATTCAGAGTTTTGTGCCTAGGACCTGAACTGCAAAGGAGTTCCAGATAAGAGGCTATATTTTGTTTTGTTTTGTTTTGTTTTGTTTTTAACTTCATATGCACTAGTCTCACCACCCCCTCTCCTATTCACAAATAATAACAAGAATTATAAAAAATAATAGAAATCCTTTGTCAACCAGAAAACTGATTCATCTGAGTATTTCTAAAGCTACTTTCAATCTTTCCCCAGATACAGTTAGAATATCTCCTTTATTAAGGAGTTATATATTTAGGGCAAGACTGCTTCAAATGAATTCATGTCTAGTCCCTTGAACCAGAGCACTGTATCTCAATAGATGGGCTTATCAACTGGACCTGACCTTGTCTCTCTAATTCCAACTATCCCTGATACCAACTGTGACCTGTAGCAACTATGTTTTCTTGCTCTTCATACCCATCATGGCCTGGGTTACTACTGCCTACACCTGATTTGTATTACCTCCCCCAGCCCAGGCTATGCTGTGTCCCATACCTGTTCCCTGACATGCACCCTGCTTCCTATTAGACCTTAGCACAATGACAGTGCTTATTTTTAGCAGACACCTTATGTTCTTTTGTAAGGATTACCTACAGACTGTTTTTCTCACCTTGCCCTCTGGTAACTGATATCATCAGTTAGCAGAAAGACAAACTGAGTAGAAATTGAAGGAAGAGTTTTCATGAGGTTCTCGAACTCATCTATCCTAATCTGATGGAAACTGAATCTATTGACCTTCAAGTGTAAGATACACGTCTTTGGTCTTCTTTTCTTACAAACTAAATCTGCCTTCAGTTTATAGATCTGAACTGCTCTAGCATTATTTCATCAGAAAAATATTATTTTGATATATTAACTTAACTCTTTGGTTACTTCACTAAGAATATTCATTTTATAATATTCACAAAGTGGTTTACAGTCTTTCTGTGAAAATGACAATACTTCCATTTTCTTTCAGACTGTGCTTTAAGGAAATATTTCAGTAGTAAAGAATAGTAATGATATCCTTGATCCAGAGAAACCAATTTTCTATTCCCATGTTTTTTTGTTAATTTTTGAGAGCATATTAGTCAGACTACGGCTAAGTGCTCCAACAAATCAGCTTTGCAAAGCACACTGTAGACAGAGCTTAAATCTCTAATGTTCTCCTTTTTGCCTTTAAATATGTATTTTTCATTTTCTAAATTTTCATCTATTTTATCACTTAAGAAAGCTTTGTAAGTTTGTTAGAATGGAAAAATCAATTAAGTATATTTGGTTGAGTAAATGTGTTTTTTTTTCTCTTGTGGTTAAAATGTATTCTTCACTATAAATGGAGTGAAATGTTATAATAAAACATAATGATTTTATGAAAAACATAAGAAGGACTATAAAAGAATAAAAGAAAAAAAACTTTTATTTCTAAATTTTAAAAGTCACTGAGACCACACATCTCTTAAATATTTTTCAAATCAACAAAATCATTCTTTATAATTTATTGAATCAGAAAGTATTAACTGTTAAATATTAATATGTCATACTGACATATTTTTTCTCAAGAAGTGGTTAAATTGAGGTCCTTTATGATTATCAAGCATCTTAATACAAATACATGAAAAACATTAGAAAATCCATCAATGAATCAGTAACACTCACCAGAACAGAAACTATTAGGAAATAAATTTTATGTCCATATTATGTGAATCTTAGAAACTTAGTGCACCCTAAGAGAACAAGTATTTTTCCCTGACCTTGTTTAGAATCAAGTGGGAATCCAGATACATATATTATAATTACAAAGACATTGTCAGTTTTATTTTCACCATTCACCCACATGAGTGGGCATTAAAGTCTAGAAAAAAGGAGAGATAAATTATGTTTTTAGGCAGAAGTTTGTTCATAGTTATTGAAGACATATCCTTGGATTGTTTTTTCTCCCTTCTACAAACTAGGCTGACACTACTTACATTAAGTGTAAATAGATTTTGCTTTCACTTAGTGACTGAGTGTAAGCAGAGTGTGACTTCCTGGGGACGCCTGCCCATTATCCTTTGGTTTAGGTCTAGAAAAGAATTCAGTGTGGGATTGATAACATTCTTCTTTTTCCTACCTCCAGGGAAGGGAAAACTGTCCCTTAAAATTTTTTTTTATGATGTTTCTTTATTTTTGAGAGGCAGAGAAAGACAGAGCACAAGTGGGGGAGGGACAGAGAGAGAGGGAGACAGAATCTGAAGCAGGCTCCAAGCTCTGAGCTGTCAGCACAGAGCCCAACGTGGGTCTTGAACTCACGGAATACAAGATCATGACCTGAGCTGCAGTCAGCTGCTTAACCAACTGAGCCACCCAGGCGTCCCAAAAACTGCCCCTTAAAGACAAAAAAATTGAATATCTGTTTCTTAACAAGTCTGCAATTTTTAATGAGGAATTACACTTCCCATCTTTTTGATTACAATAGCTATATTTCCTTTATATTTTATATACTGTTCTTATACATTATATGTTATATATGATTTTCATATATTACTTCATTTGATATTGGAACATTTTCCTCAATGTTTACATAACGAAATTGAGGCACAGATAGATTTGGAGAGAAGAGGGTATTAATTTACTTCATCTCTGAGATGTAAGACATGTCCAAGATCATACAGGTGCTTAGCACCTAAAAGGGGCATAATATATGTTTGAAAAGTGTTCCTTGCATAAACAACATTGAGCTTTATTTACAAAATACAGGTTCTTGGGGCGCCTGGGCGGCTCAGTCCATTGAGCATCTGATTTCCGCTCAGGTCATCATCTCACGGTTGAGAATTTGAGCCCCACGTTGGGCTCTGTGCTGACAGCTCAGAGCCTGGAGTCTGCTTTGGATTCTGTGTCTCCCTCTCTCTGCCCCTCTCTGTCTCTCTGTCTCTCAGAAATAAATAAACATTAAAAAATTAAAAAAAATATATATGGGTTCTTATGTTAGTTTATGTGCTTTTAGTGCTGTACTATAGGATTTCAAAATTTTCTCCTTTACCCCTAGAAATGATCATCTGAATAATTCTGTTTTAACATGTCACCAAAAAAGGACAACTAACAAGTCCAAAATAGAATATAACATTATTCATCATTATTTCCCAAATAATTTTTTTATTCTACTGAGAATTTCTAACCCCTTTGATTGCATCACCATCTGCTTAATCAATCAAACCAGAAATCTAGAAGTCTTTCTTTTCAACTTCCTCTTCCTCATTTTCTACAAGTCAACACTTAGACTGGTTTTATCACTTTTTTATCTCTAGCACAATCTTCCTTGCTTGTGTTTATTTTAAGATACTGGAACATGTCTTTAAAGTAATACATAGCCTTCATGTTGAATTTCCTGGTCACATTCTTGAATTATCTCAAATCTTACCTTCATTTTTCTGAACAAGTTAGCAATCCAACTCTTAGATTTTGCGATGTCGTTTTTTCTGCCTCAAAACTTTGAGAAAATCCTCATTCCTTCATAGCATTCATGGCCCTCCATAGTATGAGATTTGCTTTTACCACCAGCAACATTATCTCGCCTGAATGCACTCTTCTTCTGCTAACTAAAATGATTCCTCTCTGTAAAGCCCTGCCATTTAGTTAATGCCAAAGTATCCATAAATACTCAATTTAAGCTATATTTTCTAAGAATTTTCTAATCCAATTCTTCCAAATTTGGTAATCCTCTTCTACTTTCTTATAAAATGTATATCATAACCTTTAACCTAACCATAGTGTTTTTAAAGTGATCAGTTTCTGTATCTGAATCTTCTAACGGGTTATAAATACCTAGGAAGCAGTAAACCTAAAATAGTTTCCTGTATAGAGTAAGTAAACAATAACATTTCATTAATCAAAATAACTAAACTAATATAAAAAATACAATAAATTTAATTCCCCTCAAAATTTATAGATGTATTATTATTAAGCTTATTTTTTTAAGTTTTATAGAATTTGTGAGCAGATGAACTCTGCATTATTAAACTGCAATGTAAAGTTAGATACAGATAAAATGGTAAAAGTATGGACTGGGTTTTGGTTGAATACAGAAGTGGATATGGCTATAGATACATACAGTCATAACATACATAAATAGAGATGCACAATTTGGCTTATATGCTAGGCCAGAATTACTATTTTTTTACTACTATGAAAACCAAAATAAAGTAGGAAAAAATTAATTTGAAGTCAAAATGAAATTCTTATTTAGTATCTATTGAGCATTTAAATATATCCATTGCTTCGCCACCAAAATCGGAGGTATTTTTTCAAAGTCTAAACTTAATAAGTGATGAAATTATTACCACAAATTCACATGCTGGAGATTCTTTAACCGCAATCCAATTGAAGTGTTTAAAAACTGGGGTAATTTCCATAGAAATAGAGATTATCCTCTAAATCTCAAGATGTACTCTCGGTAAAGTATAAAGATTTCCATGGGTGTTTGTCTTTCATTAAAAACTTCAGTACATTCATTCAACAATTTTTTTTTATTTCCTTGAGGAATATTATAAATATTTTTGTGGAAGTTTCATTTACTTGAACATTTCTTCTAAGTGTTTCTACTAAGGAATTCCTTAACAAGAAAGCATCTAAAATAAGTTTTTAAAGTGAAACTCAATATGCTTATTGGCACAATTCTGAATGATGGTTAATTTCTGAATTGGTGACAAATACTTCTGTTTTATGTGCTCTAGCATTTCTTCAATTGCAGATGATATGATTGGAGAACACAGATGTGCCTAAATATTAATAATAACAGTCAGTGCATATTCAGAAAGTATGTGCATAATTTGGTAGAGCTTAATTGCAATATGAGATATATAACCATTTGTTTATCTATGAAAACCAAATAATACCTATTCAGAGAAGCATTTCATTAGCTTGCTTGGCAGTGCTTTTAGAAAGAATCAGTGCCAGATGTGGACACAAAGGAGAGAAGCAGGAATTAAACCAAGGAAATTCTTGGCTACAGTAAACAGTTCATTTTTGCCTAAGGGTATTTGCTTGCTGTGCTTTTAATTTTTAATATGCACATATTTGTCACCCTCCATATATATTCTCATGCTAGAAATATTCTATTTGTCCAAAATACTGCATCCTAGAAAATGTATTGTACTTTTTAGGTAATTTCTGTCTTATGAAATAATGATATAATCATGGAATTAGATGAGATGATGTGTAAGGAACTGTACTTCATAATGTTTATATCAATTTGTGTTGTTTCTCTTAATTTTTGACTACAGATCTTAAACTTTTTCAATAAATCCCCTCTTTATAAACCTGTTTTTCATTTGGAATATATTTTCTTCTAATTTTATTCATGATATATGTTTTGGCTTCAACTGGAAAGTAAAAAAATAAATTTATTTTTATGGATATGCATAAAAATAAATTATAAATATACCTGTAGCTGATCACAAGATACTCAAGTATATAATTCTCAATATGTGTGCAGAAAAACTTGGTTAGTTACTGAAGACATGATGTTAGATAATGATAAATATAATGAATAATCTTACCCAACACTTGAAAAGAAGTAACAGACAGGAATATTACATAAAAAGAATATGCAGTTCCTTGGATTATCTTACAAATTCAAACTAATTCAAATTAAAAGTCCATTTATATAACTACCAAGTTTTTAATACAAATCCATAAATTGACAATATGAAACAATGGTTTTCATACCCAGATATAAATCAGAATTAACTGAGCATTTTTGAAAAGTACAAACTTTCTGAATTCTTCAACAACTGAATTGCAATCTTTAAAGAGTGGAACTCCAAAACATGTATGCTAAATAGCTCCCTGGCTGATAATCTTTATAAAGTACAGTGCTGAAGATACTTTCTAACTCTCAATAAGTCTGTTTATTTACCCTCATTTGGATACCTCTAATATGCTCCACATTTTTTTCTTAGTGCTAAGCAATTCCATGTTTTATGGTTGCTGCTATATTTCCCCAAGAGCTTTATCCCCTCTAAAGCATAAATATAAATGGTAGAAGTTACAAAGAGCCACTCTATCCAATACCCAGAAAGAAGTAATAGACATGAATATTGTATTCTTATAAACCTTCATGTAGGCTTTGCAATGACTGTGTATGTATGTATATGCGTGTGTGTGTGTGTGTGTGTGTGTGTGTGTGTGTGTGTGTGAGTGTCCTCTAGACTCATCTTTTCACTCAATAGGTACGATTTTGGAAAATCATTGGTGGTTGCATTAAAACCCCACTTTACCACTTGTATTCATTCTGTTCTATAATCATGAGAAATGGGCATTTATTTGTAGCATAAAAATCAAATAACGGTACTAAGTTATAGTTGCATTTTTTTCTTACAGCATTTTAATTTTGGTATGTTTAAAAGCAAGCAGATACATTAAACTTTCAAAACACCTTACTATTACCCTGAAATTAACTATAATACTTCGAATGAAGAAGTTAAAGTACATTTGTGTAACTTAAAAATAGTATGATGGCATGATTTATTTTGTGCCATAGTTATGCTGATAAGGTGCACCTGGGTTGAAAATCCCATGCTTAGCTATTACAAGTCACATCAGGAATCTCAGGCTCTCTGAGTATCAGATGTTCTCATGCCTAAATTATCATGGATCAGATTTTCCGACCAACAGCACTGCAAGATTGATGAGGTAAAACTAAATAGCTGAAGTATGCAGATGTTAAAACTGTCAAGCAAGACACAAGGATTCTCCCTATTAACATAAAAAAGGCTAGAACCTTGTGATAACTTTCCAAATAAAAATTAAAATGTACTTTGTTATTGACCTACTGGGTCAATCATATGTGATGATGCTAATTTATTTGTAATTAAATTCAAAAGGCAAAATGCCATTTACTTTTATTTCTTGTGAGATTTCCTCATTTTGGAGTCAGAGAATATTTAAGGGAGTTCTGATCTCTTGTGGGTATTTTCATACTCACAAGAAGTTGGTGGCTGCCAGGGCACCTGAGTGCATCGGGGCACTTGGTTAAGCTTGATTAAGCTTGATTTCGGCTCCGTTCATGATTTCACAGTTCTGTGAGTGTGAGCTCCACATCGGGCTCTGGGCTGTGCTGACAGCGTTGAGCCTGCTTGGGATTCTATCTCCCTCTCTCTCTGCCCCTCCCCTGCTTGCTCTCTCTCTCAAAATAAATAAACTTAAAAATAAGTAAATAAACAAGAAGTCAGTGGCTGAGAAAAGTGTCTTACGGTTCTTAAAAGGCAAAACATTTATTACCCCACTCCTATTTCATTCGTCTATTCCATGACCAGGACATATAAGATGCTTGTATGAGTTACAGTTCTCCAAAGAAACAGAACCAATATACATAGATGTATAGAAAGAGACTTATTTTGAGAGGTCAGCTCTTGTGTTTATGGAGTCTGAGAAGTCCCACTTTTGCAGTCATTTATCATGCTTCTGTGGTCTATTCAATGACTTTAGTCTTTCAAGGATCCTCTAATTTTCCAGCATCACATCAAGTATTTTATGCCCTCTGTATCTTTCCTAATAGCATTGGAGCATGCTATATTTCCCACTAATAATGAAAACTTCTCTAAGTTTTATGCTTCTCCTGCAATACAAAAGCCATCTGACTCACAGTATAGATATCTTCCCATAAAATTGTTTACACTCACGGACTTCACTTCTTGTCTTTCACAAGCCCTCACTCCTCCACTCCAGAAACCCTTTCATTTATACTACTTAGACCTAAACTAATAGATACTTGATACAAATTAATCTTGTCAAGTAAACCAAATAACCTATTTTTATAAAATCTATACATCTCTGCTTAGGTGTAATCCTAATCAATATCTCTGCAGCATTTAGCACAACTGATCACTTCATTCTTCTTAAAGCAGGTCCTTTGCTTGGCTTCCAGTAAAGAAGTTATGCACTACTCAGTATATACCGTATCTTCCCTACTCATTGCTTTTTCATTTGTCATTTATTCTAAGTATGCTTTGTTGGCTATTCATTTTATGTTCTTAGGACTTCTTTTTTTATGATTTATTATAATTCTATCCCATGAACATTGGGATACCGTGACTCAGTGCATGTGATCTGGAGGCAAACTTGCTTGACTGGGATTTAGGTTTGTTCACTTACTAGCAAGTGGTCCTGAGAAAATATTTAATCTGTCCAGATCTAATTTTTCTTCCCTCTAAAATGAAGACAGTAACAATGTCTACTTTTTAGGCTTGCTTTTTGAAGTTAATAAAATTATTTAGAATAGTACTCGACACCTGCTGATAGCTCGACACACGTTATTTATTAAGACGATTTTTTAATGCCATAACTTTACTCACCATCAATATGCTGATTAGGCCAAAATTTATAACTCCAGTATGAGCCTCACCCTTGGTTTCTAATCTCATATTACTAACTGATTTAGTAAATATCTCAAGTTAAATATCTAAAACAGAACTTTTTTCTCTCCAAGAATATAAATTCTTCTCTTTCTATTCCCCACTCCACTAAGTAGCACTAATATTTATCTACTTATTCATTTATTTATTTACCACTGTAAGAACCCTGGGTGTCTATTTCAGGGATCTTTTTTTATATAAATGTTTTAATGTTTATTTTTGATAGAGACAGAGAGCGAGTGGAGAGGGACAGAGAGAGAGAGAAGGAGACACAGAATCTGATGCAGGCTCCAGGCTCTGAGTGTCAGGACAGAGCCCAACACAGGGCTTGAACCCACAAACCACGAGATCATGACAAGAGCCAAAGTCGGACACTCAACCCACTGAACCACCCAAATGCCCCAATTTCAGGAATCTAAGAGAATGGAAGTCTATTACCATAGGGCACAAAAACAAGCTCAACTTCCCTAAGAGTCTTTTTCTTCCACCTTCAGATTATGTTCCCTCTTGTTCATGCAACGTCGTCTCATAGTGTCTCTCACTTATCCATTGATATTATATAATACAAAGACAGTAGGGTAAGCTGATACATTAAGAAAAGGACATTATTCTCCTGGCTTCTCTCTCCAAAAGTGAAGATGTAAATGAAATGGAATGGAAAGAGAATGGAAGAAAAAATAATATTTATGACCAATTATCTCAGCAACCCTGAACAGTCAAAAAGTTAAAATAGAAATTGGAAATATATATATATATATATATATATATATATATATATATATTATTGATCATATCACTCTTTGAAGCTCTGCTTAATTTGCTCTATGCCAAAGTTTTACACAAAGCTCTTGGCTGACATTCACATGCTTCAAAACTAAACCTTTCCCTGATGAAGAAAAGACATTCACTTGGCATTCAGTACCTACCCCCATCTGCTCTTGCCATTTCCAGCTGCTTCCCTTATGGTCCCTGAATTGGGAAGAGTCATAAGTGTCTAATTTGCCTAAAAATGGGAGTGGTATCCATTCCTTAGGCATGCTATTGATATCACATCAGGTGTTTAAATTACTGACTTCTAACCAAAAGAAAAACCTGTAGAATTCTGATCAATTCTCTCCTGATTATTGATTCTTCAAGGATGTTGAACATAGATCTGATTTTTATAGAGGAAATTCAGTCGTTCTGTAGAGAACTTGAGATTTCTTAGAGGTCATTCAGTTAGGTTTTGTTTCCTTTCAAATATGGACTTAACCAAAAATTCCACAAATATTATTGAATACCTCCTATGAGGAAAGAAATCATTTATCAATCTAGAATATTTACCCAAATATTTATACATTATAGAAAGATATCCAGTGAATAATCACACACTTTGGAAACTGTTAATGGAACCGCTATCCATGATTCTAAGTGTTTAATCAGATTGTTTTTCTAATGATGTCAGGGGAATTAGGGATTTTATGGTTGCAGGTAGATGGGTAATTAATACTGGAGTGTGAAACACTTGAAGAGAGCTGTGATTTGTTTGCAACTTTGGATTACATTGAATTCCCGAGTTCCCCGCTTGCCTTTTTAGGCATAAGGGATAGAGGACACTAGGAGAGAGGAGAGGGGAAAAGTGAAGAATTGGAGAGAAGACACTTTTTTATTCTAAGATTTCATTTAGTAGTTTTGCTAAGGCTTGTCTCACAAAACACAATTGTCATGTAGCCCTTTACTAGCCTTGGCTGTTCATTTGCCCCTGAACTATTGAGTTATTCAGGAGAAACGGGATGAAAGCTAAAAAGCAAACAAATTGACCATAAATGGCAGTGAAGATTAATCATAAGACCAAGAATGTATGCCTAGAGTAATTACCTAGAAGAGCACAGTATAAGGTATCCAGGTTACATGATATATCGAGTGTAGTTATTACAAATGCTTAAGTAGTGTAGGTGGTAACGTTCAGGATTAGACTTCATTATGGGACCCAAATTCTCTCATTGGTCTCGCAAATGACGTGAGTCACACAGTTAGGAAAGGTTTTCTTGTTTGCATTTCCTCATATAATTTGTCTCCCAAGAGAAGTATTATGTCAATTCATATGTGGATCAGAACCAGGCTGGCAGATGAGCCCTGAGATGTTGGGGGAAAAGGATGCCAAATATAAAGTATGGATATTTCACCCACTATGAAGGAAAAATGATGAAGTAACTCAGAACTTTACTCAGGCAGCTCTTGTAACTAAAAATGGAACTAGAGCTATGTTAAGACATTTTAAGATATCATTGCACAATTATTTTGAAAGCCTCCCTTATATAACATCAAAAATATTCACCCATCCATGGCAAATAAACTTCATCTCTACATATATGAGTGTGATGCAGTTAAATAGTTTGCATAGCATTGCATTTTATAAACACGATTGTGCAATAATTAGCCAAACTTTCTGTTTGTCTCAAATCTTTCCAAAAGTTCCCCAAAAGTAACTTATCAGGCAAAAGCTCTGCCTACACTGTTTAATGTCTCATTTAACTATGAATGGGACAATGGATGTATTTATTTGGATAAAATTCTATTTGAAACACATATATTTGTCAAATTATTTTACTTAACTCTCAATTATTATGAAATATATTCCTTTTTAAAAATATATATATAATTATCCATACTGCACAATGTCTGAGTTTTCCTTCTCTTCTTTACTTACACAACATATAAAGATGTTGACATTAAACTGCTCTGAGTATAAGGCAAGGACCACTACTCAGAGATGAGTGTGTGAGTCAATGAGTTCAATTATCTTGCAAATTATGTAATCATTACATCTTAAAATGTTTCTCTGTGGACTATCCATTCTCTTTAAATGTCTTTTCTTGTATTCTTGATACTCTTTTTAATATTAAAATGGGTTAATCATGCTACAGAAATAATAATAAAAAAAAGTAGACTCCATGGTGATTTGGGATTAAGAAAATAGAGCTCAAACATTTCAAATGAGCCACACGAGTGACTCGTGGACCACAGTCTGTCTCTGAAATTATAAGGTTATTGTACTGAGAACAAATGAGTTTAAGTATGTTTTATTTCATTTCGTGCCATGTCTAGCTAACCAAAAGAAAAACAAATGAATCCCATTTCCACTCTTCTTATTATTCAGTCTCCTTTCATACATGTAAAAAAAGACCTTATATAAACTATGTTGATTTAATATACATAATAAACAAAACAATATAAGAATATAAGAACAATAAAAGAATCATATAAACTGGCTAAGTGCTTCTGATTGAAAAATGTATTAACATAATGAATTTTTAATGCACAATCATATGCAACACTTGGTTGCTGAATTCATGTATCTAAGAAAAATCAAACAGATGTGAATGAAGAAGAAATCAATATGGCTGACAAGTAAACACCATTCACCTAAAAACTATAACCACTGTTGGAAGTGTATATTAATTATATAAGAAGTAGGTAACACGCAGGCTGACTTTACTAATCTTTCATTGCTTTCACATAGTAATTTTACAGCTGCTATACAAGACTCACAAATGAAAACTGCGTATCTCTAACATTTAAATGTACTGAATTAGCTAGAGATCTTGTTAAAGTGCAGAATCGGATTCTGTAGATCTGGGGTGGGGCCCAAGATTCTGCATTTCTAACATGTTCTTAGGTGTCGTTGCTGTTTCTGCTTAACAGTTTGTGCAGCGAAACTAAGCATTTCACCCATGTATTTTAAAAGTCTAAAACTATAGTAAAAGTAACTAACGATGAGTTTGCAATATGAATAAACATGGAAATATAAACCTGAAAGTTTTGAAAAATTTTTAGAATATCATTACAAAATTCTGTAGATTAATAAATATATATGTGGTATATATACAATGCTGATGGGTTTTCTTTCAAAGGGCTATTCTAATATCCCCTAAGAGCTTAAATTGAGAAAATTATCAAAGAACAAACACTCATGATTGTGTATACTACTTTCATGTGACCTGATTGCTGTGATAGATGTTAACAAGCTTCTTTTTTTTAGTGAATAATCACAAAGTATTAATTTAATAAGAATAAGATGATATCTTTAAAGTACAATCACCATTTCCCTAGAGCAAAAAAAACAGAAAAAAACAAGATCTTCTGAAATAGTGCAGCAGCTTAAACACAGAAAATCTCACTAGTCTGAAATTTAATATAATAAAATTGTAAGTCCACTAAGATAATACTATTTCTTATGATCTTCTGAATAAAATCTCTCCACATGCTGCACAGGAGGCATGGGTATTATGAGCAATACACATATGCACACATATTCCTGTTTATATTATGATACAGTTTGTATATATGATTTGTTAACCATTTCCATAATTTGAATTTGGTATATGCTGTTTTAATATATGATGTACTACTGTGTTGTTGTACACTTTTATCACAAAGGATCCTTATAAACGGCAGAATAGAAATTTTCATCTCTTCACTATATGTATACAAAGTCTAGACACGTTTTGCTGTCCAATAAATTATATTTTGATATAGCAAAGCCTAACAAGGTTGTAGATGTTAAAGTTATATTAAATGTTAATGTATTTGAGAAAGAAGAAGTTGGAAGGTAGAGATGCCAAAGGATTTTACCTAGGTATATAGTGGAAGCCAACTACTCAAGATTTCTTGAGAAGAGCAATGTTCTTTTTCTTTAGTTCATAGGGTGGAATGTAATTCAAAACACTAGAATCTCTTCCCAGTACTGTCAACTGGTGCTGGAAATAGTAATTCTCCCATGACCTTTGAAATCAACTAACTCGAGTCAGCACATAAAATCAAGAGGCTGAAAGTCTCCCTGCATGAAAGCATATGTAAGGTTGACTAAGAATACATGGTCAGCAGAGTAAGCACAGAAAAGAAACATATTCACAGAGCTGGCTGTGGGTGAATGTCCAGAATGTAGCTTTGTCCAAGAAAGAAACAAAATCTCAGATTTGCAACCAATGATTCACTTGGTGAGTGGGGATATTTTCTTTTGGGGAATAGGGATACATGTCTTATGAAGACCTCCATCTCCTTTCTGGAATCTCTGCTAAAGAAGCAACATTCTGAATAGTTATTTAATTGTTGATGTATACTGATTCTGAAGAGAGCCCTGAAGGTCAATGGAAGAAATAGTGGTTAAGAGAGACTAATACATTCCCTGTACATCAATATCAAATTTCTTGACCTGCAAAGCTCAGGGTCAGTTATTAGAACAAGGCCATCTATTTTACAGTCATTTATAATGGATCTACTTCACTCTCATATTTTTTAGTCTTAGGACCAGATTTTAAACTATATTAATCTATGATTGTAATTTAAATTCAATGTCTGAGAAAGTATAAAAAGCAAATTCCAAACCTAGTAATGAAAAGACTCTATGTGAGATATCTGAGATTAGAATATGTTCAACCTACTAACACGTTATATTTCCATATAGTTAATATTTAAATATCTTAAGATATATATGAAACATTTTTGAAAATCATAACTCATGCCTATTGTTATAGTGTAAAGGCGTGTGCGTGTGTGTGTGTGTGTGTGTGTGTGTATTCTAATTTTAGATTTTAGTCTCTCACCATAACTAAATGCTGGAAATGATTATAACATAATAACTGTGAGGAAACACTGGGATACCAAAGGTTAAAAACAGAGAATTAATTAGTAATCTCTTGGTTAAAAATAGCATGACTGGCGTGCCTGGGTGGCTAGTTGGTTAAGCGTCTGACTTCGGTTTCAAGGTCATGAAATCACAGTTCATGAGTTCAAGCCCCACATCGGGCTCCGTGCTGACAGCTCAGAGGCTGGAGGCTACTTCAGATTCTGTGTCTCCCTCTCTATCTGCCCCTCCCTGACTTACACTCTGTCTCTCTCTTCTCAAAAACAAATAAACATTAAAAATTTTAAAAATAAATAAATTAAAAAAAATTGCATGACTGCCACACATAGGACAGAGTAGATATTTTAGTGGTGCCCTGTTCCCAATACTGCTCTTGGTGTTTCTTTTCAATGCTATCATCAAAGCAAGATGCATCATTAGCAGTAGGTAACTTGAGTTTGTGTTGGAGGGTGACTGGGTGGGAACACAATTAGGCCAGTTGGGCCTCTGGCAGGCCCTTACCATGTGGTATATGTATATACCCAGAAGAAGTGGTGATTACAAGCAGGGGAGATAGCCCTTAGAAAATAGCAATCTTTGAAAGAGAGTTAGAGGTGGTTATCTGCGGGTCAGAATTGTTGTATTCAGAGAGCGGTCAGCCTATATTTTTAATCAGTGGTTCTCTTCCACACGAAAGTCATTAGTTCCTACATCAGACTGAAATTCTGCTTGATCCTCTCCTTTCACATTACTAGGCAAGTAGTTATATACCAGGGAACAAGAACTCACAAAGAAAACAATACCTGAAAAATTTAACTGATATATGAAATATTAAAAATGAAATAATCTATGGCACCTTAACTGGTATTAATGAACCAAACCAAATAAAAATGTATAATAAAGGGATTATATACTCTCAAAGAGATATGAGCAGAGATTGAAAATAAAAAGCAGGAATAAGGAGTCATAAGGAAGAATCACGTTGAAATGCCGGGTATGAAAAATGCAAAATGAAATAAAGAACTTAATTAGCAGCTTGAAGGTTAGGAACAAGTTAGACACAAAGAGACAGCATGTAAGAATATATATATATATATATATATATATATATATATATATATATATATTCATATACATCTTCCAGAATATGAAAGGTAGAGGAAGAAACAACAGAGGAGTCTTAGGAGAGGAAGATAATTTGGGAAAGTATTTAAAGTTACAACATCAGAATTTAATAAAATTAGGGAAAATGTGAGACTTCAGATTTAAAATTTTTGTCAAGTACAAGGCAAGCTAGATTTAAAAAATTATACTAGTGATCAATAAACTGGAATTAAAGAAAAGGAAATGAATAATCAAAAAATCTTAAGAAAAATACTTTCCATACAAATGTACAGGACAGCAGCTGACATATGAATTCTCAAAAGTGACACTGCATGTAAACAAATACATAGAATAATAACTTCTAGGTTTTGAAGAACAATATCTTGTAATTTCTGTCCATTTAATCTAGTATGTAAATGGACACGGAGGATAAAAATGATGAGGAAACCTAGACTTTTTAAGTAACAACAGAAAAGCATTGATTTCAATGTGTTTTTGTTTTTGTTTTTGTTTGGTAGACTTACCCAAACAAAAGCATAAGCAAGTCAAAGAAACTCCATGAGGTTTTTGAATTTAGAATGTGAAATAAAAATATAATGAGTCTGTAAATATGGCAAAATAGTATTAATAAGTGATCCAGTAGCCTGTGGAATTGTTAAGTAGATTGGTGTCTTGACAGTTTATTCATTTCAACTGGACTGACAGGCACAGTGGTGCTGCACAGGTTTTTCTTTTGTTTCACCTTTGTTTTTATTTGCTCTTTAATTGGAGAATGGATTAGCTCCATGTAATTTACCAAATAAAAATCTTCACCAGGTTTGTGTTCCCAGAAAAAAAAAAAAAACAAAACAAAACAGGACTTGAAGGAATTTACAGGCAGCAAATTTTACCAGCCAGGAGGGGGCAGTGAATTATGTGTGAAGCTTAACAATCTGGAGTCTAAGAGAATAAACTCTGGGACCAGGTTTCTAGGGTGTGAATCCTGTTCTATTGTCAGTAGGTTTATGCAGTTGAGCAAATGATTTAATCACTCCTGTTTCGTTTTCTTATCTATAAAATATGGATAAAAGACAACCTAAGACTTATGACTCTCTCGTGTGGATTGTGTGTTTATCTAGACCAGTGTTTATCTAGACCATAGAGGCCATTAAACAGAATGGCCTCTATGAGGAGACTGTGGGTAGCCAGGTACAGAAAAATAAGGGTTCCATTCTTCTAGGAAAGGGAAAAATGCAAAGGTAATGATGCTTGAAAAGAAAGATAGAGTAATGCCAAAGACAAATGGTGGCCTTCTCGGCATTCATAAATACGTATCTAGCAAAAAGATTATATTGGCTTCCTGAGTTACTTGTGGAAAAACAAGAATACTGATCATGTTTTTATTTTATTTCCTATTTGTACTTATTTAGCATGATTCTTTTCTAATATACTTTTGCTTGAAATGAATCAGATTTCAGGTGGTAAACATTTGAGTGAAAAAGAGGTACTAGGGGATAAATGGGGTATGGTGAAAACAGATATTGTTAAGGTCTTGTTCTTTCCCAGCTCAAGTCCAATGTAACAATTTGTGTCATCTCTACCTTCAAAATATATCTGAGTCTGGTATCTCCCCACCACCACTACCTCTACTACTCAACCATCCTTTTCACCTGGCTAACTGCAGGAGCCTACAAGCTTGTCTCTCTAATGCTACTTTTCCCCACCCTTCATTTATTTTACCCAGAGTAGTAGAAGTGATTCTTACAAAACCTAATAATTCCATGTCACCCCTTTGCCCAGTCCCCCCAATGCTTTCTCATATCACCTGGAACAAAAGGCAAGTTCCTTAAAATGGACTGAAAAGAACACCAGGTCCCTCAGCTGCTCCCTCCTCCCCCATTTCCTGCTCTAACCTTTGCTCATTCCAAAGCAGCTACATTGGCCTCTTTGCTTTTCCTCAAACACGCAGAGCAAACACGTTTGAGGCCTTTGCTTCTCCTTTCCTAGACCTTGTCTTCCAAAACACCAATAATTCTAGATCCTGCTTTTTTGGTCTCCCTATTTTTGTTTTTAATGTTTATTTATTTTTAAGGAGAGAGAGTGTGAGCAGGGGAGGGGCAGAGAGAGAGAGGGAGACACAGAATCTGAAGCAGGCTCCAGGCTCTGAGTTATCAGCGCATAGCCCAACTCCGGGCTTGAACCCACCAGCCTTGAGATCATGACCTGAGCTGAAGTCTGACGCTTAACCAACTGAGCCACCCGGGGCGACTTTTATTTTATTTTATTTTATTTTATTTTATTTTATTTTATTTTATTTATTTTATTTTATTTTATTTTATTTTATTTTATTTTATTTGTCTCCTTATTAAGAAAAATTCCCTATCCACTCCATCTAAAATATCAGTTTTCTCTCACTATCCTTTTCTTAACTGATTTTTTTTACCTATGTTACTCTTTGCAATAAGTAACAATAACAATAAATAACAAATAAATTTATCTGTTTGCTGTGGGCTGCCACTCACTAGGTTTTAATAATTATGAGAGTGGAGGCTTGGTTTGTTCTTTTTCAAGGACCCTTCTGGTTTCCTGGTTTCAGAACTACATCTGGGGAACAAAATCCCAGATGAGGGGCGCCTGGGTGGCTCAGTCAGTTAAGCATCTGACTTCAGTTTAGGTCATGATCTTGCTGTCTGTGAGTTCGAGCCCTGCAGCAGGCTCTGTTCTGACAGCTTAGAGCCTGGAGCCTGCTTCGGATTCTGCGTCTCCCTCTCTCTCTTTGCCCCTCTCCCACTCACCTCTGTCTCTCTCTCTCTCTCTCTCTCTCTCTCTCTCTCTCAAAATAAATAAACATAAAAAAAATCCCAGATGAGAACTTGGGGATAGTTTAAGACTGAAGTTTTCTGGTATCACTAATTCAAACGTTATGGTCAAAACTTGGATACCTGTGTCCTATCTAGCAGCCAAAAGGTTTCTTCCACACATTTCTACATGCAAAAATAGTTGGTTATTTTGATTTACTTTCTTAAGCTCATGAAAAACTATAGAGTTAAACATGCTTTAACAGAAACACAAATATGCTAATTAAACATATATAGCCATTTTCTTTTTATTAAGAGCTTCCTCAGGCTGGATTTTACTATAGATATCATGTAGTACCAGCTTAAAGCTATTCAGAAGTAATAAGAGAATCTTAAAAAACCAAAGTACATTCAGTGTATGTATGATATGAACGTAAATGTGTGCAGGTGTTTTATTTATATGTGTTTATATGATATATATTATCATATTTAGAATATATTATTTACATTATATATAAATTATATATGCACACATAAATATGGGTTTATAAATAGAATGGGTAATTGATCACATGGTTAAATTATAACATGGAAAATTATATTTTAGTGAATACATTTGGCCATGTGAATGAAATCCCTCATTTTGCATTTTCTTCACTACCTACTTATGAACTGGTCTAGCACGATAAGAAGCAGATAGCAGTTAAACTGCATAAAAATAGCTGCAATGTTTCCTCCTACCATCGCCACACTGTACAGTTCTACTTAAAAGCTCTTTCAACTGAAGAGTATGATTTCTAATGTATTTCTCTGAAAGAGACATGTGCAACTTCTATGTCCATTTACACATTTATTTTAGATAAAGTTTTGAGGGATAGAAAAATATTTATACAATTGTTATTATCATTTTCATAAATGTCTACATGGAACTTGGTTTGATTTATTATAAAGGAAGTTTGTTTTTTTTATGAACTGTGGCATCTAATTTTTAGATTTGAAGCAGTATTTTCTGATTTATGTTGGCGTTAATAACATTGACTCTGCGAAAATCACCATTCCCTCCCGGTTGGGCACTACCCTTGGGAGGATAGGTCACAGCTATCTAACAGCGGCATCCACAGCTGTTCATGCTGACGCAGATTTGAGTGTTATTTCCTTGACAGAGGTCACAGAGAAGCATAGAAGATAATTTCATGAGGCATCTGCTATATCTGTGGTTATACTCATTCTTCAAGATTGACCTACAAACTTTAGTTTCTGCAAGAAAATAACATTAAATCAAGACACAGGGGCTTATAAATGGAAAGCTGTAACAAATGAACTTTCATGTGAATGGAATGTTATCTTCAATTGAAAAATCAATATAGTTAAAACCAATAAAATGTTGGTTTCAAAAGAGGCTTAAATAGAGGTCAAAATGGATATATTTAACTTGAATAGCTTTAAACTATAATATAAATCCAGCTAGAATATACTGTACTCAAGTGCACAAGAGTTAATGCTTAGGGTTATCTAAAGAGTTTAGATAGAATCTCTTCCTTAAAATATTCATTTTTTTGTAAACTAGAGCAAATAAAACATGATAATAACAAACAATTTTACCTAAATATTTTTATCAGTGTCTGCTTTGAGGTGAAGTAAAATCTATTCTAAAAATAATTTGCTATGAATTATTTAAAATCTCAAAGACTTAGCTAGCTCTCTGTTGGAATCTGTTTCTGGTCCTAAAACTTTTTTTGGGGGGGCGGGGGGGAGGGGCCCTAATGGGCACCATCAAATATTCCATTAGATTATCAGGTTTGAAGTCAAATGTTTGTTCAAATGTTGCCTTGTTACTTACCTGTATGACACTGAACGAGTTACTTAAATCTTTTTAGCCTCAGTTTCATCATCTATAAATGAGTATTAAAGTAACAGGAAATAATTCTATGAAGGTTAAGTTTTAGTTCTTATTTTATTTTTTTTCAGTTTACTTATTCATTTTTAGAAGAGAAAGAGAGCACTAGCAGGGGAGGGACACAGAGAAAGGTAGAGAGAAGATCAAGCAGGCTCTGTGGTGTCGGCGCAAAGCCTGACGTGGGGTTTAAACTCACCAACCGTGCAATCAGGCCCTGAGTTGAAATCAAGAGTAGGCCGCTCAAGCAACTGAGCCACCAAGGTGTCCCAGAGATTAAATTTTAAAATGCTCATAAAATCACATGGAATGATATGTACTAATTAGCTATTTCTTAAATACATATGGCAAACCTTCTTAATGTGTTTAACGTCAAAAACAAAACAAGACAAAACAAAACAACAAAAAAAACTACTGTCTAACCTAATTCTAAAGAGGGTTTCAGGAAACCAAAATAATTATTTTTACCTACAAGCAAATGGTTTGCTCTCCTGCCATTTTTCTTCTTATTAATAAATTCTTTTTTTTTTCCTAGAAAATAGTTTGTAGTTGCCAAATACATGCCAGATACAAAAGTCTTAGATACAAATATGATGACAGATACGGGCAGGGTTGTAGGGTAAAGAGGATTATGCCTGCTGATGAGGTACACTAAGCACAGAAGAACATAAGTGAAAGTTACCTGAAACTGTTCCTACATTTGGGAAAATGTGGGTCCTTCAGTTTTGCACGGTGAGGGTGTAGAAGAGTAAGAGATGTGTGTTTAGATCATAGATCTTCTGTACAGGAAACTTGAATTTTATACCAAAACCAATGAGAAAACATTTGAGTGTTTTAAATATATTAGTGGAATGTATCTGACTATACAATAGTCAAATAGATGTTTCGCAAAATATAGTAAAAATATAACCAATATATGAAACATATTTTTCAATACAGAGGAAAATGAACCCTCCTACTCAAAAAGATTTACAAATCTTTTTGAACATTTCAGACTACGAGATTAAACACTGGAAACACACAGAAATATATTTCATTAGAAATTGGCCTGGGGTTGGTGCGGGGGGGGGGGGGGGCACCTGGCTGGCACAGTTGGTGGAGCATGAGACTCTTTATCTCGGAGATGTGAGATCCATTTTGGGTGAGCAATTACGTAAAAAAAAAGAAATTAGTTTAGGAATAGGTGAGGGGGATTAAGAGGTACAAACTTTCAGTTACAACATACGTATTTTATGGGGATGAAAAGTACAGCATAAGGAAAATAGTCAATAATATCAGGAAGGAAGAAAGAAAGGAAAGAAGGGAGGGAGGTAGAAAGGAAGGAAGGGAAGAAGGGAGGGAGGGAGGGAGGAAGGAAGGAAGGGAAGAAGGGAGGGAGGGAGGAAGAAAGGAAGGAAGGAAGGAAGGAAGGAAGGAAGGAAGGCAGGCAGGCAGGCTGGGAGGAAGGAAGTCTTTTGAGGAAAATAACAGAGCTATGTAAACTTAAAATTATATTATGAAGATCTCATAAGTCTTATTCAAGAATGATGGGGTTTTCTAAAACTGTTGGTAAAGAGTAAGATTTTTGCCTATGGAAATTAGTTGAAATTTTTGAAATTATAGAGAGTATCCAGGCATTCCTCAATGATTTAACCAAGGAACAAGAAGGAAGGAGAGTTAGAAATAAATAACATTAGCTTATCTATTATTATCTAAGCTTTGAATTATAAATTGCTGTCCTAAGAGACTCACCTTAATTGAAATGGTGTCTGCTTTCATGGCACTAGTATTTGGTTCTGTAGCTCAAAGTATTAAAAATAATTGCACAATGATAAGAAATCCTCTGTGACATGTTTGTAAAGACTTTTTTTATTTCAAATTTACTTTGGTTTATGTAAATGATATAAAGAGATTTATAAGAAAAAGAAAATGTGTTTTAAAAAATGACCACCTAAAGTCACAAGAAGTTGGAGAACAATGGATACAGTAAAGAAATGGGAGAAATAAGATACAGTAAAGAAATGGGAGAAATAAGAATGAGCAATTTATTTAAACAAACACATATGGAAAATCAAACTTATCACTTGACTTATTGGGTGGAAATAAGAAATGACATTTTTCTCTCTCTTTCCCGTTCTAACTAATAAAACATTATGTGCTTGGTCTTTGAGAAGTAAGACATGGGGAAATGTGCTAAATTATAACCAATTACTGGATATTATTACCCATAGCTTTGGTAAGGTTTCCAAAATTTGTTCAGAGGGCAAGTATTTTGACAGGTATTTGGAAGAAACAGAAAGGTGGTAAATTGGTGATAGGTTGAATAGTGTTACAAATGAAACATAATATACGGTTAATGTCTATGATCTATCAGCATTTTGGAAGCATGACTAAATTGAAAGAATCTGGGACATTTGTCAAGTTATATATTTTAAATGCAAAGTAAGTACAAAGATATGAAGGGCCTGTTTTCCTTTTTATTTATTTATTTTAATTCAGAAGGCAGTACATAGATATGCTCTGAATAATAAAAAAAAAAATGCTCAGCAGATTAATGCATGAATAGTCACTCACCACTTTGACTGTTATGAAAATTGTCCTACTGAATCAGAATTTGAGGGGCGCCTGGGTGGCGCAGTCGGTTAAGCGTCCGACTTCAGCCAGGTCACGATCTCGCGGTCCGGGAGTTCGAGCCCCGCGTCGGGCTCTGGGCTGATGGCTCAGAGCCTGGAGCCTGTTTCCGATTCTGTGTCTCCCTCTCTCTCTGCCCCTCCCTCATTCATGCTCTGTCTCTCTCTGTCCCAAAAATAAATAAACGTTGAAAAAAAAAATTTAAAAAAAATAAAATAAAATAAGAAATAAAAAAAAAAAAAGAATTTGAATGTGAAATTTAATTTTTGAATTTATTTGGTCTCAAGTATTATGTAATGGCAGCAATATTTTTCATTCACCCTGAGAAATGAAATGTAATTGGTATTGGATTGTAAGTTCTTCCAATAACTTATTAAGATAAGTTTTCCTTTAACCACTATGAACCTGTTATAACAAAGCATGATTGATAGTGTGGGAAGATTGACAGCTATAATTCAAGACTAACAAATTTCCAGCATTATTCTTTTCTTTGATCTTGTACCTGTCCTACATGTGCTTAAAAAATGGTATTAATACTTTCATTTAGCCATATACTGGTTTTTGTTCTTCTGTTATTTTTGTCTTTAATCAATTAAAACTCTATCTAATTATCTTTTGGAAGATACTATTTTCTCTTTAACAGTCAATATGTTTTCTGGCATCAAGCATTCCTGTGAGAATTTTACCTAATTAATTTTGTCAACAAATATTTATTTAGCACTTACTAGGTGCAAGTCACTTTTCTATAAAACAGACACAGGAATGAACTAAACAGAAAAAAAAAACTCTAATCATGATGCTTTCATTCTAGCTGAGGAAGTCAGAATATTAATCACATAATAATTAAAACATGTAAATGTCATATAAGGAATACAATACAAGAGAAAAAAATGAAGTAGTGAAGAAGGATTACTGAGTGCCTGAGCAGTGGGATTTTATTTTATATATGTTTACCAGAGTGTGAAAATGTGATTTTTCTATAAAAACCTTAAAGAGGAGAAGGACATCTTATGAAAGGAGTGTAGGTACAGAGAATGGCAAGGGCTATATCCCTGGGGTGTGAGCATTACTTGTTACATTGAGAAACACAGTGTAGTCAGAGTAGATTAAGCCAGGGAGGCAAAGAGGGATATAACTTTAGAGAGTGAATAGGGGTGAAATATCCTATAGATATGTGAAAACATTGGGGAGTTTGGAGCAGAGGAGTAATATAGACTCTTCCAAAGGATAATGAGGAGACCTGCACAGAATTAACTATACACAGAACGGGCAGCAGGAGAGGAGGTAATGTATGTGGTCCAGGAGAGCATCTGGTGGCTTGGATGAAAGTGGTGGCTGTGGAGGTGGTGAGAAATGGTCAGACATTGGTTATATATTTTGAATGAAAACAAAAGATTTGTTAATGAATTGAATGTGAGATGTGGAGAGTCAAGATTTCAGTATGAGCAACTTGAGGGACACAGTTACCATTTGTTGAGTTCCAAATGTTTCTGACATGTTAAGTTTGAGATACCAATTGATCACTTATGTGGAGATGCCAGATAGAAGTCAGACCCAGATAGGTTTGATTAATATCAGGCTCTGGGCTCAAAGAAATAAACAAAAGAGTAGGATATATAAAGAAGGGAAAAAAATTTCACAGGACTAATATTTAGGCATAATAGCACATAAAGATTAGAAATGATATGGAGGGAGCTAGCATACAGGCTGATAAGGAGCTTCCAGTGAGGCAGGAGGGAAATGGGAGAGTGGGATTTCCTTGGAGAAAATTGGTCAAATTATTTCAAGGAAAAGAGATAAATTAGCTGTTTCAAATGCCAATGGGAGTTCAAAAAAATGAGAAGTGAGAATTGACCATAGATATGTCAATATGAAAGCCATTGCCAAATCATCTAAACTAGTTTTGGTTGACCAGTGGTCATGAAAACCTGAATAGAGTTAGTTCAGGGAAAAATAAGAATTTCCGGTAGAATGATGAGCTAGATACTTGTGTTGAAACCTCTGATATAGACAACACAAGCAATTCTGAATAATATATTTAAACATCTTTGTACAAACACTGATGAACTGCAAACAACACAAAGACTTCCAGGTTGTGAATGTGCACAGCTTGAAACCCAGGTTAAGTAAGTAGACTGGTACAGCAAGGAAGTGTTAAAATCCTGTTAAACCTTGAGCACAACTCAGTCCCAAACAACCCTAGAGAAACAAACTGGGTTTGTTGCCTTCCCTAAGACTTGGTACAGTAATCTAAATAACCTTTAAATCTGGTATATGGGATCCAAATACAAGCATAATTAAAAATACATGTATCTCCATGATATCTGGATCTATTAACCTGTAGATAGACTATTTAAATTCCTTTTTAAATTCTGTCTTTTCTATGACATTATTACATCATAATTGACAATATCTTCTTCATTAATTTTTTAGACAAGTTTAAAAATTAAATTTAGAATCATAGTCATCTTGGAGATGTAATAAATTTTCTATCACATTTTAATTATAGTAGGTTTTCATTATTATTTCCTTCAATATAATAAAAATCACTGCACCATTTGTTAAAAGTACAAGAGTAAAATTAACAAGTTTATCATTTTTATGTTAAAATTAAATATACATATAATATATATGATTCCTGAAATAAAACTTATTAACATACTACATGTATGTCTGTGATAAATAATTTTCATCTTTTGTGAGGTCCACATTGTAATATTTTATTTAATAATTTAATATATGTAATACTCATGGATTTTTTTTATTTTGAAGTACATTAACAAATATCACATTAATACATATATCTAATACAACATATGGATTAAGCATTCATATCAAAATGTCACTAATTATAGTGTCTGTATGGATCTATTTTGTCAACATATTATTAATCAGTGAAACACTGAAAGTGGGCATAGTGCAGTTAGAGTAATCACTCTCACCACATTGTCATTTAGGAAAAAAATTATGAAAGAAAGAGTGAAAAGATCAAAGGATCAGTATATTTTTTTATGAATTACAAATGTTCTCAACTTTAGATAGCATGCAGTTTATAGATTTCTATCATGTTGAATATTTATTATATGAAATCTAATAGTGCATGGTAAAAAAAAGTGCAATAATCAGAAACTCTCATATTAAAGTTCTCATTGGGTTCAACTCTGTTTTGACCTGAGTTCTATTCCATCCTGCTGGGTGAGACACAGCTGGATGAGAGATGTATGAGGCACTCACCTAAGAGATACATAAATATGTGATAGAGTATAAATTATAAGTTCTACTATATTGCCTTTTGAACAAAATTTTTTAACTAGGGTCAGTCTGTCTTGGAGGAAGTTATCATAATCAACAGAAACATGACTACTTTAACATAGTAAAAATCCATTTCATAAAATTTCATGGACTATAAAGAAGTAAAATTATGCTGACAGTAGTCAGATAAAACATGAACATGGGGTACTGTCAGATCTTTAGCAGAACAATAGTTCTTTCTAATATTCTGCTATTGAAGCAACTAACTGTATTTGTCTCATGACACAAAACACAGAGAAAATCAATGTCCTGGCTTCTTGCCAGTCAATGGGCTGTCTTCTTTGGGGTTCAGAGTCTTCTGTCGTCCAAGAAACAACTGATAAAGATCAGTAAAGGAGGTAAGTAGGAACCTCCTTCTGTGCACTGTCCCTACAACAATGGTAGTGATTGTTTCCTTACTGATTTAACATTTTCAACCCTGCCTGTATCTTGATAACTCCTATTTGATTTAACTTTCCCAAAATATTTACCTAGATATCCTCCTTTCTGATAGTTCAACTATTATATTGGTATAAGGGTAAAGAAAAAAAAAAGACCAGAGGCATGAAAACTGAAGCAAAGATGAGGAGAATAAAAACAAAGTAAATTTTTTTTTTTAAAGAACATGTTTTATTTTAGGATCAAGCCAGTTTGAAATATATAAATAGTTGATGGCAAAGAAAAGAGTGCCATAATGTTGTTTGAAATTCAAGAGAAGAAGGTGGAAAGTAAAACATTTTATAATTAGTACTTATTTTGTGTCAGGTACACCTAAGGTCATTAATAAATATTTCCCCTTACCTCATTTAATGCTCTATGTCATTTTAAATAAAAATTTCCGAAACACAGAGTGATTAATTAACTTGTCTGAATTCATATAGCTTTTACATGCTGTAGCTATGATTCAAAGCTAAATGTCTCTAATTTTAAGTTTTATGCCTTTTTCAATATTTGATAGGAGTGTTAAATGTAAAGACATAATTAAAGAATAGTAAATTAACATCTGCAGACATACATACTTGAGATTCAGAAACATGGCTAGCAATGAGTAAAAACTCAAGATACTATGAAACATTCATCACAGAATTAAAAGAATGGGCAAGAAACTAGGTAAAGAAATTATTTCAATATTATATATTTTAATATAAATTCCTTGAGTTCTACTTGAAAATAGCTTATTTGTTACTCTTCAATAAATATTTGGGTTATGATTCAATATTGACACCTCACTGAAAATGATGACACTTCACTTGCTGTTTATCTCTCCCTGTGGGCAAATGTCTGCATATTTGACATTTTATATTTATTTATATTTTATATATAGTACTTTCATTATATATATAGTTGTTATTTTTTAATTTATTTTTTAAAATAAGCTCTACACCCAATGTGGGGCTTGAACTCATGACTCTGAGATCAAGAGTCACATGCTCTACTAAATGAGCTACCCAGGCATTCCATAATATATATTTTTAATTTCTCATTTTAGCTTTCCTGGGTCATAGAATTCACATCACAAATGTTCACTTAATTCTTGTCTCATTGTTCACTTACACTCCCTCTTTAGGTAAATTGCACATTTAGCAGTAAACAGAGGAGAAAATATGATACTGATGTGAAAGCTGTTCCTAATGACATGATTTGCTTGCAGTCTCATTATTTTGTGAATAATAATGACAGCTAATTTAAACTTAATGCACAGGCAATTTCTTTGAATATTCACACCAATAGCTTTGGAAAGTCAATGATCTCAAGGCTGGAATAAGAATCTCTAGGACAATTTAGGAAATTTCCAGCTCACTGAGCAAACACTGGAGAAAAAAAAATCTTTGGAAAGACATTACAGGACCACAAATGAAATTTTAGTTTAATTCAGAATGTGTGCAAATATTTCAATATTTCTATTGAATGCTAGTATCTAGACACATTCAAAACAGTCATGCTTATACCCCTTTAATATGTATAAAATTATATACATATATATAATTTCCTTTAAAATATTTCTCTAATACAGTAATATCATTGCTATATATTTGGTGTTTGTGATTAAAAAATACATTTTGTATTTGATGGTATTTTATGTTATTGACACTCTGAATGGGTATACTATTATAGTGTTACCTGTTATCAACATTTTTTATGGCTCCTTGATAATTTACCCTTACAGATTAGATTCATATTCCATAAAGGTACTATAAATACCATGTATTTGTTTTACTCATATTCCTGTCTGTTCCACCCTTTGGTTGAATAGAAAATGAACAATGCTCTACACTGAGGACCCTTCTAACCAATGGAGATTCTCTTACAGGAGCTTGTTCAGGCAACTGAATCATAGTTATAGTTGCTTTGAGTACTCAGTGTTTCGATCTTAAAAGAGCAAAATAAAGATAAGTTGGGGATACAAAATTCTAAATAATAATTCCTAAAACTATGGGAGTAAGCAATGTAATATCTGAAAGTAGTTGAAAAGACAACTGAGATGATGATATATTAAAGTCATTACTTTTCCACTTTACATAGGTCCCCATTTTTCCCTGGGGGATATGTTCCAAGGCCCCCAACAGATGCCTGAAACCAAGGCTAGCGCCTAACATTAGAAACCCTAATTTTTTCCTATACATAAATATCTGGTATGTGACTAACAATTAAGAAGTGTACACAGTGTGGATACACTGGACAAGAAATGATTCACTGGGCAGTGCAAGGTTTCATCACACTACTTAGAAAGGTGAGCAGCTGGGTCGCCTGGGTGGCCCAGTCAGTTGAGCGTCTGACTTCGGCTCAGGTCATGATCTCGCAGCTTGTAAACTCAAGCCCCCGCATCGGGCTCTGTGCTGACAGAGAGACAACAGAGCCTGGAGCCTGCTTCAGATTCTGTGTCTCCCTCTCTCTCTGCCCTCCCCCGCTCACATTCTGTTTCTCTCTCTCTCTCTCTCTCTCTCTCTCTCTCTCTCTCTAACTCTCTCTCTCTCATTAATAAATAAACATTAAAAACATTTTAAAAGAAGGCTATACAACTTAAAATTCATGAATTGCTTATTTGTTGAATTTTCCATTTAATATTTTCAGATGGTGGTTGACTATGAGTAACTATAATTGTGGAAAGAAAAACCATAGATGAGGGAGGGACTCCTGCACATTATTACATCATGCCCATTCCACGTTAAGCCTCTCTCTCTCTCATAACTTCAATAACTTTCATATTATTTCTCAGCATGGTTCTAGTCATATAATCTTTCCCCAAGTATTAAGTGTCTAAAGAGTATCAAGTATTTGGGAGGGACTGTGGATAACTGTAAATAATAGAGAGAACTAATCCTCATTGTATTCATATGATATAAAGGAGGGAGAAAATAAAAATACTTAGCATAATTACTATATTAAGTACTATGGTAAAAATGGACAATGTGCTATAATAGAGAAAAACGGGTTTGCGATTTAAAACCGTTTTTAGAAGAGGGCATGGCTGGCTCAGTTGGAAGAGCATGTGACTCTTGATCTTGGGGTTGTGAATTCAAGCCCCCAGGTGGGTGTAGAGATTGCTTAAAGTAAAAACAAACAAACAAATAAACTGAAAAAAAATAACTTTTTTGAAGAAGTGATACATACATTTTCTCCAAGTGTTACAAGCAGCTAGGAAAGGAAAATGTGGGCAGAGGCAACAGCAAAAGTAAACACTCTAAAGTTAGAACATCCATGAAACTGTGCCAGTATGATTGGAGCATAATCAATGATGCTTAGTGTGATGTGAGTTGAAGTTGGAAATGTAAGCTGATAAAATTATTTTTATAAAGAAAGTTTAGAACCATAGAAAGGAATAAAGATTTAGTTTTAAGGACAATGAAGAGAAACATGTGACAAGTTTTAGTGGTATGAACCACAAATTTGTATGTTAAATGACTGAATGTACTGCTCAGGGGCACAGCTGGCCACTGATAGCCAGGACTATGGAGCAAATGGCATAGCATCAACTGACTGCTGCAGGAAACGCAGACTCTTGGGTCCTACTGCAGACCTACCTAATTGAAACTGACAGTCTAAAATGTCTGGATAATTCCTTTGTACATTAAAGTTTGAGAGTACCGCCGTAAGACATGCTTCTTTGAGCCCGCTGGTTTTCTGCCATTGTAGACAGTGTTTCTTTCTTTGGCCTGCTTCACAGCTCAGCCTGCAGGTTCTTTCACTGTGCTCGTGGCTTATTGCACCATTTCACTTATCTCAAGCCTCCATTTTCCTTGTTTCATTCTCATCTTATTGGAGTTATTTTCGAGTAACTGCCTCAGAAATAGTTTAGTGGAGGTAAATCTACTGAGTCACTGCATGATTAAAGTTTGGCTGCCTCTAGAATGCAAGATAAAAAGCTGCTTTTCCTCAGAATGTTCATACATTGATCCATCGTGCTAGAATCTGGCACTCTTCCTGAGCACTATCATGGTAATATGAATCTTGTCCCATTGTAGAGGATCTTTTATTTTATGTTTTTGCTTTCTCTCTAGAAGCTTTTATAAACTTTTCTTTGTACTTGGTGTTATATTAAATAATGTTATGCTTAAAGTTGAGGAATACGGTCTTAAGTATTAATTTGATAATACCTTCCTGTCCATTTTTTTTATTTCTCTTTTTAGAACTTCTGCATGGTATGTTGGACATCCTGATTTTTTCTCTATCAAGTGCTTCTTCATTATTTTCTTTCCTTCCTCCCTCCCTTCCTTCCTTCCTTCCTTCCTTCCTTCCTTCCTTCCTTCCTCTCTCTATCTCTTCTTTCTTTCTTTCTTTCTTTCTTTCTTTCTTTCTTTCTTTCTTTCTTTCTTTCTTTCTTTCTTTCTTTCGAGAAAGGAAAATGCAGCCTGTTACATTCAGGAAGTGATCTGACAATAACAGCTAGGCTTTAGTGTTTTTAGATGATGGTCTGATACTCATAACTAGGCCACATTGTTCTCTTGTTGGACATATATGATATTGTAGGCACCAACATCAATAAAATCACAGAGGTTATCATTAAGTGAGAAAAAACAATATTGTACAACCAATGAAAGTGAAAACATCCCATTTCTCGGCAATTATGAATGACTGCTTTTTCTTTAACAAATACAACGTTATGCTTGCTCTAACATGCCCTTCCTGTAGATAAATTTAATGAGATGTTCAAACATAGAAATGTTGATGCATCCTAATAGCACCCAATCCAAAGTGGACCCCCGTCATTTCCATACCCTCTTTCCAAATTACCCAATAAAAGTCCAAATCCAATTACAGGTTCTTTCTAATGCTTTCTTTATGAGACCTCCTACCATTCCTTATAGTGTGTGTTCTGCCTCTCTGCAATTGGTAATAAACCCACTTGTTCACCTACAGGCATGTTCCTAGTGGTCTTTGGTTGGAACACGTTGATAGAAATATATTACTTAAATGCGCAGGAGAATTCTTAGCCTTATTTTACCAAATGAGAAGCTGAAACTTAAAGAAGTTAAAGAAGATTTAGGAAATATTTTTCTTTTTAGTAAAAATTATTTTCATTTCACACATCCTCAGTGAGGTAGGAGAATCTCTGTCAGCCTAGAAATAGATAGCCTTTTTAACTTTGTCTTAATGCCACACATACTGGTACACTTCATCCCTTCCTGCCTCCCCATAAACATTTAAATATTATTTCCCTGTTCCATGGTGTTCTCAGTTTGAGTTAGTTATAACTATTCTGTTGGATGTGTGTTTTACTCAAAGATCTGTAGGAAGAAATGCCCCACTTTAAAGACTTTTCTGTCGGTAGCAACGAATTATCAGCACTAGGGGAGTCAAGAGGAAGGGGTCATGAAAGAAATTTGAGAAGATCATAGCACATGGGCAAAACTTCCTCCACATGAAGCAAGCATTGATTCTGGTGACAGAAGTTGTAGGTATAAGTCAAAGTCAGGAAACCTTTCACCCTAGAGATGCTTTATGTTCCATCTACTCCAAGTCACTAATTTCACAAGTGGGAAAAATATACACATACCTAAAATAATTATTTAAATTCCTCAGAGAATTCATTTATGGAAATTGTCTCATTTTATGGCTCTTCTAGATGCCAATGTTGAGGAAATACTGGATTCCTCTTATTGGGAATACTGAAAGACATTGTTTTGGTCGGAAATTTATAAAATATGTCACTAAATTATAATAACTAATGTTATTAATTACCAGTTTTTATTATTCAACATATAAGTTACTCTAAATTATCTGTATTAATTAATAAAATTTATTCGCCATATTCACTTTACAGGATAATATTCAACTTTTAAAGGAGCAAGAAAAATGACTAGTTTAGTGATAAATTATGTACTACTCACTTTCTAATTGAACGTTTCAGTGGATGATCCTTTCTATTTAGTGAGACTTAATTTCATTCTGTCAATGATTAATTAGCATGACTGTTGACGTAAATTTCTAAAGAAACAATATTTCTGTAAATCAGATTGCTTTCATAAATGTACATGGTAGGGAAACAGTTATATTCATGGTATTTAGGAAATCATAAAAATGAAAGAATTTAAAAATCAATAAAACACAATTTTGTCTTATGCATTTCTTGACATTTATTAAATATTTTTTTTTTACCCTTTGTGATCAGAGTCTAAAACTTTGAAACATCATAGACTACTTATTTTAAATTAGCAAAGTGCTAAATTGGATTTTTAACCTGAGAAAGGATGACTATTTAACTTGTACAAGTTATTCTTGTGCAGGATTAATCAATCCCCTGTCTCTGCAATATAACCAAGAAAGAGATTGTGATATACTGATGTATTCAATATCTAATTTGTCACTGTCCATTCTTTACCAGACAATTGTGTAGATGCTACAAATTTGTCAGGGAAGAAAACAGATGCAGTTTATGCCCTTGTAGATTGTACTGTCCAGTGGAAAAATTCAGTATTTAGGAGCTAAGCTAGTATGGAAAAAGAACAATTTAATCTGAGAACTAATTGTTAACCTGAGATCAAAAGGGTAAGTAGTAGTAACCTGGTAAATTTAATATAAGAGGGTGAATGAAAGAAATTTTCCTTGAATGGAAATCATGTGAAGGCTCATGTTTTAGAGAAAATTCAGCACATTCTAAAAACTAAGGGGGGTTGTTTTGATGAAGTGAATTGAGTAACATACAAAAAGGTGAAAAGGGAAGCTAGTTGAGAAAGAAAGGCACCAGATTGCAAGGATGATGTTTGGCAAGGACAATGAAAAGTCACTAAAACATTTTTTTAAATATAAGTGACACATTCTGCTTGCTTTATTATCTTTAAAATGACAGTGGGTATAGAATAGATTACACAAAATACAATCTAGAGAGATACACTCTAGTTAAGATATGATAGAGGAAGAGATGAGGTGTTAACAGGATAAAAAGCAGAAGATGGCTTCAAAATACAAAGGAGGTACACTCCAGGTCAGATGGTACATTATAAATGGATTGACGGATAGTGAATCACTAAAGGATATTTAAAAAGTTAATCCATTATAATTGAGTTGATGATAATTTAAAGGTTGCCAGTCATATATTCTGAAATCAATGATCTCTCCTAAGCTTTAGGATTAAGCAATTGCTCAAATTGTACTTACATTAATGAAACAAGAAGGTAGCTTGCAAAGAGAAGACTCATTTAAGAGTCATATGGAGCCGCCTACAAAATAAACTATGAATAAATATCCCAGGAGGGGGAAATGAAACAGAAAGGGTGGATGTTTGTTCATATAGAAGCCCAAAAAAGGAAGCCCACAGTAAAGGGATGCAGTAAAGACCACAAATATTGTTTGGAAGACAAGACCATTACACATCCTGAAGATAAATTTGTACTTAGTCACACAGAAGTCACAGATGTCTTTAGCAAAAGAACGGTGTGAAGAAGTAGGGACAATAGTAAGTTGAATGGAATAATGATGTATTGAATTATGAAGATATGGTGAAGAAAAATGTTTATAGCCTGGAAGAGTATGTGATAGATGAGGGGTAGGTATGATGTTAATTTTGATTAAAGAGATTTAAGCTTCTTTAAATACTGATGAAGAGACTGTAATATGATTTGAAGACAAAGGAGACAAAGTGAAGTCAGCAATACAACTTTTCATTAAAGAGACTGACTAAGGAATATGCAGAGTATGCAGAAGAGGGGAGTAAAAACAGTCATTAACAAGAAATACTGTCAGTTCATCATTATGATGGGGAAAGAGTACAAGGGGATGCATACATGTAATTGTTCACAGTAATCGCTTATGATTCTTTGTACTTCTGTAGTATCAGTTGTAATGTTTCCTTTCACTTCTGATGATGTTTATTTGAGTATTTTCTCTTTTTTTTCCCTTAGTCTAGCTAACGGTTTGTCAATTTTGTTTATCTTAGTTTCATCGATTGTTTTTCCAGTCTCTACTTCGTTTGTCTCTCTCCTGATTTTTATTACTCTTTCCTTCTGCTTATGGGGCTTAGTTTGTTCTTCTTTTCTAATTTCTTGAGAGCAATGCTAGGTTGTTTGAGATCTTTCTGTTTTCTTGATATATGCTTTTATTGCTAACTTCATTCTTAACATTGTTTTCGATGCATCCCATAAGTTTTGGCATCTTGTTTCCATTTTCATTTGTCTCAATATATTTTTTTTAATTTCTCTTGATGTTATTCACCCATCAGTTGTTCAACAGTTTCATGCTTATGGTTGGAAAAGGATACTTGATATACTATGAATTTTCTTAAATTTATTATGATTCACTTTGTGGGCAGACATATGATTTATCCTGGAAGATGTTCATGTGAGCTTAAGAAAAATGTATATTATACTCCTATTGAACAGAATATTCTGTATATGTCTCTTAAAACCATTTGGTCTACAGTATTATTAAAATACACTTTTTCTTTGTTTATTTTCTCTCTGAATGATGTATCCATTGCTGAAAGTGGGACACTAAAGTCCTCTAATATTATTGTATTGCTGTCTATTTCTCCCTTTAGATCTGTTAATATTTGCTTCATATGTTTAAGTGCTCTTATGTTAGTTGCTTATACATTTATAATTATAAAATATATAAGGAACTCATACAACCCAATAGCAAGAAAAAAACAACTACAAAGAATTAAAAAATCTGCAAAACCTAAATAGACATTTTTCCAAAGAAGACATACAAAAATCTAACAGGCATATAAAAAGAAGTTCAACATCACTAATCATCAGGGAACTAAAAATAAAAACTACAATGAGATACCCTCTCATACCTGTCAGTACGGCTATGATAAAAAAGTAAAAAGGGAACAATTGCTGAGGATGTGGAGAAAAGGGAAACTTACACACCGTTGGTAAGAATGTAAATAGAATTATTACGGAAAACAGTATGGAGATTCTTCAAAAAGCTAAAAATAAAACTATGATCTAGCAGTCCTACTTCTGGGAATATATAGCCAAAGAAAATAAAATTGGAATTTGAAGAGATATCTGCACTCTCATGTTAATTGAAATATTATTCACAATAACCAAGATATGAAAACAACCTAAGTGCCTGTCAATGGATGAATAGATTAATAAGTGTGATACATAGGGGCACCTGGGTGGCTCAGTCAGCTAACTGTCTGACTTTTGCTTTTGGTTCAGGTCATGATCTCATGGTTCATGGGTTTGAGCCCTACCTCAGGCTCTGCACTGACAGCGAGGAGCCTGCTTGGAACCCTCTCTCCCTCTTTCTCTGCCTTCCCCAACTCAAATGTGCACATGCAGTATGCACTCTCTCTCAAAATAAATAAACTTAAAAAATGTGATATATATTACATTGTGTGATATTGTATATATTGTGTGGCAATGTGGTATATATATTACATATGTAGGTATTTTGTAGAAAGTGCAGTATACATATATTATATAATATCACAAAATATATACTAACCTGCAAATATTTTATAACTTATCTAAAACACAATATATATTTGTAGACATAGACATATATTTTAGATATATTTCAGACTTAAAAAAAGAAATCCTGCAATTTGCAACAATATGGATGAATCTGAGGACATTATCCTAAATGAAATAAACCAGAAAAAGAAAGACAAATACCTCATGATCTTTCATTTGTGGTGGTGTGCCTGGGTGGCTCAGTCAATTAAGTTTTCACATCTCAATTCATCTCAGGTCATGATTTTATGGTTCGTGAGTTCAAGCCCTGCATAGGGTTCTGTGCTGGCAGCAGAGAGCCTGCTTGGGATTCTCTCTCTCTCTTTCTCTCTGCCTCTCCCCTACTTGTGTTGTCTCTCTCTCTCAAAATAAATAAATAAAAGAAAAAAATGATCTCTCATTTGTGGAATCTATAAATCTCAAACTCAGAAGGTGAGGGTAGAATAGTGGTTGGAAGGGGTTGAAGGGTAATGGAGAAATAATCAAAGGGCACAAAATTTCAGTTGTGAGATGAGTATGTTCTAGAGACCTAAGGTATAGAGTAGTGACTATAGTTAGTAATGATGTATTGCGTACTTGAAATTTGCTGGAAGTAGATTAAGTGTTCTCACTACACACATAAAAAAGTTAATTATTGAAATGATAGATATGTTAATTAGCAAAAATGTGACAATCATATTTATGTGTATACATGTATCAAAACATCACATGGTACACATTGAATATATACAATTTTAATTTGTCAATCATAAATCAATAAAGTTGGGGGGGAAAGATGGATGTGTACAAATGCAGCAATGTTTGTATATTTAGAGAGAAAATTTCTTGAATCATATTTTTTCTTTATGTTAGCCCAGTCTTTTGCTGAGCATGTGTGAAGAAGTAAGGCTCATGAATTTAAGAGAACAGTAGACTAAAGTGAAATAATAGCTATTTCATATTCATCAGAATGGTTAATTTAAAAAAAAGCTAACATTATTGAATGTAAGTATGAATGTAGGGCAACTTGGATCATTGACATTCTGCTGGCCAGAATGTAAACTAAAACTACTTAAGAGAAAAATATTTTTCAGTTAATTTAAAATTAAGTATAAACGGGTATGTCTATATTATTACCCAGAAATTCCATACCTGGGCATTTATACAAGAAAATACAACAAACACCCACGAAAGAAAGGTCAAGAGAATTTTCATGTCAGCCATAATCAAAATTATCTAGGCCTAAAGATAACCAAAATGTCCACACATGGGATAATAAAAAACTATATCTACATACAATGAACTACTACTCAATAATAAAGAAGAATATGTTATTGATACAGTGCAGCAACATGGATATATCTCAAAAGCATTCCAGTGATTTACAGTCAGAAACTACAGAGTAGATGAAATACAATTCCATTTGTCTGTTTTATAATACACTATGCAAAATGGATCTATAATAATAGAAATAAGAAAGTGGTTGCTTCAATAAAATTGGTAAGTTTGTAACCAGGTTAACTAGGAAAAAAAAAAAGAAGGAAGGCACAGATTACTAATATCAGAAATGAAAGAGGGGATATCAGTAGAGACACCATGGGCATTAAAGGGAAAATACAGGCCTATTATGAGCAACTCTATGCCCACAATTTGATAACCTAGATGAAACGGATCAATTCCTTTAAGACACAATCTTCTAAAAGTCACACAAAAAGAAACAGACAATATATATAGGCCTAAACTACAAAAGAAGTTAAATCAGCAAATAATAACCTTTCAAAACAGAAAGTTTCAGGCCAACATGGGTTCACTGGTAAATTTTCCAAACATTTAAAAAAGAATTATACAAATTCTCTACAATCTTATCCAGATGATAGAAGCAAGGGGACTACTTTTTAACTCATTCTATGATGTCAGCATTACTCCAACACAAAAACCAGAAAACAAAACAAAACAACACTACAAGAAAACTACAGACCATTATCTCTCACAAACATAGATGCAAACTCCTCAAAATACAGGCATATCAAATCCAACAATATATAAAAAGAATTATATTCCATGATCAAGTGAGATTTACCCAGGTATAAACCTTGTTCAAAACAAAAAATCTAATGTTTTCCATTACATCAATAGGCTAAGGATGACAAATCATTTGATGATATAAATAGCTGCAGAAAAAAAACATTTAACAAAATTCAACAACCATTCACAACAAAAACAAAACAAAACAAAACAAAAAAGTCAGCAAACAAGGAATAGGGGGAAACTTGCACAACTTGGTAAAGAACATGTACAAAAAAATCTACAACCAACATCATCCTTAATGGTAAGAAATTGGATGGTTTGACACTAAGATTAGGATGTCCTCTCCTACCAGTTCTTTTTACGTTGCGCTGGAAGTCCTAGCTAATGCAATAAGTAAAGAAAAGGGCACACAATTGTATTGATTGAGAAGGAAGAAATAAACCTTTGTCCACAGATGACAGATTGTCAGTGTAGGAAATCTCAAAAAAATAAATGACCAATTTTAATTTGGAACTAATAAGCAACTATAGCAAAGCTGCTGTATGTAAGATCCAGTCAATCACTTTCCTATACACCAGCAATGAGTAAGTGGAATTTGAAATTAAAAATACAATACTATTTATATTAGCACCTCTCAAAATGAAATACTTAAGTATAAATCTAACAAAATATGTACAATATCTATATGAGGAAAATTACAAATCTCTGATGAGAGAAGTCAAAAAAACTATAATAAATGGAGAGATAATTGATGTTCTTATATAGAAGGACTAAATGCTTTCAAGAGGTTAGGTTTTTTCCAATTAATTTACAATTTGTTAAAAAAATTTTAACAATTATTTATTTTTGAGAGAGAGACACAGTGCAAACAGGGAACAGGCACAGAAAGGAGACACTGAATCTGAAGCAGGCTCCAGGCTCTAAGCTGTCAGCATAGAGCCCACCACAGGGCTTGAACCCACAAACCGTGAGCTTACAACCTGAGTTGAAGTCAGACTCTTAACTGACTAAGCCACCTAGGTACCCCCCAATTAATTTACAAATTAAATGCAATCTCAATACAAATCCCTAAAAAAATATTTTGTGGGTATCAACTACCCAACTATTATTTTGTGGGTATCAATTATTTTGTGGGTATCAAGATTTATATTGAAAGGCAGAAGACACAAAATAACTTACTAAATATTGAAAGAGAATACTGAAGTTGGAGAAATGACACTCCTTGACTTGAAGACTTACTACAAATCTACAATAATCAAGACTTTTATATTGGTGAAAGAATACATTAGTAGAATGCAATAGAGAGCCTAGTAATAAAACCACATAAATATACTCAACTGATCTTTGACAAAGCAGCGAAGGCAATATAATGGACCCAATAGTCTTTTCAACAACTGATTCAAAAATAACAGGCCACAGACATGCAAAAAAAAAAAAAAAAAAGAGGATAAACACAGACATTAGGCCCTTCACAAAAATTCAAAAAGTGTCATACACCTAAATGTAAAATGAAAAACTATAAAATTCATAGAAGATACCATAGGGGAAAATCTATTTGACTTTGGGTATGACAATGACTGTTTCGATATAACACCAAAGATACAACTAATGAAAGAAATAATTGATAAGGCAGACTTCAATTAAAATTAAGAAATTGCTCTGTTAAAGAAAATGTCAAGAGAATGAGAAGACAAGTCACAGATTTGGAGAACATATTTGTAAAAGACACATTGGATAAAGGATTGCTATAGAAAATATACAAAGAACACTTAAAACTGAGTAACAAATGAACAAACAACCTGAGTAGAAAATGAACCAAAGACCTTAACAGACACCTCACCAAAGAATATCTACAGATGGCAAGTAAGTATATGAAACGATGGTCATTATCATATACCATTAGAGAGCTGCAAATTAAAACAACAATAAAATATTAGTAATAGATACCACATCTGTTAGAATGGCTCAAACCCAAAACACTAACACCAAACCACGGCAAAAATGTGGAACAGAAACTCTAATCCATTACTAGTGGGAATGCTTTTGTACAACCACTTTGGAAGACAATTTATCAGGTTCTTATAAAATTAAACACACTCTTACAATATGACTCAGCAATCCCACTCCTTGATATTTACCCAAAGAAGTGGAAAACTTATGTCCACATAAAAACCTGGACAGATGTTTATAGCAGCTTGTTCATAATTACAAAACCTTGGAAGTAACTAAGATGCCCTTCAGTAGGTGAATGGATAATTAGACTGTAACACATTCAGACAATGGAATGTTATCCAGTGCTAAAAAGAAATGAGCTATCAAGCCATGAAAATATAGAGAGAACATAAATGCATATTAGTAAGTGAAAGACGCCAATATGAAAAGTCTATATACTGTGTGATCCCAACTATATGAGATTCTGGAAAACGAAAAAAAAAACTATGGAGACAGTAAAAAATCAGTGGTTGTCAGAAGTTTGAGTATAGGGAAGGATAAATATGCAGAGCACAGAGGATTTTTAGGGCAGTGAAACTATTTTGTATGATACCATAATGATATATACAAGTCCTTACACAACTTTCAAAACCCATAGAATGTACAAAACTAAACCAAGAGTGAACCCTACTGTGAACTCTGAACTTTGGGTGATGATGATGTGTTGATATTAATTGTAACAAATGTACCAGTCACTCTGGCATGGGATGCTGACAGTAGGAAAGGCTATAAGAATGTGGGGGGCAATGGGATATATGGTAAATCTCTATACTTTCCCCTCAATTTTGCTGTAACCTAAAACTGCTTTGAACAATAAAGTTTATTAATTTTTAAAGTGACTGCTTTCTTGGGAAAATTAAATGTAAAGAGGCAAATGGATCTCTTTGAGATAATAGAAATGTCTTGTATTTTGATTGGGGTTGTGGTTACACAGGTGTATACAATTGTTAAAACCCAAAAAACATAATTAATGTATGCAATCTATGCATTTTATTCTTTTAAAAGTATATGCCAATAAAAAATTTAGGAAAAGATATCTAACACTTGATTGACAAGAATAGATATGCAGTATTGAGGGTGAAGCCCATTCTTTGGGGTGAAGCCCATTCTTCACCCCCAAGAGGTGAAGCCCATTGCTTCAATTGCTTTGAGGTGAAGCCCATTCTTTCGCTCTAAAGTATAATCTGTGCCATGTTGATCTGAGCTGAGTTTTGCTTCCCTTATATTCATGATGACCCAAACCAGGTCAAAAAAGCTTAGGATTTACTCTTTCTGTAGAAATAAACAGGAAATATACAAATCTCATTGAAAGTTGATCATTAAAACAATTTTATTTCCAACTTCAGATTTTTATCTAACAGTTGTAGAAAACAGTTACATTTCCATATGTGTTCAAAATTGTCTGTGGTAGCTTCATCTTATATACTTTTCCTCCCATCTAGCTATATCAGAGTAAACTTTACAGGAAAAAAAAAATATACTGACATACGTGGCCAAGTGAGATAGTGAATACCAAAGGTTAATATATATGTATATTCATGTATATAATTTACATTTTACTTTATTTATATATAATATTTATCATATATGAATTTACATATATATATATACACACACATAACTGTGTGTTGTGAATGTGTGTAAAAAGATGTGTGCCTGTACATTAAAAATATATGTATGTGTATGTTTTTTTCTCATGAAACTATTAGATAATTCCTCTCCAATAAAATAAGAGGTGGACAAATTTAATTCCACACTGCAATTTTCAAAATATAAATTTTCAGGGCACCTGGGTGGCTCAGTTGGTTGAGTGTCTGGCTCTTGAATTTGCCTCAGGTCATGATCTCACCGTTTGGTTTATGAGTTCAAGCCCCATGTCAGGCTCTGCTCACTGAACCACATGCATTCTACTTGGGATTCTCCCTCTTCCCCTCTAATTGCCCACTTCCCCGCTCATGCTCGCTCTCTCTGTCTGTCTGTCTCTCTCTCTCTCTCTCTCTCTCTCTCTCTCTCAAAATAAATAAACTTAAATATTTTAAAAAATAAATTTTCAAAATCAATGTAAGAGAATGCAAAGCAAAAGCATCTGAATTCTATGAAGAGCTTTCTAAAATGACACTTTGTAAGAAGATATTGACTCAATTTGAAACCTTCCTAATAAAAGTATAATAAAACTATTTGTTAACATAGAAAGAATTTCAGAATTAGGGGGAAAAGATTTTAATTATATTTTTAGAAAGAACCTGTAAAATATTATATAAAAATGTCACTTTTTTTGTAGTTTATAAATGTTACCTTGTTTTTTTCTTATGTATACAAATGACTAAACACTAACTGATAGCATTGAGATAAAATAGAAGGAAGTATAATATTGTGAACATCAAATTTTACTGACTGGAGGGCATCATATATATGGGTCTTGTTATATGTTGGGGGAGGTGCCTACATGAGGACAAAAGGCAACCCAAGTGTCCATCCATACATAAATAAAGAAGATGTGGTACACACACACACACACACACACACACACAATATTGTTACTTAGCCATTAAAAAAATAATAAAAAATAAAGACTAAGATCTTGCCATTTGCAACAACTAAATGAACCTAGAGGGTATTATGCTAGGTGAAATAAGTCAGAGAAAGTAAATACCATATGATTTCACTTATATGTGGAATCTAAAACAAAGAATAAACAAGCAAACAAAAAGCAGACACATATCCATAAATACAGAGAACAAACTAATGATTGCCAGAGGGGAAGGTGGTGAGGGGCAGGCAAAATGGGTGAAGGGGAGTGGGAGATACAGGTTTCCATTATAAAATGAATAAAACATGGGTATAAAAGGGACAACATAGGGAATATAGTCAATGATACTGTAATAGCCTTGGATGGTGACAGATAGTAGCTACACTTGTGAGCATAGCATAATGTATACAGAGTTGTCAAATCACTATGCTGTGCACCTGAAGTGAATGTAATATTGTGTGTCAACTATACTTCAATTAAAAAATAAGTAAATAAAAATAAAAGTGTTTAGAAAATATAAGAGACAAAAGTAAAATAAAAATGGGGCATAATAAGGTAATAGAAAGTGACTATATAATGCTTGTCCTAAAACAGAATAAGAACTGGATAAGACGAAATGAGGAAATGTAAGCAATGGAAAAGAGAAGGGACTAGACAAAAAAAAAAAAAAGAGAGCGAGAGAGAGAGACATAAGATCAGTAGCTTACAAGGCACTTTTCTCTTTTATACTTCATGTTGGCCCTATTAAATCTGTTTTAGATCTGTTCTTACACTTGACCATGGATTAAGTTTAATATAATTGAGATATTACTTGTTTGTTATTCAACAAGAGAGCTATTAATATGACTCAATAAGAAATCTGTTTGTTATTTAATAAGAGAGCAGGGGCATATTATTGAAAAACCATGTAGGTTGTTCAAGGCAAACATCTATGATAACAGCAGAGTCACATTTTCTGACTGGTATCTACCACATAAAATATTTGAATAGCATCCCTATCTTCAGGCACATGATCCTTTACATATTTCAAAGAAATTATGGGACAGAAAGGTTGATTATTTGTATTAATAGAATTAATTAGAATTAATCAATTAATTAATAGAATCAATATTGTTATCATTATTGTTTGCCCACTAGAATTTGCATCATTTACAAATACCCACATAAATTAATAATCTTATTTAAAAGCCTTGAAACACATACGAACTTGTGAGAATAGTCTGGTTTGTTTTAACCTTGTAAGTGAGGAAAAGTAGTTATGACAAAATAGTAAATGAGACCTACAGCATGTCCCAGTCTGGCACGTAAATTACAGTGTGATAATTATTCTAACCAGCCATTAACGTACATGACCCATCAATCAGCAAGAAAGCATGATCCTGATTCAGCACCTACTGTAGACCTTAATCTTTTAAACGGGAATCTCTTCCTTCAAGTGATTTAAATTCACAGTAAAATCTGCATGTTTAAACTCATGATCAATTGTACAATTTTTGCTTAATCTTGATTCTTTTTTTATTATTTTTTTATATATGAAATTTATTGACAAATTGGTTTCCATACAACACCCAGTGCTCATCCCAAAAGGTGCCCTCCTCAATACCATCACCCACCCTCCCCTCCCTCCCACCCCCCATCAACCCTCAGTTTGTTCTCAGTTTCTAACAGTCTCTTATGCTTTGGCTCTCTTCCCCTCTAACCTCTTTTTTTTTCCTTCCCCTCCTCCATGGGTTCCTGTTAAGTTTCTCAGGATCCACATAAGAGTGAAACCATATGGTATCTGTCTTTCTCTGTATGGCTTATTTCACTTAGCATCACACTCTCCAGTTCTATCCACGTTGCTACAAAGGCCATATTTCATTTTTTCTCATTGCCACGTAATATTCCATTGTGTATATAAACCACAATTTCTTTATCCATTCATCAGTTGATGGACATTTAGGCTCTTTCCATAATTTGGCTATTGTTGAGAGTGCTGCTATGAACATTGGGGTACAAGTGGCCTTATGCATCAGTACTCCTGTATCCCTTGGATAAATCCCTAGCAGTGCTATTGCTGGGTCATAGGGTAGGTCTATTTTTAATTTTCTGAGGAACCTCCACACTGCTTTCCAGAGCGGCTGCACCAATTTGCATTCCCACCAACAGTGCAAGAGGGTTCCCGTTTCTCCACATCGTCTCCAGCATCTAGAGTCTCCTGCTTTGTTCATTTTGGCCACTCTGACTGGCGTGAGGTGATACCTGAGTGTGGTTTTGGTTTGTATTTCCCTGATAAGGAGCGACGCTGAACATCTTTTCATGTGCCTGTTGGCCATCCGGATGTCTTCTTTAGAGAAGTGTCTATTCATGTTTTCTGCCCATTTCTTCACTGGGTTATTTGTTTTTCGGGTGTGGAGTTTGGTGAGCTCTTTATAGATTTTGGATACTAGCCCTTTGTCCGATATGTCATTTGCGAATATCTTTTCCCATTCCGTTGGTTGTCTTTTAGTTTTGTTGGTTGTTTCCTTTGCTGTGCAGAAGCTTTTTATCTTCATAAGGTCCCAGTAATTCATTTTTGCTTTTAATTCCCTTGCCTTTGGGGATGTGTCGAGTAAGAGATTGCTACGGCTGAGGTCAGAGAGGTCTTTTCCTGCTTTCTCCTCTAAGGTTTTGATGGTTTCCTGTCTCACGTTTAGGTCCTTTATCCATTTGGAGTTTATTTTTGTGAATGGTGTGAGAAAGTGGTCTAGTTTCAACCTTCTGCATGTTGCTGTCCAGTTCTCCCAGCACCATTTGTTAAAGAGGCTGTCTTTTTTCCATTGGATGTTCTTTCCTGCTTTGTCAAAGATGAGTTGGCCATACGTTTGTGGGTCTAGTTCTGGGGTTTCTATTCTATTCCATTGGTCTATGTGTCTGTTTTTGTGCCAATACCATGCTGTCTTGATGATGACAGCTTTGTAGTAGAGGCTAAAGTCTGGGATTGTGATGCCTCCTGCTTTGGTCTTCTTCTTCAAAATTCCTTTGGCTATTCGGGGCCTTTTGTGGTTCCATATGAATTTTAGGATTGCTTGTTCTAGTTTCAAGAAGAATGCTGGTGCAATTTTGATTGGGATTGCATTGAATGTGTAGATAGCTTTGGGTAGTATTGACATTTTGACAATATTTATTTTTCCAATCCATGAGCAGGGAATGTCTTTCCATTTCTTTAAATCTTCTTCAATTTCCTTCATAAGCTTTCTATAGTTTTCAGCATACAGATCCTTTACATCTTTGGTTAGATTTATTCCTAGGTATTTTATGCTTCTTGGTGCAATTGTGAATGGGATCAGTTTCTTTGTCTTTCTGTTGCTTCATTGTTAGTGTATAAGAATGCAACTGATTTCTGTACATTGATTTTGTATCCTGCAACTTTGCCGAATACCTGTATCAGTTCTAGCAGACTTTTGGTGGAGTCTATCGGATTTTCCATGTATAATATCACGTCATCTGCAAAAAGTGAAAGCTTGACTTCATCTTTGCCAATTTTGATGCCTTTGATTTCCTTTTGTCTGATTGCTGATGCTAGAACTTCCAGCATTATGTTAAACAGCAGCGGTGAGAGTGGGCATCCTTGTCGTGTTCCTGATCTCAGGGAAAAAGCTCTCAGTTTTTCCCCGTTGAGGATGATGTTAGCTGTGGGCTTTTCATAAATGGCTTTTATGATCTTTAAGTATGTTCCTTCTATCCCGACTTTCTCAAGGGTTTTTATTAAGAAAGGGTGCTGGATTTTGTCAAAGGCCTTTTCTGCATCGATTGACAGGATCATATGGTTCTTCTCTTTTTTTTTGTTAATGTGATGTATCACGTTGATTGATTTGCGAATGTTGAACCAGCCCTGCATCCCAGGAATGAATCCCACTTGATCATGGTGAATAATTCTTTTTATATGCCGTTGAATTCGATTTGCTAGTATCTTATTGAGAATTTTTGCATCCATATTCATCAGGGATATTGGCCTGTAGTTCTCTTTTTTGACTGGGTCTCTGTCTGGTTTAGGAATCAAAGTAATACTGGCTTCATAGAATGAGTCTGGAAGTTTTCTTTCCCTTTCTATTTCTTGCAATAGCTTGAGAAGGATAGGTATTATCTCTGCTTTAAACGTCTGGTAGAACTCCCCTGGGAAGCCATCTGGTCCTGGACTCTTATTTGTTGGGAGATTTTGGATAACCGATTCAATTTCTTCGCTGGTTATGGGTCTGTTCAAGCTTTCTATTTCCTCCTGATTGAGTTTTGGAAGAGTGTGGGTGTTCAGGAATTTGTCCATTTCTTCCAGGTTGTCCAATTTGTTGGCATATAATTTTTCATAGTATTCCCTGATAATTGTTTGTATCTCTGAGGGATTGGTTGTAATAATTCCATTTTCATTCATGATTTTATCTATTTGGGTCATCTCCCTTTTCTTTTTGAGAAGCCTGGCTAGAGGTTTGTCAATTTTGTTTATTTTTTCAAAAAACCAACTCTTGGTTTCGTTGATCTGCTCTACAGTTTTTTTAGATTCTATATTGTTTATTTCTGCTCTGATCTTTATTATTTCTCTTCTTCTGCTGGGTTTAGGCTGCCTTTGCTGTTCTGCTTCTAGTTCCTTTAGGTGTGCTGTTAGATTTTGTATTTGGGATTTTTCTTGTTTCTTGAGATAGGCCTGGATTGCAATGTATTTTCCTCTCAGGACTGCCTTCGCTGCGTCCCAAAGCGTTTGGATTGTTGTATTTTCATTTTCGTTTGTTTCCATATATTTTTTAATTTCTTCTCTAATTGCCTGGTTGACCCACTCATTCGTTAGTAGGGTATTCTTTAACCTCCATGCCTTTGGAGGTTTTCCAGACTTTTTTCTGTGGTTGATTTCAAGCTTCATAGCATTGTGGTCTGAAAGTATGCATGGTATAATTTCAATTCTTGTAAACTTATGAAGGGCTGTTTTGTGACCCAGTATATGATCTATCTTGGAGAATGTTCCATGTGCACTCGAGAAGAAAGTATATTCTGTTGCTTTGGGATGCAGAGTTCTAAATATATCTGTCAAGTCCATCTGATCCAATGTCTCATTCAGGGCCCTTGTGTCTTTATTGACCGCGTGTCTAGATGATCTATCCATTTCTGTAAGTGGGGTGTTAAAGTCCCCTGCAATTACCACATTCTTATCGATAAGGTTGCTTATGTTTATGAGTAATTGTTTTATATATTTGGGGGCTCCGGTATTCGGCGCATAGACATTTATAATTGTTAGCTCTTCCTGATGGATAGACCCTGTAACTATTATATAATGTCCTTCTTCATCTCTTGTTACAGCCTTTAATTTAAAGTCTAGTTTGTCTGATATAAGTATGGCTACTCCAGCTTTCTTTTGGCTTCCAGTCGCATGATAACTAGTTCTCCATCCCCTCACTCTCAATCTAAAGGTGTCCTCAGGTCTAAAATGAGTCTCTTGTAGACAGCAAATAGATGGGTCTTGTTTTTTTATCCATTCTGATACCCTATGTCTTTTGGTTGGCGCATTTAATCCATTTACATTCAGTGTTATTATAGAAAGATACGGGTTGAGAGTCATTGTGATGTCTGTATGTTTTATGCTTGTAGTGATGTCTCTGGGACTTTGTCTCACAGGGTCCCCCTTAGGATCTCTTGTAGGGCTGGTTTAGTGGTGACAAATTCCTTCAGTTTTTGTTTGTTTGGGAAGACCTTTATCTCTCCTTCTATTCTAAATGACAGATTTGCTGGATAAAGGATTCTTGGCTGCATATTTTTTCTGTCTAGCACCCTGAAAATCTCGTGCCAATTCTTTCTGGCCTGCCAAATTTCAAAAGAGAGATCAGTCACGAGTCTTATAGGTCTCCCTTTATATGTAAGGGCACGTTTACCCCTTGCTGCTTTCACAATTTTCTCTTTATCCTTGTATTTTGCCAGTTTCACTATGATATGTCTTGCAGAAGATCGATTCAAGTTACGTCTGAAGGGAGTTCTCTGTGCCTCTTGGATTTCAATGCCTTTTTCCTTCCCCAGTTCAGGGAAGTTCTCAGCTATTATTTCTTCAAGTACCCCTTCAGCACCTTTCCCTCTCTCTTCCTCCTCTGGGATACCAATTATGCGTATATTATTTCTTTTTAGTGTATCACTTAGTTCTCTAATTTTCCCCTCATACTCCTGGATTTTTTTATCTCTCTTTTTCTCAGCTTCCTCTTTTTCCATAACTTTATCTTCTAGTTCACCTATTCTCTCCTCTGCCTCTTCAAGCCGAGGTGTGGTGGTTTCCATTTTGTTATGCATTTCATTTAAAGCGTTTTTCAGCTCCTCGTGACTGTTCCTTAGTCCCTTGATCTCTGTAGCAAGAGATTCTCTGCTGTCCTGTATACTGTTTTCAAGCCCAGCGATTAATTTTATGACTATTATTCTAAATTCACTTTCTGTTATATTATTTAAATCCTTTTTGATCAGCTCATTAGCTGTTGTTATTTCCTGGAGATTCTTCTGAGGGGAATTCTTCCGCTTGGTCATTTTGGATAGTCCCTGGCGTGGTGAGGACCTGCAGGGCCCTTCCCCTGTGCTGTGGTGTATAACTGGAGTTGGTGGGCGGGGCCGCAGTCAGACCTGATGTCTGCCCCCAGCCCACCGCTGGGGCCACAGTCAGACTGGTGTGTGCCTTCTCTTCCCCTCTCCTAGGGGCGGGATTCACTGTGGGGTGGTGTGGCCCGTCTGGGCTACTTGCACACTGCCAGGCTTGTGATGCTGGGGATCTGGCGTATTAGCTGGGGTGTGTAGGCAAGGTGCACGGGGGCAGGAGGGGCAGGCTTAGATCGCTTCTCCTTAGGTGATCCTCTTCAGGAGGGGCCCTGTGGCAGCGGGAGGGAGTCAGATCCGCTGCCGGAGGTTTGGCTCCGCAGAAGCACAGAGTTGGGTGTTTGCGCGGAGCGAGCAAGTTCCCTGGCGGGAACTGGTTCTCTTTGGGATTTTGGCTGGGGGATGGGCGGGGGAGATGGCGCTGGCGAGCGCCTTTGTTCCCCACCAAACTGAGCTCTGTTGTCAGGGGGCTCAGCAGCTCTCCCTCCCTTTGTCCTCCAGCCTTCCCGCTTTCCGAGCAGAGCTGTTAACTTATGACCTCCCAGACGCTAAGTCGCGCTTATTGTGGGAACACAGTCCGTCAGGCCCTTCCGCTTTTGCAAGCCAGACTCGGGGGCTCTGCTTGGCCGGCGAGCTGCCCCTCCGCCCCGGCTCCCTCCCGCCAGTCTGTGGAGCGCGCACCGCCTCGCCGCCCTTCCTACCCTCTTCCATGGGCCTCTCATCTGCCCAGCTCAACCTAACACAAAAACCAAGGTGTCTTGACTTCCTAGACACCACCCACAGGGATAGATCGATCTGTTAAAAGAACAAAAAGGAAACGAAGGAAACAGATCAAAATGAGTATTAAGTACCTTCCAGAGGCGTCACCAGGCATTGAACCTTCTAAAAGCAATACAGCAATCGCCCAGGCTGGTAGTCCCACTGTAAAATCACAGCGACTCCAGCGACTCCGTTCTGCTAATCCTCTGGCGGTTTTCTGGGTTATTTAGGCAGGTGTAGGTGGAATCTAAGTGATCAGTAGGACGTGCGGTGAGCCCAGCGTCCTCCTAAGCCGCCATCTTGCAAAAAATCTTCAATCTTGATTCTTTAAAGATAATATGAAAATATATCCAGACCTAGATTTCAAGATGTGCATACTTTTCATACTTGTTTTCATATTTACGTGGATTCAAATAACATAATTTTGTGCTTTGAGCGAACATTAATTTCTGTTTTAGCTGTTCTGTGCCAGAGCATCCCATACTCTTCTATTGTTTTCCTTTCTTACTCTGTAGACTATTGAAATACTATTATCTTTTGGCATACTGAGAACTTGAAAATATTTTCCATATCACTTGTGCATGTCTAACTGTATAAATTAAATTGAATATCTCCCAAGGATACAATGTTTTTTTTCCCTTGTTTGTGACAGTTGTAATATTATTGTAAATATCTAGTTAAATATTACATACTGGTAAAATATTGACGTGAACATAGTTTTTACTGTGCAAAAAATTTAATTATCAAAAACATTATTAATAGAATTAAACACCACTATCAAAGAATGTGTGGGTAAAATAATGGTAAACTATCAGGATGAATAGCATTAATATTTTTTTTCTCAGAATGCTTCATAAATTTATTCTAATATTACTCTGGGTTGAATATACTGAGACTCAAAATCCTGAGTGTACTTTAGGAGTATATTTCTTACAATAAGTTTTTGGTGGTCCATAATTAAATTCCTGGTGAACATTTGCTTATAACTGCTTACTTTTTATAATTTAATGTGTCATTTTTATGATGATCTGATTAAGCACTTTAAAAAATGTCCTCAGCACAACTGGTCCACATCACAAAAACAGAGCTTCTGTTTACAAATATTTTCAAAAATAAGTTGTAAACATTTTGTCGTACCTTTTACTTTTCATTAAGAATTGTTATTATTTTATTTTTGTTTTTGCTTTTCATACATTGACACATAGAATTCAAGTGATGCAGAAAAGTACAAAATTATTACCTAAGGACATGTTATTTCCTAACACAGCCTGTGTCTGTGTTTAAAAAAAAAAAAAGATTATATGGAATGGGGATTAAGGAGTGCACTTGTGATGAACAATGAGTGTTGTATGCAAGTATTGAATCTCTAAATTGTACATGTGAAACTAATATTACACTGTATGTTAACTAGTTGGATTTTAAATAAAAACTTAAAAGAACAGATTATATGAAATATTAAGAGGCGGCCGCTGTTCACATGTATATTGTATGTACATACATATATGTGTGTGTGTGTGTGTGTGTGTGTGTTTGTCAACAGGAATATATACACATATGGTGTAGAAATATATAAAGTAGTGTATATTAATTCTCTATCAATAAAGAAGATAAAATTAGCACTGTAATTCTTGCCAACACATTCTCTCACATTAGGAAAACCCCCTAAGAATAATTTTGTGTTTGTTTTTATAAATTTATTTATTTTTTAGAAAGAGAATGCGAGTGGGGGGAGGGGGCCAAGAAAGAGGAAGAGAGAGAATCCCAATCAGGCTCTGTGCTGTCAGTGTTAATGGACACTCACTTTTTTCCTTTCGTGGTATATTAATTTTTATTTATTTCTTAATTGCCATTTCACAATGTTTTTTCTCACAACTATTTATCAGTGCTCTATATCTGAGTTATTTCATATTTGAAAATTCATGCCTGTCATATTTCTAGTCAAATGGCATCATGGCTGGGTAAAATACTCTGGGATCATAGGAACTCTCAGCATTTTGTATACACTGATACCTCCTGTCTTCTTAGATCTGTATTGTACTGTGAGTAAACCTGAGATCAACCTGAGTAACCCTCCATACCTGATAAGTGAATTTTGCTTCTTTTTCTTCTCATTAGATACCTGAATGGCTTTTCTTAATCCATTTATCTCCCATAGGTACCTAAGGACGTTTTTCATTCTGTGCTCAGATGAACACCAGCACCCTGTATGTTTCCTACTAGAACTCAGTTTCACAACACTTTTTTTCTTTTGTTGCACCTCTGCATTCTCTTCCTATTTCATTTGTGTGTTCTTTTCTTCAGACACTGCAAATCTGCCTGAAACTCCCCCTGTTGAATGTGGTAGGTAATTAAAAGCAATTTGAAGCCTGAAACTTAGAAGTATTTTTTTTCATTTTGAAATAACCTATTAAGCACATTTTGCTAGTCATGTTTAAATATAATATGGGAGAGTACAAATATAAAAAAATGAATATTAAAATTATTTCAGAATATGGGGTGCCTGGGTGGCTCAGTCGGTTGAGTGTCCGACTTCAGCTCAGGTCATGATCTCACAGCTCATCAGTTAGAGCCCCACGTCAGGCTTTGTGCTGACAGCTGGGAGCCTGGAGCCTGTCAGATTCTGTGTCTCTCTCCCTCTCTGCCCCTAACTCACTCGCATTCTGTCTCTGTCTCTCTCAAAAATAAATAAACATTAAAATTTTTTAATTATTTCAGAATAAACATAAATTGTACAAACAAATAGCATTCATTCCAAATTTGTACCCCAAAGACCTGGTTTTAAATGCTGAATTATTGGCTGTTTAATAGTGGACAAGCACTAATAGTTCTGAGCTCCTGATTTCTTGTTTGTGAAATGGAAGTAATATAAATGCATGTCAAATCTAATATCCCAGCATTCAATAAATATTAGACACACATTACCACCTTTCATCATATCTTAAGATTAACTATATGGTAAGTATAACAGCAAACAATTATATTATTTTTTGATTGTCTATATAAATATTCAAAACACTTTTAGATGTGAATATTGTCATTTATTACCTATAACTAGTGTTATGATAAACATATGTATGCTTCCTAGTTAAATAGCCCAGATATAAACACTTTTTAAGATAATAGGTCTTTAATATGGTTTAATACTAGGGAATGCTAACAATGAATCACAATATGAATGTACTATTTTTAGCTTATTTTAATTACCCCAAATTTCTACGCAAACGTTAATAAAGTCCTATGTATCAACTACTAAAATCCACATAATTCGTGCACCTAAATTGTTCATTCTCTATGAGATGTACTGACTCTAAATTGTTTAGTAAACTGTCATTATCCTTCTGTTTAAAGAATTAGTTAAGGTTGTAAACATTACTAAAATTCATGTGGGACACCCAAAGGTAGAAGTAAAAATAATGAGGAAGGACTTTTTAATAATGTGAAATGTCCTACCTAATCTGAAAGTACAAGTGCACAGACAAGATAGCAAAACATGTTTATATTAAAGTATTCACAAAGCAAAATTGAAAAGTAGAAAGGGCCAAATTAAAGAGGAAAAGCACAGCTTTGGAAAATCACCAGCTTAGAATTCTATTGCCATATCTTTCTGAAAGAGAGTGTTTCATAAGAGAATGTATAAATTTTCATGCTCAGATGCCCCGAGTTTGAAGGTCTAGAGGCAAGTTACACACACCAGCTAAACTTTAGGTCAGACCTAGGATGGTTAGCAAAAGAGGAAACTGATGAATAACAATTATAACTCCAGGAAAAACTGTAACATCAAAGCACTAACCTTGGCTTGGTAATCCCTTTATAAATTATTTTGGAAGATTGCAAATGGCCATCAACTGATAGGAGGGAACTCCATTCCCTTCCTCTCCAGAAAGAGGCCAGTGCCTCTTGCTCCCAGATGAGATCCAAGTAGACTGACTGAATTTATGTTCCATCCCAGATTTGTTTGGCCTTGCCCCACTATCCCTCCTAATACATAATCAAGCACTTGAGTAGGTTATTTTAGTCAGGATATCATTCTCTTCCTATAGCCATTAAATTCTGGTCACCACCACTGTCACACATTTAACATACCTACATGTAGAGCCTACAGAAAAGGAGAGACTCTCATTCTTGTATGAAGGAGAGTTAACACCCAGTGGAACGGATTTAACCAATGAAAGATGAAACATGGAAAAATATTCCCTCTTGTTCTCTTCTCTAGGGAATTATCACTCCTTCTCTTGATCCCCTGGATTTTCACATCAACAGAGCATTGCCAGTACATGTGTACCTCAGTTTCTCCTTTCCAGAGAGCTCAAGGTAAGATATCTCATTAACAATTATAATGCATTTATTTTCGTAGAATTTTTTTCCATTCATATTATTTTCCACAAACACAGCAGTCCATATCAAGGTTAAATGTGAGAAAACTTTCAGTGAAATTATTTTCTACAACTTTGTTTATATAACACACGGAAATCATAATACAGTCTATAGAGAAGGTGGGATTTATTAGTAAATAAAAATACTTATTTTTGTTCCTCAAATGATGAGCCAATAGGTGAATCAGAATCAATGATAGATACATTTACTAGGCCTAACTGCAAGTATTACAAAAAAAAATAATAACTCCCAAAAGAGGGGTCCAGATGATGTGTTTGTATTGGAATTAAATAGTTCTCAGTATTGGAATAGTATAGTTCTAACAAAGTCAAAAAAAAAAAAAAAAAGGAAGGAAGTACAAAGAAAAAGTTTGACATTTTTATGTGAAAACACTCATATCTGTTTAAATAATTTATGTTGAAAGCAATGTACATTATGAATATTTATTATTTTTCATCAGTTTATTTCCATTGTTTTGTTTTCTATTCTTTTGAAAAATTATTTTTATCTTAATTTTTCTACTGGGTATTAATCAACAAACAAGTTTAGACTATTTAGTTCAAAAGTAAAACATATAAGCAAAGAAGAAGGTAGAAAGATACAAAACCTCTTCCTTGTTCCCCAAATCATAATTCCTTTATTAAACATAATAAATGGTTTATGTAAGGTTTATGTAAACCCCTTTATTTGTCCCCGAATCATAGTCTCTATGTTTGGACAGGTGTTTTTCAAAATATAAATAGTCATTTAGTAACATTTGAGAACTCTGAATTTTATATCTGTAATTAATATTTCTGTATCTCGATATCATAATGATGGCTTATATTTTTATCTGAAATATGCATTTTGTTTTCATTTCAGGTCATTTTTCTATCTTCAATTTATGTTTGTTTATGGTATAGTGTTGAGAACTCGCTTTTATTTTTTCTCCCATAATGCACTAGTACATATAGTGATTGGTTAATCCATTTTCCCACTAACTTTCAATGTGTTCTAGGTTGTATATATGTTTCAATTTGGGGGCAATTTAAGGAATAAAATGTTTGGCTCCATGCAAACTTCTGCCTTATAGCTAGGTAATTCTGTACTTCACTATCCAGTCTCAGACACTTTCCAGGATGAAGTGGAGACATTAACGTATTCAGCTAAACTGGAATTGTAAATTTCTGGCTTTTGTCAAATTTGACAAAATTTCAGCAACTATTTCCTCAACATTTTTTTCTCTTGTATCTATCTCTTTTTCTTTTGTCACACTAATTAAACACATGTTTAATCACTTCATATTATATCAAAGGTCTCTGACACTCTGGTTTTAAAAAAAATCGTTTTTCTTTTTGTTTCTCACATGAATAATGTATATTGATATATCATGAAATGACTTACTCTTTCTTCTGTAATATTAATTCTGCTTTAAATCCACTTAGTAAATTTTATAGTTCAGACACTATATTTTTCAGTTACATAATTTACATTTTCAATAATTTCTAGTTTCCTGCAGAAATGTCTTTTAAATTATTTTTATTCACAGTGAGAATATTCATAAAAATTCATTCAAAAGAGTTATAATAGTTGCTTTAAAATTTCTGACTGACATTTTTGACATTTGGGTTATCTCAGGGTCTATATCATTTTTTTTTTCCTGAGGATATGTTTCTTCTTATTCCTCTTTTTTTTTTTTTTTTTTTGGTTCTATGTTGGGTAATTAAAAAAATTTTTTTTAATGTTTATTTATTTTTGAGAGAGGGAAAGACAGACAGAGCACGAGCAGGGGAGGGGCAGGGAGGGGGAGACACACAATGAAGCAGGCTCCAGGCTCTGAGCTGTCACCACAGAGCCTGACAAGGGCTCAAACTCACTGAGAGATCATGACCTGAGCCAAAGTTGGATGTTGAACGAACTGAGCCACCGAGGCGCTCCTATGTTGGGTAATTTTGAATTATACACTGGATATTATGACTTAGAGATTCTAGATTCTATTTGTTTGTTTGTTTGTTTTCTCCAACGAAGTTTGTTTCTTTTGAAGTGGTAAACAATTATCTTTATAGGATTTGAACACGAAACTCTATTTCTTGGGAAGCAGCTCTGATCTTACTTCATACTTTATCTTTAGCTGATTAGATCTGCTCTATGCTTGCAGAGTTCAGGAGTCAGTCAGGATTAGGAGTAGACAAAAATTAGAGACTCTCTATTTCTTTTCCTTCCTGGATTCTGTCACACTTGAGCAACTACAGTATCCCTATCCTCAGTTTTCTGGTATCTCTGCCCAAAACCAATTTTTTTCTGCCCAAAACACAGCATGTTAGGAAGAAGAGGTTACTGGGATACAGAGGAGCTGGACTAAAATTTATCTACTACTTCTGTCTGACTGATGAGCAAGACTGAGTAGGAAATCTTATGCTGCCTCAAGTAGAGATTTCTTGACTCTGTTTTCAGAATATTTTACTCCATAAGCAAGTTGAATATTTGGCTGGATTTGGACTTCCATACTTTCTGATATAAGGGTATTTTTTCTACTTATTTACAGCTGGTCCCTTAAATAATATAATAATATATAGATTATAAGCTATATACCTTATTTAAGATAAAATTTTGAGATTGGAGGATTATTAATTATCTTTTGAGGTTAAAATTCTCTTTCAAGAGAAAGTGACAAGGAGGATGTAAAACTTGAACTACAAACTACAATTTTCACACACATGCAAGAATCTTTTTTTTTAATGTTTATTCATTTTTTTTGAGACAGAGAAACAGAGAGAGCAGGGCAGGGGCAGAGAGAGAGGGAGAGAATCCCAAGCAGGCTCTGTGCTGTCAGCACAGAACCTGATGTGGGGCTCTATCTCATGAAACATGAGATCATGACCTGAGCCAAATCAAGAGTCTGACACTTAACCCGACTGAGCCACCCAGGCGCCCTACACACACATGCAAGAATCTTAATACACTACTTACAGAATAAAAACAGCTGCTTTAAAATAAGATTGCACCAAATTAATTAATTAATTAATTAATTAATTAATTTCAAAAAGAATATTACACACCAAAACAAATTCAATGTGTAAGACAGTTTTGAAGACGACAACATACCTCCTCACAAGAGATTAATTTAGGAGTTAAACTCATTCATATAGTTTTATCTAGATATGTTTTATGTATGGCTTTTTACCATAAGAGTTATTTTATACAATAATAACCAATGTGCGATCACTTACTTTTCACTAGCATTTTAATAGTAGGAAAGAAATTATATACCTTTTTTTCATTTTTCATTGTCTAAGTATCTGTCATCTTGTTTTAAGAGTGTCTCTATTAACTGGCATGCTGCAACAGAGCTTGCCCCTGGGGTACAGAATCCTGGAGATCAAGATGAGTGAGAAATTCATATTTGACTGCTTTACTCTTTTACTATCGTTCTCTGTAATCTGTAATTTTCTTTAAAAAATGAGTACTAAAAAGACTTGAAAATGACAGCTAAATTGTGTCTATCACACTTATGGCCAGTACGCAGTCTTCTTTGCAAATTTTTCATGTTCTGTTTTCCCCTACAGTACTATTTTTAGTTGATAAATTAAGAATTTTAACATTGTTGCTTAGTTTTCTGCTGCTATATAATCTGTATCCAGACATTGTCCCCAAGGACAACTCCTTATGTATTAAAATAAATAGCTATTACATATAAGTGACCTTTTTTTCTGCCTTCTATAGTTATACTACATCCGGGTAGTTTTTAATTCTAACTTCAATTTCAAAAGTCTATCCTAGTTATTTGCTCTGAAATACCATGGTTCTGCTTGGGTCTACTCAGTATTTACCTGGATGCTGCCTAAAAATTTTTCTCATATGTTACTATAGCAATTTGTTTATTTTGTGTTTTCATTACCAGTTAAGTAATCCAGCATCCTGAGAGGCTTAGGGTTGTTTAGGGGCTGTGGGCATCCTAGAATGTAAACTGCATTATCTGCATTGACCAAGTTTTCAAAGTGGTTCGCAGAGGATCAAAATATTGTTTGGCCTTTTCCATTCCAGATTCTCTCTGTGACCATGTCCAGCCTATACTTTGGTAATACTGCCTATCACATGGGAACAACTCATGACCTCGGGGAAAAATCTGTGTCAGTGAAAAGTCCATGTCAGCAGTGATCAGATTGACTGACATTTAAAGTTCCCCCAAAAGATGAAGGGAGTAAACATTGCTACTTTTTCCCTTTTCTACTGAAACTTCAGATTAGTGATTAAAAAAAATAATAAATAGTTCAATAACTTGGAAATTTTTGCTCTCTTAAATCATCCCAATAGTTTTTACATTTTTAAATAGTGTATATTTTGCTGTATTTTCCTCCAAGAGGATTAAAAAATATTACTTTCTAAACTGAAATTTCAAAACAAAAGGAAGGAGTTTAAGCAAACATGGAACAGATAAACAAATGAAAAGAAATTTTATTCCCTAATATTTATTCTAATGTTTAACAAATATATTGATATAGATTAAAACCATAAATCTCTTCATATCATTTTAAAACTAGAAATCTCTTGACATCATATTTATATGTGGTAATGTAAAATTTCAGTAACTGAACTTGCTTTCAGTTAGCATTTAACAATAAATACTAAAGAAAAAAAACTGTTCTAGGCACAAGACACACCAAAGAACATAAAAATTACTTTTCATTCTAATGTCACTTATAGCTTAGAAGAAGACATAAACAGAAATTAATAATAGAAGTTTGAGTGGCATGATAAAACAATACTCTGGTTTTCACTTTGCACGTATTAATTTCATCTTCACCAAAATATTACATACAAGAAGAAAGAAGTAAAGTATATGAGATAGGTACTATAATTATTTACATTTTACATACAAGACACCAGAATTCCAAGAGATTAAATAACCTTCCAAATTATGCAGCTAATCAGTATTTGGTCCAGCATTAGCCCCAGCCAATATAACTCCAGAGCCCACACTCTTATAACATTACACCAAGCTTATATGGATACAAGAGGAGAACAGATAAAAGGTAAAAGCATCAAATCATTGAAGCAAGGAGAGATTCCAGGGACCCTAATCATGTATTTTGGATCTGATAAACAAACAGCTACATAAGAAAGAAAAGTGGTGGAAAGAACAGAAGCATGAAATCAAATATGGCATATCTGAATACTACAAGTAAAGTGGTGTGGCTGTCGAAAAGGGCAGTGTGTGTGCTGGGACCTGGTGGGTGATGCAAGATGTGGAAATGGGGATATAATTATGCAAGAGCTCTGTTGCAAACCAAGACAACCCTTACATTTCCCTCAGTTCAACTAAACTTTCTAGTTTTCCTCCTGACTCAGTAGGCCCCTGACTTCCCTTTTCTTAGAGAATTTTTACATTAGAAAACGTGTAATTGAAGATCCTCTGTACTCTTTTGAGATGTAAATATTCTCCTGTCTTTAGCTAATTTTACTAGCCAGTAATGTCTTTTCTCAAGGACCTAGAAGTCATGCCTATAAAATGTAATCATCAAGAAAGACAGTGCATCTATTTCCTACTCTCCAGAGAAAGTAGAAGTCTAACTTGGATAAGCAACAATCAGCAAACACAGAGAGCCTCTTAGACCAAGCTCTCATCTAATGTCTTTTCCATAAGCTCAGTACATTGTTTAAAAATCCTCAGGCCTTCCTTCTGTTTCAGGTGAGTCAATTTCAACCTCTCCTCCCTATTACAACAGTGTTGACCTTATTGCAATAGCCTTGAATAAAATCTTCCCTGTTTTACTCTATCAAGTATAATTTTTCCTTGACATCATAACTATAAACACTTCAAATATTACTCTGAAACTTAAAGGAAAAATGTATACTCAAAACAGCTAAATTTTAATGTCTAGGGCTTCTGTTATAAACATGAATGTACATATGAAAGGAACAATCCAAATGACAGCCCTGCCTTAGTTTAAAGCTAGGTTCTCTTTTCTGCTTATTATGGATCTTTGATAAGAAATACAGTTGCTGAGAAGTCTGTTTTGCTTGCTGTTTGCTACGAGCATTGTGAGGCCTTTCCTGAATGTAACCCGCTGTGTAGTAGAATGGGTTGTAACCCTTCCTAAATGTAGTCTGATATGTAATGGAATGAGTGATTGTACATAAACTAACCGGCATTTCTCGCTTCTGTAAACCTGCTTGCTTAGCACATTCCTCACCTACCCTACCCCCTTCCCCCTTCCCCCTTTTTTCCTCCCGCCACAAGTAACTGACAAAGCCTTCCCGCCAAAGGACAGACAAAGGACGCCCAATCAGAGAACAACAAATGTCCTTACTTTAAAATCAACTAATCAGGCCCCTCATAATTTGAAACCTCCCCTGTGCTATTTGTCTCTGTCTATAAAAACGCTGTACCAACCCTGATCGTGGCCTCTTGTGTCACCGGCGATGAGTGCGCAGAGGACCAGGTTCGAACCTGCAATAAACGACCCTTGCCGCTTGGCTTTGACTTACGACTCTGGTGGACTTTTGTGGGAGGTTTCGGAACTTCGGGCATTACACATATGTGTATGTCCATGTGTGTGTGCATGGTGTGGGGATGTGCTGTGTGTGTGTATATACTCTCTAGCCTGGTAACACACAGGTGTTGAGGTTTGGAAATGTATGTGAAACAAACACCACTGTTTGAAACAATAAATCTTCTACAGACAAGGAGAAATAACATTGAGGAGTTTTAGAATCAAGATTCTAGGTAGGCTCACAGGGTCAGGTAATGCCTGCCTGTCAAAAAATATTAGTGAGGCCAGGAGTTTGTCATTTGATGGATAGATTCATAAGGACATGACTCTGAAGGGATAACAGAGATCAAAAGATCAGTTTATGAAGAGGGAAGTAAAGTGGCAGATTGCAAGAATGATTAGCCAGATGTCCACATTTCACAGTGTCTGTCCAAGTGAGGGCAACAGGTAGTCTCTTTCTCTGTAATATAATGTGCACAAATATCTCTGAGATGGGAGAATAAGTTTGTACTTGAGCTAACAACAGCAGCAATAACAACAAAAATCCTGCATCACCTAACATAATTTATAAAGCATGATCCTGGTGGACTTTAGAAACAAGTTATAATGGGAGGTTTTTATTTATACCCAGTTTAAAGTGTATATTTCAATTTAAAAATTTACTAACAGTGCTTTGAAAGATGAGAAAATTATGTACATTTATAGTTCTCCCACATTTTCTCTTCTTTCTTCCCAACTTATTATTAACATTAAAAAATTAAATATCTAAAATGTTTTAACATTAAATCCCGTGGATATTTGATTTCTATTGCTGTTTGTAATATATGTAACTATCAGAAATTGATTCAGCAAAGTATACTATTTATCCTGAACTCTCCATTCAAGGATTAGTTTGAACCACCCTTTGTCTAATTGTTTGCATAAGAAAACAGAGTTTTCTCTAAGTAAATTCATGGATTAGGGATTCTTTTTATGAATTTCTCTTATGTTTAAAATGTGTTTTGTTTGTGTGCATGTTGTATAAATTATACTTGGTACTTTGTACTGAATGAATAACTTTGGTATATTATCTTTTGGATTAAAAACTATCTTTCTCAAATTCTGAACATATTTTCCTCTGTTCTTAAGCAGTGAGTGAGTATTTTTGAGAAAGTCTGAGGTCACCTTAAATCTACCTTAGTATCCATAGGATTATTTCTCTTTCCTTAAAATGCCATGACTTATTAGAATATATATTAATAATAACCATTCTGTATGGATTTTTTAATGTTTGTTTGTTTTGTTTATTTGAGAGAGACAGCAAGCCAAGGTCAGGCAGAGAGAGACAGAGAGAGGAAAATCCCAAGCAGGCTCCATGCTGTCAGCACAGAGCTCCACAGGGGGCTCAGACTCACGGAACTGTGAGATCATGACCTCAAGAGTCACATGCTTAACCAACTGAGTCACCCAGATGCCCCACCATTCTGTATGTTTTAACAAATACTTTTATGAATAGGTTTAGATTCTTTTAAAGGAAGTGAAGATAATACAGAGGGGTCCCTTAAATCTTCTCCTAGTTTTCTCTATTGTTAGCATCACTATATACTTGTCACAACCAAGGAACTGATACCACTGTATTACTATTAATTAAACTCTATACTTTGTTCATATTCATAGTTTTTACCTTATGTCCTTTTCTATTCCATAATTTTATTTAGTATACCACATTACATTTTCTTTTCATAATTCCATTTAGTATACCACATTACATTTACTTTTCATCTCTTCTTAGCCCCCTTGATCTGTGACACTTTATCAAACTTCTGTGGTTGATAATGAGTTTTGAGGAGTGCTACTCAGGTATTTGGTATAATGTCCCTCAATTTTGCTTTCTCTAATGCTTTTTCATGGTTAGACTTGGGAATTGGTTTGGGGAGGATGACCTTAGAGATAAATTAACATTTTCAACATACCATATCAAGAGTACCTCCTATCATTGTGACATTATTACTATTGATGTTGACTTTGGTCATCTGACTTAAGTAGTGTTTGCCAGATTTCTCTACTGCAAGGTCACTTTTTCCCCCATCCTTTTCATAATCTATTTGTGATGGTTAATTTTATGTATCAATTTGAAGGGACTGCAACATGCATAGATGTTTGGCCAAACATTATTCTGGATGTATCTGTTAGGATGATTTGGGACGAGTTTAACATTTAAATTGATAAACTGTGTAAAGCCAACTACCTTCCCTAATGTGGGTGGGCCTCACCAAATCAACTGAAGACCTGAATAGAACAAAAAAGGCTAAGAGGGAACTCTTCTTGCATGACTGTGTAAGCTAGTACATTGATCTTTTCCTGTCTTTGTACTCCAACAGAAGCACTGGCTCTTCTTAGGTCTTAGTCCTGCTAGCTTTTTGACTGGAGCTTATATCAGCAGCTCTCCTAGTTCTCAGGCCTTCAGACTTGGACTGGAACTATATATACTCGGTTCTCTTGGGTCTTCAGCTTACAGACTATAGATCTTGAGACTTGCCACCCTTTGTAATGAATCAGTCTCTCTCTGTCTCTGTCTTTGTGTGTGTGTGTGTGTGTGTGTGTGTGTGTACATACATATATGACTCTATATAGGACTCTCTCTACATATATACACACACATATATATAACAGTCTTTATATGACTCTCTTTTCCTACACAAAAATATACATATTTTTTACTATGACTATATATATATATATATATATATATATATATATATATACACACACACACACACACACACACATATACACACACACATTATGACACACTCTATTTGACAGGACTAGTCAAAATTAAGAATTATATGTATATGAACTCTTGCATACATAGATATTTATAATTAGGTTTGCATGTATTCATCTCTAGTTATATGAAACAAGCATGATTTCATGCTGAGATCTCAGAATCTGATCCAGTATCACATACTTAAATTATAGCCTTACATCGTTGTTATCTGTGGTCTGTCTTCAGCAGTGAAAACCCTGGCTCTGATCATCTGCCATTCATTAGTCATTTGCTTAATCCATATACACATATGTTTCCTTTCATGTTAAGTTTTGAAACTTCCAGGCAAAATGAATCATTTTCCAAAGTTACTTAAGTTAGCACCTTTTTCCATACCCCCTTAAATCAAGTTATGCCATACATACATTTGTGGTATAGTTAGATTGTTTTGCTGTAATCTGCCCCTGTGTTGGGCCCTGTGCTGACAGCTCAGAGCCTGGAGCCTGCTTCAGATTCTGTGTCTCCCTCTTTCTCTGCCCCTCCCCCATTCATGCTCTGTTTCTCTCAGTCTCAAAAATAAATAAACATTGAAAAAAAAGAAGAGTTTCTTTTCATCAGAACACTGAATATTTTTCTATTCTCTGTGTTAACATTTCACTGAAATACATCAATAAGGCACACACTACGTCACCATTAACTTCCACTTCAATGGTGTATAGTATAAGAATTTTCATGTTTTTCATCTTGTTTCATTTTTTAAAATTTATTTATTCTTGAGAGAGAGAGCACATCAGCATGCATGGACACACATGAGTGGGGGAGGGGTAGACAGAGGGAGAGAGAGAATACCAAACTGCTCTGAAAGGGCAGAGTCAGATGCAGGGCTCAAACTCATGAATAGTGAGCTCATGACCTGAGCTGAAATCAAGAGTTGGACATGTAACCAACTGAGCCACCCAGGCACCCCTCATCTTATTTCATTTTCTAATATTTTAAAATTTGTACTCTGGTCAAGATTTTGTATTTAATCTGTCATGTTCTAGGTTTTTAACATAACCTGTGTTATGTTTATCTGTGTTTTTAAACTATTTTAGGTTTCAATAATTACCAAAATCACTAGTTTTTTAATTTACCTTCTCCATGGTTTCATAATTATCTTAAAATTATGTACAGTAAAACCTTGGATTGGGAGTAACTTGTTCAATGAGTGTTCAGCAAGATGAGCAAACATTTCTAATAAATTTAACTTGATAAACAAGCGAGGTCTTGCAATATGAGTAGTATGACACTGAATGTCACATGATCACCACTGAACCAATGTTCCTTCTCTCTCTCTCTCTCTCTCTCTCTCTCTCTCTCTCTCTCTCTCTCTGTCTAGCTGTGGGATTGTGGGTGATCATATCCCATGTTTGGATGCTCGGTCTCAGGCCACAGTGTTTGACAGAAAGCAGTGAGTTTTCAAAACATTGGAAGGTGCCCACAACTGGCATTAGTGTATTTTCTGTCCCTTCAAAGAACCTATGAACAGTCCTTTGATTTTCTCTAGAAAAGTAAGCTGAGGAATGCTTTGCTTCCTTCTAGGTCAGGCTGACTACAGATAGAGACCCTTTCCTCTGCCGCCTTATTGCCAGTTACATGAAATACAGTATACGACAAGAGTTTATCAATACTGTAACATAGTCAACCTCTGTGCAAGCGTATACAATGGCCACCATGTGGAAAAAGATTCCAGTGAGCCAACAGATAGCAGTGATTCCATTAGTGATAGTGAAAGTCTTCCTACATGATAACCCTCCTCTCTCTTGTCTCCCTCACACCAGCCCCGAAGGTTTTCAAAGGTAAGTACAGGGTAATTTATTGATTTTTCTTCATATTTTCTATTTCTATTATTTTGTATTATATTACAGTATTTTTATCATTTTTTATATGAATATTTTTGGGTTGTGGAACAAATCATCTCAGTTTCTATTATTTCTTATGGGGAAATATGCTTTGAGTTTCAACACAAAGCAAGCGCTTTGGTTTACAAGCATGTTTCCAAAACAAATCATGTTCACACACCAAGGTTTTACTGTATTACTTTTTTGTTTTTTTTCCAGGAGAATTTATGAATGAAATTTCTTTGAAACTGTTGTAAAGTTTGTTTCTAAAATCTTGTTCTTTTCTTAGGGAGCTACTTTTGCAATTGGCTTTTGTGCTCATATTCTTTTCCTCCCTTCATTTGCAGTTTCTATTAAGCTTTCTTTGTTAGTTTGTTTTTATTAATTATTTTTATGTTGAAGAACTCAAATTAATGTACCTAAACAATTGTGTAAGAAATAACAATGTGGAGTTTTGTGGAGTGTGGAAATCCCCATAGATTCTATTTATCTCTTACAGTTAAAACTTAAAAGAAAAAACAGTTGAATTTAAATAAAAACCTGGCAAAAAGTACAGTTGCTTTGTATTTGGGGGATAAATCTCTTTTTTAAAAAATGTTTATTTATTTTGAAATAGCACAAGCGAAGGCAGGGGCAGACAAAGAGGAAAAGAGAGAATCCCAAGAAGGCTTCATGTTGTCAGCATTGAGCCTGATGCAGAGCTCTATCTCAAGAACCATGAAATCATGACCTGAGCCGAAATAAAGGGTCAGACACTTAACACACTGAGCCACCCAGATGCACTGGGGAGAAATCTTTCAAATAATGCGCATGGTTGTGTGTGTGTGTGTGTGTGTGTGTGTGTGGTTAGTGGAAGAGAATACGTATATATTATTCATGACAAATATATATATGTTCATAAATAAATATGATAAAGGAATGAGAAGATTGTAAGATTAAATATGAATAATCACTTAGTATTTCTACTTATTCACCTAATTATACTCATATACATTTAACTAAAATCTCTTTTTTTGCTTCTTAAAACTGTAATGTTTGTGGAACTACCAAATATTTGAGGAAAAATTAAATGATGAAGGTGTTGTAGATAGTTTTAACTTGACTGTGATATGAATGAACTTCATCCAAGGGGTCTGTTAATTTGAAAATTTATATGTTTATGATAATCAATTATCATAATTACACAGCAGTATTTAATTTACTTTTACATTTAAAATAGTTTTGCTTGTCTCATAAATGGCTTAAGGCCGGTGAGTAGTTAAATGAAGAATCACATCTGATGAAGGCATAGGTTGGTGAGATAGCTGTGGGCCGCTAACCATATTCAGGCTTTAAGCCAAATAAAGTAATGTACATTTTTTTTAAATCACATTGGCCACTGACACTGGAAGACCCCTCAGTAGAAAAGTTACTTCTCCATAGCAGTTTACAGTTTGCTTGCTGTGTTTAGAATACAAGCCTGAAGAAAGTGAGTTTTGCAAGCTGGTTAACAGGCAGATGGGGCTGTGCAAATACACATCTGACACCCTTAATATATGTTGTTTGGCTTTTGAGCAACTCCATGCTTTTACTGCCACTAATTAGCTAATAAATTAGAAAAGTTTCATTCAAATTGAACATTCTCATATGGAAACTCTAGGCTAAATGGTTCTTTCTTTCCTTCTGCGATTTTAAATGCCTTTTGGAATTTCAAATATTAATAGAAACAACATTAGAAGGTAATGATAATGTGTGAAAAAGAACACTTTTAATTTAACATTCACCTTAACAACCACTGAATGACTTTTTTTCCTCTTAAGTATTTCCCTCCATTTTATTATTTATATTTTTTTAACCAATCAATTGTATATTCTCTATTCTTATGTTTTCCTCTCCTATCTCCTTCCTAACTAAAGATTAAACTTTAGTAACTCAGTAACTGAAGATTAAAATTTAAATAATGGTATACCTAATGTGCACATACAGTTTGTTAGCCTGCCACCCTGTCATCCAGATACATCAAATCTGGCTGTCGGTCTTTCTCAAGTCAATAAACAGCAATTCCATTTTGCTACTAAGTGAAAGTTGTTTTCTTCTTTCTAAGAAAACAGAACTTGTTCTTATGCTTGAATCCTTTCTCCTATTCTGTTCATCAGAAATCCTTTTTTCCAAAAAAACAAAAGAAAGAAATCCTTTTTTCCATCCCACTTAAATATATCTAGAAACCTATAATTTCTACCACTTACTCAACTCATCTTTTTTCCAGTTATGAATGTCTCTGACCTGGATGACAGCAACAACTGTTATCACTCATTATCTCTCCCATTTTCAACAGCATGAGCTATTCTACACAGTGCAGGTATTATTATTCTTTTAAAATTAAATCCCTTTCCCCCTCCTCAGAACAAATATTTCAATAGCTTCCAATATTACTTGCAGTAGTATCCAAAGTCCTTACATGACTTACGCACCCCCCCCCCCCAAGACAAAATCCGGACTTTGGATGCCTCTTGGGTCTCAACAGCAACAACATCTTTCCTTGTGTAACCATCTCCAGGTGTACTGACTCTTTTGTCCATCTTCAGGTGTGACAAGCATTTTCCTAACTCAAGTCTTCAAACTTTCATTTCAGTTTGCCGTCGATACTCTTCCTCCAGATCACTATGTAAGCCACATCGTTTGCTTTTTCCAGAACTGCCTAATATCTCTTTTTCATACAGACTTTTTCTGGCATGTATCACAGCTAGACATACATTTACTTGTTTGTTTGTTTCTGAGTTATCTTCATTAACTTGCATGTAAACTCCATAAAAATAGGAACCCATTCTTGCATCTTTAATGCCGAGAAAAGTTCAGAAACGTAGTAGGTGCTCCATAGGTATGTATTCAATAAATAAAGAAAAGATTATCTACTTTTCAATATAATTTCAACTATGTGCTGTACACATGTGTGTGTATTCTAATTTAATTGCTATTTAAAATAATTTAACGAAAAATTCAATGACTTGTTTTCTCTCAGTTTAGACTAATTTATGTCTTGATAATGATGAGCAACCAAACTGTTAAATGACATATGAAAAGATTTTCATTCTTTTATTTAGTTAGTCAACAAGTATCATGCTTACTATCTATCAAGGCAGTGTTCTAACTACTGGCAATATAGCACCAAAGCAGAAAAAGTCGCTGTTCCCTTGCAAGTTACATTTTAACTGGACAGAGTCAATAACACTCAAATAAATAAATAAATAAATAAATAAATAAATAAATAAATAAATAAATAAATAATCAGTTAAAAAAAACAATTTCTGATAAGTAAGGTGCAGATAATCAAACTATGGCAATGAACTAGCAAATGAATGGATGAGTAAATTAGTAAAGAAAGAAGTAGGGGCACCTGGGTGGCTCAGTCAGTTAAACATCCGACTTCAGCTCAGGTCATGATCTTGCAGTTTGTGAGTTCAAGCCCGACGTTGGACTCTTTGCTAACAGCCTGGATCCTGCTCCTGATTTTGTATCTCCCTATCTCTCTGCTCCTCCCCTGTTCATTCTCTCTCTCTTTTTCAAAATAAATAAACATTAAAACATTTTTTTGAAAAAAAAAAGAAAATAGTATAGTTCAAAGGCAATAATTGCCAAAATGTCTGCTTATGTCTCCTTTTCTAATACATAGTCACCCTAATAAATGGGTGCTTGTCCCTTTGAAGAAGTCTAAGAGGAAGTTTTGCAGTATACAGTTGGAGGGTTTTTCCTCAAAGAACCCCGTTACTTCTTTAAACAAGGGGCTATGGATCTTTAACCCAGCTCAAGCCTGGGAATTACTTCAGGAACTGTGTCTTTCTATTGTAGTGACTGAAGTCAGACTTCCCATCAATAGGATTTAATCTCAAGGAGTTCAAAATTATGTTCTTTCATGTCTTTCCAAATAGATATTGGATTTTATAAATTAATTTGGCAACACAATATTAATATTCGATGAATATCAGCAACAAGAATGTTATAAACTATTTACCCTCTGACATATACAGTTTAAACTGGCACCAGTGTTACCTATTAATATTTTGATGTTAATAATAATAATAATATTTACAATAATAATAATATTATGATATCTGAATGTGCAATGATTCTGTGGCATTGGTTGGGGGAGAAGTATCTGACTCAGGTGTTATCCTCAAAGAATTGCTTGGTTTTAAGACTCAATATCTGTGGCAGAATATTTATTTTCCATCACCAACCAAACTCTTTGAAAAGTATTGGAGGAGAAAATAACCTGGCAGGAGACATGAAAAAATAATAATAGAAAGTCCATCGTGTGATCCAAAGAGAATTACATACTGAATGCACACTATATACTGTAGGAATGTATGCGGAGGTCAATCATAGGAATGGAACAGTAAAGGATGATGCTTGTGATTGGCTCCATCTATTCTGGTCTTTTAACTGTCAGCTCATGGCTGACAAGTTGAATAACTGGAGAATGCGACTGTTGGTTTAAACAGAGTGTTTTGTTTTATGTGGTTTGGAGCCTGTTTTTCACCTGGACTTTGGAACAGTTTCAGAAAGAAAAATAATAGGCCTCTCTTCTTAGTTTCCCAAAATTGTAAAAGTAAATTAATTTTCCTTGTGACAAATTGTCAAAAAGTAAACTACCTACTCTTCTTACAGCACAGTTTGAAAACTGCATCTAATCTGATAAATATGTAGTGTTAAATGATATTTAAACATCTTTATAGTGACATATGTGCTTTTATTTATTTTTTTTTACAAATGAGCTTGCATGTGACATGATGATTTTTTCAGATAATTGCTTATTATTGATGAACAACATAATTATTCTTTGAGTGATGCATGTATAATTTAGTGCTACTTATGCTTCCACAGCTGCTGCTACTGCAATGCCATGCATGCTTTTTTTAATGCTTTTTAAATATTTCTTTGTCTTATCCATAGATAGGGACATCTATTTTCTCTGTGTCTATCTTTCTTGTTTTTTCTCTAGAGTACTACACCACTATTCCATATAATGAAAAACTGTCCAGTTACCATATGTGTGGGGATATATTACCCAAGCCTTGCTCTTTTCATGACAAAAGATGGATTACATAGTTGTTCTTCTTTCACAAAATATCTGAGCTAAATGATAATTATGAAGTTATCCACCATTTGAGAAAAGTGTGTTAAATTGTGTAGATATTACTTCACCGCTCACATCATATACTCTCCCATATTAGGAAGAAAGATAGTGAAAAGAGGAGGGAGATTGAAAAGGAGGGAGGAAGAAAAATGGAAAAGAATAAAGAATATTAATAATAAAAAATCATATATAAAATATATTTTGGGTAGGAGATAAGCAATAGATGGCATTCAATGGATTATTTTTAAGGAGTCATTAGAATCAGTAGCTACTGTGTCCAGTGCTTATTCATATGTCTAATTTGTTTTTTTAAGGTGAAGTGGGGGGGGGGTGGACAGAGAAACAATCATGATAAATTTTTAAATGCTTTCAAAGGAAACAAGAAAAATTAAAACAGTGCAATATAAAATAATATTTTCAATGTAATACTTGGATTAATCATGTTATATTGAATATCAACTTTTTGGAGTACTATATTTTTTTAAATAAAATATTAAATGCATTCTATCAATTGTTAACACAGAATGTGTTACTTTTCCAGTTTCTTAAAGCTAATATGTTAACATGTACTGGGCTCCATCCCAAGGTCCTCCTCACATGCATTATCTCATGTCACCATCATACCAACCTCAAGAGTTGGATTTTACTATTACCCCCATTTTAACACAAATGTAATTTGCTGAATAACCAGTTATTGCTGGAAATGGGACACAAATTCAAGTCTATGGAATTTTAAATTTGGCCTTTAAAAAATGAATGTCAATACTACTAATAGAAGTAATATCACATAAATGTAAACCCTTGGATTTCAAACATTAACCAAGCATACTTAGAGGAGTATACAAATATTATTTGTAACAAAAACTCCAAATCAGTATCACTGAAGGAAATAATAAATCAGAAATAATTTCTATTTTTATTAATTTGACAAACCATTGTACTTTTTCCTGAATTCTTACCTATCTTTGACCATATTCATTTAAACATTTTACACTGTAGTATTGTAAAATATGCATATAGTTTTGCAATGTGTCTTTTAATATTTTTATCCAACATTGTGTTTACAAAGGAATGACCTGTGTGTGAATTTATATATACAGTTCAACTTTAATTTTAACTTTTCTTAAACTGAAATTTTCTAAATGTTTCTGACTCACAAATATTATATTGTTTTTAATCAAGAAGCCAGTTATTAATTTTATATAACTGATTTCTAATCAATAAGAGATGTAATTTTTATTATCACTTATATTTTAGACAAGTATAAAAACTACGTTGAAAGCAATAATTGAGAGATAACTGATATTTAATTTGAAAGATATTATTTTCTTTGAAAATTAAAATCATCTTACTATTGTGGAGAAGGTTTTTTTTTTTTTTTCAACACTAAGCCTTCCTCTCTAACAGTGAACTGGCTTAAAAAGCCTTTTAAGGCATTCATCAGAAAGATATGGTGTGCTTTGAGATTTTTAAACTATATTACAATATATATTCCATATAAACTATGTTAATCACATTTACTTTTTCATACTTAATTTACTTGCTTCAGATGTTACTAAAGTTTTCACAAATCACATATTTTTAAGTTTCTTTTAAGAGAATGCCTGATTCTTTCAGCAACTAAAAAAATGTTAATGCTAATCTTGAGAACAATAGCTCTTTAAATGAAATCATTTGGGTTTTAAATGTGATAATAGAAAATGTCTCCACTTTAAGTTCCAATATCTATATTATCCATTAAAGAAAAATAAGATCACCAGCTACTGCAATAAAGGAATATATGCATTGTCACATATTAAATTACTAATTGCACTAAACACTACCAATCAAAATTTTCAGGAAGAAACAGATGAGAAAGAAAGAGGGAAAAAAAAGTCTAGCCTTGAACAAGTTTTGTGTATCTATGTAAAACATGTCTAGGTAATCTGATACGATATTAGTATATATGTCTACACTTTCAACATGATTTGTATCAATTATGTTAATACTCCACTCCCACCGTAATGAAGCTTCATCCCTGCCCTGTTTGTATTGACCTGTACCTTGTTAAGCATTTTTTTGTTCCATAGCAACCTAGACCATGAAAATCACTGTTATATCCTTTGTTGTCAGCAAAACTCTCCTTTCCTTGCATATTATAAATCTTTAATAGCTCACATTTATCATCACTGATGAGTAAAAAATATTTTGCCAAGACAAAATATGCATGATATGATACATTTATTTGATCCATTGCTATGTAATCAAAGATAATTCAGATTATGGTTGTACTATCCTACTGAAATACTGCCTCATTTAATACGTTTCCTTGAATGGGTTTGCATTAAGATGCACATATTAACTGGAATTACTATTACTTGTTATTCCCATATTATTCTATTTTCTTCATGAATTTGGTTGGGAGGCCTTGACAAGTTAGAGCACTAAAATGCAGTACACAGATTTTCTATTAAAAAGGGAAATTTGTACCTTATACATTCTCCCATATTTTATATTTATTGCCATAATAATTTGCATGTTTCTGTTTGTGTATGAGTGTATATAGCTGTAAGTATTGCCCATATTTGTCCTTTGCATTAATGAACTAGTCTTTTATTGCATTTGTAAATTACAAAGAAAATGGAAAGTAGGAGAACTTTTTTTTTTATTTGCATCTAGCTACTGTGCTGAGAAACATTTAGGAAAATATAGTGTAACATTAAAAGTAGGAGACATCAGTTATAAATCCAATCATTAGTAGGCACAAAGCTGTTCTTGCAGTAATGGCTAGCCAACTTATTTCAACAAATGCTCCCTTTAGAATTTCTTTTAATATTGTTTTGTAAACTAATCTTTGGTTACGTAAGGGTGGAGTTAATTAAGCAAGCACTACTTTGTAAAGAGAGCATGTAAAAGGCAATAAAATGTTTCCTACAGTGCTGATTAAGACTGAGGGCACTTTTCTTAATATAACTTGTATACAAAGTATAAAAGCATTTGTATAACAGCCTCTGTGCTTGTAATGCATCTATGTGGTTTGCCCCATTTTAGAATGTCATGACATATGGGCTGGCCAAGGAATTGTTGGCTACATTCTTGCTTTTTATTTTGATAAATAGTGTATTTATTCTATACATGGAACTCACCTTGCATAGCTCCACTTTTGAAGTTATAAAAGGTACTCTGCACTCTGTAAGGTTGTTTTCATCTCTATTGTCCCAAATAACACAATATGCAATTAGAGGAGATGAGTGGTGAGGGAATAGAAAATAAGAAATGCAGCCCAAATTAAAAATAACAAATGTCTGAATGTTCAATACATCCTTATATCTATGTATATGGATTAGCTATAAGATATAACATAAAATGAAAATAAACACTAAAACTGTATTTCATCCAATATTCAAGTTTAGTATATAAATATAAAATAAATGAGGTGGTTTCTTGGCTATAGCAAACAATAAAAGTATCCTGTATAAATGGCAGTGGTCGACCAGATTTTCTAATATCACAGAAAAAAGAAAGAAGAAAAGAAAACAACAGGAAAGAAAAGAAAAGGGAAGGGAAAGGAAGGGAAGGAGGGAGGGAGGGACAACAGAAGGAAGGAAAGAAGGAAGCAAGCAAGCAAGCAAGCAAAGGATGAGGGGGCTAGATCCAAAAGATAAAGGAAATAACATAAACTCAACTACCAACTACAACAAAGTTAAGATACTTTAAAATATTCAAATATGACACAGCTGTAAGGAATGATGTTCAGTTTCATCTGTGGCATGTGAACATCTATATCACTAGTTGCATTAGCTTTTCTTTTTGTCCAGAATATTCAGAAACCCATTCTTTGTGGCTTCTCAGTAGTGGCTGTGGGGGCCGGGGAGACCTTTCCTTCACTATTGACAACTTTGCTCATGTAACTTATTTAGACTACTGAAATATGAAAGTGACCTGGGACAATTCAAAACAGAATATTTTAAAGATAACATACCCCACAATCTCTTTTTTCCTTCTTGTACCAAAACAAACCATGCCACAGAGAGGTGCTATTCTTTAATCTGGAGTTTTGAATGACAGAATTAAAGACACAACTGACTTACCTAAAACATGAGCAAGAAATAGATCTTTATTGTTGTCAATCTCTGAAAATTATTTCATGTTCAGTCTAAATGAGCATAATTTAGGTTATTCTACCTGATGTACACCACCCTGGAAAGGCAATGTAGATAGAAAGTGTCTCTGAATTTCACATTGTATCTTTAAAACATAATATGTTTAAAATTCCAGTTTCAGCTCTACTATATACAATTATTGGTGGGGCGCCTGGATGGCTCAGTTGGTTAAGTGTCCAACTTCGACCTAGGTCATGATCTCGTGGCCTGTGGGTTCGAGCCCCGTGTCAGGCTCTGTGCTGACAGCTCAGAGCCTGGAGCCTGCTTCAGATTCTATGTCCCCCTCTCTCTCTGCTCCTCCCCTGCTCATGCTCTGTCTCTCTCTGTCTCTCAAAAACATACAAATGTAAAAAAAAAATTTTTTAATAAATAAATGGTTGGATTCCTCACTACTATCCTTTAAGAAAAAGATTAATACTTTGAATAATCAATTAATTTTCTTGGACTCATCAGAGAATTGAGGTTGCACAGCAAACCATCATCCAAAAATTGAGACACAGGCACATACATAGAAGCACAGTTGAGACCCGCTCCTCAGAAGCAGTGGCCACTGAAGCTGTACATGAGTGAGAACATGTAATTGGTAATTCTGGCCAATTTTTGGAGGCTGGTTTATACTAGTGTGAGATAGACTTAGGGGAACTCACACTTTTGTGGGGTTTACTTCTAGTGTTTTACTTCTCAATGGACTTACAGTGAAGAGTCAAAAAAAAAAAACAACTTGACTCTGGCAAGGGAGGGGAGAATTAACCATTTAATAATACATCCACAGCATTCCCTATAATAAAGGCTACACTCCACAGGAAAATGATTTGCCAGAGTCTTCTACATCAAGGGAAGGGCATTTACCAAACTTTAGTTTTCCCTTTCTTATCTGGCTGAAGAGGCAAGAAGCTAAGAAATGCTTGTGAAGATAACAGCCCAGAGACACATAGCCCTAAAAAACTGAAGTTTCATCATAAGAGTATAAAGAATTTCAATACATTACCACCATATGAAGAAATCTCAAGCATAATAACAAAAGATTTCAGCTGAAAGAGCTGCAAGACACTTCCTCTATTTAAGGAGGAGTTCTTAGGGAATTCCAAGAGAACAGAAGAGCCAAAAGCAAGGGCAATAATGAATTTGGGTCTTCTGGCATTCACAGTTACATCAAAAATTAAACACAATCCAAATTCTAGTCAAATTAACATGAAACTTCACATTAGAGGTCTTTTACCTCTGTTTCTAGTACCCATAATATTATGTCTGACAGTCAACAACAAATTACTAGACATGTTACCAAGCAAATAAAAACACACTCAGAAGAGATAATAACATCAGAACCAGGGTCAAATATAATATGCTTTGGAAATACCTAACCAGGAATTTAAAGTAACTACAACTAATATGTTTAGGGCACTAGTGGATAAGGTAAAAAACAAGATGTCTTTCCATAGGTGAATAAACAAATGGTAGTAAATCCATACATTGCAGCATTATTCAATGATTTAAAAAGAGAGAGAGAGAGAGAGAGAGAGAGAGAGAGAGAGAGAGAGAGATCAAGTCATAAAAAGGTAGGGACAAATTTTAAACATATATTAAGTGAAAGAAGCCAGTTTGAAAAGATGACATACTGGATGATTCTAATTATATGACATTTGGAAAAGACAAAATTATTGAGATAGCAAAAAGACTAGTGGTTTCCAGGAGAGAGGGGAAATGGATGGGGTTGTGTGTGTGTGGGGGGGGAGAGGTGAAGGTTGAAAAGGTAAACCACAGAGAATTTTTTGGGTAGTAAAACTGTTACCAAAGTTACTGTAATGTTGGATACATGACACTATGCGTTTTCTATGACCATAGAACTTTACACCATAAAGAGTGAATATTATGTATGCAAATTTCAAAAATAATTTAAGAGGGAGGACATCTCAGGATTGAATGCAGACAGGGACAAGACAGTCTACCTGTATGAAAAATGTGTGAAACACTCTCACTGAAGGGGGAGAAAAGCTTCTATAAGTACTACTGGAAATAAGTGGAGACTGTAAGGTGAAAGCAAAATGAACTATACACAAGCACTGCATTCCAGTTGATAAAACTGCTCCTTACAGGGATTTAATTCATGTTAGCAGTTTTGATACTGCTATACATGTATAGTAGAAATGAACAATTAAACATATATATAACAAACGCTAGGAGCCAGGGTTCTCACCTGTTGGAATGAAAGATAAGCAAAGGAGGAGGATGCTAAAATGATCCATGTGGTAATAGATGAGTTTTCGAGACATCTATATAAACTGTGTCTGACTTAATATAGATACAGATCATTGAGTGGAAAGTAATTATATATGTGTAATTACATGAGTTAGTATACACACATATATTTCCTGGTCTGTCAGCTAAGGAGGCATTAGAAGCAATATCCCAGTAGCATTAAGCATACCTGTTATCCATCCATGTCTTCTTCTTCTTCTTTTTTTTTTTAACACTTATTTATTTATTTTGAGAGAGAGAGAGAGGGAGAGAGAGAGAATCCCAAGCAGGCTGTGTCAGTACAGAGCCCAAAGTGGGGTTCAAACTCATGAACTATGAGATCATCACCTGAGTCGAAATCAAGAATCAGTTGGTTGACTGAGCCACCCAGGTGCTCCGGTAGTGTTAGATTTTAACCCGAAGTATAAAATAAATATCAAGAGTCTCTGCAGAAATCAGGAAGGAAGGAAGGAAGGAAGGAAGGAAGGAAGGAAGGAAGGAAGGAAGGAAGGAAGGAAGGAAATAAAAATATCCGCCCCCCCCCCGCCCCACCTACACACAAACATATATACCTGCACACAGACAGTATCATTGTGTTGGAAATCTACTCACAGTCAAAGGGTAAACTATTCTGAAAACAGGCGCTGAAAATAAAAGAGAAGGGGAAGCTGAGAATTCTCATTTGCTAGAGCAAAGGCCAGGAGAAAGGAATGAGAACACCTTGCCTGGGATAAAGTGAAAAATATCTGATTAGAGTTCTAGCAAATGTCAAGATAGGATATAATCGGATGATGGGATACATTAAAAATGATGTAAAGTCTCTTTAACATTACTTACTTTTTTTACTTGTGAAATTATTAAGTACATTTAGTGAAACTTTTTACTGCTTAGTAACATTAATTACATTTTTAAGTGCTTAAGTACTTAATAAAAAATTACTTAAAATGTGTTGCCAAGGATTGCATGTTTACCTTGCTATCTATTCCGATGAAATGTCTTGTTAATGAGTGGAAGGGAAAAAAATAGAAAAATTTCTTTGACTAGTATTGACCTGGATGGACAGCTCTGGTATCATAAGCAGTGACAGCAGACAATACACAGCTTTTTAAACATCCAGTGGCCCAAAGAAATACTTTGTTGATTTGATTTGTTCCCATTTGTACTGGTACTTGTGTGGTTTTTCTTCATTCTTAAACTTCAATTTCTTTCCTGGATATATTCCAGCTTTATAACTGTTTTGTTTTCTTTAAGCTTTTCCTGTTTTGATTCTTAGTTCCTCCTGATACCTGAGCATCAGCTTTTTTTCTGGACATCAGAAACTTGCCTGCCTATTATATGGAGGACTGAATTTATCATCAAATGTTGTTACTGTATTCTTGTTCTGACTCACTATTGTGGTGCCTATTGTGTCCTCCATCATGCCTCACCTAACGTGATTGAATAGATCAGTGTAGGGGGTGAATGATAGAGACAAATCTCAGTGTGTTCTGGAATTTAAAAGGCTTGAGTGAAGTGTAAAAATCTATACATAGATTTGTTAGTTAGGCCTGGAGTAAGAGAATATTCTGCAAGTTTGGGCTATACAACAGTCAATAACAGGGAACAATGTGAGGAGCTTTGCAGACACATAAGGATAATCGAAATTAAGTCTATTGGGGGAGAAATTTGTCACAATACAGAACTATTGAATAATGTCAGGCACTTTAAATGTAGATAAATGATCATAAGTAGAAAGAGTCTGGAGTCTCATCATTGCTTCCAGGATATTTGGTTGGTCTTTTGTAAAATAGCTAACCTATTTATTTTTTGTTCTTTTTTTTTTTTTCCTTTCAGGTGTTACCCATTAGCAGGGAAACGGGAACCAATATCAAAACACCGATGTCCTACTTCTTCTTGTATGCATAATCTTAGGTAGTTTTGTATAGCACAGTATTTATGTGGAACATTAGACACCAATTATAATAACTTTTGAAAGTGCAAATGCTTAAATGCTCCCCTTAGTAGTCAATTGTCAAATGCAATGATGCATTATGTTAAATTAAACCCACAATTAGACACTATAAATAGAAAAATGCCGGGAAGTTCTATTAACACTGTCTCCTAAATCACTGTCCCATATTTAATGAGATATAAGGAAAAATATTAAATTCTGTTTTATCTAATGAACTAATATAGGAAATACAGTTTATCATTTATCTTAAAATAATTGTATAGTAACATCATAAATGGCTATTTATTTTGTAATTACTAAGATCCTAATTCACCACAGAGTAAGGATAAATGCAAATTACGTCAATGTGAGAGAAAAATAGTCACTTGCATATATATACTTTGATATATTTTTTAAAAATGCACATTCCAATGTAGTTTCTGATTTTAGGTAGCAATAGTTATAGAAAATTGTGTCCCAGCAAATAAGTAATGATGTTATATGATACTACATATTAAGAAGATAAATTTAAAATAATGGTTATAATTGTTTTCTCTAACTTGATATTTTTTCTTCACATGCAGCAGCTTTTTGTGTTCAACTTCCAGATATTTTTCATACTGTCATTTCAAAACAAATAGATTGCCTTTAGAAAAAATTTGCATGAGTAATTCATTTTGATAGAGCAGTCAGAATTTCAGATTCAACACACAGCTCACTCATGCCCCCTGTAAAGTTGAGATTGCTCACTTGCAATGTTGGAAGTCCACAAAGTTGGTGTTCAATATGCACAAGAAATTAATACAAATTAATACTATGAAAGAAAAATATAGTCAAAGAATATAATACACAGCTGGATATGAACATACACAAAGAAATGATAAACCTATACTTAACTACCAGCAGTTCCTTCTCTTATGTTTCTTTTAGTTTTGTTGTAGCTGAATACCTTACTAATACTTAGTAATCATCAGATTCTCTAAGTCATCTACAAAGAGGATAAAAAAATGCAATGAATGAGAATGAAAATGTAAATGTCACAGATCTTTTAACAAGTGAATAGTGACAAAGGGAGAAACTTTTGGTAGACAATGAAAATATCAAAGCCCAGATATCCTGAAGATCAGTTTCTATTTTCAGGGCAATATATAAAGCTAACACTGACACAAATATTTGTGTGAAATTTGAGCTGAATAGGTGGAGAATGTGGAGGTACAATTAAAAAGTGAAGGTCATCTTACAATCATCTTTCACTTTTCTACAATTCCATTTCCGAATTCAGTAATTTTCTTCTTTCAGAAAATCTTCAATTTTTACCATCTACCACATAACTAAATTTAATGAGCAACTCTTTGCCTAGAACTGGACTATTTACTTTTACACAAATGCCATCACCTAACCTCTCTAACAATTTTATGAGTTACAATCATTTTTCCATATAACAGATGAGAAATGGTTACAGAAATTACGTATAATTTGCCCAAAGTCAGATATCTAATAAGTTATATGTAAGGGAGAAAACAATTTTCCCTCTACCCTTCTAGTCCTTAGCTGAGATTTTTCTAGTAAAAGGTTAACCACAGAAAAAAAGAGAAGTTTACCACAATGTTTACCTCCTGTATATATGGACCCAGGGAAAAGTAAGTAACCCTGAGGTGGCTGAGAATTCAGACTTAAATGCCATCTTAATAAGACAAAAAGGAGAGAGGATGTAGTCTTATTAGGGGAGAGCTAGTTATTTCTAAGAAAGATGAATGGGCTTTTAGCCTAATGGATGGGAGCTGTAATAGTTTGTGACAAAGTTTGTCTGGCTGTGGTGTCACTCCTAGTCCCTCATAGAATAAGAGCAGGTCTCCCTGGTAGAAGAAACTTTGGGGAGAGGATTTTAGGTCCTGTTGGAGGATCTGTGTTTAGGCAGATAAAGGTAGTTCGGAGAAAGCTTCTCATTGCATTTGCTATGTTCTGAATGCCTACTTGAAAAATTCAAAATTAACCATATTATCAAAGTAGCATATTTTGGGGTGGCATGTCCTAAACTCCTACAGTCATATTTTGGAATGACATAGTCTGCTATCTTCAGGCAACCCCAGGCATCTTGATAATCCAACTGTGCTCTTGGCCACTGTCATTATAAGCCCCTGTCATCCTTTCTCTTTATGACAAATTAGTGAAGAAACTCATTCATTCATTCATTGGTTCATTCATAATAGTTAAATGGATTTACTGGTAGCCCTGAAGTTTCAATTTAGTAGTCCATGGATCATATTTGGCTTAAAGATATGTTTAATTTGACATGCAAACTTGTTTTGTCCTAATTGAATCAACTAGAATTTTTTTTAAATTTGCAGAATTCATAGGAAATCCAAATCTCCCACATCTCCTCCAAAATTTAGATAACTTAAAAAAATGAGCCTGTATACATGTCAACAATGGTTGAGGCTCAGGGGCTGCACTGAAAGAGACACTACAGTCCCAGTCTTTTCCTATTGAATCTTTGATGATTGTGTATGTCTTTGTGGAAGCTAAGATCACATGCCAACAGAGACAACAATTTAAGGGATTTATTAGGAACATGGAGGGATTTCACTGTTTTGTTTTGTTTTGTTTTGTTTTGTAGATTTCACTAAACTCTAATCTAGTGTATAAAAAGACAAAAGAAACATCACAGTATTTTTTAGTCTTTTAAATCTACAGCCAGTATCTACAATTGCTGATTATCAGATGATCCCCTGCCTTGATCGATTTCAAAGGTTGTTAACTTTCCCAAGCTAGTCAATGCTCAAATTCAGGAAGAACAAGAACTTAAGACCTTATAAGCACTTGAAAATTTCCTGAAATAGCAGAATCTTGAATTCTTCACTCCACTAAAGTACTTCCTGTCGCATTTCCTGTTGCCTTAGAAGTTGGTAATGCGCCTCTACATCTCTCAGTTCTATCTATGCTAATGTATCTTCTATTAATGCAGCTTGAGGGAGAGTCCAGATTAGTCATGCATCTGTAGCTCAGTTTATCAAATCTAAACAAGGCCTTAGAAGTAGCCAAGCGGTCATGCTTTGGGCAAAGTTTGGAGACTTGCTTCTAAAAGAAACAAAAACAACCACTGTTCAGATTCAAGTCTATGACTTAACATGAACAAAAAAACATGTCTGCTTTTGGGTGCTCGTTTATATTATGCCCAGAAATTAAAAACACACTTGCCTATTATTCTAATGAAATTTATTGTCAGAGAAATCCCAACCCTGGCATAAAGCATGTTATAAATATGCAACCATCAAGGCAGCCTCAAGTGCTGAAGCCTCTGGTGCTGGTATCCTATCAGGCAGAACCACATTTGCCCATGCTGAGTGATAAAGAATTTACTTGCTTTTGCTCACTTTACTTAAGCCTGTACAAGAGGCAGGAATTAGTGACAACTCTATGTTGTTTCCTATATTTTTCAGGCTAGGTTATGGGCAGAAACAAGACATCCTAGGAATCTCAGTGGCTTCACTAAACAAAGTTCATTTCTTATTCACAGTAGAAGGAGAATTCATGGTATATTTGAGCAACTCTTCCAATTGATGGCTCAGCCTTTTACCTCCATATAGACATGTTCTGTCACAGTCACCATACCTAAGAATGTCTCATTGGTTACAAAAAATACTTTTGTCTTGAAGTTGCATACCTAATTTCAAATTACAATTCATGGGTAAAGCAGTTAGCATCATCACGCTTAACTTGAAGATAACAGTGAAGTGTAGTAACCCTTCTATGTGCCAGGAAGGATCAAGTGCCTTGGTGAACAGTGCTAATGGCTAACACTCTTCTCTTTCTCTCATTGAAAATATGCATTTTCATTGCTAGTAAGCCTGTTTTTTCCTCAAGCCCTGAATATTTTGCATTTTGAAAAAGCAGTGCTGGTTAATTATATTATTGAAACAAAAATGGCTAAATCCCAAGTTACATCCAGACCTGACTAATTGGCTCTAAATAGCACCTCAAGAGCCTGGATTTGAAATTCGATTTTGTAAACTTGTAATAACTTTGGCTGTTGCCATTAGGAAAGAGGGTGATTGCATTGTGTTTTTGTTTTTGTTTTATGTCTCATTGTTGTATTATTTTAGATTTATGAATTTTTATAAAACATAGTGGATATAAGGATTTACTTCCTGTCCAATATTGTTACTTTTAATCCATGTGATCAGAGGGGATATAAAAGGGGGAAAAATGAAATAAGCCATTATACAGGCCACGGAAATGTACAGATGACAATGTCTTCAACAAACACAGAACCCCATTCTCCTGACATTAATTTTTTGTCCAAAGTACCCAGATTAAACCAAAGCAGCTATTAAGTTTCCTTCTCTTTTTCAAAAAAGTTTATTTCATTATTTTGAGACATAGAGAGAGAGAACAAGCACATGCATCTGTGACTGGAGGAAGAACAGAGAGATGGGGGAGACAGAATCAAAAGCAGGCTCCATGCTGTCAGCACAGAGCTGAACCTGAGGCTCAAACCCACGAATTGTGAGATCACACACAACCTGAACCAAAATCAAGAGTTGGACGCTTAACTGACTGAGCCACTCAGGCACCCCTTTAGTTTCCTTTTCTTAATTGACTTATAAATTTTTGGAGAAAGAAGCCCTCTATTTTGCTGAGTTTACTAGTAACCCTCAACTGTGGCATGTTAAAGATTTTCTAATTGAATAGGAGACAATGTGGCCACAACATAAAGGAAAGCAGAACCAAGGGGTCTTAAAAAGAGAGAGAGAGAGAGATAAAGAGAGGGAGCCAGTCTAAGCAATATTACTTAAAGTCCTAAGTTCAGGTATGACTAAACCAAATGTACCTCTGAAATCATCGAATATAAAAAGCCTATATCCAAAATGGATAGAGTAGGTGGAAATACCCCTAACAACACCACAAAACCATACTTTAGAACCGGACTTGATGGCTGATTTTATTGATAGAGTGCAGATAACTGTCTTGATAATATGCATGGCCCCGAAATGCTGATCACAATATTTTTAATACAGCCTTACATCAATCAGTAGAGCAGGTTAAGAGGAGAATTTTAACAGCATTCAAGGGGCAGCACAATTATTGAGAAAAAAATACCATGCCATAATGTAATTGTCTCCATTCAAATATGAATAATATGGACCAGCCACAATAATGACCGCCATGAACTCACTTTGTAAATTAGAAAAAAGAAGAGGCAAATAAATAAATAAATAAATAAAAGTACATGGTTTTGAGATAGAGAGATTTATTCTAGGAAGAAGGAATATGTTTTAGATGGCATCCCCTCTGTATTTTCAGTAAAATTTTAAAAGGTACATTAATTTCACTAAGCAAGGTATGAAAATAACGTAAGAAAAATTAGTGACATTGAGAGGATTTGGCTGAAAAAAGGGAATAATATAAGAATAAGTAAAGGAATCATCAAATTTAAAATAGATTTAGAAACAACATAGGAAAGAACAATCTTATAGCTATTGTTCTGGGATCTAAATGAGTAACATACAGGATGAGTTTGAAAAGTTTTCCCATGGGGCACCTGGGAGGCTCAGTTGGTTAGGCATCAGACTTCCGCTCAGGTTATGATCTCAAGAGTTTGAGCACCGCATCAGGCTCTATGCTGACAGCTCTGAGCCTGGAGCCTGCTTCGTATTCTGTGTCTCCTTTTGTCTCTGCCCCTTCCCAACTTGTGCCCTGTCTCTCTCTCTCTCTCATTCTTTCTCTCTCTCTCAAAAATAAATATTCAACTTTTTTTTTAATTAAAAAATTCTAAAAAGGTAAGTTTTCTCTAATTTAGAGAAAAATATACTTGAAAATAATAAAATGACCAGAAAGATGAAAAATATGTAGCCCTTGGTACCAAAAATTATAAATGGAGCCCAAACAATTCTGAACAGAAGCAGGCATCAAAAAGGTCAAAAGAAGTGTAAGTTGCATTGCCTTCTGCATTGAAAAAACTAATTTTGAAGTTGAATTAATTAGCTACATGCCAAAATTAAAAAAACAATAATTTTTAAAATCACCGACATATTAAATTTATAAAGATATACATTCTTGGGGCGCCTGGGTGGCGCAGTCGGTTAAGCGTCCGACTTCAGCCAGGTCACGATCTCGCGGTCCGTGAGTTCCAGCCCCGAGTCAGGCTCTGGGCTGATGGCTCGGAGCCTGGAGCCTGTTTCCGATGCTGTGTCTCCCTCTCTCTCTCTGCCCCTCTCCCGTTCATGCTCTGTCTCTCTCTGTCCCAAAAATAAATAAACGTTGAAAAAAAAAATAAAAAAAAAAGATATACATTCTTATACAAGAATATAAGTCCAAAAAATAAGGTTTCTAAGTAAAAGAAGAAAGTAAGACTGCCCAAATACTTTGCAATTTCACAAAATGCCTCAGTGTAATAGCCAAGAGTTTTACGAAAAATGATTTTTGTGCCAAGAATGCTTATTGCTACAGTTAGTATCATATGAGAAAACTATACCCACTTACTAGTTTTCTTTGTATGAGTTATAAGTACATATAAACATTTATATTAAAAAAAAAATTGTTGTTTATCTGACATTGAATTTAACTGGATTTCCTGTGTTTTATCTGCCAGCCCTATTAAAATAGAAATTGTTGCTTCATTTAAAAATTATTTAAATACCTACCAATAAACATAATCTATGCTATACCTTGAAAACCAAGACAATTTTTAAAAAACAGAAAAAGAGAAAAAGAAACTCATAAGTGACAAATAAGGAAATTCCAATATAAAAGAGCTAGCAGTAAGCCTTGTAAATGTGTCTATAAATAAATAAAAACCAAGGCAAATATCTTAAATTATTATTGCAAGAGAAAGCCTATAATAAAATAATCTCTTTAAAATGAAGTACTGGTAAATTCCAAATTATACTAGAACAATCACAGTAGCAACATTGACAGTCACAAGGAGTGGGAAATGGAATATGGGAGAAATCTCAGTTTGCTAGGTTGGAGGGATTACAGAACAAGACAAGGAAAGAGAGTGAGACAGAAATAAAGGTTAAAAAATTCTTTAATACACAAAAAGAACCATTAGAAGAAATAAATTCAAAATATAGTCCTTCAAATTCTTAGTAACAAAAACAATAAAAGAATATATACATGATAATTTGGCTAAAAGAAATAAAAATTGCTAATTCAGTATGGTATCTATGATGGTTAATTTTAAGTGTCAACATCACTAGGCCAAGGAATGCCCAGAGAGCTGGTAAAACATGTAATATCTGAGTGTGTCTGTGAGACTGTTTCTGAAGAGATGAGCACTTGAATCAGTAGGATGAGTAAAGATCAGCCTTCACCAATGTGGACAGAATCATCCAATCCATGGAGAGCCCAAATAGAACAAAAAGGCAGAGGAAAGGCCAATTCTTGCTCTCTTCCTGAGCTGGGATATCTATCTTTTATTGCCCTTACACATCAAAGTTCCTATTCCTTGGGCCTTCAGACTCCAGTATTTACACTATCAGTTCCCCTGGTTCACACAGCTTTGGATTTCGACAGAATTAAACCACTAGATTTCCAGGTTCTCTTATTAAGACAGCAGACTGTGGGATTTCTTGATTTCCATAACTGCATGAGCCAACTCCTATAATAAATCTCCTCTTTTATCTGTATCTCTATGTCTGTCTCTATCTCTATATCTCTGTCTCTGTCTCTGTCCCTATCCCTACCCGTATTCCTATCCATATCCCTATATCTATCTATCCTATTGGCTCTGTTTTGGTGGAGAGCCCTAACACAGAATTGGACATGAAGATGAGTTCAGTGCCACTTTCCAAACTTTTATTAAAAAAAAATATTTTCGGGGCGCCTGGGTGGCTCAGTCGGTTAAGCAGCTGACTTCAGCTCAGGTCATGATCTCGCAGTCTGTGAGTTCAAGCCCCGCGTCGGCTCTGTGCTGAAAGCTCAGAGCCTGGAGCCTGTTTCAGATTCTGTGTCTCCTTCTCTCTGACCCTCCCCCATTCATGCTCTCTCTCTGTCTCAAAAATAAATAAACGTTAAAAAAGAATTAAAAAAAAAATTCATACTACCTCTTTGGGGCAAGTCCAGTGCTAGAGAGACAATCCTGAGAAGCAAACAAGGTGAAAGGAGACAGATTTAAATCAAATAGTCACAGAAAAAGTAGAAAATCACAAGTATGACAAATATTGTTAATTGAAAGCATATAGCAGGAGATCTGATCCAGCAGGTCAAGGAGAGCTTTCCTGATTAAATGGCATTTGATTTGAGGTTGGAAATTTTTAATAAGAGTGAGAAAGTATTAAAGGTCCAATGGTCATATGGGCTAAGGCAGTGAGATGTTAAGGACACAGTACAATGAAGAAAATGATATTTTTACTATGGAAGGGAATTTGGATTGCATAACCAAATTTTACCCATTTGCATGCTCTCTAAAAGACAGCTATATAGAAATTCAAGTATATGAAAGTTAAAATAAAATTAGAGGTTTAATACATTAAGAAAAAAGTTATAGAGGTTCAGGTTAGAGTTGGGTTTAACAAAATTATTAGGGTTCACAAGAAGAGCAATTTTAGTAGAGTTGAGAGAGGATGCTGAAGTGAATAAAGTTCTAAAAGGCTGAACAAGTATCCACTGACCAATGTCCGTGCAATTTTTAGAACTCTTTTTGTTAATGTCTATTTATTTTTGAGAAAGAGAGAGACAGATAGGCAGAGAGCGAGCAGGGGAGGGGCAGAAAGAGACACACACATAGAATCTGAAGCAGGCTCCAGGCTCCAATCTGTCAGCACAGAGCCCAACGTGGGGCTCGAACTCACGACCTGTGAGACCGTGACCTGAGCCAAAGTCGGATTCTTAACCAACTGAGTCACCCAGGCGCCCGTTTATGCATTTTTTTTTAAAGAAATGGTTGTGAGATTATAGCCACTGAAGGTGGTAAATGAAAAATGGTCTAAAAATAAGTTTATAATACTAAAAACAAGAACAATACAAACTATTGCTAAGTCTACAGTACAATATTTCTCACCACTTCCACCACCACCTTACTTTTCACAGCATCTTAATTGTTTGCCACACATCCATCCTCTTTTGTCTACAGTTTAATATTCACATGAGGTATTCTATTAAGATATAAATCAGACTATATCAGTGTTAAACAGAATCTCCCAATTGCCTTTGATATAATTCCCAATACAACTCTATGCCACAGTGCCCTACACAATCTGCTTCCCTCACTCATCTTTTTTTTTTTTTTAATTTTTTTTTTCAACGTTTATTTTTGGGACAGAGAGAGACAGAGCATGAACGGGGGAGGGGCAGAGAGAGAGGGAGACACAGAATCGGAAACAGGCTCCAGGCTCTGAGCCATCAGCCCAGAGCCCGACGCCGGGCTCAAACTCATGGACCACAAGATCGTGACCTGGCTGAAGTCGGATGCTTAACCGACTGCGCCACCCAGGCGCCCCTCACTCATCTTCAAATATCGTGCGGACTCAAACATGGCAAGCACAAGCTCACCACAGGGCCTTTGCATTTGTGGCTGCCTCTGTATTCAATATTCTTTCCCTAACTATCTCCTTCCTTGTATCACTATGATAACTCTAAAATAGCAACACCATTACTCTTAATTATTTTTCTTACCTCTTATCCTTATCGTACTAGGTACGATGGTTCCTTTTGTTGCCAAATGGTATTCCAGTATGTGAATAGAGCACATTTTGCTCATCCGTTCCCCAGTTGAAGGACAGCTGGATCGTTTTCAGTTTGAGCCTATTACTACATACATACTGGTATATATCTATTTTGTGTTTATTGTCTGATCTCCACTATTACAATGTAATGCTTAAATAGCAGGAACTATGTTTACTTCAACACTGTATTCTCAGCACATAGAAAAACGCTTAGGATATCTAGTACCTATGTGATAAATGAATGAATATAAATATGCTGCCAGAGTGTTTTCCTTACCTATTAAAATGAGAAATATTAAGTCTTCTAAATAATGTGTTTTTGTTGATATAGTATCAATTTACATTTAGTAAAATGCCACTTTGACTTATTCTTTGGACTCTGACATCTCAAAAGATTCTGGTTAGATCTTCTGATTCCCTGATATTAAATCTAAGATGTATAGGACTGCCATGGAAAAATATGAAGTGTGATCTGTTACAGAGAGGTATAGATATGATGAATTATATCCAAAGCTAAAAATGAGTTAGGAATTTGCCTTTGTTTTAATACTACATATACCTTTTTTCCCCTCCATTAGTGTGAATAATTAAGAATTGGATATATATTTAACCATCTTTGCTAATGCTTTGCTGAACTGTAACATTTGGAAATTAATGTAATTTTCATATACAGAATGAAGTTATTTCTAGATCCTACCATTAAATATGTTGTGAAAAATCATATGCAAATGACATGTATTATGGTGAGGATTTTAATAAAAGCTATACATTAAGATTTCTTATAATGGAAAAAGCATGCCCTTTCAGATACAAAAATAAGAAATTATAATAATTTTCAACATTTTAACCTAATAGATAGTAACGTAACTGCAATTGGTTTCTTGAGCCTGGAAGTTTAAAGCATAGAAGCACTTTAAATAGTCAATTATTTTTTTCTTGGTTAAATATGAAGATATGCAACTGCTTTTCTCGATAATGCATTGGGTTTTAGTATATTAATTAATAATATTTTTGTGTATTTTGCAGGAAATTCAAATGTAAATTATATACTTCTGAAAGTTCCTGACAATGTTAACTCATATATTGACTTTTGTTTTTTTAAACTAGACTTATATGTGTTGTATCCATTGAGGTTATGAATACATCTATGTGATAGTTTACTAAATAACTAAGTTAAGAAAGTGGAGGAAAAGCAATGTGTAGAATAAGTGGCATATACCTTCTTCATGTAACATAGCTAATGGATAATATGTATCTCTCTAGTCAAGTTAAAAGAAATAGTCACTTTGCTGGCAGTGTGGTCATGATATTTAAATAGACTGTATTCATCATGAATATGATTATTAAATGAAAAAAATTATTAAGTTTGTTGTCAAATTATTTTTTTATTTTCTCTGGAAATTATGAATTCATAATCAATAGCCCTTTATATACAGAATGATATACTAATATTTATAAATGGACACATACAATGTTGACTTTATCTTAAATACTAACATTGTGTTTGATCAGCAACCCGTATCTAAGCATACTGAATCCCTCAAATTTACCTTAACACTGAAAAGTTAGGTGTTTTTCCTTTAATGTTTGTGTCCATCCTTGCTGCACTATGTGCCCATCTGATGTTGTACCCCTTGAATAATGACTATTGGGAAAACATATTTAAATTGTAAGTAGTACTGGTTCACTACAAACTGCACCATAGAGATGAAAATGACCAAAATTACATTTCTTTCACTTGTGAGTTCAAGATAAAATTATATGAAATATAGCACACATCTCTCCTACAGCTTATATTAGTCTGAGCTCTCCAGAGAAACAGAACCAATAGGATCTAATATCTAATATCTAATATCTTATCTAAAATCTAATCTAATCTAGTATCTAATGTCTCAGCTTAAAGACAGGCAGAGAGGGAAAATTCTTTCTTACTTAGTCTTTTATTCTATTTAGGTCTTCAAAGGATCAGATGAGACCCACCCATATTGGGGAGGACAATCTGCTTTCCTCGGTCTACAGATTCAAATGCTAATTTCATCCAGAAACACCCTTATAGACACACCCACAACAATGTTTGACAAAATGTCAGGCACCCTGTGGCCCAGCCAAACTGACACAAAAAATTAACTGTCAGTAACTTCACAGCTAACTTACAAACTGAAGAGGTCGGTATGTTCCTGGAATCCCAAAGGCCAATTGCTGTTTGAAATGGAGAGGTTTTGCCTTTTTAATTAAAAAAAAAAAAAAAAAAAATATATATATATATATATATATTATAGTAAAACAAATAAAAGAGACAGACAGCTGGTTTTCTTAACAATGATGTTATTTTAGAATGGAAATGTATATATAATTTTTACACAATGAAAATATGTTTTCTAAAATAAATATCAAAAGCACATTATTCATAGCATGTAGAATTAACTTAATTTAATTTCTATTATAATATAATGAATTACAAGTTGAACTTTAGAAATATTTTATTAAAAACACAGCTAATGAAATTAAACTGTATACTGCTTATATGCGCATTCTATTGGAATTATTGATGGTCAACACAATAAGAACCAGAGATTCTCTTTTGGATTTCACAACTGGAAGGCTAGCACAATAGAAACAAGTAAGTTCTCAGGAACTTACTTTACTCCAAGACTGGGCACCAGAGACATTAAATCTTAAAAGAAAATCCACCCTAAGTAGTCATGTTGCAATGTCTGAGAAAACAACAGATGAATCAACAGTGGAAACAATGGAAAATGAGCCCGATACCAAAAGAACTTGAACTATGAGATTCAACAGTGGAAGTGTGTGAGAACCAAGGTATGACAAGGGAACTAGATGTCCAGCACAAAATGTTCATAGTTTCTCCAGAATCCAGATGTCACATTGGAAGAATACAAAGAGCAGTGGCAGGAATAAAGAAATCTTACCGATTGGATTAATTTTGAAGTGACTGAAGTAAATGAGAAATGATCAATTATGTTAAAGTCCCAGACAGTTCTCTCATTCTAGAAATATTGTTCAAATGTCCTACCATGTCCTTGGGAGATGGTGAGGAAACAGCTTACAATTATGCAGGAGAAAATACAAAACTCAGAAGACCCCTTTTGAGGACTACATTTTAAACTCTTTACCAAACCTTACACAGAAACCTTGTGGCCTCTGTGATTTTTGTCATCCCCTGCATAATAATCAGCAAAAAATAATTATTTACTTGATATAATGCATTGTGGTGTGTGATTCGATTCCATTAGCAGCTCATGATACAGGGTTTAATATATTATTTAACAATTCAAATCATTTTTCAGACAAATAATATGAACTAGGAAAAAATAGGTCTTTAAGAATAATTAATTTTGCATGTCTCACTTTACCTGAAACTGATAGCAAATCAAGGATAGAAAAATATGTCAAGCCGATGAAAACACAATTGTCTAAGAACCTTTAAAGTTATGCTATATATTTTTTAATTACAGGATGTGTTTACAGCATACCTAATTGTGCAATTTAGCCCAGAATACATACTGCAAATTTTCTAAGAACTTGCAAACAATGTTTGTTAGTATAAGACAGTGCAAAAAATTGGAAGTAACCTACAGGGGACAAAACAAGGATTAGTGCTGTCTTAGTCTTATTTAATAACCTAATTGTTGTTAAAAGAGAATAAATGCAAAGTCAGGAAACTCACAGATGGTCCTAAAAAGGAAGGTAGAGAAAATGCTAATAAGGACAATGAAATAAAAAAAAAAAAGTTAAGAGAATAAAAATGTGAGAAAAAATTTTATAATATGGAATAGGGAGAAGATGTTTAACTTCAGCATTACAATAATAAAAAATATATAATAATATTTATATATATTATATGTATAAATAAATATATATTTATTATATATAAATATATATTATATTTATAATATAATAAAAATATATAAGAGGTAATATATTCAAAGGACTTTTTTTTAATGTTTATTCACGAGAGAGGGAGAGACAGAGAAGGAGCATGAGTGGGGGAGGGGCAGAGAGCGAAGGAGACAGAATCTTAAGCAGGCTCTAGGCTCTGAGCTGTCAGCACCTAGCCCAACAAGGGTCTTGAACTCAGAGACCACAAGATCATGACCTGAGCTGAAGTAAGAGGCTTAACCAACTGAGCCACCCAGGTGCCCCAGATGTAATATATTCAAAAGAGAGCTTAAAGAAAGTTCAGAGAGTTAAACTCCCTTATGAAGAATGATTTCAATGGATTTGGCACAGTGACCAGGAGAGGTGTAAGGCTGAAATGCTGCCAGACCAGATCCTTGGAAAAAAAAAAAAGTATATATATATATATATATATATATATATATATATATATATATACACACACATATATATACAATATATATATGTATATATATATTACATAATTATATTAATTCAATATAAAGATCTCCCTACATGTTAGTTGAAAGGGGGTGTTCCAAAATAGAAAAGGTTATATTGAAATTTAGTATTTATTATGTATAGTTTGTATGTTATCTATTCGTGACTATTTAAGACCCAGATACATGATTGAACTCTGTGTCCATGAAATCCCACTTTTAAGATTCTAACAAAGAATTACTTTGAGATAATTGAATAGTAAGTATGAGAAAGCATGCGCTCAGGAGACAGATCAATGTCAAGATCCCCTACTCCTCATTTTTTCGCCATATGAATTAAACAAGTTATTTGAACTCTTTGAATTGAGGTTTTCTCATATGTAAATAGAGCTAATACCCTTAACTTAAAAATTTGTAATATTTAGAAGAATTAGTATATGTATAGAAAACATAGTAGAGTGGTTGTGAGAAATAAGAATAATATATGTTAAGTACCTAGAACACCTTAGCACTCTATAAGCACGGTAAGCTAAGTACCTTAGCACGCTATAAGCACGGTATTTGTTTGCTATTGTTTATACTATATCATGACCTCAATATTATTTTGAGATATGTGTAATGTATAGAAGTTTTTTTGGTTTTTTGTTTGTTTTCTTGGTGATAATCTCTCAATTTGTAAGCCTCGTACATAACAGGTAAAGTGAATCTGATTAAGTAACATTCTGTTACAACATTTGCCTTTTGCTGTACCATTTTACAATCTTTCAATATGAAAAATATATAAAACATGCAAAGATTATTCTGTTATGTGCACTTAACCTTTGAGCTTATAAAAATTTAAGAAGTTACATTAGTCTGAAGTTACTGTTACTAACAGACAGCTTTACTATTTATAGTTTAACAAAATCTACTCTTTTCATTGTTATAAATGATTCCTAAGTAAAGCTGTCAGGAGAAATAATTAAGAGTCCCAAAGTTCTAAAACCTTGGGCTAATTGTGGACTGCAAACATTTTTAGAACCAGTATCCTAGACCTTTATTCTGCATAGATAGTTAATGATAAAGTCACCCAGGGCTCTTTAAAGACACAGATTAGCAGGCCTCTTCCTTGGAAATTCTGAATATCTAGGACTGAAAGTCCTAGCTCTATCAAGCTTTATAGGTGACTGTCATCATTAGTCAAATTTGGGGAGTTGACTTAAACCGCACCAAAGGTTCAAGCTTGTGTCTTTCTGAGTTTCAAGAAAGATCAACTGTTCCTTTCCTAACTATCAAAATAAAATTTTATAAATGTTAAATACATAATTCTCATTCAAATACATAGGAGTACATGGTGAAGTTCTTTTTAACTAATGAAGAGACTGGCAGGATGATAATGTGGTTCAAAAAAGGATGCAAAAGAAAGGCTAAATTAAGATTGCTAAATTAGATATAATCTTGCTAATGTCCTATAATAGAATACAACCGTCACTTTTTGGATTGCCTGGTCTTCCAGACAGAAATTAGTTACCTCTTTAAAAGCCTAAAAATCCTTTTCATCTTTTCACTCTGCTGCTCATTATATATAACTTTCCAGAACTGTAAAATGCTAAAATATCTGAATCCTGTTTAATTTTGAATGGTGTGAGAGTTACATGCCCCTTAGAGACAGAGTTGATCCTTCAGTGGGCCTGTAATGCCTCAAAGATATTGAAAGGATTGCTGTCAATGTTTTGATTCATTTCTAAAGGTTGGTTATTTTTCTTAACATCCAATAGGGTAACATAAATCATGTATTTGCTTTTTTCTTTATATTTACACACACATATATTTTATGTAATATATATACATATTAAACTCAAGTAATACATAGCCTCAGAAATTGAAAAAGAAATTGTGTGTGTGTGTGTGTGTGTGTGTGTGTGTGTGTGTGTGTGTGTGTGTGTTTTAAGAGGTTTGGCTCTGGAACCAAAATGTTAGTTGAAAACTGACTGTATTTATGGCTATATCTAACCCAAACACAATTCAAATGATAAAATCTGGTATTCATTTGCATTATTTAATGGACAAAGTTTGCTTGATTAGAACCTTCTGATTGCTAATTTGTAGAGAAAGGAAGCTAATGGTAATGCAACAAGTAAAAACGAATCTTCTAATTTCAGAACTGGGGAAGTTTACTGGGATATATCTCAATTAAAGATTAAAATGGTGTTAAGTAAAGTATTTTACTGTGGGGAATTATTAATCAAAGATTTCATAGCAATAAATATTTCTATTTCATGCTTTTCCCACTAAGAAATATTGGTGGTTACTGCAAAATCATCTTAGCTAAAGCCATTATTTCATTCACGTAATGATATTCAGATATTATAAATTTATTTCAACTGATTTAAACAACTCTATTCTCAGTTTGATAACATTTAAAAATCTATAAATACTATGTCCCCTTGAAGATATCATGAATACAGAAATAGTAAAATAGCAACGGATCTTACTGCATTTCAAAAAAGATAACAAAAGCTGGTTATAAACTTCCTTTTATATAATTCTATGCATACCATTACTCCATATATTTTAAGTACAGAAAAATGTCAGTAATAATATTCATGTTTAAAGATATTTTAAAATGAGAAACTAAGAACATTCTCCTACCAATAAATATAAGTTGGTTTAAGCTTAAATATTGTACAGGATTCACGCATATGAATGTAACAGAAAACCACAAATAATATATAAGGTACTTAAGAAAAAAAAATCCAAATATTTTATATAATTGTCATATTTGTATTTGCACATTTACCCCCTTTATATTTTTCTCTAATAATTTTGTGAGATAATAGAAGGAAACATATGTCTATATAAATACTGATTTCTGCCCCTGGCTCCTGGCACAGAGCTCCTAAAACCTTTGTAATCTCATCAATGATAAAAGCACAAGGAACATCTTTTGTTGTGATACTTGGTCTGGGACCCTGGCTCCTGACACAGAGGTCCTAAATATCTTGGAGTTTCTTGGGTGATGGCAGTGTTTTCTGTTCTAATGAGTGGACTCTTGGTGGGTTCTTGAATGAGGGCTGGTTATCAAAAAGATCAAGCCATGATTAAAAGTTTGAAATTTTAGCCCCATTTCCCATTCTCTAGAGAGGGGAGAGGGAATGGAAATGGAGTCAATGATTGATCATGAACATGTGATGAAGCCTCCATAAAAAAATAAAATGAAATAAAAAAATGTACGGGGTTTGGAGATATGGTTTGGTGAACATGTGCAGGTTCAGGGAGAGTGGCAGCTTGAGAGGGTATGGGAACTCCATGCTTTTTCCCACATACTTGGCCCTCCACATCTCTTCGATCTGGATTTCTTCTGTATCCTTCATCATATCCTTTTATAATAACAGTTAAAAAGTAAGTAAACTGTTTTCCTGGCTTAAGTCAGCCACTCTAGCAAATTAACTGAACTCAAGGAGGGGGGTGTGGGAACCTTCAGTTTACAGCCAATCAGTGAGAAGTACGGGACTTAAAATTGGCATCTAAAGGAAAGTACAGCTGGTAGGACTGAGCCCTTAACTGTGGTACCTGAGGCTATCTCTGGGTGGATAGTGGCAGAATTGAGTTCAATTATTAGACATCTATCTGCTTATCACAGAATTGCTTGGTGTGGGAAGAACTGCCACACATCTCATGTCAGAAGTGTTGTAAGAATAGTAGCAGTTAGTGTGAGAGTAAAGGAGAAACGCACAAGTGTAGGTTTTCTGAACAAATCCTAATACCATAATGTCAGTTAAGGAGGGATTTTAAAAGACATTTGGCATGGAAATGTGATTACAGCATTGAATATCTACATGTTTCAAAATTAAACTTTTTTAAACAGAAAGGTCTATACACACATGCAATATATATGCTATATAACATACATATACAAAGTATATATAGTCATTGTACAAAGTGGAAGCAAATATTTCCTCTTTTAAAGAGATAATACAGAATATATCAACTCAATTTGATTTATGTGATATTTAAATATATTTTGTTTCAAAATTTTCTTTCTGTTTTTTGTCCTCATTTCAACCATCATTTCTGTGTTAGTTACTCTGCTATTACACTCCCTTTTCTCAGTTGCTGTTTCTAATGTATCATGACCTGGGATTATAAATAAATCAGTATATTCAGAACATGATGTAAGTTTTACTCTGGGCCTTGGAATACTAGGTGTTCAATAAATAATAAATGCATGAATTAGTTGTAAATTTGAAAATGTCTGAGTTTGTTTTAGTTATTAATATTAAGCAAAGGGCTATTATATGAAATCAAATTTTAGCTTGTATTCTGGAAGATAACATTTGCTGAAGTCCGACCCTAAAGTAAATATATATAACTACAGTTAGTTTATCCCTAAGTGTGGTAGCTTAGATTGCTTTTGAAGAGATGTTTTTCACTCATAAGGGAAAATGTAAATGCACAGATTTATGTTTTCTCACATTTCATCTTCTGAGGTTGTGTTTGTGTGTTTTTTTTAAATTTCTTTCATGCTTATTTGTTTTTGAGAGAGAGAGAGTGAGCTATGGAGGGGCAGACAGAGAGGGAGACACAGAATCCAAAGTGGGCTCCAGGCTCTGAACGTCAGCACAGAGCCTGACGCGGGGCTCGAACCCACGAACCATAAGATAATGACCTGAGCTGCAGTCGGATGCTTAACCGACTGAGTCACCCAGGTGACCCGCCCCTGAGGTTGTTATTGAACAGGCCAGCTTCAGTTAAAGTTTGGTTCTCTAGTGAATCCTCAGAGTTGCCTCCAGATTCTCAGAATAGAAGAGAATGTCTTCTGGCCATTCTGTATCATGCCTATTCTGAGTTCCTTATAATCTTATGATCACTTTGCCTTTGATATGTAAAACAAAATACAAATCTTTCTGTTAAAAACATGCATCTCTTTTTCCCTTTTTATGTTGCTAAAAATAATAATTGTAAAACATGTAAAGATGTTCACAATCTCTGTAGAATGGAAAGATTTTGGGACAGAAGATATTATTATTATTTCTTTAGATGGACAGATGCTATTTCTATTTGAACCAGATACCTTGGATGTGCAATTGTTTGGAGGAAGCATTCAGTAGGGAACTACATGCCACAGAAGTCAACTTGAGTGATACACACTAACTAAAATATTTATTTGATAACTCAAATTCTTATTTTTGGCTAATAAGTTCCCGTTATGCATTCTCTGTGGGGCCACTCTGTATCTTAATGAACCCCTGTACTCCAATTCTATCAATGAATTTTATTTCAGATTTACTCACATGTGGTCCAAGGAGGTGATGGCCAATATATAATTACATATATAGGGATATTTTTATATTGCTTAATTTTATGAAGTATCACTGCATGTTGCATTATCAAAATCAGCACAATTCTTTGCAAGAAAGCCATTTGAGTTCCTCATTTGCTTTTTTTTCTCACCCCTGTGGGGGGGAGCATGTCTCAATTTAACAAATGTATACTAAGAAACCTCTACCTACAAAATAAAACTATGGATTATAAAACATATTTTTTAAATAAAGATTGGCATATATGTATTTTAGTGAATTATTAGTCTTGCACACCAAATTTTATACATTAATTTATTAGCACAACCATCACTTATAAGTCAACATTCTTCTTCCTCACGTTGCAAGAGAGAATATGAATAAACCATGTTGCCTGTTTAAAAAATACACATATATATAATCACTTTGGCAGATATACACATTAACAAATATATTTGCCCGTTGAAATAGTAAGCGTCATGCTACAACACAGGAAGTACAGAGGAAGAACCGCCAAAAGTAAGGATATCAGAGTAATATGGCAAGCTAAATACATTAGAATTCTCTCATGTTAAAAACCTAAAAATTAAATTAAATTAAAACTATATCTATTTTATATAAGGTATATACAGAATATGTGTACAGTTGTACACATAATGCATAGCTCAGCAGTTTAGAAATTAAGTAAAGTTTTCAGAGACCAAAATGTATAATGAAGTCAAACTCCAGAAAAGTAAGCAAATATAAGAGGTTTCCCTAGGGGAACAAGCTAATCTGTTATTCCAGAGCTGCAGTTTTAACTGATGGGGAATACCTAGAGAGGAAAAAACCAACAAAACAAACAGACAAACACCCACAGAACAAAGAAATAAAAACTAGACCAACTAGTTTCTGTCCAGAATTAGTTAAAAGACCCTGCATACATCTTGGCCATGTCCATAATATGTAAGTTTGAAGAAGGCAAATTTTAAAGAGACAAACAAAGAAATATGTAACCTGTACCTCTACTCCGGGTAAAGGGGAAAATCTCCCCTGAATTTATCCCCTGAATTATGTCCAGTGTTTTTGAACCTCCAGTTGCTTTGCAGAAACAAAATGGTATTCCTCTTTATCAATACACACCTGTAACCCAGGACTCAATTTTTTCAGAAACAAACATTCTAAGGTGCTCACAATTCATCTAAAAACATCAATCATGGAGAAAGGATCACTTACAGACATAGGATTATCATAAAAATTGACTCCCCACCATTAATAATGAAAGACAAAAATAGCGATGAAAGGGCTGAAAAAAATAAATGTTAACCTATGACTACATATAAGAGATGATTTCTTTCATTTGTGAGGAGGAAATTTAATATATTCTTAGGAACATATATCTTCATTATCAATTAATGTTCTTAAAAGAACTCCAATATCATATGGATGAAGGAAAATGATCCCAGAGTACAGTTCTGACAAAAAGAAAGCATGATAAAAAGAAGTAAGTAAATATAAACAAAAGCCCACAGAAACAAAACCTAATAATATCTAATTTGATATTTTGGGAACAGAATAATAAAACTAAGAGCAATGGTATTCAATTAGGAAAGAAATGTTTTAAAAAATTAGTCTTTTGGGGTGCCTGGGTAGCTCAGTAGTTAAGCATCCAACTTCGGCTCAGGTCATGATCTCGTGCCCTGGGAGTTTGAGCCCTGCATCAGGCTCCATGCTGATAGCTCAGAGCCTGGAGCCTGCTTTGGATTCTCTGTCTGTCTCCCTCTCTGTCCCTCCCTCGCTCATTCTTGGTCTCTCTCTCTCTCAAAAATAAACATTTACAAAAAGTACAAAGTCTTCTAAGCTCCTTTGCAAGAGTATGAGTAATTTTGTTAAAAGAATGTTGAAATTTATTTTGATTAACACTTAGGCTTAGAAACTGTCCAATCTCCACACATTTAGGAAATTTGAAAGTATTTTATTACTAATTTCTAATTATTTCCTCATAGTGATGAGGGAAACAAAGGCAAGAGAAATGTAACATAAATTAAATCTCCCTACATCTTGCAGCCCACTGATAGACACCTGAAACATGCAGAGCCTGACCTTCCTCAAGGAACTCATGGGCTGCCTTACTTCCTTAATGTTTTTGTTTTATTAAAGACTAAAAGTGACCTTATCATAAGAGTAGCTAGCCCCTCAAGGTCCTGAAAGCCTTGCTTTCAAATTCCTTACAGACTTAATATTATCCCTAACCCCCATTAACTTAAAAGTATATAATCAGTCACTCCTCACAACCCCAGTGCAGCTCTTTCTGCCCACGGGTCCTTTCTCTGTGCTTTAATAAAATCATCTTTTGCACCAAAGACACATCATGAATTCTTTCCTGGCCGTTTGCTTAAGAACCCCATAAATAGTATCCAATTTGTTTAAATCCATGAAATGGAATCTTTATGCCAGAAACTGTACTTTTGAGTTCTAGAATTTCCATTATTTTAGATTTGTTTCCCTTTCTATGCTGGGATTTCCCATTCATTCATTTATAGTGGCCATGATTTACTTCAGGCTTTTGAATATATTTATTGGAGTGGCTTCCAAGTGTACTTGGCTACTAATTTTGCCATCAATCACTTTGCAGTCTGTCTCTATTACCTATATATTTTCCACAGAATAGGTCCATTTTCCTGATTCTTGCATGCCTCTTATTGTATAGTGGATGTATTTAAAAGTACATTGTACATATTTTAGATTTGATTATTCTCCTCTGAACAGATTTTTATTTGATTTGATTAGGCAATTATATTATGGACTGATAAACTTACATTGTATAAGCTTATTTTATGTTTTGTGAGAATGTCACATTTAGAAAATCTGAGACGTTTATGAAGCCCCTCTTAGGGCTTAGTGGGCTTTAAACTCCTATGCCTCTCTTTTGCTAAAAACCAGCTAAAATCTCTTAAGTTTTTCAACCTTCCAATTGTTTTGTTTGTTTGTTTTGTTGTTCTTTATGTTCCATCTTATTGCTGGTTGTTTTCTCCCTCACACATGCACATCACAGGTGTCAACTAAGAACATAATAGGAATTTTATGCAGATTCCGGGCTTTCCCATCTGTTTCCTTCTTGGGTTTACCTGCACAATGCCCTGTCCCTGTAGCAACCCTAAACTTGGGTCTCTACCTCTCAAACCAGCAAGACTGCAGATTTTGGCATGAGTTCATACTTTATTGTAACAGGTAGAGCAGGACAAGTCCAGAGAGGAAAAGGCCTCTAAATGTGGATGCTATACAGTGTGTTTTCAAGATTAAATTTCGAGCAGCTTCTTTCTGTTTTTAATTATTCCCAGTATCTTCAAATACATATTTGGTATTTTTTTAACTTTGTAATTCTTACCTGTAAAAATTATTTTGGTAAAAGGTCACATGTCATTAAGTGAATTACATTTTCTACTTACATTCCTGCTCCAATGGAGTGTTTGCAATAGAGGCTCATGGCCCACAAAGCCTAACATATTTACTATTTGGCTATTTACAGGCAAGTCTGCATATCATTGATAAAGATAGTAACATTAGTCAAGATATCCTTTCCCACTGTAATAACTATATATATTTCTTAAAGAGAACGGTTTTATTCATTCTGCTTTTACTTTACAAGTCTGAAATATATTTATCATCTCTTTCTGTGTTCAGATATACTAAGAGGGAATATTTCCAAAATAGAAAATAAGTTATATAGTTATATATCTATATTTATGAGGTTAATGTCACAATATGAAAAGATTTCTAGCTCTCCAAAATAATACTACAAAATATTACTGAAAATGCTTGTAACTTTACCAGAAACATGATATATTTACTTTGGTTAAATTTCAGGATGAATATCTCTATGTACAATATGTAGCAACATATTTTCTCTCATTGTATATTTTTTATTTCACACATGCAGTTAGTGGAAAAAAATATAATTTACTACTCTCACCCCAAGAACCTTCCACCCACATATATGCTATTATTATTTTTTGCTTTGATATAACTGAACAGAGATAATACTGAGTAAATTATGTAAGGCATTACCTTCATTTAGATGAAAATAATTACATATTTCAAATGTTTCAAATATATATTATTATCTACATTATAACTTTATTATTCATTTTAACCATTATTCCTTCTTTACCCACAATACTTTTGCTCCTTTTGTAGGTGATAAGAGGGAATTTATGCATGACTTACCCCAGCTCCATTTAAATTTTACTCATTTCTATATATTTTTTCTGTATCAGTGATGAATCTAATACTTATCAACTGATATTTTATAATTATTGTTAAAATATTTGCTAGTTACTAGTCCTATTGTACTTCAAAAAACAAATGAGAACTTTGCTGTAAAATGTTTTAAATGTAAAATCAAATGAAAAATCTGGAAAAAATGAAATCAATTAATTAAAACTGTGTATACTATCGTTTCTAGAAAAATTCAAACCTTAAAATGACTAACACAAGACAATTGTTCAGACTAATATGAAATTCATTTCATATTGCATATTTTTTCAAAAGACAAATATTTTCTTTCAAAAGTCAGGAAATCAGCAAACTAAAAGGCTTTATTTTTGTATAATTATTTATAATAATGAAAATAATAGACAATTAGGCTTAAAATTAAACAAAACATGCTTCTTTCAAAAGAAATAGTAATTTCCTTTCAGGAAATAATCAAGAAAATATTCTCAATTAACATCCCTATACATATATATGCAAAGTTGTATTCTGTACGTTCCTAATACAGGATCTGGAGCAAGTTTGCCCATATTCAAAATTTGACATTATTGAGCTAGAACAGACACTGTGTTCAGGACCAAACCCCCTCCCTAATCACAAAGCCCAATGCTCTGTGCTTACCACCTTAAAAGGAAAGACTGAGCTATGTTTTTGAGCAGTGTATCTCATTGGAATATGGAAGTAGAATGTCAACCAGAAAGAAGTACTCTGCAGAAGAAGCTGGACTAAACCAGCCTTTGACAAGATGGATCCCGGAATTAACCATTCACCTACTTTTTCCCCCATTGTAATGCTAAAAATCACATCCAGGCCTGGAGGTTTAATATACAAATGAGACACATGGTGCATGTACAAAGATGCTTTGTGCATGCGCCTTTCCTCCCAACTTTCTGTCTCTCCCCTCCCTTACATGCTTAGATGTCATTCCTTTCACCTCTCAGCCTCTTTAAAAACTTTCCCCCCTCTTTGTTCAGATAGTCAGTGGGGACATTTTCTCTCCTTACTTCCTTCTTCGTGCTGGAACCTAAGCCCCCAATCAACAGCTGCCTGAATCTTTTCTTGGCCTCTTGTCAATTTCTATTTTCACTGAGAGCCAATGAACCCTGAGGGTAGTGACATAACCACTTATCATTAGTAGTTGTGTCCTTGGGCAAAAACACTAACAGTGTGCCTTATTCTTCTTTTAATAACATGGAAATAACAATAGTGCTTTCAACATAGGGTTGCCATGAGATTACATGTATAAAAATATTTTAAAATTTCAGCACAGTGTCCAGCATAGGGTAAGCAATATAGAGTTATTAGTTATTTATGTAATGCACTTATTTGCCTTATTAAATGACCTTATGTATGTTCTTTCTATATATTTATTAATACTAAAATTAATTAAATATAGTTTTGAATATAAAAACAATTTAATTATGCAACAAATTATGATGGTAAAAATCATAGTTTAGTAATGGTAAAAAGAGCCCTCGCAGACTAACAAGGAAAAGACAAGCAATTCACTGGAAGGTATTAAAGCCATATGAATAAGAAAAAATACAGAAGAGCAAATCAAAATATCAGACCTACATATGAAAAAAATATTTAAAGATTATGAAACAAAAAAATATGAATTAAAGTTGCAAACACATCTCACTTTATGCTTCATATATAACTAAAAACCCAAAGAATTCTATAACATCCTTTCTTCTTAGGGATTTAGGAAGAATACTCCTAAATATTATTGATGGACATGTAGTCTTAGAAATTCTCTGGAAATCAAAGGAAATTATATGTACAAATAAAAATGCAAATACTTATCAGAGTCTTCCTGTTTCTAATAATTGCTGTGTAGATTTTATCAGACAAATCCTCTTGCCAATCACAATTAATTTTTCAAAGGCACTCTAAAAGTGTACAAATCAAACTGAAACTAAGGGATATATGACCCTAAAGAAAAGGAAATCCACTGGGTGATATCTTGGTCTGACTTTTCCATAAAGGCACTCCCTTAGTCTGCTTAAGACCCAGAGCATTTTGCTAAGTATAAGTTACCAGTCTTCCTGGGTGGAAATATCACAGGTGGGAGTTCAAAACTACAGAATAGCTTGAAATTGACAGAAAGGAGGAAAGATAGGAGGCAAGCCCCCACTTCTAAAAACCAACTCTCCAATCTTCACTGGCTCATAATTTGGGCATACTTGGGGCAAGACCATAGGATTTTAAGGGAAAGGAATAGCTGAAAGACTGAAAGACCTGAGTTGAAATTTCAGCAGCTGGTTGCTGTAGAGATGAGTCAAGTCCTGTCAATTCAGAACAATTTAGTAAACAACTTGAGCTTTTCATAGAAACCCAGAAAGGTCATACCATAGAAGAAGAGCACCTAAGACCAAGGTGTAAGTCCTTCCCTGGACCCAAGGCCAACTTAACTAAACCTGTACCACTAGCCCACACAGGATCCAGGTCATCTGCTAGTAACTTACCCCTCTGCCTTAATGAAATCATTAATGAAATCCATTTCATTAAAGAACATAAAAGTCCAGATCTATACAACACAACAGTGACAATGGCCACCGTGAATACAAATTATGAGACATGTAATGAAGGAGGAAAAATGTGACCTATAACCTAGAAAAAAAATTAAACACGTTTCTCTGATGTTAAAAATAGTAGACAGTGAAAACAAGAAAAAGAAAGAAAATAGTAGACAGTGATTTAAAGAAAACCACAAGTAAGCACACTGGATTTAAATGACTGATTAAAAAACAGTGTAAGGACAGGAGGGGATAAATGGAATGATATGGCCAAAAATTTCTTACATTATGTGTTAAATGGAAATATCAATTTCTACAATAACAGTTTTTTAATAGACAAAGAAGAAATACAAGTAACAGAGACATAGGGGAAAAACAATAGGAAGGATTACTACTTTTCAGAAAAAACTTGCTGCAACAGCAATCATGCACGTGCAACACTGGATTCAAGGAGTCATGTGGAAAACAGTAACTGGAAGCCTTAATGAACTGAATAGAGGCTTCTGCTGCTGCCTACCACAGAAGAGACAAGGGAGTCTTAATACCGACAAGTTAAAGTGGCTTCATAAACACTTTGGGGCTTCAATATATCCTGCCCTAACAAAGCAATAAATAACTGCACAAATTCAAGGTCATTAGACAGCCATTAAACTGTGTGATAGGATAAAATACGTTTCACATATGCTTAAAGGTAAATTTATAACTTTAAATAATTATACTGGAAGAGAAGGAAACTTTGATCAGCTATCTATTTAAATATTTTTAAATGATTAAGCATACCACATTTTATTCATGTAATTTAATATTTATATTAAATTACTTTCTGTTGGGTTTAATGACCTAGGAATATATGTGTATGTGTGTATGTGTAATAATTTACAGAATTGTATTACAGCATACATACAATTTAGTGAATATAAATATGTCACATACTCACTGTAAGCATAATCAAGTATGAAAAAATTAATAGAAATTATATTGGGAGACAATTGCAGAAATATAATTTGTGCCTAGTGAGTTATGCTATTTTGTTGTTATTTCAAACATTTGTTTTACTTCCAAATGTTCCACAGCTTTGATTTGTAACTTCAAAATGTAATTCAGTAATAAAACTAAGTCTTCAAACATTTTTTTTACCCATTTCTCAGCAATACAGCCCCTTCTTTAAATACAGCGTATCTATGTGCTAGTCTTGTGCTTAGGTTCATATTCTCCCATTTCTGACACATGTACAGATGAGCATACCACTTTGGATAACTGTCTGAAACATAGCTTAAAGTTTATTTTTAAATTTTACTTTGAATGTCTGACTATTGCATAACTGATTTAATAAAATGTGTAAAATTTTAAGGTCATGTAGGAAAGTTGGCATAAGTGTCCCATAATGTCTCTACTGAAATATCCAAAGACAGAGAACTCCAAAGTGACTGTAATGCCATGTTCTTCATATAAAACATTTTAGAATAAGACTTCATAAGAAAGTGGGGCAATATAATGCAAAAAAAGACACAGCATTTTTGAGTGTAGAAATAAATATACTGAATTTGTTACTGAATATTACCTGTTTGCAAAATGTTAATTTTGAGTAATTAAAGAGAGGTTTCATACATTACAAATGGTCACTTTAGCACAAATACTTAAAAATGCATTATACATGTTTTCAAAAATCATCCTATTTTGGAGTTGTCCAAAGTTTCATGCAAAAGAAATGTTTTTGATTCATCACATATTTCATTTTAGCCTGAGACTGTAATCTTTGACAGACTTCAGTTTCATAGGCAATATGATTCTATTCTGCAGCTTTTTAATACTACATTTAAGTAATCCTTTGAAAGAATAAATAGCTGCATTTTATGTTGACAATTCTATTAAATGACATTTTTAGGTTTCATTATTCATTTACTAAAATCAGTAGTGACATTTGCTGCAATTTATTTATTTTTCTCTTTAGTTTTCCTGGTTATAGCCAAAAATTACATCTTGATACATAATGTCTTTTAGTCATTTCCTGGGGCATTTTTTTCAAGCTAAATGGGAGAGGAAACCAGATAGAAAAATTTAAAACACCCACACAAATATATGAGAATGTCCTTCATAATTATGTCAGTGTATTTACTTTCTAACATAAGCTATAATTCTGATGTAAAAAGAAAATGATTCATATTGACTAGTAAAAAACAGATGAAATTTATTGTCAAAGTAATTTTAACCAGATACTCATTTTCTTTTCTCTTTCCAAATTTTTATTTAAATTCTAGTTAGTTAACATACAGTATAACATTCCTTTCACGTGTAGAATTTAGTGATTCATCACTTACATACAATACCCAGTGCTTATCATAACAAGTGCCCTCTGTAATCTCCATCACCAATTTAACCAATAACTCCGCCCACTTGCCATCCAGAAACCCTGTTTGTTCTCTATAGTTGAGAGTCTGTTTCCAGGTTTGCCTTTCTCTTTTTTCCTCCTATGTTTATTTGTTTTGTTTCTTAAATTCCACATATGAGTAAAATCATAGAGCATTTGTCTTTCTCTCACTGACTTATTTCGCTTAACCTAACACTCTCCAGTTCCATCCATGTCATTGAAAATGGCAAGATGTCATTCTTTTTTATGGCCAAGTATTATTCCTTTATATCTATATCTATAGATATAGATATAGATATAGATATAGATATAGATATAGATATATACATACACTATATATATACACACTATATATATATACTATATATATACACTATATATATATACACTATATATATATACACACTATATATATATACACACTATATATATACACACTGTATATATATACACTATATATATACACACTGTATATATATATACACTATATATATACTCACTGTATATATATATACTATATATATATACACACTGTATATATATATACACACTATACATATACACACACTATATATACACACACACACACACACACACACACACACACATACACATGCCACCTCTTCTTTATCCATTCATTAGTTGATGGACACTTGTACTCTTTCCATAATTTGGCTATTGTTGATAATGCTGCTATAAACACTGGGGTGCATGTACCCCTTTGAATCTCTATTTTTGTAACCTTTGGATAAATACCTAGTAGTGCAATTGCTGGGTCATAGGGCATATTTTTAACCTCCTAAGGAACCACTATACTGCTTTCCAGAGTGGCTGTACCAGTTTGCATTCCCACCAAGCGTGTGAGAAGGTTCCCCTTTCCCTGCATCCTCACCAACACTTGTTGTTTCCTGTGTTGTTAATTTTAGCCATTCTCTCTGGTGTGAGATGATACCTCATTGTAGTTTTTGTTTGTATGTCCCTGATGATGAGTAATGTTGAGCACCTTTTCATGTGTCTATCAGCCAAACAGTCATTTTCAACTGTGTGGGCTAAACACATCCTACCTTCTTTCTGTCCTCACATCAATTACAGAATACAGTATAAAATATTATCAAAAATTAAAATTATAAAAATATTTAAATCTAAAAACTAAGATAGGCAATTCTTATAGCTCTGAAGGGACTAAGGATTCTCTAAGTCTGAGAAAGTATCAACACTTACAGAGATTTAGCAAAAAAGATTAAAGATTAATATTCTGGACCTACAGTTGGTGGAAGTTAGGAACTTCCACCAGAGGAAGAACATCGACAGCAAGCAGGATGATTATTTTGGGCACCACCATAGAAGCAGCAGGTGCTTCAAAGTCTTGTCCTCCTCAGAGAAGCAAAAGCAACCCTAGATTCCACCTCCAGGTTGACCCTGGGAGTTTGAGAATTTGACATGAAGATACATGTCATAGTTGTCATTATGTACTAGGAGTGGGAAAGACCCAAACAAGATGGTTATATAAAGGACATACATTAAGAAATTGTAGATTAAAAAAATACAGTTATTGATATCAATATTTGGATTGAACAATATCATGAAAAGAAGTGAACAGTAAATTAATAAATGGAAGTTGAAGTACAAATTCTTCCAGAAGGCAGCCTAAAAGAAAATTAAAAGAATTGATATAGTTTCATAAATTACAAAACCATCTAACATGTAGCAGAGGGAAAAAAAAGTGAGCAAAACAAAAAGACCCAATAAAGAAATGAGAAGATAGGCAATGTTTGAAGGAAAAGTAATCCAATATTTCCCATAACAAACATTTAAAAAGCATTCTTAGAGTAAAACACTAACAATTGCCAAAAACAATTTTCTGAAACATGATACCTAAACAAATAGTGAATACTTCAGCATTTTGTTTAAAGAGCAGATCTGAAAGATCATAAAAAAATGTCAAATTTACCACAAAGATATAAAAATCAGATTGACACAAGACATTTCCTAGCACTGACAATTTCAGGAAGAAAATTGAGAAATGGTTTTAAAGACAAATATTTCACTGAGACATCTATAGAGCGTTAAATTCAGAAATTTTCAGACATACAAGAAATCAGAAGTTTTATCAGCTACACATCCTCTTTAAAGGAATAACCAAAGAATGTAATACAGTGAGGAGAAAATCTTAAAAGATGTAATACAAAAATTAAAATAATAGATAATAAAGCCATATATTCATTATTTATGAAAAATTAAGAAAAAATGAGCTAAATGTAAATAAATGTTTGGGAAACAACTGATAATGGTTTATCAAAATACTTAAGAAGAAAGAGAAATTTATGATCTATTTAATTTATTTTATTATTTTTTAAGTTTTTATTTAAATTAAATTTTATTTAAATTGGTTAACACAGTGTATTATTGGTTTCAGAAGTAGAATTTAATGATTCATCACTTATTACACATATTACATTATATCACTTACATATTACATAAACAGTGCTTATCACAAGTGCACTTGGGTATCATTAATACCCATCACCCTTTTAGCCCATTGCCCACTCACATCCCCTGTAGCAACCCTCAGTTTATTCTCTACAGTTAAGAGTCTCTTGTGGTTTGCCTCCCTCTCTCTTTTTTTCCCCTTCCTCTATGTTCATCTGCTTTATTTCTTAAATTCCACATATGAGTGAAATCATACCATATTTATCTTTCTCTGACTTATTTCACCTAGAATAATATACTCTAGTTCCATTCACATTGTTGCAAATGGCAAGATTTCATTCTTTTTGATAGATGAGTAATATTCCATTCTGATCTATTTAATTTAAATAAGTATGATAAGTACAATAAGCTATGCTTTATCAGCTACAGCATATTTTCTCTACTCTTCCATCAATGTTCTCATAATATGAGATTTCACTGTATTTGTTTAGATAGCATTTATCTCAGCACACTGTGTTATAAGTTTAATTAATTCTGATTTTCCACCTTTTGTAAAATGAAAATTAAAATGGTCTTTTATTTTATAATAGGTCAAGGCTAAACTGCTCTTTTGGAGTTTCAGGCATTCCATTCCTGTCTTTAGTTTTAGCTCAATAAGGTATGTTTTGTCTTTACTCCATCTTACAAATTGTTCTCAGATTCAGTGACTCCATATTATTGCGTGTTGGTTATTTTAAGTTATTAATTGACATGATACTATATGTCTCTCTGTAGAGTTGCTGTCTCATTTTTAGTTCCTAAACACATTTTGAGGGTGTGTGACAAAATGTGAAAGAAAATGAAATTGGTTCTTTTGTTCTGGCACACTGGCTCTCAATGATGCTTCTAACTTGTGCTCTTTTCCTCTGATTCATGCCTAAAATATAAACTCCTATCGTAAGAAAAATAAATCAAAGGAAATATACCTCAGGTTTGGAGGCACCTAAATTGAAAGGTCTTGCATCGTGTTCCCAACATGGGAATGTTTCTTAGTTTTTCTCTCTTCTCGTTTTTGTGCTTACCGTTAATCAATGTCCTCACTCATAGAGCAACTTAAATATACACTAGTTAGAAAGCTAGAGGTCACTCCTAGAGTTTCTTCTGATTCCTGAATGAAATAAAGAAGGCTGTTAAGCGCCACATATGATGCAGAGGGATACATACATACTAGCTGAGAGACCAACCTGGTATGTTTTCAAATCTTACCAGACAAAATGAAGAAGAATACCTCAAAAGCAAACAGAATACTACATATTTAATATTTGAGGTCTTTCTAAGAACAAAAACAAGAGTGGGATATTTTGCTTACATATTTCTTCATTTTAATATTTAACAATATGCATTAAAATATCTGTTATTTATTTAAGATAACAAATAAAATACATCCAAAATTTTAAATCCAAAAAAAGATTAAAATATAAGACACTAGGTGATAGTTAAAATTTAGTACCCTAGGTTTTGGGGTTGATTGGGGGAACCACCTTGCAAATGTTCAGTCTTCATTGATCAAGTCACTAAACTACTTTTTGCTCATTTTTCTAATCTGTAAAATAGAAAAATTTTTTGTGGCAATTATGATCATGCTTCCTTACTTCCTTCCAACTTCCTCATTTTTATAAAACAAAATCAAAATAGAAAAATTAAAATGGAAAAAAACTATGTTGCAAGGACAGAACCTAGCAGGGGAGGGGTGAAAAGTAGGGAGATTTATGAGGCTTCCTAATCTCCAGGCAGCTACACTTGAATTCAATCACTGATCCTCAGAGCAAGGAGCCCCTGCTGGGGAGTTGCCCATCCCTTCAAGCGGATGAAACCCAGAAGCCAACTGCTCCCTTCATGCTCATTCTGAGCAGTCATTACATCAAACACCAAATGTGTGCAAGTAGGACTTGGAATAAGACAGCGAGACCCTTAGAATTAGAATGACTTACAAAAGGGCATGAAATTTAAAAAGAAAATGGCTGTGAAATTACTAAGGTGAACAAAGGAAAACCTGGAAATTAGTTACTTATGTTATTTGCCATAAATGGGCAGAAGGCTCCGAAGTAAAATTGCAATAATTATAAATGTAATCATTTACTGTAAAAATATAATCTATGATGTTCTCTCTACTTTTGCCTTTCTCTTTGGATTTCATACTTGTTGATTCAAAACTTTTCTCCGTTAATACTATAAATTTCTCTTTGGCTGTGACCCATAAATTTTGACAGGTTATATGTTTATTCCATTCACTTTAATATATTGTCTAATATCCACTTTGTTTTATGCATTGACCCAGAAATTGTTTATTTTGAAATACTTGGGGGTTTCCAATTATCTTTTGGTTACTGATTTTATTTCTTCTATTTTTTTTTCTTTTTTAAGTAGACTTCACGCCCAGCATGGAGCCCGACACAGGCTTGAATTTACAACCCTCAGATCAAGACCTGAGCTGAGATCAAGAGTCAGATGCTTAACAGACTGAGGCACCCCTCAGTTATCAATTTCTAATTTAATTTTGTATTTGGTAAGAAACAATATTTTGTGTAATTTCTATCCTTTAAATTTAGATTTGTTCCAGAATATAATCTGGCATGACAAATGATCCATGTTCCATGCACTAGAAAAGAATATGGAGTCTGATTTTTTGAGAGAGGAATGTTCTATAAATGTCAATTGGGTCAAGTTTTTGTAGTGTTATTCAAAACTTTCATATCCTGAGACGCCTGGGTGGTTCAGTCGGTTAAACATCTGACTCTTGATTTCAGCTCAGGTCATGATCCCAGGGTTCTGGGATCAAACTCCATGTAAGGCTCTGTGCTGAGTATTGAGCTTGCTTGAGATTCTCTTTCTGTCTCTCTTTGCCCTCTGCCCTCTCGCACTCTCTCTCTCTAAGTTAAAAAAATAAAAAACAAAAACAAAAACGTTCATATCTTGATTTTCTATCCACATATTCTAACAAGTGCTAAGGGAAGGATACTGAAATATCCAATCACAATTTTAATTTCATCAATTTTATATGTATTTATATAACCTTTCCATCTTGCATTTTGATTCAGTTTTAAAATGTGTACATATTTAGCACTAATACATCTTCTTGATGCCCTTTTAAAAATTCACATTTTTGGGGGAAGCGGCAAGATGGCGGCTTAGGAGGACGCTGGGCTCACCGCGCGTCCTGCTGATCACTTAGATTCCACCTACACCTGCCTAAATAACCCAGAAAACCGCCAGAGGATTAGCAGAACGGAGTCGCCGGAGCCAAACGCAGACGAGAGGCCCACAGAAGAGGGTAGGAAGGGCTGCGAGGCGGTGCGCGCTCCACGGACTGGCGGGAGGGAGCCGGGGCGGAGGGGCGGCTCGCCGGCCAAGCAGAGCCCCCGAGTCTGGCTGGCAAAAGCGGAGGGGCCTGACGGACTGTGTTCCCACAACAAGCACGAGTTAGCGTCTGGGAGGTCATAAGTTAACAGCTCTGCTCGGAAAGCGGGAAGGCTGGAGGACAAAGGGAGGGAGAGCTGCTGAGCCCCCGGACGACAGAGCTCAGTTTGGTGGGGAACAAAGGCGCTCGCCAGCGCCATCTCCCCCGCCCATTCCCCAGCCAAAATCCCAAAGAGAACCAGTTCCTGCCAGGGAACTTGCTCGCTCCGCGCAAACACCCAACTCTGCGCTTCTGCGGAGCCAAACCTCTGGCAGCGGATCTGACTCCCTCCCGCTGCCACAGGGCCCCTCCTGAAGAGGATCACCTAAGGAGAAGCGATCTAAGCCTGCCCCTCCTGCCCCCGTGCACCTTGCCTACCCACCCCAGCTAATACGCCAGATCCCCAGCATCACAAGCCTGGCAGTGTGCAAGTAGCCCAGACGGGCCACACCACCCCACAGTGAATCCCGCCCCTAGGAGAGGGGAAGAGAAGGCACACACCAGTCTGACTGTGGCCCCAGCGGTGGGCTGGGGGCAGACATCAGGTCTGACTGCGGCCCCGCCCACCAACTCCAGTTATACACCACAACACAGGAAAGAGCCCTGCAGGTCCTCACCACGCCAGGGACTATCCAAAATGACCAAGCGGAAGAATTCCCCTCAGAAGAATCTCCAGGAAATAACAACAGCTAATGAGCTGATCAAAAAGGATTTAAATAATATCACAGAAAGTGAATTTAGAATAATAGTCATAAAATTAATCGCTGGGCTTGAAAACAGTATACAGGACAGCAGAGAATCTCTTGCTACAGAGATCAAGGGACTAAGGAACAGTCACGAGGAGCTGAAAAACGCTTTAAACGAAATGCATAACAAAATGGAAACCACCACAGCTCGGCTTGAAGAGGCAGAGGAGAGAATAGGTGAACTAGAGGATAAAGTTATGGAAAAAGAGGAAGCTGAGAAAAAGAGAGATAAAAAAATCCAGGAGTATGAGGGGAAAATTAGAGAACTAAGTGATACACTAAAAAGAAATAATATACGCATAATTGGTATCCCAGGGAGGAAGAGAGAGGGAAAGGTGCTGAAGGGGTACTTGAAGAAATAATAGCTGAGAACTTCCCTGAACTGGGGAAGGAAAAGGCATTGAAATCCAAGAGGCACAGAGAACTCCCTTCAGACGTAACTTGAATCGATCTTCTGCACGACATATCATAGTGAAACTGGCAAAATACAAGGATAAAGAGAAAATTCTGAAAGCAGCAAGGGGTAAACGTGCCCTCACATATAAAGGGAGACCTATAAGACTCGTGACTGATCTCTCTTTTGAAACTTGGCAGGCCAGAAAGAATTGGCAGGAGATTTTCAGGGTGCTAGACAGAAAAAATATGCAGCCAAGAATCCTTTACCCAGCAAGTCTGTCATTTAGAATAGAAGGAGAGATAAAGGTTTTCCCAAACAAACAAAAACTGAAGGAATTCATCACCACTAAACCAGCCCTACAAGAGATCCTAAGGGGGACCCTGTGAGACAAAGTCCCAGAGACATCACTACAAGCATAAAACATACAGACATCACAATGACTCTCAACCCGTATCTTTCTATAATAACACTGAATGTAAATGGATTAAATGCACCAACCAAAAGACATAGGGTATCAGAATGGATAAAAAAACAAGACCCATCTATTTGCTGTCTACAAGAGACTCATTTTAGACCTGAGGACACCTTTAGATTGAGAGTGAGGGGATGGAGAACTATTTATCATGCGACTGGAAGCCAAAAGAAAGCTGGAGTAGCCATACTTATATCAGACAAACTAGACTTTAAATTAAAGGCTGTAACAAGAGATGAAGAAGGACATTATATAATAGTTACAGGGTCTATCCATCAGGAAGAGCTAACAATTATAAATGTCTATGCGCCGAATACCGGAGCCCCCAAATATATAAAACAATTACTCATAAACATAAGCAACCTTATTGATAAGAATGTGGTAATTGCAGGGGACTTTAACACCCCACTTACAGAAATGGACAGATCATCTAGACACACGGTCAATAAAGAAACAAGGGCCCTGAATGAGACATTGGATCAGATGGACTTGACAGATATATTTAGAACTCTGCATCCCAAAGCAACAGAATATACTTTCTTCTCGAGTGCACATGGAACATTCTCCAAGATAGATCATATACTGGGTCACAAAACAGCCCTTCATAAGTTTACAAGAATTGAAATTATACCATGCATACTTTCAGACCACAATGCTATGAAGCTTGAAATCAACCACAGGAAAAAGTCTGGAAAACCTCCAAAAGCATGGAGGTTAAAGAACACCCTACTAACGAATGAGTGGGTCAACCAGGCAATTAGAGAAGAAATTAAAAAATATATGGAAACAAACGAAAATGAAAATACAACAATCCAAACGCTTTGGGACGCAGCGAAGGCAGTCCTGAGAGGAAAATACATTGCAATCCAGGCCTATCTCAAGAAACAAGAAAAATCCCAAATACAAAATCTAACAGCACACCTAAAGGAACTAGAAGCAGAACAGCAAAGGCAGCCTAAACCCAGCAGAAGAAGAGAAATAATAAAGATCAGAGCAGAAATAAACAATATAGAATCTAAAAAAACTGTAGAGCAGATCAACGAAACCAAGAGTTGGTTTTTTGAAAAAATAAACAAAATTGACAAACCTCTAGCCAGGCTTCTCAAAAAGAAAAGGGAGATGACCCAAATAGATAAAATCATGAATGAAAATGGAATTATTACAACCAATCCCTCAGAGATACAAACAATTATCAGGGAATACTATGAAAAATTATATGCCAACAAATTGGACAACCTGGAAGAAATGGACAAATTCCTGAACACCCACACTCTTCCAAAACTCAATCAGGAGGAAATAGAAAGCTTGAACAGACCCATAACCAGCGAAGAAATTGAATCGGTTATCCAAAATCTCCCAACAAATAAGAGTCCAGGACCAGATGGCTTCCCAGGGGAGTTCTACCAGACGTTTAAAGCAGAGATAATACCTATCCTTCTCAAGCTATTCCAAGAAATAGAAAGGGAAGGAAAACTTCCAGACTCATTCTATGAAGCCAGTATTACTTTGATTCCTAAACCAGACAGAGACCCAGTCAAAAAAGAGAACTACAGGCCAATATCCCTGATGAATATGGATGCAAAAATTCTCAATAAGATACTAGCAAATCGAATTCAACGGCATATAAAAAGAATTATTCACCATGATCAAGTGGGATTCATTCCTGGGATGCAGGGCTGGTTCAACATTTGCAAATCAATCAACGTGATACATAACATTAACAAAAAAAAAGAGAAGAACCATATGATCCTGTCAATCGATGCAGAAAAGGCCTTTGACAAAATCCAGCACGGTTTCTTAATAAAATCCCTTGAGAAAGTCGGGATAGAAGGAACATACTTAAAGATCATAAAAGCCATTTATGAAAAGCCCACAGCTAACATCATCCTCAACAGGGAAAAACTGAGAGCTTTTTCCCTGAGATCAGGAACACGACAAGGATGCCCACTCTCACCGCTGCTGTTTAACATAGTGCTGGAAGTTCTAGCATCAGCAATCAGACAACAAAAGGAAATCAAAGGCATCAAAATTGGCAAAGACGAAGTCAAGCTTTCGCTTTTTGCAGATGACATGATATTATACATGGAAAATCCGATAGACTCCACCAAAAGTCTACTAGAACTGATACATGAATTCAGCAAAGTTGCAGGATACAAAATCAATGTACAGAAATCAGTTGCATTCTTATACACAAACAATGAAGCAACAGAAAGACAAATAAAGAAACTGATCCCATTCACAATTGCACCAAGAAGCATAAAATACCTAGGAATAAATCTAACCAAAGATGTAAAGGATCTGTATGCTGAAAACTATAGAAAGCTTATGAAGGAAATTGAAGAAGATTTAAAGAAATGGAAAGACATTCCCTGCTCATGGATTGGAAAAATAAATATTGTCAAAATGTCAATACTACCCAAAGCTATCTACACATTCAATGCAATCCCAATCAAAATTGCACCAGCATTCTTCTCGAAACTAGAACAAGCAATCCTAAAATTCATATGGAACCACAAAAGGCCCCGAATAGCCAAAGGAATTTTGAAGAAGAAGACCAAAGCAGGAGGCATCACAATCCCAGACTTTAGCCTCTACTACAAAGCTGTCATCATCAAGACAGCATGGTATTGGCACAAAAACAGACACATAGACCAATGGAATAGAATAGAAACCCCAGAACTAGACCCACAAACGTATGGCCAACTCATCTTTGACAAAGCAGGAAAGAACATCCAATGGAAAAAAGACAGCCTCTTTAACAAATGGTGCTGGGAGAACTGGACAGCAACATGCAGAAGGTTGAAACTAGACCACTTTCTCACACCATTCACAAAAATAAACTCCAAATGGATAAAGGACCTAAATGTGAGACAGGAAACCATCAAAACCTTAGAGGAGAAAGCAGGAAAAGACCTCTCTGACCTCAGCCGTAGCAATCTCTTACTCGACACATCCCCAAAGGCAAGGGAATTAAAAGCAAAAGTGAATTACTGGGACCTTATGAAGATAAAAAGCTTCTGCACAGCAAAGGAAACAACCAACAAAACTAAAAGGCAACCAACGGAATGGGAAAAGATATTCGCAAATGACATATCGGACAAAGGGCTAGTATTCAAAATCTATAAAGAGCTCACCAAACTCCACACCCGAAAAACAAATAACCCAGTGAAGAAATGGGCAGAAAACATGAATAGACACTTCTCTAAAGAAGACATCCGGATGGCCAACAGGCACATGAAAAGATGTTCAGCGTCGCTCCTTATCAGGGAAATACAAATCAAAACCACACTCAGGTATCACCTCACGCCAGTCAGAGTGGCCAAAATGAACAAATCAGGAGACTCTAGATGCTGGAGAGGATGTGGAGAAACGGGAACCCTCTTGCACTGTTGGTGGGAATGCAAATTGGTGCAGCCGCTCTGGAAAGCAGTGTGGAGGTTCCTCAGAAAATTAAAAATAGACCTACCCTATGACCCAGCAATAGCACTGCTAGGAATTTATCCAAGGGATACAGGAGTACTGATGCATAGGGCCACTTGTACCCCAATGTTCATAGCACCACTCTCAACAATAGCCAAATTATGGAAAGAGCCTAAATGTCCATCAACTGATGAATGGATAAAGAAATTGTGGTTTATATACACAATGGAATATTACGTGGCAATGAGAAAAAATGAAATATGGCCTTTTGTAGCAACGTGGATGGAACTGGAGAGTGTGATGCTAAGTGAAATAAGCCATACAGAGAAAGACAGATACCATATGGTTTCACTCTTATGTGGACCCTGAGAAATTAACAGGAACCCATGGGGGAGGGGAAGGAAAAAAAAAACAGGTTAGAGTGGGAGAGAGCCAAAGCATAAGAGACTCTTAAAAACTGAGAACAAACTGAGGGATGATGGGGGGTGGGAGGGAGGAGAGGGTGGGTGATGGGTATTGAGGAGGGCACCTTTTGGGATGAGCACTGGGTGTTGTATGAAAACTAATTTGTCAATAAATTTCATATAAAAAAAATTCACATTTTTTATTATAAAATACATTTCTTCATTTCCAATAATGTTCTTTCCCCTAAAATATAATTTGTTTATTACACTTGACTTCCCAACATGGCTTCCCAAGTGTTCTTTTGATTAGTGTTTTCTTGGTATATCTTTTTTCATCCTTTCTAATTTTAAACTCTCTGTCCCTAGATATTTAAAAAGTTGTTTTCATACACAGCATATAGTTTGGTCTTGCATTTTTATATATTCTGAGAATACATATATTCAGTACATATATTTAAACCATTTACATTTAAAATGTTGTTTTTATTTTTCCAAAAGTTAGAATAGTGTGGTTCTCTTGTTTTTTGTTTTCTCTCTTTATTCTGTCAATATTATAAAAGGAAAAAATCTCAAAGTTTTTCAATAATATCAAAAAATAAAGATGAAATCTACTGAAAAATAACACTTTTGTCTACAGCTAATTATATATAAACATTTCCTAAGACATATCTGAGGGAATTAGTATAAATCTGCAGTAATTTCTATTTATTTTTTTAACTTTATTTATTCTGGGTGGGGAGGGAGAGAGAGAGAGAGGGAGACACAAACCCAAGAAGACTCCCCGCGGTCAGCATGAAGTACCACACGGGGCTCCATCTCATGAACTGTGAGATCATGACCTGAACTGACGTCAAGAGTTAGAAGCTTAACTGACTGAGCCACCCAGGCATCCCTCTATTTATTTAATGTGTCCTATGTATTAGCTCAAATCTAAGAACTTCTTGAAATATATATCATTTAATTTACACAATAACTTTATTACCTAAGCTATTATCCCAAATGTGTGAAGGATGTATGCAGAAGAATGACTATAAAAATGAAGTTTGAAATTGAACCTTGTCCTAAATATATATCATTTATGGCACTCATTCTGTTAATTTTAAGTTTAGATAACATCTCAATACAACATGTTGGTTCCATGTGTCTATTTTGTCTATTTATCAGCTTTATCTTCTTCATCAGGCAGAGATGTCAAACATTTAGCTTTCCCTACATGACAACACATATACTAATTATTTCTGTTCAGGTGTCTAACTGACCTCTTTTTATTTTCCTATGAATTTCCAGTTCCCATCTCTCCCATTATTTAGTGGGAATTCTTGGTTCTATTCCAAAGCATGTGATTGTATAAGCTATTCTCCATGTTACTTTCCCCATTACTTTCTGAGTCAGAATTCAGTTTCAGGTAACAGAAACTATTCTAGCTAGTTTGAGCAGAACAAAATTTAATGCAGGACAATTTTTCACCCCTAAAAGTGTTGAGAGTACTGCATAAATAAATGTTAGTGTGGGGGAGGTGTCTAGATATCACTCTGACAGATACCAATGAGTCAATCCAGGAAGTCATCTGCCACCTTCTACCTCAACTTCTCACTCCAAATTAAATGTTCATAACTACGATGTAGGTCCAACTAGCTACCTGTATGATTTTTGGCTACAACTTGTGTAATACCTGCTACACCTGCTGCTAAAGGATTAAAATAGGTGGTTTGTGCATAACTCCTCCTGTACTTACTCAGGTCCGGATGTAAGAACTCTTCCCTGGACGAATCTAAGCATATACATTTCTTAAGTAAAGGAGATTCTTTTTTTTTTAACCTTTGCAACCTGTGCACTACAGGAAGGCACACTAGAAAGTGATTGGAATATATATGTGAGTGAGTCAATCTATTGTATCTGCTACAGTGACCTTTCAAAATTCAAATTATCTTCTCCTGATCCTAAGCTTTCTCAACTATAAAATTAGGTGGCTGGACTAAAAAACATCAAAGATTAATGCCAATCGAACCATTCTATGAATATAAGTAGTATGAAAAAGCATAATAAGACATGGTCATAGCTGGGAATATAATAAGTCAAGCACAGTGAATACCAAAGAAAATACTGAAGACTATAAATACTAAATATATGTAATTATTGACTATAATTTTAACTCGGAATCTTTTAAACATGAGCAAATTGATTTTTTAAAAGAAACTATTAAGAATTTCAAAAGAAAATGTGAAAATTATGCTTATGCTAAAGTTATCATTGCTAATCTAAATAAATTCTGCCAAGAATCTCTTGTGTGTTATCAGTTTAAACACACACACACACACACACACACACACACACACACACACACACTCCTTTTTCTAAGGAATAGGATGAAAATGGCTAAAAATGAGGTAGTGTTATTCAAACCTAAATTATTATAATATCTGCTGTAGAACTTATAAACAGCTTCATCCAACACTCATAAATAAAATTTATGCCTTCTGGCTGTAAATCTAAGTAACAATAACAAAAATATAAGGAAATTTGTATTGCCTTATATAAAGCAAATGATCATGATTACAATTTGTTTACAAAGGGAAATTCTATTTTCCTGCCGTGCAATTAGTAGCTTAACACAGATAGCATTTGAGAAGTATTGCTAATTAATTGTTAATAACCTGCTGGGAACATAACCAAGACAGACACTAAATTGCAAAACTAGTTATCAAGTGTGTTGGACCAGAAATGATTTAAGGATTTTAATCAGAATCCTTTGCACAAAGTATTTACTTAGCTTGGCTACCTAAATAAATGAGTCATTAAGTAAAGAAAGTAATCTGAATATGGGCACGGCCAAGCTTAATCTACTAAGCATAAAATTATTTATATCTTTTTGGTTATAATCTTTTTGGTTACATCCTTTTGGAATAATTTTCCATTATTTTTCCTTGCCATAATTTGCCATTTTTATAGCTAGCAAAATTATTTGCCATTTTACTTTTTACTTCTGCCACTTTACTATGTTGTCCAACAACCAGGAATCACTAATTAATTTATATGATATTAATGGAGATATATAGAATTCAAGATTCAGTGGATAATGTAATGAATTCTGTAAGGTCTATTCAAAATGGCTTTGGGGCACCTGGGTGGCAAAGTCAGTTAAGCGTCCAACTTTGGCTCAGGTCATATCAACATCTGTGAGTTTAAGCCCCAAGTCGGGCTCTGTGCTGACCCCTGAGATCAGTTCAGGGTCTGGAGCCTGCTTCAGATTCTGTGTCTCCCTCTCTCTCTACCCATCTCCCACTCATGTTATCTCTCTCTCTCTTGCTCTCAAATAAATAAACATTAAAAAATGACCTTGTTTAGGGGTGCCCAGGTGGTTCAGTCAGTTAAGCACCAATTATTGATTTCAGCTCAAGACATGATCCTAGGGTTGTGAGATCGAGCCCCACATTGGGCTCCAGGATGACAGCATGGAGACTGCTTGGGATTCTCTCCCTCCCTCTCTCTTTCTGGCCCTCCCCCACTGGCATACACTCTCTCTCAAAATACATAAATAAACTTTAATAATAAAAAAATAAAATGACCTTGATTAAACCAATTAAAAACAATAAAGACAAAAATCACAACAAAAGCCCAGCATTCTCCCTATGTAGTCTCTGTATTCTCTTTATTCTCTTTGTATCTTTAAGTTATTATGCATTATAATTAGGCAAAGTTTGTATTTACTTTTTTCTTCTGCACATTTTCTCTCTCTATCTCTATCTCTATCATTCATTACTTATTTCTCCATTTTTGTTTTCACATTAGAATCTCACTCCTTAATATTTCCAACACTGATTAGCTTTATCAAGTTAAAATTTACAAGACAATCTAGCAAGTTCAGTTCTTATTTTGCTATTGATACAACCTTGACAGCTTATCCATTCATTCATTCAACCCATAATTATTGACATCTTTATACTGCAGGTGCCAATCCAAAAGCTGGGGCTAGAGTGTGTTGATTTTACAGATTGAGCCAAGTCCTTCTGAAGCTTTTAATTTAGTGAAAAAAGAACATACTTAATGTAATGCCAGGCAGTGATGAGTGTTTTTAAGAAAAAGTAAAATGCATTAATGGTATATAGGATGGGAGGAATTGCACTTTTTTAAAATTTTATTTATTTATTTATTTATTTATTTATTTATTTATTTACTTACTTTAGAAAGAGAGAGAAGGGGAGAGGGGAAGAGGGGGAGAAAGAGACAGAGAGAGAGAGAGAGACAAAATCTCAAGCAGGCTCCACGTTCTGCATTGAGCCAGATGTGGGGCTCAATCCAACGGCCCTGGCTGGGATCACAACCTGGGCTGAAAGAAAGAGTTGGACTCAGGCTGAGGCACCAAGTCTCCCCAGGAATTGCTGTTTTAAACAGGAAATGGGAAAAACAAAGAGTAGAGTGATAGAAAATGGAAAAAAAAATTTCAATAACCACAGAATACAAAGTCCTGCAAACAATGATAAGCACTTGAGATATTATTGTAATGCATGGGTAGCTCGCTATTATTGGTGGGTTCTGAGTAGGAGGCTAGACAATTTTTTTTGAAAGGATCATTTTGATTGATGTATAGAGAATTGGAGGCAAAAGAGAAAGCAGAGAATCCTCTTAGGAGGGATTACACAGTTCTAAATAAGAAATCAGAATAGAAGTTGGCATTTTAAGAAGTAGTAAGTTAAAAAATAATTAGCAATGTGCTTGAGGAAAAACGTGTGAGCAAAAGGAAAATGAAGAGTATAAGTAGTCTTTTAAGCAGTTTTTAGTTTGTCATTACAAAAGCATTCATACAGCAAGAGGTTTTAATCAGAATAGTAAGGCTCAGTATAGCTCTTAAAAACGTCTAAGTCTACGATCACGGCTGATTTCTCTAGAGTTTTGTAATTTTTCCTTGATATTTCTATAGTGCTGGTGCTGTAGTCCTATAAACTTTATTCCTGCTTTTATTACTTTATATTTACTTTGCAATATCTTTTATAAGTTATTTTTATAAGCTTTTTAAAACAATATTTAAAAATAATTTAAAGCCACTTATTTTTCAGAACTTAGGCTTACCTACATTTTTAGAAATTAAGATATGTTTTAATTTCAGGCTAAAAATGGTTCCTAATGTAGGATGGTTTAACTTATGACTTTTTTAACCTCCTAATTCTGTTAAGGTGAAAGGTATTCAGTAGAAACTGTACCTCAAATGTTGAATTTTGATCTTTTCCTGGGCTAGCACACACCACAGCATAACGTGGTGTTATAATATCTCTCATGATGTTGGGCAGTGGCAGCAAGCTTCAGGGTGAGCAACTGATACACTTAGCAGCCATTCTGCACCTGTGCAGCCATTCTATTTTTCACTTTCGGTACAGTATTCCATAAATTACGTGAGATATTCAACACTTTATTAGAAACTAGGCTTTTGTGTTAGATGATTTTGTCCAACTGTAAGCTAAAGTAAGTGTTCTGAGCATTTAAGGTAGACAAGGCTAAATGATATTTGGTAGGTTAGGTGTATTAAATGCATTGTGACTTACAATATTTTCAACTTACAATGCTTTTTATTGGGATATAACCCCATCTTAAGTCAAGGAAGGTATGTTTTATTTCAGAGTATTGAGACTAAGCAACTTTATGTTATTTATTTAGAATACAAAAGCATAGCATTATTCTACATTGTTATGCACTCAAGTAATATAAGGAGAAAACCAATATAGAAAGGAGTTGTCTATGAAATGTCAGAATAATGGTTACTTCTGAGAATCAAATTAAACTAGTCTATACTTAAGGGCACGATTATTTAAAGTGCATATTAGAAATCAATGTGACAAACCAATGGAAGATATCCAAAATTATAATCGTTGTCTAAATTAATTTAGGAAAAATAGGCTTTTTCCACAATAAGTGTAAGTTTAATGCTAGTAACGAATGTGAAATAAATTATAAAGTAAGGTAAAATAAGATAAAATATATTTTTATGTGTAGGCTTTGTGTGCAAAGTGATGTGGTAACAGACATGATACTTGTCATTTCAGATTTTATCATCTCATCTAGTGAGTCATTTAACAGAAAAACACAATCACAATCATTAATGTTGATCGCAAACTGGGAAAAGTACAGTGAAGTGTATGTAAGGGAAACTCAAAAACCTAATTTAGATTAGAGACTATTCAAGTCAGGTGTCTTTGATAAAACTCATTTATTGAGAGTTGGAGAATGTGTCAGGAGAATGAATTTGTTAGGGACTAGGTGCCTTCCACCAAAACAGGGAGGTGAATATGAGCTCTAAAATTAATCAAGGATGTAGGGACATTTCATAATCATGGAGCAGATAATATAGAATAGACCTAATGAAAAAAAAAATAGAATAGGCCTCATAGAAGGGTTTAGTTGAGCAGATACTGGGATATTGACTGCACAGAGGCATAGTATTTTAGCACAGATGAATAACAGAAGGATTTAAAATATAATAGACATGATGGGCCAAGATCATCATGGAAATGAGGCAGGATGGATTAAACACCTGTGAATCAGAAGCAGATGGCCAATTGTGCCTACTGCTTTGGTCCCAAGATTTCAATGGAGATGCACTGAAGTATAAGGCAGTTTCCTCTGGCAGAGCAGTTATTGGAGTGTAGCAACCTGCTTCCTCTGTGGTTGAGTCTACAGAATTCATAGAAGTATTTGTGTGCAGGTGAGCAGGGGCATTTCATTATTTTTGCAGAAGTTTGGATTTTCTAACCAGAGGATCTAAAGCAATCAGCTGGAAAGCGATTAGTTGTAACATGAGAGTTCCTCAAGGGAACAAGATACTATGTCAACAAATGAAAATCAATACATATTCTTTTTCTGCACAGCAGCAATAAGCTATTAAAAGTAATAAAAAAGGTTCCATTCACAATAACAAAAAATACATTTTGAAAATACTTCTAATACACTTTAAAACAAAAAGAAGGGAACTTAGTTAAAAGACAATATAATACATTATTGAAGAAAAATTATATATATATGAAATATATATGTAAACATACAGAGTTATTGTATGGGGAATCTTAATCTATTTTTTAATAATACTATAGCTTAATCTATAAATTTAATGCAATATCATTTAACATCCCGAAAGAATTTTTTATGGAAATTCACAGGTTCCAAAGTTTATCTGAAAGAGAAAATGCACCCAAAGAGTTGGTTAATTTTTTTAAAAGGGAGAATAATTAGAAGGGAATTCCCTTGATTGTATAAAATGCACTATGTAGTTACAGCTAATAAAACAGTTTTGAATTGCTACTAGAAGAGGAACTTAGATAAAAAAAAGAAGAGATATTTCAAAGGGAGACAGATGGGTTTTTAATTAATTAATTTTTTTATTTTTATTTTTTAGTAGGCTTCACACCAAATATGGGGCTCAAACTCATGCCCCTGAGATCAAGAGTTGCATGCTCTACCCACTGAGCCAGCCAGATGCCTCAGACAGACTGGTGTTTACATGGTTATATCAGATAGGAACTGTCTGTTTGCAACAGAAGCCAAGGGACAGGAGTTAACTGCTGCAGTCAGTCCTGGTAGGAATAGAAATGATAAACTGAGAGGCTCAGTGTGGACCAGTATGAGAGATAAAAGCACTGGGAGTCTAATATTGGAGATGGGGTTCCCACACTTCCATGGATTATACCACTGGGAGTCCCAACAAGTTCTCAGGGTAAAAATCAGGGGGGAAAATCCCCCTGTACTTCCAATAAGGGGAGAAGCAAAGTAAGTTTTGAAGTATGGCCAGAGCATCATGCTCTCCTTAACTACAGACTGGTTTTGAAAGAAACTCTTAGTTTAGCCTAATGAACTGGAGATTCCCCCCACCCAAATTATCTGATATTGGGGAAGGGAAAAACCCAATTGCAATAACTCTAGTCTTCTTATCTACCCTAAGGTGGGAAAAAGCTGGAAAGCATTTAGAAAAGTCATAGCACCTGGAAAGGTCATAGCTCGGAGGCAGGCTCACTAAAAGACTGTGACATAACCATACACTCTTAGAACAGTTGCCCTCCCCCAACACCTTATGAGCACATAAGTAGGTGCCTGTATAAATGCACGACAGCTAAAAAGAACAGTAAGACTCAAATTCTATTTAAGAAGGAGTCTCTAGAAAACCCAAAGACAGTTGTGGAGACAAAAACTATGACACTGAAAGAAATTCCAGGCATTCACATATAAGGCCACAGCACACAGTAAACAGTCTAACTCCCAGCCAGATAAACATAAAGCCTCATGTAAAAGGCTTATTTACCTCAGTTCCTTTTACCTGTTACATCATAGCTGACTCCAAAGAAAAAATTAAAAGGTATCTAAGTATATGATTCCAGATATAAAAGTAGGGGCTAGAAATCAGATAATGGTAGTTTTTCTATTTTCATTTGTGTGTGAATTTTTAATATAATGTGAGGAAGTAAAACATTAATGCAAGTCAAAATACTTCAGTAAACAAATTTTATCAGTTAAAATATATAACAATTGTAAATAAATTTTGGTAGTTGTTAAATATTTCTGGACAATGCCAGCAAGGACACTGCCAGGATTATTTCACAAGTACATTTATTATTTATGGCACTAAACGGTACTTGTAGCATTTTTGTCATACAGTAAGTTCCATCTGAGGAAAGCTATCTCTCTACTTATAATACTCCTGATGCCAAGTATGTGGGTTTTCAAAAACAAGTAATTTTCCATTTCTCTGCAGATACCAACTGAGATAAAACAATTCACTTCAATTCTGGCACTATCCACGTTGACTTAGCATCAGACCACACAGGTTAAGGGCTTAGTCCCACAAGAGAACCCCCACCTTCAGATGCCAATTGCAAGTCTGGGCCTCCAGTCAGCTTTAACCCCACAAGCCCCTCCTCAGGTTCCTTTTTTTTTTTTAATGGCTTATAGAACTCAGGAAAACACTTTACTTACATTTACTGGATAAAGGAGACAACTCAAGAATGCATGGAAAAGATTCATCTTCCATGCCTTCTCTGGGCATGGCATCTTTCTAGCACCTTGATGTGTTCACAACCTGAAGGTTAGGGATTTTTATGGAGACTTCCTCACATAGACATGATCAATTATTAATTTAATCTCCAGCTTTCTCCTCTCCCTGAAGAATGAGGGTTGCCTGAAAGAAAGTTCTAAGCTTCTAATCATAACTTGGTCATTCTGGTGACTGATCCCCATCCTGAGGCTATTCAGGAGACCACCAAAAGTCTCTTCATTAGAACAAAAGACTTTCTTACTACACCCAGGAAATCATTTAGGTACTTCATTTAAGATACTGTGACAACTCCTATCACTCATAAAATTAAAAAGATTTTAGGACCTCTGTATCAGAAACCAGGGTCAAAGAACAAATATTAGAACCAAAAATGTTTTTAGTATCCCATCACTAACCTCCTATGGGGGTTTCTATCAGAAACCAGGGACAGAGACCAAATATTTATTTCCTTTTATGTCACACCATTCATTCACTATACTTTTCAAAGTGAATTGTCCTACATGTACATAAATGTTTTTAATGTTGTCTATATTCTGCGTTGTTCCTTTAAGTTGGCTAATAAAATGAGAAAAAAAGGGGGAGGGAGGTGGCCCCTGGGTGGCTCAGTCAGTTGGATGTCTGACTTTGGCTCAGGTTATGGTCTTGTGGTTAAAGTTTGAGCCCTGCATCAGGCTCTGTGCTCTCTCTCTGTCTCAGAAATAAACATTAAAATTTTTTTTAAAAAAAAGCAAGTAGAAAAAAAGATCAGACTAAACTCAAAGCTATTGGAAAGAAGTAAATAAAGTTCCATGAAATAAAAATCAGCTCTTTGAAAAGTTTGACAAAATTGGTAAATATTTAGCTAGCATAACTAGAAAAAAATATTCAAACTACTAAAATCAGAAATTAAAGTGGGGACAATTCAACAGAAATAAAAATTATTATAATAGGGTACTATGAACAATGGTATACCAACAAATTCGATAATATAGATGAAGTGGACAAGTTCACAGAAACACAAAACTCAAATCATAAAGAAATAGAAAAATTTGAACAGATTTATAATTAATAAGGACATGAATCAATAATCGAAAACACTTTTCTAAGCAAGAAAAACCCTGGACCGATGGTTTCACTCTTGAGTTTTACCAAACATTTAAAGAATGAACACCTATTTTTTGATCAATTTTACAAAAATAGAAAAACCCATCCTAAAATTTATATGGAATTTCAAAGGATCCCAAATAACAAAAAGAATTGTGAAGGATAATCAAGTTGAAGATCTCATACTTCCTGATTTTAAAATGTATTAAAAAGCTATAGTAATCAAAACAGTGTGGAAGTGGCATTAAAACAGACATGTAACAACAGAACAGAATAGACATCCCAGAAGTAAACCCTAGTGTATGCAATCAAATGATTTTCAACAAGAGTGCTAAGACCATTTAATGAGGAAAAGACAGCTCTTTCAAAACTGATGCTGGGAAACTGGATACCCACAAGTAAAAAAAGGAAGTGGGACCCTTACTTTCACCACATACAAAAATTAACAAAAAATAGATCAAAGACCTAAAAACTTAAGACTTAAACTTTAAAACTCTTAAATGAAAACAGGAAAAATGCCTCAGGACATTTGATTTGGCAGTGATTTCTTAGAGATGACATAAAGACACAGAAATGATAAGAAAATATAGGTGAATTGTATTTTTTTATTAAAATTTTTTTTGCCTCAAATAACACTATTAAGAGAATGAAATGCAATCCACAGAATAGGAAAAAGTATATGAAAAGTATATGTCCAATAAGGTAATAATTGCACATTTATTACATATTACAGAATTCCTATATTCAACAACCACCAAAAAGCAAAGAATCCAATTAAAAAATGGGAAAAGAACTTGAATACACACTTCTTTAAAAAGATATACAAACAGAAAGCAAACGAAAAGATGCTCAATATCACCTGTCATTTGGAAATGCAAATCAAAACCACAATAGTTATGAAATCAAAATGGTTATTTAAAAAAATAATGCTGATAATTGATGAATAAAATAATTAAAACAGAAAATGTATTTAAAACATTTAAAATATCATTTAAAAATAAATAATAATTTTTTTTAAATAATAAAAAGAGTGTATTTTTTAAGTGTTGGTGTAGATGTGGGGAATGGCATCCCTCATGCACAGCTCTTGGGAATGTAAAATTGTTCAGCCTCTACAGAACACTGTGGGGACTTCTCAAAAAAAATAATATTAACATAAAATTATCACATGATCCAGAATTCCACTTGTGAGCATATACCCAAAGAAATTAAAGAGGGAACTGAATGCATATTTGTACAGCAATGTTTATAAGAGCATTATTCACAAAATCCAAAAAGTGGAACAATATCCACAAGGTAGAACAACTTAAATGCCCATCAATAAATGAATGGATGGGGGCGCCTGGGTGGCGCAGTCGGTTAAGCGTCCGACTTCAGCCAGGTCACGATCTCGCGATCCATGAGTTCAAGCCCTGCGTCGGGCTCTGGGCTGATGGCTCGGAGACTGGAGCCTGTTTCCGATTCTGTGTCTCCCTCTCTCTCTGCCCCTCCCCCATTCATGCTTTGTCTCTCTCTGTCCCAAAAATAAATAAAAACATTGAAAAAAAATTAAAAAAAAATAAATGAATGGATAAACAAATTATATTGTATACATACAACAGACTACCTCGAGAGGGAATAGAGTTCTGATGCATTCTATAGCATGGATAAACCTTGAAAATATGCTAAGTGAAATAAGACAGACATAAAAGAACAAGTATTGCATGATTCCACTGATATGATTACTTAGAATAGTCAATTGATAAAGTCAGAAAGTAGAATAGTAGTTATCACTGTATTAAGAGTAGGGAGAAGTAATGGGAATTTTTTTTAATGGATACAAATTACAGTTTAAGATAATGAAAAATTTCTAAGGATGGATAGTAGTGATGGTTGCAAACCAATGTGAATGTACTTACTGTACTGAATTACACACTTAGAAGTGGTTAAAATAGTACATTTCATTACGCGTATCTTTCCACTGTATTTTAAAAGTGAAGAAAAAGATTTTCTCAGACAAACAAAAATTGAGAGAATTTACTGCCAATGGATCTGCTTTCTGAGAAATGTTAAAAGAAGTTCTTTGGAGAGAAAGAATATGACATAGGTCAGAAATGTGGTCTACTTAAAAATAGGAAGCGCATTTGAGAATAAATAAAAGTAAAATAAAACATTTTTAATTCTCTTATTCTAAATTTCCCTAACAGATAACAGTTTGTTCAAACTAACAGTGTGCTTGTTGACTATAGTTTGTACATCTGTAAAATGAATGACAGCAATGTATAAGGTATAGGAAGGAGGAAGAAGACATACTTTGTTGCAAGGTATTTGCACTACCAGTAAAGTGGTAGTGTTATCTGAAAATGGATTTAGATTCTATGTAAAAGTATATTGCAGACTAAGACAACAAAATTTATAAGAAGAAATTTAAGTGCAATTGATACATAGGAGAGAAAACTGAATCATATAAAATGCTCAATTAAAACTAGAAAAGGCAGAAAAAGTAGTAAAGGAAAATAAAGAACAAACAAAAACAAAAAAAAAACAAAAGCTAGGACGAGGTCAATAAATAGAAAATAATTACAAATATGGTAGATTTTAAACAAATGATACCAATAATCATTTTCAATGTGGTCTAAATGAACCAATTAAAGAGAGGGTCTATACGAGGGGATGGGGGAAAAAAGGTTCTACTATTATGTTGTTTATAAGAAACACACTTTAAGTATAAATACACCGATAGATTAGCAGTAAAGAAATGGAGAAAAATATACTATGCAAACACAAATGAAAAAAAAGCTGGCATACTCATTATAATGCCAGACAAATAGAGTTCAGAACAAGGACATAATCAGGGATAAAAAGGAGTACTACATGATGATGAAGGAGTCAATTGTCAAAAAAAATGAAAGACATAACAATCCTTGATATGTATATGCCTAATGACAGATCATCAAAATATTTGAGGCAAAAACTGAAAGAACTTCAAGGAGGAATTGACAAATACTCTATTAAAGCTGGAGACTTGAATACCCTTGTATCTGAAACTGACAGATCCAACAGGCAAAAAATCAGTAAGGATATTGTTGAACTAACAGAACCATCAATCAAATGGTTCTAATTGACATTTACAGAATACTTCTTACAACAGTAGCAGAATACATATCTTCTCAAGCTAACATAGAACATTTATTACAGTAGATAGAGCGCATTCTGGGTCATAAAACATACGTTAGCAAATTTAAAAGACTAGAAATAATACAAAGCATCCTCTTAGACCAAAATGAAGTTAAGCTAGAAATCAATAAACAAAAGGATAGCTTTAAAATCCCCAAATACTTGGAAGATTAAATCACACACTCCTAAATAACACATGGGTCAAAGAATAAAAAAGTCTCAAGGGAAATTAACAATCTAATCTGAACTAAATAAAAACGAAAATACAGCATCAAATTTTGTGGGACTGAGCAAAGCAGTATTTGGTGGAAATTTATAGCATTGAATATGCATATAGAAAAGATGAAAGATCTAAAATCACTGGTCTAAGCTTTCACCTTTGGAAACTAGAAAATGAATGATTTAAATCCAAAGTAACAGAAGAAAATACATAATAAAAAACCGGAGAAGTAAATGTATTGGAAAAAAAATCAGCAAAGAAAAATCAACAAAACCAAAAGATGTTTCCTTGAAAAGAATAATTATATTCATCTACCCCTCTAACCAGGCTAACTAAAACAAGAAAGAAGACATAAGTTACTAATATAAACAAAAGAGAGGTCATTACTACAGACGTCTATGGACATAAATAAAAATAATGGAACATTAGGAACAACTGTATAACTAGATCTGATCATTTAGATGAAATGTTGATAAATATATTTGAAAGCTATAACCTTCCAAAACTCATGCAAAAAGAATTAAGTAACCTGAATTGACCTACATATATTTAAAAATGAAGTAAAAAATTAATAAACTTCCAAAACAGAAACCTCCAGGCATAGATGGTTTCATTGGTGAATTCTACCAAACATTTACAGGAGAAATTATACCAATTTTCTATACTCTCTCCCCAAAATAGGAGGGAAGTACTTCTAAACTCATATGAGCATCAAGCGTTACCTAAAACTAGACACAGATATTATAAGACAGGAAAACTACAGACATATTCTTTGTGAACACAGATGCAAACATTCTCAACAAAATATTAGCAAATTGAATCCAACCATGCATAGAAAGGTTTATATAGCTGGATCAATTCGGATTTATTCCAACTATGAAGGACTGGTTTAACATTTCAAAGTTACTCATAACACAAGCTAAAGAACAATCATATGGTCATATCATTTCACACAGTAATTGCATTTAGCAAAATCTCATTTGTATTCATGACAAAGGCTTCAGAAAAGTAGAAAGAGAGGGACTTTCTCAACTTGATAACATCTACAAAATATTTTAGCTAACATCATGCTCATTTTACACCACTAGTTAGTATCTATGGGAAACCGTAACTAATGCAACAAGAAAATAAAAGATAGGATTGGCAAGCAAGAAATAAAGCCATCTTTGTTCATAGATAACATGATAATTTTTGTAGAAAGTCCCCACAAAATAAAAAACAGTAATAACAGAACTTTCTGGAACTAATAAACTAAGATTTTAGGGTGAAAAGTTAATATCCAAAAGGTGACTGCTTTCCTATATATTAGCATTGAACAACTGGAATTTGAATTAAAAACAATACACCATTGACACTTGTAACCCCCAAAATGATACTCAGGTTTAAATCTAAGAAAATATATATAAGATTTTGTGAGAAAAATTACAAAACTCTGATGAAAGAAATCAAAGAATATATAAATAAAGGGAGATATTCCATGTGCACAGATAGAAAACCTCAATATTATTAAGATGCTGGAGCTTACCAGCTTGACATGTACTCTCAGTGCAATCCCAATGAAATTCCCAGCAAACTGTATCAACAAATTCTCAAGTTCACTGGAAAGGCAAAAAAAAAAAAAAAACAAAAAACAAAAAAAAAAAAAAAACAAAAAAACAAAAACAGAAGAGCCAACATAATATTGAGGAACAAAGTTGGAGAACTGAAACCAACCAACTTAAAGACTTAATATAAAGCTACAGTAATCAATACATTATCCTATTGGCTAAAGAACAGGTGAATAGAACAATGAAACAGAACAGAGAGTACAGAAATGGTCCCACAGAAATAGAGCTAACTGGTCTTTGACAAAGCAACAAAGACAACAAGACAAGGAGAGGTCTGCCTTTTCAACAAATGGTGCTGGGACAATTGGAAATTTGTATGTAAATATATGTATATACTTCTACCTTATAAAAAATTATAATGAAATTCGGGGATATATATTTTAAATATTGACTGATGAACACAAGGAAGAATGGCATTGTTGTCTCATTCTTATAGCTTCTTTTAAAACAGTGAAAATTGGCCCCAAGCAGAAATCGACTTGTTCTAAAGTTTAAATATAACCTGATGTTCTATTCAACTGTAGATGTTGACAGCTGAGATCAGCAAAGCTGAAGAGAAAGCAACAGAGACCAAACTAGCTCAGCGTAAATTGTCCAAAGGGACATATAGAATCTTTGCTTCATTTTTGTCAGTCTTTTGTCCTTTGTTCAGGCAGGATGTGTGACACGCTAAGTTCACTGATTTTGTTTTCTCGAGTTAGTTCCTACCAATGCTAATTATTTCACAAATTTAAAAACCATGTTGCATTATGGTGTCTTCTTTTCCTTGCCAAATTATTCAGACTTCTCTCTTCCTATAGCAATAAACTCATATGTTAGAAAATATGACCTTTGGAAGGATTTTTAAGACATTAAGAAAATGAATTGAAAATATTTAGAGGTCTAATCTCTAATAATTTTGGTATAATTGGGCTTTTCTTTAGGTTTCTTATTTCAAGAATTCTCCAACCTTAGATATACAAAGGGAAAAAAAAACTGGAATTTGCTATCTTCCCTATACAGTTAGATGATGTTCTTTCCTTTTCCCATTCAGGTGTAAATTTTATGGTTAAATTGGTTAGATATTTAAATTTTTATAGTTAGACCTTAAAATATATCTGAACCCTACTGCCATAGCTCTTCGAGGAATTAATGTTACTAAATTGTTCTTTTTTTAGAAATTTTTTATTTTTTATTTATTTTTGAGAGAGACACACAGAATATGAGCAGGGGAGGGACAGAGAGAGAGGGAGACACAGAATCCAAAGCAGTATCCAGGCTCTGAACTGTTAGCACAGAGCCTGACTCGGGGCTCAAACCCACGATCCTTGAGATCATGACCTGAGCCAAAGTTGGACACTTAAACTGACTGAGCCAGCCAGGCACCCCACTAAACTGTTCAACTTGTGTGCTTGGATTTTCATATGAAAGTTGTGGATTCATTCATATAGCCAGTAAACTTTTGGAACATTTACTAAGTCAGGAATATTGATAGGTTGTGACTACTTAACAACAACAACAACAAAAACCCTGACAACTTTCTTACATTGTGTTTAATTTTATTATACAGATGATTTTATCAGAGATATATGCTTTATAAATATTTCAATTACGTCTTCTCTTTCTGATTATTGAAAACAAAATAAAATAAAAAAGGAACTGTTTCCACTGAACAACTGCTTCTTTTTATTTTATTTGTAATCTGAATCTTGAAATTCAAATTAATTGTAATTGAGTTTTCTTCTTTTGATTGGCACCCAGAAAGCTCAGTGCCAAGAATAAAGTGAAACTCTTTTAACCCCAATCACATTCCATATATAAATGTATATTTTCACTTGTCCCGGAACTTTGTTTCTCCACAGACATTTTTCCCCTCCGGAATTTTTTCCCCTGGAAAATTATAACTTTAAATTTATTTTGGACTTTTTTCACAATATATATGTTATTTAGATATTTATCTCAAATTCTTTCTTGAATGTAACAGGATATAATTAGTTTTAAAAAATAAAATGAAGCCACTAAAGGAAAAGAGGCATGTCTAGGAGTTTTATAGATGTGTGTCAAATTATGCTTATTTTGAAAATTTTGTATTCTGTGATTTGCTTGTGAATAGAATTACCAAAATTGTTTTGTAAGCCATGTGGTTTTATTTCAGCTTTAATATGAGAGAAGACGTCAGGTGAATAATTACATATTACTGTTTTATTCCCTTAAATATGGTGTAGGATTTTTTAATGGTCATAGTAACAAATAAATAAATTTCAAAAAGTTATATATGTAAATGTTTTAAAATGAGCTACTAGTATTGCTACTTTGAAAAATAAGAAGTGGCATTAAAATTAAGCTAACATATTCTTATGTAACTATAGGTTGAAAGCACTTAATACCCATTTTGACTTTTGAAGTTTCAAAAATATTATTATATATGATGCTATCATTTCTGTCTCTTCAGCCTGAAATATTATATTCAGATCTTCAGGTTTTCAGTGTAAAGTCTAATGAAACAAACAAAAGTGGACAAATATTGCTTCTTAAGTGATTTTCAGTCAGTGAATTCTATATTAGTCAGAAACTAGGTAGACAGATAATTAACAAATCAACAAAAAATGTTGTGAGTTCAAGCATTTCAATTCCATAACAACTAAACCCTGGAGAACTTGATTTGATCAATGCATAATCATTTCCATTCAGATGAGTCTGCCCAAATAACTAGAATGTTCATTTTGTGGTCCAGTAATTTTGGTTGACTAAATGACATAAGTATAAAAACTATGAGTAACTATGCAGCATCCAATTAATTTCTTGGTGATAGACGTTCAAAGAGTCAATCTAGTCAACTGCATAGTACCAGATACTTTCAAATTATCGCACATAATATAGAGGAGTTTATTTCAAGAAATATTTACAGCAGATTTTGTCTGACTTGCAGACATATTTATATGTGAGCTCCTTGAAATCGCTTTTATGTAAAACTAATTTCAGTTACGTGATGACATATTAATTATGCTTTTTTAGGTATACTGACCCATATTCATATTTGCTGATGAAAACAGCAATGGTATGAAAACTGTATATACTGGTTGATGCACAGGAAGGGATGGATAGTAGAGACTTAAAACTCTATGGAACAAATTTGTATAAGCTGATATTCTCACTGCTATTGACAAACAGTACAGTTTCAGTCAAAATTTTCAAAATTTAAGTAAAATATTTAGGAAGATATCAAATTTTACTTTAATAACATTATAATTTTAGAGGGAGATGCCTATGAAGAACTCATTACACTAGTCACTGGTTACATAAATCTATATTAAATTACTTCTCTTAAGTAGTTTACAATGTAGTAAACTATAGCACTGACCCGCATTAACATGTGAGAATGGGTAATGAGGTTAGCAATTTTTCACCAAAAGAATGTAAGACCTTAACAAAATGGGACATGAAATGAATATATTTTTACTTTAAGGAGAGAAGTTAAAGACTGATAAAGCTTTTAAGTCCAAACCATAAAGGCAGATTGGGGAGAAAAGCACACTAGGAAACCAGGATACAGCAGGAAATAGTAAATAGGTCTTGATGGAGAAAATGAATCAAAACTTAGATGAAGGAGTAGATTGCTGATTCAGTGGTCAGTTATAACAGAGAAGAAAGTTACCAAAATAACTTAAGGAAATAATGGATGATAATAGCAACAAGTTTTTACCAAGGATAAATCCTGTTCCTATGAAACTACAATATTAGTTATTAAATTATTATTGGGATGGGATATTTTATAATTTTCTTTACATTTACATACTACATTAGTAAGAGATTCTGAAAAACTCACAAAATTTATATTTGTGCTGTTTTGTTTTTGTTAGTAATTTTATGAGTCATTATATATATAAATATAGAGCTACTATGATGATGTAAAATAATTAAACCACTGCAATTACGCTATATCTAAATTTCTTGCATTGAAAATAACAAATAAAATTATTTTATGCAATTTTCAATTCCAAGCTTTATTTCTTCTAAATATAACCATGTGTAAATGTAAAAATGACTTTTATTGGAATGCACACTTTAAAGCAATTAATTACAGTTGGTGAAACATGACACTGAAAAGTCATTGTTGATATTTTATCAAAATTCAAGACAGCCCACAATTCATAATTCACTATTTTTACTTTAATCTGCTTAAGAAAGAAAGCAGGAGAAAATAGCTTCGACTATGTTGTACAGCTTAGAAATCAATATTAATAAATCAATGTCAATAATATTATATTGCAAACTCTATCATATTACTCAGAATGTGACCTAAACATGTGGTGCGTATTTCATTCTTTGTGGTAGGAAATGTAAGTGAGAGGTTTCTGAGACATCTTTCATTATAAGCCACTGTTTCCAGTCAATCACACCTTTTTTTTTTATAGATATCATTTAGGATGAAATTTCTATGCTTAGACTTAGCCTGCAAGTTGATTTTTTTTTACAGTTAAAGAACATTTTTCCAGTTGTTCCTGAGTTATTACAGAGTAAAAGATTACTCTTTTTCATTTATAAACTTTCCAAGATGACAATTCCCATATCCATCTTTCAATCAAAAAGGAAATACCCATCTGCACAATGCATGGACTGGAGCACATTAGAGATATGATGTCTGTCTTCTAGAATTTTAGAGTATAAAACTGACACTAACCTGGACAAATATACCAAGTGCCAAAATATAAACATAATGGCATTATCATTATTTATTCATCAAAGGCAATTGTTTTTTTTTTTAATTTTTTTTTCAACTTTTTTTTTTATTTATTTTTGGGACAGAGAGAGAGAGAGAGCATGAACGGGGGAGGGGCAGAGAGAGAGGGAGACACAGAATCGGAAGCAGGCTCCAGGCTCCGAGCCATCAGCCAAGAGCCTGACGCGGGGCTCGAACTCACAGACCGCGAGATCGTGACCTGGCTGAAGTCGGACACTTAACCGACTGCGCCACCCAGGCACCCCCATCAAAGGCAATTGTGTGGGCAATCTCTTTGTGGGTCTAAAATGATGACTGCCCCAAACAGCATATTTTTTCTGCCTCTAATCTTTTCCCATTAGGGAAAACTTAGAAAAAATGAAAAATATTGCAGATTTTGATTAGACATCCAGGGAAGAGATAAACATGAGAAATAAAAGAAAATTCTGGATTGTACATCATATGAGAATGATAAATTTTAAAACTGGAGAAATAAAACAGAAGCAACAATATGAGATAAAAAATCCCCAGCACTGATTTTCTCTTCTATATGTAGCATACCAACTTTATAATGTCAATTTTTTTTCTTTCTCTCTCTGTTTCTCTCTTTTGTTGTCTGGAGCCTAGAACATAACCTCAGTAAACAGCTGCTTCATGAATGAATGAAAAGGGAAATGTTATAGGAGACATTTCATATCAGAGGGGACAGAAGTTTAGACAAGTTATATATTTTATTATTTTATAGGCACCTATATAAGAAAAGCAGTAGGTAAAATCAATTTTTAAATTTCTATCACAAATATTTAACTTTGCCTAAAGCTTCTTAACTCCTCTAGCTATCTGCCCCAATGAGTTAGTTGTTTATATAACACTTAATTCATATTCACACTATAGCATTTACACTGTAATCATTTGACAGCTTATCTATGTGACCCACTAGACTGTTTGAAGATTCTTGTCATTTTCATATTAAAAGAAATATATATGTATATATCTATGTTTATATATAGCACTTATATTAACATCTAAAGTGATCTAGAACTACAATAATAATCACTGATTTGATTTACCTGAATTAAACCACGGGGACTCTGCATTGATATTACATCCTGAAGTGTTAGAGGTCCTGAAGTGTTAGAAGGAAGAATCAGAAATGTAGATCTCATATATAAGGGAAAATATAAATAGTTATTATATGAATATGTCACAGATACATATGTATTGTCTGAGATTAAGCTGCTATAACAAAATAGACTGAGTGGCTTATAAACAACAGAAATATGTTTTTCACAGTTGTGGAGGCTGGAAATCTGAAATTAGTATGCCAGTATGGTAGGGTGAGGGTCCTCTTCCAGGTCACAGACTTCTCAGTGTATCCTCATGTGGTGGAAAGCTAGGCAGCTCTCTGACCTCTTCTTATAAGAACACTAATCCTACTCATCAGGGCTCCACCCTTATGACCTAATCACCTCCCAAAGGTTCCATCCCCAAAAGCATCATATTAAGGTTTTTACATATGAATTTTGAAAGGATACATTCAGTCCATTATAGGTATATTTTTTATTTGTTTACTCAATGAATTTGACTAAGCAACTAATATTTAACATGTCCTCTGCTATGTACTATGTATAGAGGAATAAACAAAACAGACATGATACATACAGTCTAGAAGATATAGATATAATTTATTTTAATTCACTAAAACTGATGAGATAATTAAAAATTTTCACAATATTTTTGAAAGGGCATAATAATGTACTAATAGAAAACAACAGGGGTTGACACACTCTGATTATGTCTGTCAAATGACTTTCTAAGGTGGTTAACTGAAGAAGGAGTCTGATATATATGGGATATAAGAAAAAAATTTTCAGCAAGAGTTAACAAGACAATTAATTCTGTGAAGGTCAAATCTGGTTACATTCTAGGCAGTGACAGACTAGAGTGATTGAAGCATAGTAAGAGGAAATAGCATGAGATTTTGGAGGAAACCAGGAGCTGGATGATGTGGAAATCCGTTATGGATTTGATTTTAAATTTTAATGAAATAGGAAGGATTTGAAGGGACTCAAGCAGGGTACTACTATTTACTTTGTATTTTTAAAGAATTATTTTGGTCATTCAATAAAATACACCATTAAGAGAGTGAAAAGTAACTGAAGATACAGAACAGAACTACACACATATGTTCTTATAATAATTAGGGTGAGAATGTTAATGGTAACACTACAGGGAATAACCCAAACTGAAGACTACTCAAATGCACATAACAAGTACACTGAAAAATAAATTTTGCTATATGTGCATAATAGAATACCATATAACAGCGAAAAGGAAAAAAAAACTGAAACTTCATACAATAACATGGATGAAAGAGGCCAGACACTACTGAGTACATACTGAATGATTCAATTTATATCAAGTCCAAAAAAAGGGCAAGAGTAACCTACGATGTCAGAAGTAGTGATATTCTTAATAACACTGTGATACTTACTAGGTTATCCTTGGTGGGTGGTAATGGGAAAGGAATACAAACGGTGATGAAGTGTGCTTCTGAGTATTGAATATTTTATTTCTTTATCTGTGTGAATAATTTGGAAATTATTATTTCTAAATACTATAAGGAAAACTTATTATATTTGCTACAATACTTGATTCCTGATACAAATACATCAAATGTCCCATTCAAATCAACATCTTTCCAGAGTCACTTTCATGACTTTTCTGAGCAGGGTTAAGGGAAAAACAGATCAATGAGAAATAAGCTTCTGCACAGTATATACAGTGACCAAGTAGCAGTAAGACTTCTGAGGATGCGGTATAATGATGTATCTTTATGGTTGGATTGTATCCTGAATTCCCATCACATTCCCTGGCCAAAAGCCTTAGCAAGCACTCAGGAAACTCAAATCAAAGAAGGGTCAATAGTCACTTCTGCCTCCAGGCACCTGCCTCCAGAAGATTGTGATTATAAAAGTCCTTAAGTAAGTCAGCTCTTGGAATCCTTCCTTTTTAACACTGCACAAATTAAGAGGCTTCTTTTGTTTTAGTTTTTTTCTTCTTTCCCTCTTTCTTTCTGTTCTTTCTTTCTTTCTTTCTGTCCTTCCTTCCTTCTTTTTCTTTCCTCTTTCCCTTCCTCCTCTTTTCTTTCTTTCTTTCTTTCTTTCTTTCTTTCTTTCTTTCTTTCTTTCTTTCTTTCTTAAAAAGCACCTCATAATTATCACTCAATTTGATTAGTCCACGTGGGTAATTTTGTAGCACTGTGCTGAGCTGTCTCTTTCACTCCTTAAATTCTCTAAATTCAATGGCTACCCAGAGGGATTACTCTTAAAATATATTTGATAAATAGAATAAAAAAAACAAATATTTTTTAAAGTTTATTCATTTATTTTGAAAGAGAGAGAATGCACAAGTAGAGGAGGGACAAAGAGAGAGAGAGAATGCCAAGCAGGTTCTGCACTGTCAGCACAGAGGCCAATGTGGGCTCGAACCCACAAACCGCGAGATCATGACCTGAGTCGAAGTTGATTGCTCAACCAACTGGGCCACCCAGGCGCTCCCCACAAATTAAATATTGTGAGGTGTGTATGACAGAAGACAAGTTTCACATTTAAGATATTAAATGGATGGCAGTTACCGTTACCAGATCAAAAATACATGAACTGAATCAAAGTTTTATAATCTGAGTGATACACACGCAAAATCCAAAGTAAATATAACAATTCTCCTTACCTTTATTATTATTATTTTTTTAATCTTTATTTATTTTGGAGAGAGAGAGAGAGAGACAGAGCATGAGCAGGGGAGGAATAGAGAGAGAAGGAGACACGGAATCCGAAGCAGGCTCCAGGCTCTGAGATGTCAGCACAGAACCCAATGAGGGGCACGAACCCATGAACTAGGAGATCATGACCTGAGCTAAAGTTGGATGCTTAACCAACTGAGCCACCCAGGCGCCCCATTTTCTCCTTACTTTTAATAAGTCACAATTGGAAGTGTGAATACTTGAAATTTGAAGTGTTAATTTTATGTAAGAATTAGAACTTTAATTTTTCCATTAATATTCATTTATAAATAAACACTATCTTCATATTTAAGCAGTATTACTCCAAACCAAAAGGCAAAACATATAGAAATAAATTGTCATTACACAAGGCATCTGCTTGTCTGCATGTTTAAAAGGAATCTGACCCTAATGTGTGAATGGACCTAATCACTTAATACATATAAGCTGAATGAATTAATGATAAAACTATTTGTGTAACTTTACTTAATATGAACCATGAGTGGCAGTTTAATAAATCTCCGTTCAGGTGTTCCAAGACATGCTGTGTGTGTGGTGTGTGTGTGTGTGTGTGTGTGTGTGTGTGTGTGTGTGTCTGTATGCTAAAGAAAATGCAAATGACAAAGCTTTTAAATTAAAATCGGTTCAACAAATATTTACCAAGTATTTATTATGTATAGATATATGCAAAATGAGGCTCAGTTTACACCATACAATGCTGTTATCACTATAATGGCCTTGGACATAGTCAAATCAAAAAATGTACCAAACATATTTAAACATAAAATATAAATGGATTTATTCAAGGTTATTATAATAAGGGAGTGAGCCTGTATCTCAGTCAGAACTCAATTCTACTGAAACAAAGACCTAGAGTGTTTTTAGGAGCTGAGGTGTTGGAAATATAGGCTGTTTCTGTTTGTTAATTGGCTTTGTCCAAACAAAAGTAAAGTTTCTCATATCTTTATGACAGGGGTAGTTTTACAATATGAAGTAGGGTTCTTGAAGTTAGGCTTGTACTCTCCCAGAGAAACTGGGAAAGAGTAATACTCTCTTCATCAATAACTCCATTTCAAAGATATGGCTGCCAGCTCTTTGAGAAAGCCATTCCTGGGTTACAAAACTGGCAAGAAGCTTTTTAAAGATTTACATCTCAAGAGACAGAGTAAGAATTTACAATTACATGTTTTCTGAAGTAAATACTCTAAGAGAGTCGGGGGTCTATAATCAGTATGAAGCCTGTCTAAAGTTTAATCAATTTGAAAAAAAAAATTAATGTTTATTTTTGAGAGAGACAGAGACAGAATGCAAGTGGGTTAGGGGCAGAGAGAGAGGGAGACACAGAATCAGAAGCAGGCTCCAGGCTCCGAGCTGTCAGCACAGAGCCCGATGCGGGGCTTGAACTGATGAGCTGTGAGATCATGACCTGAGCCGAAGTCGGACACTCAACCGACTGAGCCACCCAGGCACCCCTAAAGTTTAATCAATTTGAAGGGAACATTAAAGTTATTTTGATTACCGTATGCCACAAAAGCCTTGAGAAGACAGCTCTAAGTCATACCTGCCTTCTATAGCATTCCTTCATAAAGCCTGAGGGAATTACTCTACAAACTACACCTGCTATTTTGAAGAACCGAGAAGAAATGAAATTCTTCATTGACCCCAGACCAACTTGCATATGAAAGATGAGTCCGTGAAGAATGTGTTATACCCAACGGCTTACCTAACAAAGAGTTCTGAGTATGAAATAAGACTCACAAGAATCAGAGATTTCACTGAGTATCAAACTGTATTGAGAACTCAAATGATTCACGCAATTGTGAGATTTAGGTGAAGCAAGGAGAAGTCTGAAGCTGCCTTCCCTAGCTCTTTCCTCACAACATTAGGATGGGTTTTGGTCCAGGTTTAACATACGTGGGTTCATGTAATGCTCACAGGGCATCTTTTGCACTAAAAAAGAGTGCAGAAGGGTTCACTTATGTCTACATCCTAGCCAACACTTTTCTTTCTTTTTTTTTTCTTTTATTTTCTCCATCTTTCTCCCCTTCCTTTTCCCCTTCCCTTTGGAAGCCAGCCCAATGGGTATGTGATGGTATCTCATTGTGGTTTTAACATTTCTCTGTTGATTAGTGATGTTGACATGTTTTCATATGCTTCTTGACTCTTCATGCAGAAGCTAGTATTACAATTAGAACAATAAAGAAAACAAGACATTGGGGTGCCTGGTGGCTCAGTTGGTTAAGCATCCAACTTCAGCTCAGGTCACGATCTTATAGTTCGTTGGTTTGGAGCCCCACGTCAGGCTCTGTGCTGACAGCTCAGAGCCTGGAGCCTACTTCGGATTCTGTCTCCTTCTCTGTCTGCCCCTCCCAGACTCATGCTCTGTCTCTCTCCCTCGATAATAAATAAAAGTTTTTTTCAAAAATTAAAACAAATTAAATATATAGATATACATATATATGTATATATATATGTATATATATATATATATATATATATATATATATATATATATATAAAAGAAAACAAGACATTGGAAGATTTTGTTTTGCAAATTTCACAATGTATGGCCTCTGAAATTTGCTAAAACAAAATACATGAGAAACTGCTTATTGTAAAAAAAATATTTTAAAAGATAGTAAAGTGGACAGTACTAAGAAATTTTATAGATTTTAAAGTAAATGTGATTAGATATTTTTTCTCAAGAGTAAAAAGATATTCAAAGAAATTAATCACTTGAAATCAGAATTAAAAGTCCAATAAAAAAATTTTAAGCAGTTTGCACACGTTTAATTATAAGGTGAGCTTGAATCCTTACACACACATATTTTTAGTTGGAGACATAGCAAATTCTTATTTCAGTAACTTAAACTTTGATAGAAATTTATAAGAAATATAAGAATGATATTTTACAAAGGATAAAAGTTCTTGAATTGTCACCAATTGCTCATAAAATACAAGACCTTTCTGATAACATCCAAATCCTGTTAATTTAAAATTTGAAAAAATTCAATATATTTCTTTAGTTTTAGATGAGTCATGTGATTTGAGACACTAAGCAATTAATAATCGGTGTGGGTTTTTTTGGTGTCAAAAGATCCAAATTTATGAAGAAACTGGTTTTTGTAGCCTAAAAAATCAAACTAATCACACAGTTTTTGTTATTGTTTGTAATCTACATTTGTCAAAAAGGAACTTCAGTCTGAAACATTAAAAAATTGGTCTCTATTCTGATAGATTTGGTGAGTCAAAGCATCCATATTTATTAGCATTTTAATCTCAATAATCTAGTCTTTGTTGGTAGCCAAAACTGCTTAATCTCTAACATCTTGTTTTCCACATTTCCATGAGAATATGCTCCAAATTCCAATCTTTCATATCGTAGACTTTCGTGCACCACTACTAAACATCTTCTCAAGCACTGTAATCCAATGCTCCTACAACTGTTGCAGACACAGGGCAGGTCTTTATCCTTCCTATCTATCCAGCAGGCACACAGAATGTTTATTTGTAACATTTCACTCTCAAATGACCAAAACTCATGTACCTCCCTTCTTTCCCTTCTCTACCCTCCATCTGTGTCTCTCTTCTCCTCTCCCCTTTCCTATCAGTTCCATCCCTGCCCCACATCCCGGTGCTTTCCATTTGTCTTGCTTGTGAAATCTTCAATGCCAGTTGAGCCGATCTGCACACACCTGCTTCATGTGTTGTTAAAGGCATTTGCTAACTGACAATTCTACTGTCACAACATTTCCTAGAATGCCCAATAGGCTTTTTTTTTCCTGAAATGACAACTTCACACCATGTCTTTTTTCACATATATATCTTTTTTTTAAAATCATCAGTTGCAAATGGTATATCTATATATTCACACTCATATATCTATATATTCACACTCACACAAAAAAGATTTCACCAGACTGGGACCCATTCTACTCAAAACCAAGGATACAATTACAGCAATGTTTCCATTTAACTTGCAAAGTGCATGCTTTATTCTTGCCTTAAACAACATTTTGTCTCTTCTATAGGAGGATGCCACTCCCTTGGTTATCTGTTCGGTTTCACACATCACAGAGTCCCTTTTCCTTCCTACTTAAAAGACATATCTACACAAACTGCCTCTGTCTTCACAACTCTTACCCCTCAACACACTATATAAATTTACTTCTTTTTCTAACATGCTTCACTATCCTAGGCCACCACTGCCCCTCTATAAGAAATTCATGATGGAATTTTTGTTATCTTAATTAGCTCTACTCTCTTATTCATTAATATCACACTCTACTGTTTCTCCTCTTTTCTCTCTCATAATAATTTAAATTCTATCTCTTCTTGTGCATAATAAGAAACCTCAGACCTCTTCATGGGTTAGACCTGAGAACTCTTTTTGTTTTAACCACTCTTCCTAAGAGGCATTGTTATTTTTACTATGTTTTATATCATCTCCGCCTTGAAAATTCTGACTTTTTTTCCTCCAGCTCCAATGCTTGATTTGAGTTCAGAATCATATTTTCAACTACATTATTGGAATATCCTCTTGGATGCCTCATAGATATATTTTAAAAAAATACATTAAGGTCGTCTAGATTTTCTGCCTTTCATGTGTACATTTGCAAACATGCACAAACACACGCACATTTCCAGGCATTGCAATTCAATGAGCAGTACCAGTGTATACAAGTTATTGAGTCCAGAAACTAAACACATATTGACCCTACCCGCAAAATTAGCTCAAATCTGTCAGTTTACCTGGAAATTAATACCCTCCATCTAAATGCAAGCCTCCATCTTTTCTTGACTATATTATCGTTTCATTTCCCTAATTAGAGTATCTGATTGCTCTCTTGCCCCTATTCTAGTATTTTCTCAAACTGGTAGCCAGACTGAACTTAAACAAGCAAAACGAAAAAAGTACATGTATTTTTAGAAAATTCCTTTCTTTTACTTTGAGGTTGGGGGAGCATGCCCAAAAGGCCCAGTATAAACAGAGTAATGTACACCAAAAATTCTCATCTAAGCATACTCCACTTCATGACTTGTCCAGTATATTAAAAAATAACTTTACATATTTTTTTCTTCAATCTGTTGACACAGATACTTGAAAACGTATTGAACCAATTCCCTGGATCTTATTAAGGTAGTATCTACTAAAGAACAAGAAAAAACTTAGTTTAATATTTTAAAGATATTTCTAACAACAATGCTTGCCAAAATTGATACAATGAATCATGATGCTATGTGGAATCACATCACTGAAGCGGCAAAGCCAAATATATTTTCAAAGATGCCCAGGCCTTTATCTGTCAATAGAGTTGCAGAAATGTTATAATGAAATTATTACTTGACAAATATCTTCCCCAAGTTTAAATGTCAAAATGTTTAGGGTTTCCAGAAGTGGCTAAAAACATGGATGAGTTTTAGGACAAAAAATCCACACACAAAATTGAAAACCAGAAACTCAATGTGGAGAGACATAGCAGATTTTTATGCTACGTCATATGGATGTAAATCACTACAAATATATCTTCCAACATTACTTGTAATACAATACTAATTGAATATTACTAATTTTATGTTGTATTTCATTTAGCAAAGAATCTACTTCAAGTTTTTTCCTTGCACAATAAGTCATATATAAGCTCAGATAGTTTTAGCACAGATGGTTTCTCTCCTATTCCTCCAATATGGTTCAAGCATATAAGTAACTCAAACCTTATTTTCAAATACAATTTATAAGGTGTAGGCCAAATAATGGGTGGTCAGTAAATATACCCTAAAATAACTGATTGATCATCTATGATGTCTTCATGTTATTATTAATAATATGATGCTGGGGCACCGGGGTGGCTCAGTTGGTTAAGCATCTGACTTTGGCTCAGGTCATGATCTTACGGTTCATGAGTTCGAGCCCCGCATGGGGCTGTGTGCTGGCAGCTCAGATTATGGAGCCTGCTTTGGATTCTGTGCCTCCCTCTCTCTGCCCCTCTCTTGCTTGCTCTCTGTCTATCTGTCTCTCTCAAAATTAAACGTTAAAAAATTTTTTTAAATAATAGTATGATGCCACAAAGTGATAGCCTCATTCATATTTCCCAGTTAAGTAATGTAAATGATACCTGCAATCCCAATTATACACATATAACTAGTTAATATCAATAAATTATTATTGGTAAAAGAGAAAAGAGAAAAAAAACAGCTATATGTATCCCAACAAAATTTTAAGTAGTGTTCTATGCCTCCTAAATACTTATGTGTCTTCATGGATGAAGACACATATTTTCCCTGTAATTTTTCCACCTGCTTATTTGCAATGACATCATTTCTATACAATATTGAAAAAATAATATGTCATAAGTCTATGCGCAAGATGAAATCATCAATAAGTCTTCATTTTATAATAATGTTTTCAGTTGTTTATTTCCTAAAAATTATACTTTACATAACATTTAAAGAAATGTAAATTCCACAATGAGGAAAATATCCTATGTAATGACTTATATCAAAATAATATATATAGTACCAAAAATTATTATAATCACAGGAAAGTTCTTTTTTGGTACCTTTTCATAATACATTCCTCTTATAGACAGCTCACAGAAATTTTACTCTGCTATCTGTCTACTTCAATATCCCACATTTTATGTCATCTGCTTTGCCTCAGTGATGATAAATTTTATCTCATAGTTCACTGCACTGAGTAAAATTTTCATAAAAATTCATATGATCACTCATGTCTTGGTCTTGTTTCATGGAGCTTAGAGGTGGCTATTGGTATCTATTCAAAGTTCAAAGCAAGATACATATTTAATAACAACCTACAAAGTGGAGAAGCAAAGTCTTCTGGTTTTTTCAAGTTGTTAATAAATTAAGGAAGCAGTAATACAAAGCTTCTGAGGCCTACTTTTTAAAGGGAGATGCTAGTGGAGCCTGTATTATAGCATATAACTGACATAAAAGAAATTAAAACAATATGACTTACTGTGAGATATGAAAACTTATTCTTAAAAGTGGGGAGACCTAGTGGAGAAGCAATCCTCATGAAAGAACAGAGTTAAGTCACCAACATCAAACTAAAACAATTATCTTTCTTTTTAATTTTTTAATGTTCTTATTTATTTTTGAGACAGAGAGAGACAGAGCATGAGCATGGGAGGGCAGAGGGAGAGGGAGACACAGAATCTGAAGCAGGCTCCAGGCTCTGAGCTGTCAGCACAGGGCTTAATGTGGGGCTCGAACTCACAGACTGCAAGATCATGACCTGAACTGAAGTCGGACGCTCAACTGACTGAGCCACCCAGGTGCCCAACAATTATCCTTTTAAAATTTAAATTTAAACACCACAGTCACCAGCTTTATGAGAAAAGCAGAAAGCATGACAGATAAAAATCAAGATAAGATTACAACTTATTAGAAGACAATCAAGTAGAAGCAAAAGAGGATTAAAATATCTTTTGCAGAGAGATTTTGGAAGCAATTCTATAGAAACACACATGAAATAAGAAAAGGAAATAGGAGAAGAAGTGGGTGGAGGAGGAAAACATATTTATTAGAATTAAAAACTATGATTCCTACAATGTTACAAAAGGGCTACAGAAGGGCTAAAATAAAAACCTCAATTTTTCAGAAGATGAAGTAAGTATACTGTGGAAGAATACACAACATAGAATGAATGGAAGGGGAACAATATTCAAATAGAGGTCCTAGAAAGATCTAACAAAAAGAAAAAAAGAAAAAAAAGTGAAGGTATGGGTAGGAGCAAAGCTATCACAGAAGTAATAAAGCTGAAGAAAATAAGGTTTTAGAATAAAAGAAACTATATAGTGTGCTGATCAGGGTAATGGTAGACACCAACGTAGACACCTCTAATAAATTATCAGTTTGGAGAGAAAAAAAAAACAAAAACAAAAACAAAAAACACTACTAGGGAATCTAGAAGGGAAGTGGAATTCATTTGTCACCAGCCTATTGATGGAAATCCCTGTGTGATATGGAAGACAATAGAAAAATCTTTACAGTACACAATTTAGGCATCATTAATCTGACAAAATATAAGGGTAAACTAAAGACAATGTCAGGTATGCAGGAACCACAAAAGGTTAACCCAGTCTCTTCTGAGGAAACTTGGGGATGTACTTCAGAAAAAAAAAAGTTGCAGAAAATCAAGAGTCAGAATTGAAAGCCACTATAAGTGGACTTAAAACAATAGTGTTATAAGTTGTATAAGTTGTAAGTTGTATAATAAAGCATTCTCTTTTGGAAAAGGCTATCTGGGATAAATAGAGCAAAATAACATATAGGATCCATGAGAAGGTGTAATTATGTAGGGAAATCATTACCTGATAGAAAAGGCAAGCAAATAATGTACACAAAAATTCTAAGTTGTTTCATAATCTATATGATTAAAACATGAAACTGGATTCAAACATCATATGGGTTCTAATTATTAATAGAGAATAGAAAAAAAGTTCATCAGCCTTTGACATTGGCTATATTCTCACAAATGGCATAGGAAATATGACATTTACACTGACTTGACAAATCCTACATCATCAGTACACTGTAAAGCCTCTCTTGATTGCAACATATAGGATCCACCAGTAGGTAGCATTAAATTAAATAAATATTTGAATAAGATTACAGTGCAAAATGTAAAATTAAATTAATAGATGACAAGTCTGGGATGCGGGACTGGGGAAAGCCATGTGCGAAGAAAGGCAAAGGCATTAATATTCTCCTCTCACATAATAATAGATACTATCAAATATTTATAGAACTCCACATAGTGGCTAATAATAATATTGTAAGACAGAAATGTAACCAATAGAAAAAAAATGCTATTTGTTTTAAAATACTGAAATGGGCGGAGAAGAAATAAAGTAGAGACTAGCATAACAACACTGAATACTCATTTTTCTTACTGGGGAAAAACAGACATGATGTAAAGTTGATAGATACTACACTGAAGTATAAACATGCAACTTAGAGTCATATCAAGGATTAGTTTCTCAAAATGACAACTTGGTAAAGAAAATATGCCTTACTTTATCCTTGCTACAGAATTATATAGTCAGGGGATTAAAAGAAAACAACATTTTATGATCATAAATTTAACCTCCATATGTTTCTCCTTATATAAAATCTGATTTTTTGTGTGTGTTTATTACTTTGAGTTCTTGAACTACGAATCGTCTTTCCTTTAAGGCACTAAAAGTACACCTTTATTTCTCACTAACTTCACTCACAAAGCTAGCTTCAGTTGAGGTCTGTATTTTCCACACTTCTGCAATCAAGACGTTGGTCCATATTTACCATGTGCATTACTTGGGAATTGACCTACCATATTTATTGTTAACTGTGCAGGGTTCACACTCAACTCATGCTTATTTCATGAAGAGGGGGTATTACCATGTCCTGTTTTCAGAGTCACCATCTGTTTCTCCTCTCTCCCAAATGCCATTTGCTCTTCTGCCAGGAGGAGACACTTCCACCCTCCTCTGAGGCATCTTTTCACTAAGCAATTCTGATACTCTCTTTCCTATGACATTTACTCCCACAGCATTGGCATGTATGTGCAGTCCAGAATAGAAGGCATCAATTAGAAAAAAAAAGCACCACTCCCACTGGACTAAAGAATGGGAAAGAAAAAACATGTATAAGAGAGAAATTTTGAAGCCAAGATGATATATTATTCTACAGGGTGATAATCTCCATAAATTAAGTAGAAGGGAAAATAGAGGCCTTAGGAGTGCAGGATTTAATGACTATACTTCAGACTACCTTATAGATTCAGAGCGAAAATTGCTAAGCAAAGTTATCTGGGTTTAACCATAAGAAACTAAAAATAAAGGGTCTACTGTGAAGGAATTAAATAAAATAATGGTGGGTAACTAAAATAAAATACAGTGCAGACTAGTAATGAAATGTTTGAATTATCACACTGATACGTTATAGTTGATCTGGAAGATCATATTTAAAACCTCTGAAAGTTTAAGGGTAAGAGATATACAAGATAGCAAAGAGCATATAAATAACAAAACATGAAAATTGAATCTAAAGTAATTTTGGCCACTGACTTTTCTTTAATTTTTTTTTATTGAGGTAAAATTGACATACAACATTATATTAGTTTTCAGGTATATAACATAATGACTTTGACATTTGTATGTATTGTGAAATGATCACCACAATAAGTCTAGTTAACATCTGTCACCGTTCACAGTTAACAGAATTTCTTTTTCTTGTGATGAGAACTATTTAAGATTTAATCTCTTAGCCACTGTCAAATACACAATACAATATTACTAACTATAGTTGCCATGCTGTACATTACATCTCCAAGAGTTTTTTTTTTTTAATGTTTATTTATTTCTGAGAGAGAGAGACAGAGCATGAGTGGGGGAGAGGAAGACAGAGAGGGAAACACAAAATCCGAAGCAGGCTCCAGGCTCCGAGCTGTCAGCCCAAGAGTCTGATGTGGAGCTTGAACTCACGGACAGTGAGATCTTGACCTGAGCTGAAGTCAGACGCTTAACCGACTGAGCCATCCAGGTGCCCCTCCAGGAGTTTTTTTAATAGCGGGCCCTGACATCTTTAGTTAAGAAGAATCACAATGCACCAAGATATGGTTTTGACAGAACGAGCCTACTAAAGGATGATTACAATTCTGAATAAAGAAATATGAAACTTAGAGCAATGAAAGCACATCCCATAAACGTATGTAACTCCCACTTTACATTCACCTCAAAAAGGATGGCTTATTTACTGTTTTAAAATCTTCTGAAAGTACAACTGTCAAATCTGAGTAGAAGATATGTCATATTTACCCACACAGACCAACATGTATAGTTATAAAAGTGACATTAGAGTTGTGTCATCATCACATGTGATCATATATTCCCTGTGTTTTCCTACTAGGTTAGAGTTGAAATACCTTCACTGCAAAATGATATCATATTCGAAATAATATCTGGTTATACAATTTTTAGGAAAACTCTTCAACATTTCTTTTCAACAACAGCCACAAAATTACCTTGCTTTTTAATACTCTAGCTTTACACAAACATTGAAAGAAAACCTTCCACTGTATATTACCTTAATGCATTTTTGACAAAGGAAGCTTCAGGGGCAGCCTGTTTATGCTTGCTTTTACATTATAAAGGGGGCATCACTAAGGATCTGAAAAGATCAACAGAAATGTCTAGAATATACAATTTGGCAGATGTGTGCTTCTTATGCTGAATAATTTTGTTGTTTAAAAAACCAGGATGAATGGATACTATTTGTCTAAATGTCAAAGGGCATGGTACAGTGGGAATGTACACATGAAAAAATAGTCAATAGTTAACACATACACATGCACGTACTTACCAGATGAACCTAACGTGTTCCAAAAAGAAAACTTCTTATATCAGAATTTTCTTTTATTTGTGACATTTATAATTAAATCAATGTGAGTGCCTCAGAATCAGTACCATGCTGGAGAAATTTTTAAAGCTGGCTCTCTTCAAAGAATTATGATATAGATTTTTTTTCTTATGTAAACAATAGGCAGCCACAATTTCCATATGATAATAAAATGCAATAGTTTATATTATAAATTCCATTTTGTTAATCATCTCTCATAGAAGGCTCTGATTAATTTTTGCCAAATGCTTGCATCCTTAAACAAAGTATGGTTGTGATTTATGAATGACTGGTACAACATGAATGTTGGCTTGTAAGTTCTTTGACATTAAAGACAAAAGTTCCATAGAATGCCATTATATAATATTTCCACCCTCCACACACATGGATGCAAATAACAACAAGATCACAGAAAATGGTCAAATTAGTTAAATAATTAGAAATTGGTGTATTTATTATCACTGTAATATTTTGTAATATTTAACTTTAAGTCACATATTTTACTACATAATAATAATGGCTATGTTTAATAACTGAGTCATGAAATTCCTGAACATTTAATGATTGGCCCTTTTAGGGTTAGAATCAGTGGCAGCACACCACAGGTCTGAGTACATGTGATTATTATTTGTGTGTGTGTGTGTGTGTGTGTGGAGAATTCAGGGCTTTCTCCTGATAGGTATCTGGAAAAGAGGGAAATGATAAGTGAACTCTGTATATATGTCCATCTTTTCCAAATGCCAATATGTTACATTGTATGACAAAGAGCAACCAGAGTTGCAGCTGGAATCAATGTTGCCTATCACCTCCTTAAAACATGGAGATTAACATTAAAGTTTTTTTAATGTATATTTATTTTTGAGAGAGAGAGAGAGAGAGAGAGCAGGGGAGAGGCAGAGAGAGAGGGAGACACAGAATCTGAAGCAAGCTCCAGGCTCTGAGCTGTCAGCACAGAAGCCCACACGGGGCTCCAACCCACGAACTGTGAGTTCATGACCTGAGCTGAAGTCAGGCGCTTAACGAACTAAGCAACCCAGGTGCCTCTGGAGATTAATATTTTAGGGATCCAATATAATCACACGAATTCTTAAAAAATGGAAGATAAAGTCAGAGTGAATTGAATTCTGGCAATAACTCAAGTGATCAGGAAATAAATTTTCCCCTAAAGCCTCTAGAAAAGATCACAGATACACCTACACTTTGATTTTAATATGGGGTAACACTTAAGGAACGTCTGACCCAACAGAGCTAGAAAATAATAAATTTAGTGGCTTAAAAATTTTCAAATTTGTTAAGGAAACAAGAGATAGCTATTTCAGTTAAGGAGAATTTTAGCTCCAGTGCTATTTAAATGTTTTGAAGTAATGCATGTAAGTTTTATAAGCAGTGTTTAGATATTTTACAATGTATTTGGTTACCATTTGTTCTTTCATCTCACTATCTCCCTCTGTTTACATTTTCATATTGGTGAAGTAAAGCTTTTAACATTTCTTTTACGAAGTCTGTGGGTTGTAAGCTATCAGATAAAATGTCACACACTCTCACTCATACTACAGTTTTGCTGGTTTTCCTCCAGCAACATAAGCTAGTATTTCATTGTCTGTCTGTATCTACTACATACGATTACTAATCTATTGTCAATGTAAGACTTTTTCTCTTTTAATCTTTCTCTTCAGAAGCTTTCTTTTCTTTTTAATTTTTGATGGCTTGAATTTCAGTAGATATGCCTAAGTGTGGATTTAATTTTATGTTACTTGGTTTTTACTTAGTGTGCACTTTAAGGTTAAGAACTCATGATTATAAAACAGCAAAAGGCTCAGCTACTCTCTGCTTAAATATAAAGTGTTTATCATTTCCTGTATTCTTTTATTTATTTATTCATTCATTCATTCATTCATTCATTCATTTATTCATTCTTGAGAGAGAGAGCGTGCACACGTGCAAGCAGAGAAGGGGCAGAAAGAGGGGGGAGAGAATCTTATGCAGAATCCCGACACTCAGCATGGAGCCTGACCTGGGGCTCCATCCCACAACACTGAAATGATGACATGAGCTGAAATCAACAGTCAGACACTTCACTGACTAAACCATATATGCACCCCATTTGTATTACGAGTATTCTCTTAAAATACGTACTGGATGTTAAGGTTATACTGATGTGCCTCAAAGGTATCAAGAATGTTTCATATTTTAAATCTGTTTATTGCTCAATGTGCACATTTAGTCTTTCTTTGAAGGTTTAACACATTTTGAGTGATGGTAATATTCACTTATGGTATTTTTGGTCATTATTTCTTCACATAAACTGTTCTGTGCTATTTTGCCTATTTGTACTTTATTATCACTTTATTCTTTAAAAGATACTAAGAACTGCTATTGTCTGAGATGCCTAAATTTATTTTACAGTTGGTTTTATTTTTTTATTTTTCTTTTAATTTTTTTAAGTTTATTTTCAGAGAGAGAGAGAGAGAGAGAGAGAGAAAGAATCCTAAACAGACTCCGAGCAGTCAGCACACAGCCCTTCACAGGGTTCCATCTCACAAACCAAGAGATCATGACCTGAGCTGAAATTTAAATTCAGACACATAACCAACTGAGCCACTCAGGTGCCCATATTTTTATTTTAAATATTTACCTGGAGACCTGGCTACTCAAAATAATGACTATATGTTCTAGCTTCACAAATAAAGAAGTATGGTTAGGTGACTATATTAAACAGGGCTCTCTACAGAAATGGAATAGATAGGGGCGCCTGGGTGACTCAGTCAGTTAAGCTTCCCACTTTGGCTCAGGTCATGATCTCGCAGTTTGTTAGTTTGAGCCTCACATCAGGCTTGTGCTGAGAGCTCAGAGCCTGGAGGCTGCTTCAGATTCTCGGCCCCTCACCTGCTCTCAAAAATAAATAAACATTAAAAACATTAAAAAATGGAATAGATAATATATATTTATATAGATACTAAATATTTTATAGATTATATAGATTACATGTATTATATTATAAAAATTATATTATCTATATTATATAAAATATATTATCTATATTATATAAAATATATTATCTATATTATATAAAATATTATATTATATTATATTATATTATATTATATTATATTATATTATATTATAAATATATATTTTTTTAAGAGAGAGAGATTTATTATGAGGTTGGCTTAGGTGATTATGGAGGCTGAGAAGTCCCGTGATTGTCTGTCTGTGAGCTGGAGACCATGAACACCTAGTGATGCTATTTATTCCAAGTCTGATGTCCTGAGAACCAGCAGAGTTGATGGTGTAAGTCCCAGTCCAAGGACAGCAGAGATGAGCTGAGATGGCTTAGTTCAAGCAGTGAGGCAGGTGAAAAAAAAAGCATTAATTCCTCATTCCTCCACATTTTTTCTATTCAGGTTCACAATTGAATGATCCCCACCCACACTGGGGAGGGCAATCTACTCTACTGAGTTCACAGCTTCAAATGCAAATTCCACCCAAAAGTATCTTCACAGGCACATCCAGAAATGATTAGTCTGGGCACCTTATGTCTAGTTAACATAAACTTTACCATCACCGTGATTAAGTGATTCATTGTTTCCTTCTTCATTATTCTGTTTTCTGTTCTATAGACCAAGGAATTCATAGAATAGAATTACTTCCCTAATAGCGGATGCCAAAAATATTTTAGGTTAAAAAGAAATATATATATATTTTAATATTTCAAGCTTTTATTTAAATTTCAGTTAGTTAACATATAATGTAATATTTGCTTCAGGAGTAGAATTTAGTGATTCATCACCTAAATATAACACTCAGTGCTCATCCCAAAAAGTGCCCCCCTAATGCCCAGCACCCATTTAACCCATCATCCCACTTACTGCCCCTCCAGGAGCCCTCAGTTTGTTCTCTATAGTTAAGAGTTCTTATGGTTTGCCTCCCTCTCTTTTTTCCCCCTTTTCCTTATATTCATCTGTTTTGTTGTTTAAATTTCAAATATGAGTGAAAGAATATGCCTTTCTCTGACTGACTTATTTCATTTAGCATAATACACTGTAGCTCCATCCACGTTGTTGCAAATGGCAAGATTTCATTCTTTTTGATGGCTGAGTAATATTCCATTATGTGTGTGTGTGTGTGTGTGTGTGTGTGTGTGTGTGTGTGTGCGTGTATACCACATCTTCTTTAGCCATTCATCAGTCAATGGACTCTTGGGGTCTTTCCACAGTTTGACTACTGTTGATATTGCTGATATCATCAGGGTGCATGTGCCCCTTTGAATCAGTATTTTGAAATATCTTGCTTGATCCATGATTATTCCAAACTTCCCTAACTTGTATTTAAATGATGCATTGTATACATTCATATTTATGTAACAATTATAGCTATATTTTATTTCTTTTAGTTATTAATTTGCATTTATTACTTCATGAATTACATTAGGAATGTTTATATAATAAGAGTTGGGACAATAAAAGGTTTGGAATACAATGTTTAAATTTAGAATTAGAAATGGATTTGAATGTTTCAGAGAGATACCATAAAGTCTATGAGAGAAGTGAAATAAACATATAAATGTCATTGTATCAAAGGGCCAATAGAAATGATGTGCTATATATACCTTCACTGTAGACACCACACATGATGGCAGACTTATGTCCAAAGAAAACAGAAGAAGAACAAGAAAGAGTGGGGGGAAAAGAAAAAGAAGGGAAAGAAAAGGGAAGAGGAGGGAAAGAAAAGGAAAAAGGAAAAGAGAAAAAAAGATCAGTCATCAATTAACACCAAGAATATGTGATAGGAATTTTCTTAGATGGTAAATAAAGTGTTATTTTGTTAGTGATCCAATGGTGGAATCACCTAATAGAAGACATTTCAAATAAGGGGATTATTTTCATTTGTATTAAGAAAAATAACTTGATAGGGGTGCGTGGGTGGCTCAGTCAGTTAAGTGTCTGACTCTTGATTTCGGTTCAGGTCATTATCTCACGGTTCGTTGGTTCGAGTCCCACATCAGGCTCTGCACTGACAGTTCGAAGCCTCCTTGGGATTCTCTCTCTCTCTCTCTCTCTCTCTCTCTCTCTCTCTCTCTCTTTCTCTGTCTCTCTCCCCCTCCCCTGCTTATAGAACTCTCTCTCTCAAAATAAATGAATAAACTTGAAAGAAAGAAAGAAAGAAAGAAAGAAAGAAAGAAAGAAAGAAAGAAAGAAAACTGGATATAGCAAGAAGAGATACAAGACAATCCTTCAAAATGTTGGCATATATATATTTATATTTACAGAGTAGAAAACTCATTAGTCCCAAGACTTCTAAGGTTGAGGGGATTACAGTGTACTCAGGAAAAAGAATTAGTATTTATAAAGAAAAAAAAAAGTAAAATGAATTCTGGGAAATTTGAAGTAATGACTGAAAAGCATTTGGGGATTTTAAGTTCAGATACCTTCATTACAAACATTATGTATTATCACATTTTACATGTAAGGAGGTGTCATTAAATGTGGATTTCTGGTTGTAAGAAACCAGATTTTATTAGATATTTTTAAATGTTTATTTTCAAGAGAGAGCATTAGTGGGGGAGGGGCAGAGAGAGAGGGAAACACAAAATCCCAAGCAGGCTTCAGGCTCTGAGCTGTCAGCACAGAGCCCGATGCGGGGCTCAAACTCATGAACTGGAAGATCATGACCTAAGCCCAAGTCCGACACTTAACTGACTGAGCCACCCAGGCGCTCCAAGATTTTATTATATTATAACTTTTACTCATGTTTTTTCCTTTCCATTATGTCATTTCTTCTTTGTTCTCGTCCTCAACCCTCTTCCACTTCTTCCTTCTCTCCTTTTGCTTCTCCTCAGGACATTGATGTTCCTGTTTTTACTTGAAATCACAACTTATTTGTTCTTTCTTATTGGTACTATCTTAATTATTGTGTTTTGTTTCATTCTGTTTTGTTTTATGGTATGAAGGGCCTTTATTGTTTGCAACAGGAAGTAAAAGAGGAGGGGACAGACAGCTCTGGCTCCAGGGATGGCTCCAAGGACTTACTCTGTTGCTGTCCCCCAAAAGATTTAATTATTTTACATTATATTTACATCTTTAAACTTCTGATGGTAAAATGATACATAAATATCTTTTACTGAAATAGGTACCTTTATACAGAAATAGTGAAAACAACTGGCAGCAGCATGTCTTAGTGGAACAAAACATGAGCTTTAGAATTCATTTATTGCAGGTCATTAACTTACTCTTACTAGTCAGTGTTAATTGCTCTTTTAATCCAATCTTCCAAACCCCAATGAATACTTTGTAAAGAAAAGATGTTTTGCATGCTGGTGGGAAGACTGAAAATAATACACATAAAGCATATACAGCATTATGCCTATGCTAAATAAATAACTCGTATGCTAAAATTAATGTTACCCTATTATATCACATATCAAAATAAGGTTAGGATATTCCAAAAGTATTACTAAACAACAAAGGCAAAAGTCATTTCAAAATACAATTAAGTAGTGAGCTACTTAAGGAAACATGCTACGCTTTTAAAGATCTGAGAATTGTTTTAAAAAATCAAATTTTAAGTGAATAAATTATTTCAGTATATTCATTATATACGCAATTAAATAGTCTCAACAAGTTATAAATTTGTGGTTAATTGTAACTTGATTCTAAACTCTTCAATAGCTTTTAATCTAATTCAGCCAATTATGCTGGCCATGTACTGTAAAATAATGCCAAGGGCTTTCCAATTATATATTGTATTACTTTGGGGACATAAATATATTACTTAGCAGAGATGAATATCATCCTTTGGTGCACTTAATAAAATTCTTTTACTTAAATAAAAACAAAGTAAACTAATTGCCACGAAGTATATGCTATAATATGTCAGTAACTTCTAAAATTAATTTACTTTTAAAATAGACTTTCGAAATGGGAAAAACTCTTTTAAAATTGTGCAACTTCTCCAAGTATTAAAAATTGACAAGGATAGATAAACCTCTGGGAAAATGCCCAATGCTTCTTACATTTCTACTTAGGCTGCACATCAGGTGGATTCCTAAGATGTGAGTAAAATGTTTATGCTGGGATTTCAAACCACTATGGCACTTAATAATTAATTGTTGTTGACAAAATGGGTGTCAGAAAAACAAAAAACAGAACAAATATCTTTTGTTCGAATCCCAGTCCCATTAAATCTTTCAGACAGAACTTCCTTTGTGGAAAATTTATAAATCCCATGTTCTCCTTTAAAACAGTAGGTGTCCCTTATATGAGCTATAAGTCTTGCATAATTGGGTGTTCTAGGATTCTTTCCAAATTTTCTATACCAGGCATAATTTTTCAAGAACACATCTGCCATAAGTAAAAAAAAAATCCTCAACAATTATCCATAAAAACTAAATCATGTGATTTATGCAGTGAAAATAATTTGACTATGGAACCCTTGCTTCATGGTGTGTGTGTATGTGTGTGTGTGTGTGTGTGTGTGTGTGTGTGTGTGTGTGAGTGTGTGTGTGTGGTAGTGTAGCAGGGGTCCCACTTTGCATTTGCATTTCATCTATCTTTGAAAATAATGGGTATAAGGTAATTTCTATGAATTCTTTACTCATTTATTTATCGTAATTTATTCATGATGGTATAGGGAGTTCTGAGTGTAAACTCTCAACAACATAAAGTCACTATTCTTGATGTAGTGTAAAATAACCACTCTTCAAAACTGTAATTACACATAAAGCTGTAATGCAATCCACACAATTCTATGACAAGTAGCATATACTTCATGATTACTGCGTCATTCACTGCTTACTATCATTCTGCCATCACTAGGATGTTATTAGTCATTTTTTTGTGGGCCTGTATTTTCCCACAAATGCATGGTTCCGGGGGGTGGCGGGGGAGGGAACCTTATTCTCAATTTCTTTTACTATTTGTTTTCCTGACTTGATATTTTTTCTGCCTCTTACTTGGTAACTTAGCAACCAAGGCCATTTAATCCATAGTCAAATACATATAAGTGTGTATGTATATTAGAGCTTCGACAATGGTTTGAAAATTTCTTAAAAGTGCCAGTATTTTTCAAAGCAAGAAGTTAATCTTGTGCTAGCTCTGGAAATAATATAACTTCATATAATAATTTCATATATTATACATATTTATGTAGGTATATATGCTTTATTTGCCATTCAAGAATAGGAATTATTTTGAACTTAAGACGCCTGGTTATTTTGACATGGAGAAACATAAACCTATCATTTGGTTTGTTTGGAAAATATTTTCTATTGACAAAGAAGAAGAAATGTATAAAACTCTCACTAAGTTAATACCTATGTGGGATTTTATACCTTTTACTCTATTTGAGGTTTTTTATAATACTCATCTAATTTTAGCGCGGTTCCAGTCAATGGCTGAAGTTTAAGGTTTGCTAACACCATGTTACTGCCAAACAGAACTTTTCCTCCCTTATTAACTAGGGCAATTTGAATATATTTTGGTAAGACTTCTCTATTTGTTTTTCCTTCCCTAAAAGGAGAAATTAAAACAAACAAACAAACAAACAAACAAAAAACCAAGACGTATACTTGGAACTCTTCTGGTTTTTTGAGGTGTCAGGAGTCTCGAATCTACAAAGAGTCCACACACTAAGACTGTTATAATCAAAAGGACAAATAATAACAAAAATTGTCAAGGATGTAAACAAATTGAAATTCTCACATGCTGCTGATAGAAATGTAAAAGAGTTAGACACTTTGGATTACAGTTCCTCAAATGGTTAAACACAGAGTTGCCTTAAGATATAACAACTGTACTCCTACTTAAATTCCCAGAAGAAATGAACCATATGACCATGAAAAAAACTTGTACATTAATGTTCATAGCAGCCTTATTCATAATAACCAAATGTAGAAACAACTCAAACTGACTAATGCATAAATAAAATGTGTTACATTGATACAATAAATATTTGGCAATAAAAAGGAAAGCTACAACATAGATGACCCTTGAAAACATTATGCTACATGAAAGAAGCCAATCACAAAGGTCTATCTACATATTTTATAATTCCATTAACTGAAATGTCCAGAACTGACAGATCTACAGATACAGAAAGTAGATTAGTGATTACCTATGACTGGAAGGATAGGGGACTGAGGGTAAGAGCTAAGGGATATGGGGTTTCTTCTCTGGGATAATTAAAATGTTCTAAAATTGATTATGGTAATGGATGCATAACTCTAAGAATACACTAGAAGACATTAGCTTTTAGACCATAAATGGATGAACTGTATGGTGTATTGATTATTTCTCAATAAAGCTATTAAAAAAAGAAACTTGGGTCAGGCAAAAAGCAATCTCTTCTATTCCACCTGTATTCTTGTTCCAATAGACATATAGTTTCATTTGAATATTTGTTACATTAGTAATTAAAGGTCTTGTTGACAAGTTTTAGAAAACAATTTTCATTTTTAGAAAATCCCATTAATTCCCTTTCCTTTAACAAGAAACCACGTGAATTATATAACCCTAATGGTATGTACATTTGACAAATGTTTATGATTGATTTATTTCCAGAAGCATTTAAAGAGCTGTACACAGAGATGAAAGGACCATGTTTATAAATGTGGCATTATAAATGGTAATTTATTTTCCTTTAGAACAACATAGAAAAGCTTTTTTCCCATATATATATATATATATACACACACACACACACACACACACACACACACACACACACACATACACATATATAAACAAAGAGAAAAAAGAGAAAATACCAGAAGACAAATGGAGTATTATATCAATTTTCAAAATAATTATCTCTGAAATTTATATGAGCAAATTCCCAACACCATTGCTAACAATGGCTAACAGTTCAACTAAACTATTGTCTTGTGACCCAATAGGCTGGTAATGGGTAACTCAATTCCAGGAATTCTCAAGACAGAAAGACAATCAAAAGTGACAAATATATAAAACCACATACTGAGTTGATTGGCTCTTTACAGAAAATTTGTTCTCTGTCCTATTTTACCTGACAGAGGCCAGATGGTCAGATAATCAAAACTAACTTAACTATCCTTGCTGCCACCAATGGGACAATAAATGTTAGCTTTATATAAAGCAGACATGATTTAACCAGATTTAGCACGTGAAAGCCCAAGTCCTTTATTGCCACACAGACCCAACAGGAGGGCCAAGGGAAGACATCTTGTGGCACTAGTGTAGAGGAAGTGTACCATTTTTGTAACTCCAATGGAGAGAGACTCATGAGAGCAGAGTCTCCAGTGAAACCTCCAGAAACAACTAACACAGATATAATAGGGTAGGAAACAATGCAGTTGATATTTACTTGCTTATGAATGAGAATTATCAGATGTGGTTTGACTGTCACCTAATAGAAGCAAAAGGGAAGGAAAAGTTTATACAAGAAAACAAAAATATAGGCTGCAGGCAGATGAATTTTTGTTTTTAATGAGTGTTTTGGGTATTTATGGTTTTCTAAGAAACCTTGTGATTTGAACTGTAGGGGCACTGGGTAGGTGTGATACCTAAGAAATGGCTGCTAATATTCTTCTATTGGCATCTTCATATCAGCTAATCCAGTGGTTATCATTACTTGTTTTAATTCTAAAACAATAATTTAGCAGCTATAAATATAAACTTTATCCTCACTCCAAACCACCAACACATATATGATTCAAATTTTGTTATTCTCATAGATAGTGAAATATATTGCTTAAACTCATATAGATAGCAATTTTTAGACTAGGGATTAAGCTCTGGATATTTTACTTCTTAAACTGCATTATTTCTATTAAAATAATACTTATCCTGATTTCTTGATTTTCTATCACCAACTGCCTCATCTTCATTGTCATCACCAGCTTTATTTATATAAATAAGCCATGTCAATAATGATAAAAATATACTAATTAAGTATCTAACACATCTTTCAATGAAACATTAGAAACTTCATAAATCTTCCCTAGGAAAAAGTAGCATATCTAGTGATGTGGGAAACAAAGGCAGAAGAAAAAAATTTTAAGTTTCCTTACAACTTACAGCTCATTGACAAGTCCTTGAGACAGAGAGTGTGACCTTCCTCTAGAAACTCAGCTGACTCGATGATGACATTTTGCTAAGGGCAAAAGGCAATTTTGCTTAACATTTTCCTGACCTCCAGGATCCTGTAAGTCCACTTTAACATATAAAAGTGCCTTTGGAGGGGTGCCTGGGTGGCACAGTCGGTTAAGCGTCCGACTTCAGCCAGGTCACGATCTCGCGGTCTGTGAGTTCGAGCCCCGCGTCGGGCTCTGGGCTGATGGCTCAGAGCCTGGAGCCTGTTTCTGATTCTGTGTCTCCCTCTCTCTCTGCCCCTCCCCCGTTCATGCTCTGTCTCTCTCTGTCCCAAAAAAAAAAAAAAAAAAAAAAAAAAAAAAAGTGCCTTTGGAAATTTCCGTTCTCTCCACTCCCCAAATGTATGTTAACCATCATTCTCCAAGCATATAGCCCACTGGTATGTATCTAAAGGGTCTCATGACTGAGGTTTTACTAAACAGTAATAAATGACCTTTTCCTAACAATGGCTAGCCCCCTCTGGATCCTGGAAACCTTGCTTCCAAAATTCCTTGGAGGCTCGTGCTACCCCAAGCTCCCCTCTCAACTTGAAAGTATATAATCTGTCCTTTCTTCACAACCCCGGTGTAGCTCTTTTTGCCCTGGGTCTTATCACCATGCTTTAATAAAACCACATTTTGGCACTGAGGATGTCTCAAGAATTCTTCCTTGGCCCTCAGCTCTGAACCCCCACATTTTCCACATCATGTAGGACTGTGACTGTCTTATATATTCAGTAGTAAAACAAAGGGTTTTTACCCTTTATTTTACCTGGAAAGAATTGTGTTGTTTTCTATTTATTCAGATATTTGAAAGGATGGTATGTATCTTTTATGAAAGTTGGGGTCTCTATTACAGAGCCCCACTTGCAAAGATATCCATGAATTCACCATGAATAATTCTTCAGACTTAAGAACTGATCACTAAGGTTTTACACCTTTATACATTTAAATCTCTTTCTTGTTGAGCTGAGTTTTTCTTTTAAAATATCAGTACAGCAAGCATTTTTAAAATGTCATGCATTAAGCTTTTTATTTAATGTGCAAAGTGGAGTAAGAAATATCTTGACTGCTGATCATACTCTCATGGCCAGGGTGCAATGTGTGTGAGAGATGGGCGAATGAGTGTAGATGGTAACCAAAATAATTTCAACAAATAAAGTGTCACTGTAGGCATCACTGTGCACACACAGGCACATGCACACACACATATGTAACTGAAAGTGACCGCGGGAGCTTTCCTAAATTAGTATCTCAGATACAGCTGGCATTAATTTAAAAAGGAAAAACGTGTTCTGGTTTCTAAGATTTTGTCTTCATTCATAGCAACACGGCTATGAAAATAATGATAATGCTCTACAATATAATCTGAAACACATTTATTTTAACAATGATACCTGAGTCAACCCTTCCTTTTTTAATCAACTGAGATGAATCAATAAATATCAATACCTTTATATATTATATAATTATTTATAGTTCTAGTATTTAAAAATTCTAAAATACACAATTCTGAATTAATATTAGTAATTGAAACATTGTTGGGGTGCCTAGGTGGCTCAGTCAGTTAAGCATCTGCCTCTTGATTTCAGCTTAAGTCATGATCTCACAGTTCATGAGATCAAGCCCCAAGTTGGGTTCCTTGTTGACATCACAGATCCTGTGATCTCCTTCTCTCTGCCTGCCCTTCCCCTACTCATGCATGTGCACTTGCTCACTGTCTCTCTCTCTCTAAAATAAATAAATCAGCTTTAAAAAAAGTTAGAAAGTGGGGTGCCTAGGTGGCTCAGTTGGTTAAGCATTCAACGTCAGCCTAGGTCATGATCTCTCTGGTCCAGAGTTTTAGCTCCCTGCTGGGTTTCCCTCTCTCTCTCTACCCCTCCCCCACTCAGGATTGCTCACATGCATGTGCTCTCTCTCTCTCTCTCAAAAATAAACATGAAAGAAAGAAAGAAAGAAAGAAAGAAAGAAAGAAAGAAAGAAAGAAAGAAAGAAAAAGACAAAGTTAGAGAGAAAAAAAGAAACATCATTTATTCCACAGTGTGGTAGTGAGGTTGTATCAGAATTATAGTAGGCAAAGAAATCATGTTTTATATTTAGAGGTAGAATATGAAGTTATCAAAAACAGCCATTGATGTTACTATTATTTCTCATTTTAAAACAAAATCTATAATTAAAAAATATAATCAATGAAATGACTATTGTAATAAATCTAAGAAATCTTGAATCTGCTAAAAAAACTTTGAAAATGATGTAAAAGGTCATTTTGCAATAAGGCACATGAATTCTGCCAATTAATTAACAGATGTCAGAGTTAATTCCTTTTACATTTTCTGACACATTATTATAATACTATTAGTGTATATTTAAATCTGCATAGTCTGGAAATAACAGAATAACAAAGAACTGAATTCCATACTATGGAAGATTTGAAAAATTAATTTTTTAAATGTATCATGGACACTGGAAAATGCTCAAGCTAATGATGCCATACACATTTTTTTAAATATTATTTTTTGATGTGTTACATGAGCACATTTACATACTATAATCAATAACAGGCTTATCCATAAATGAGCTATTATATGCTTAAGGAAAATATTCCCCTTATTCATCATCAAATACAATAATAACAACACAAGAAAAATTTATCTGAGAACAATTTTCCCTCTCCAGGATTAATATAAAGCAGAAAGTAGGACTGTTTGATATTTCTACATTTTTATTATAGTTTAAGTTCCCTATGAAGATTTTAAAATTTTGGAAAGGTTAGGACTGAAGGATTAATATTTCTTTTTAAAGAATGTAAAAACACAGTATAGTTTACAGTAAGAAAAAGCGATTTATAAAAATCATCTGTAAAAAGGGTTCTAATAGAAAAACTATACATTTTTAGTGTTATTTTACAAGTCTATAGATGAGATTGGACAACACTACTCCTCTGATCAATTTTGACTATTCCACAATTCTGTCACATGTATTAAAGAAAAAAGCTACTTCACTGTCACCTCTTCACTTTAAAGTGTGTAATTTTTCATGAACAAACATCAAGAAAATCACTGAGAAAATCAATAAAGCATAAACAATTTCAATTTTTAAATAATTTTCCAAACCAGTCGCTTCATGGCTTCCAAATCAGTGAATGAATCAGGATTCAAAACCATTATTCTTTCTTGAACAATAAGGAGAAATACACTAAAAATTAATAAATAAATTAATTAATTAATTGATTAATTAATTAAACATCACAAATTCAAGAGTACAGACTGAATGCTTATATTTTTAATTTAAAAATTTCATGCCTTGTTGGTTGTGTGTGTGTGCATGTGTATGTGCGTATGTTTCAAAAATACAGTGAATCTTTCAAGAGCAAAGCATTTCATGGAATACAGAAGAATTCTTCCCATGTTACAAGTATTTTCCAAATCAACATTTTCTAAGCCTGGAATTGTATGGAAACAACTTCAAGAGTGGTAACTTGCAATCTGTCAGTAAGTAAAATAGTGTAAGTGTCAAGAGCATGGACTCTGGAATTAGCCTAGTAGGGTTTCTTCCCTGCTGATACTTTTTAGCTATGTGAATATCTACAAGTTATGTTAACATTTCTGTGTCTCATTTTTCTCATCTATAAAATCAGGATTAAATAACAGTACCTACCTCATTGGTTTTTGTGAGAATTACATGAGTTTTCATGTGTAAAATACTTAGCCAGGAGCTTAATAATTGGTATTTTTATTATAAACAATATTTAAGGATAGAAGCGGCAAGATGGCGGCTTAGGAGGACGCTGGGCTCACCGCACGTTCTGCTGATCACTTAGATTCCACCTACACCTGCCTAAATAACCCAGAAAACCGCCAGAGGATTAGCAGAACGGAGTCGCTGGAGCCAAACACAGACAAGAGGCCCACGGAAGAGGGTAGGAAGGGCGGCGAGGTGGTGCGCGCTCCACGGACTGGCGAGAGGGAGCCGGGGGCGGAGGGGCGGCTCGCCGGCCAAGCAGAGCCCCCGAGTCTGGCTTGCAAAAGCGGAGGGGCCTGACGGACTGTGTTCCGACAACAAGCGCGACTTAGCGTCTGGGAGGTCATAAGTTAACAGCTCTGCTCGGAAAGCGGGAAGGCTGGAGGACAAAGGGAGGGAGAGCTGCTGAGCCCCCTGACAACAGAGCTCAGTTTGGCGGGGAACAAAGGCGCTCACCAGCGCCATCTCCCCCGCCCATCCCCCAGCCAAAATCCCAAAGAGAACCAGTTCCTGCCAGGGAACTTGCTCGCTCCGCGCAAACACCCAACTCTGTGCTTCTGCGGAGCCAAACCTCCGGCAGCGGATCTGACTCCCTCCCGCTGCCACAGGGCCCCTCCTGAAGAGGATCACCTAAGGAGAAGCGATCTAAGCCTGCCCCTCCTGCCCCCATGCACCTTGCCTACCCACCCCAGCTAATACGCCAGATCCCCAGCATCACAAGCCTGGCAGTGTGCAAGTAGCCCAGACGGGCCACACCACCCCACAGTGAATCCCGCCCCTAGGAGAGGGGAAAAGAAGGCACACACCAGTCTGACTGTGGCCCCAGCGGTGGGCTGGGGGCAGACATCAGGTCTGACTGCGGCCCCGCCCACCAACTCCAGTTATACACCACAGCACAGGGGAAGTGCCCTGCAGGTCCTCACCATGCCAGGGACTATCCAAAATGACCAAGCGGAAGAATTCCCCTCAGAAGAATCTCCAGGAAATAACAACAGCTAATGAGCTGATCAAAAAGGATTTAAATAATATCACAGAAAGTGAATTTAGAATAATAGTCATAAAATTAATCGCTGGGCTTGAAAACAGTATACAGGACAGCAGAGAATCTCTTGCTACAGAGATCAAGGGACTAAGGAACAGTCACGAGGAGCTGAAAAACGCTTTAAACGAAATGCATAACAAAATGGAAACCACCACAGCTCGGCTTGAAGAGGCAGAGGAGAGAATAGGTGAACTAGAAGATAAAGTTATGGAAAAAGAGGAAGCTGAGAAAAAGAGAGATAAAAAAATCCAGGAGTATGAGGGGAAAATTAGAGAACTAAGTGATACACTAAAAAGAAATAATATACGCATAATTGGTATCCCAGAGGAGGAAGAGAGAGGGAAAGGTGCTGAAGGGGTACTTGAAGAAATAATAGCTGAGAACTTCCTTGAACTGGGGAAGGAAAAAGGCATTGAAATCCAAGAGGCACAGAGAACTCCCTTCAGACGTAACTTGAATCGAACTTCTGCACGACATATCATAGTGAAACTGGCAAAATACAAGGATAAAGAGAAAATTCTGAAAGCAGCAAGGGGTAAACGTGCCCTCCCATATAAAGGGAGACCTATAAGACTCGTGACTGATCTCTCTTTTGAAATTTGGCAGGCCAGAAAGAATTGGCACGAGATTTTCAGGGTGCTAGACAGAAAAAATATGCAGCCGAGAATCCTTTATCCAGCAAATCTGTCATTTAGAATAGAAGGAGAGATAAAGGTCTTCCCAAACAAACAAAAACTGAAGGAATTTGTCACCACTAAACCAGCTCTACAAGAGATCCTAAGGAGGACCCTGTGAGACAAAGTCCCAGAGACATCACTACAAGCATAAAACATACAGATATCACAATTACTCTAAACCCGTATCTTTCTATAATAACACTGAATGTAAATGGATTAAATGCGCCAACCAAAAGACATAGGGTATCAGAATGGATAAAAAAACAAGACCCATCTATTTGCTGTCTACAAGAGACTCATTTTAGACCTGAGGACACCTTTAGATTGAGAGTGAGGGGATGGAGAACTATTTATCATGCGACTGGAAGCCAAAAGAAAGCTGGAGTAGCCATACTTATATCAGACAAACTAGACTTTAAATTAAAGGCTGTAACAAGAGATGAAGAAGGACATTATATAATAGTTACAGGGTCTATCCATCAGGAAGAGCTAACAATTATAAATGTCTATGCGCCGAATACCGGAGCCCCCAAATATATAAAACAATTACTCATAAACATAAGCAACCTTATTGATAAGAATGTGGTAATTGCAGGAGACTTTAACACCCCACTTACAGAAATGGACAGATCATCTAGACACACGGTCAATAAAGAAACAAGGGCCCTGAATGAGACATTGGATCAGATGGACTTGACAGATATATTTAGAACTCTGCATCCCAAAGCAACAGAATATACTTTCTTCTCGAGTGCACATGGAACATTCTCCAAGATAGATCATATACTGGGTCACAAAACAGCCCTTCATAAGTTTACAAGAATTGAAATTATACCATGCATACTTTCAGACCACAATGCTATGAAGCTTGAAATCAACCACAGAAAAAAGTCTGGAAAACCTCCAAGGCATGGAGGTTAAAGAACACCCTACTAACGAATGAGTGGGTCAACCAAGCAATTAGAGAAGAAATTAAAAAATATATGGAAACAAACAAAAATGAAAATACAACAATCCAAACGCTTTGGGACGCAGCGAAGGCAGTCCTGAGAGGAAAATACATTGCAATCCAGGCCTATCTCAAGAAACAAGAAAAATCCCAAATACAAAATCTAACAGCACACCTAAAGGAACTAGAAGCAGAACAGCAAAGGCAGCCTAAACCCAGCAGAAGAAGAGAAATAATAAAGATCAGAGCAGAAATAAACAATATAGAATCTAAAAAAACTGTAGAGCAGATCAACGAAACCAAGAGTTGGTTTTTTGAAAAAATAAACAAAATTGACAAACCTCTAGCCAGGCTTCTCAAAAAGAAAAGAGAAATGACCCAAATAGATAAAATATGAATGAAAATGGAATTATTACAACCAATCCCTCAGAGATACAAACAATTATCAGGGAATACTATGAAAAATTATATGCCAACAAATTGGACAACCTGGAAGAAATGGACAAATTCCTGAACACCCACACTCTTCCAAAACTCAATCAGGAGGAAATAGAAAGCTTGAACAGACCCATAACCAGCGAAGAAATTGAATCGGTTATCCAAAATCTCCCAACAAATAAGAGTCCAGGACCAGATGGCTTCCCAGGGGAGTTCTACCAGACGTTTAAAGCAGAGATAATACCTATCCTTCTCAAGCTATTCCAAGAAATAGAAAGGGAAGGAAAACTTCCAGACTCATTCTATGAAGCCAGTATTACTTTGATTCCTAAACCAGACAGAGACCCAGTAAAAAAAGAGAACCATAGGGCAATATCCCTGATGAATATGGATGCAAAAATTCTCAATAAGATACTAGCAAATCGAATTCAACGGCATATAAAAAGAATTATTCACCATGATCAAGTGGGATTCATTCCTGGGATGCAGGGCTGGTTCAACATTCGCAAATCAATCAACGTGGTGATACATCACATTAACAAAAAAAAAGAGAAGAACCATATGATCCTGTCAATCGATGCAGAAAAGGCCTTTGACAAAATCCAGCACCCTTTCTTAATAAAAACCCTTGAGAAAGTCGGGATGGAAGGAACATACTTAAAGATCATAAAAGCCATTTATGAAAAGCCCACAGCTAACATCATCCTCAACGGGGAAAAACTGAGAGCTTTTTCCCTGAGATCAGAAACACGACAAGGATGCCCACTCTCACCGCTGCTGTTTAACATAGTGCTGGAAGTTCTAGCATCAGCAATCAGACAACAAAAGGAAATCAAAGGCATCAAAATTGGCAAAGATGAAGTCAAGCTTTCGCTTTTTGCAGATGACATGATATTATACATGGAAAATCCGATAGACTCCACCAAAAGTCGGCTAGAACTGATACAGGAATTCAGCAACGTTGCAGGATACAAAACCAATGTACAGAAATCAGTTGCATTCTTATACACTAACAATGAAGCAACAGAAAGACAAATAAAGAAACTGATCCCATTCACAATTGCACCAAGAAGCATAAAATACCTAGGAATAAATCTAACCAAAGATGTAAAGGATCTGTATGCTGAAAACTATAGAAAGCTTATGAAGGAAATTGAAGAAGATTTAAAGAAATGGAAAGACATTCCCTGCTCATGGATTGGAAAAATAAATATTGTCAAAATGTCAATACTACCCAAAGCTATCTACACATTCAATGCAATCCCAATCAAAATTGCACGAGCATTCTTCTCGAAACTAGAACAAGCAATCCTAAAATTCATATGGAACCACAAAAGGCCCCGAATAGCCAAAGGAATTTTGAAGAAGAAGACCAAAGCAGGAGGCATCACAATCCCAGACTTTAGCCTCTACTACAAAGCTGTCATCATCAAGACAGCATGGTATTGGCACAAAAACAGACACATAGACCAATGGAATAGAATAGAAACCCCAGAACTAGACCCACAAACGTATGGCCAACTCATCTTTGACAAAGCAGGAAAGAACATCCAATGGAAAAAAGACAGCCTCTTTAACAAATGGTGCTGGGAGAACTGGACAGCAACATGCAGAAGGTTGAAACTAGACCACTTTCTCACACCATTCACAAAAATAAACTCCAAATGGATAAAGGACCTAAATGTGAGACAGGAAACCATCAAAACCTTAGAGGAGAAAGCAGGAAAAGACCTCTCTGACCTCAGCCGTAGCAATCTCTTACTCGACACATCCCCAAAGGCAAGGGAATTAAAAGCAAAAGTGAATTACTGGGACCTTATGAAGATAAAAAGCTTCTGCACAGCAAAGGAAACAACCAACAAAACTAAAAGGCAACCAACGGAATGGGAAAAGATATTCGCAAATGACATATCGGACAAAGGGCTAGTATCCAAAATCTATAAAGAGCTCACCAAACTCCACACCCGAAAAACAAATAACCCAGTGAAGAAATGGGCAGAAAACATGAATAGACACTTCTCTAAAGAAGACATCCGGATGGCCAACAGGCACATGAAAAGATGTTCAGCGTCGCTCCTTATCAGGGAAATACAAATCAAAACCACACTCAGGTATCACCTCACGCCAGTCAGAGTGGCCAAAATGAACAAAGCAGGAGACTCTAGATGCTGGAGAGGATGTGGAGAAACGGGAACCCTCTTGCACTGTTGGTGGGAATGCAAATTGGTGCAGCCGCTCTGGAAAGCAGTGTGGAGGTTCCTCAGAAAATTAAAAATAGACCTACCCTATGACCCAGCAATAGCACTGCTAGGAATTTATCCAAGGGATACAGGAGTACTGATGCATAGGGCCACTTGTACCCCAATGTTCATAGCAGCACTCTCAACAATAGCCAAATTATGGAAAGAGCCTAAATGTCCATCAACTGATGAATGGATAAAGAAATTGTGGTTTATATACACAATGGAATATTACGTGGCAATGAGAAAAAATGAAATATGGCCTTTTGTAGCAACGTGGATGGAACTGGAGAGTGTGATGCTAAGTGAAATAAGCCATACAGAGAAAGACAGATACCATATGGTTTCACTCTTATGGGATCCTGAGAAACTTAACAGGAACCCATGGGGGAGGGGAAGGAAAAAAAAAAAAAAACAGGTTAGAGTGGGAGAGAGCCAAAGCATAAGAGACTCTTAAAAACTGACAACAAACTGAGGGTTGACGGGGGGTGGGAGGGGGGAGAGGGTGGGTGATGGGTATTGAGGAGGGCTTCTTTTGGGATGAGCACTGGGTGTTGTATGGAAACCAATTTGTCAATAAATTTCATATATAAAAAAAATAAAAAATAAACAATATTTAAAATAATTATAAGATAAAAATACAAAAATAGAATTTTAAGTTTTAGATCCAGTGAAGTTTCATTAATCACATATTTTCATTAAACATCTGAAAATATTTCAATTTTTCATCTTTTTTCAATATTAAATAATGTTAGCAGAAACATTTAAAAAATCATGAGTATTTTTATAAAGTATATGTATGTTTAAAGATTTTTATATTGAATAGATTTAATAACACAATGATCTTTAATACATTTGCTACTAAAAAACACTGAAAAGTTATAATTACCTTAAATTTGAGGTCTTAAATATTCTTATGTTCAGGTTTTCATATTTCTCAAGGGAACACAATTTTATTAAAGGATATTTTATGAAATGGTTTGCAAACTAAATTAATGCACTTATTTTGCCAAGTAAAAATAAAATTATATTTTTTGCTCTTGTAATCTCATCCAATAAACTCACTGAAGTAAAACAATAGGTCACTTTAATCCCTGAAGTTGCTATACACAAAAACTAAAAGGATGATGTGCATATTACTCAGTATTTAAAAAGAAGGCATATATACAAAAAAGGATATTTGAAAGTGCATATCAATAAAAGAAGATTATTATTTTCTAAATTAAATTATATTATTTAATTCATCATTTTTCCTATCATATTGAAACTTATGTTTTCTGCTAAGCAAATATCAAATACTGTAGTGAGATTAGATAAAATTGCTAGGTTCTTCTTTCACTGAAGCATCATTCCAGAAAAAAATTATAAATCCAAATGAATTGATACTTGTATAATAGGGATCTTAATAAATCCCTACACATCAGTCTCACAATGAAGACAGGTCACATTATTTCAAGACATGTGGGAAATGATTAATACGGTAGGGTTAGTGTACTTGAATTTTGTTTATCTCATCCATAATTTTCATCTTCTGAACTTTGAAGCCTTTCTGAATTCAGAGAAACTTCAATACAAAAATTAATTACTGCTAGGACAATAAGGACTTGGCCACAGTAACTTTGGTGTTCAAATTAAAGATAAAATGATGGATTTTTCTTATTTGAAGTGAAAACTATTCACATGTAATTGATCAGAAAAGCAAGATCAGTTAGTTATTGGTGTAATTACTTCATTTTTATCTCACTCTTTTTCTATAGGAAGGTATGTTTATGTCTTTCTATGATCCACCTTTTTCCCATCTATATATCCACGTTAACTTCTGTAGTAATATTAACACATACCAAAAAATGTTTATGCAATCCTGAATTATTCTTTGCAGTACCTTAAAATAATAGACATTATAATGCCCATTTCATCCACGAAGAGAACTTGAATGTTTATTATACTCAGATTTCATAAAGTCTATAAAGGCAGATATATAATTCAAACTCAGTTATTTAAATTTCAGAGCTGAGTCTTTCAACTATATCTATGGGTACTATAAAATTAAACAATATATAGAAATTCAACAAAAATGAATACATTTCATGTTTTTCTCAGTTCTTTTATGAGGTGTCCAGTTCAGCCAATCTTTCAAATACATCCAAATATTTAATGTGAATATTCCGTAATCTGAAAAACCCATGAGAATGTCAATGAGAGCAAGCGATGGCATGAGTACCTGCTGGGACTGAAAAGGACAGTCAGTTCATGGCAGTGCATGCCAAGGCCGTTTCGCTGCCTTTAATTCTCTTCCTTTGTCAAATAGTATTAGTCCACCAAAATGGGATACTACAACATAAGGATTTTGTAATCTCTATTTTCACATTAATTCCAATACTTCATCATATCATAGCATGTAAATTTACCATTATAAATTTAACCAATGCCATTAGTCATTGTTCCCAGGAAACAGATTTGCATGAAGGAGGTATATTCTTTTTGGAAATCCCTTTGCTCACGTCCATGTCTACCTTCTGTCAGTTTTACCAAAAAATTTGTCAATGCATAACAT